>NC_086444.1:947477042-948104542 GCF_028390025.1 Pseudophryne corroboree | reverse complement strand
CTGTGGGGGCATATCTGCACTGTGGGGGCATTTATGTATCTGGCACTGTGGGGGCATATCAGCACTGTGGGGGCATTTATGTATCTGGCACTGTATGGGCATATCTGCACTGTGGGGCATTTTTGTATCTGGCACTGTGGGGGCATATCTGCACTGTGTGGGCATTTCTGTATCTGGCACTGTGGGGGCATATCTGCACTGTGGAGGTATTTATGTATCTGGCACTGTGGGGGCATTTATGTATCTGGAACTGGGGGCATTTATGTATCTGGAACTGGGGGCATTTATGTATCTGGCACTGTGGGGGCATTTATGTATCTGGCACTGTGGGGGCATATCTGCACTGTTGGGGCATTTATGTATCTGGCACTGTGGGGGCATATCTGCACTGTGGGGGCATTAATGTATCTGGCACTGTGTGGCCATTTATGTATCTGGCACTGCTGGGGGGCATGTCACGTGTAGCTGGCACTGCTGGGGGGCATGTCACATGTAGCTGGCACTGCTGGGGGGCATGTCACGTGTAGCTGGCACTGCTGGGGGGCATGTCACGTGTAGCTGGCACTGCTGGGGGGCATATCATGTCTATCTGGCACTGCACATTATGTGTATCTGGCACTATACTGGAGACATTATTTGTATCTGACACTATACTGGAGACATAGGTGGTCATTCCGAGTTATTCGCTCACTGCCGATTTTCGCAGTGCAGCGATCAAGTGAAAAAAATGCAAAAATGCGCATGGTACGCAGCGCACATGCGCTAAGTACTTTCACACAAAACTTTGTAGATTTACACAAGCTCGAGCGACGTTTTTTCATCGCCCGAGTGATCGTAGTATGATTGACAGGAAGTGGGTGTTTCTGGCCGGCAACTCTGCGTTTTCAGGGAGTGTGCTAAAAAAAACACAGGCGTGCCAGGCAAAAACGAAGGAGTGGCTGGAGAAACGGGGGAGTGGCTGGCCGAACGCAGGGCGTGTTTGTGACGTCAAACCAGGAACTAAACGGACCGAGCTGATCGCAATCTAGGAGTAGGTCTGGAGCTACTCAGAAACTGCAGGGAATTATTTAGTAGCAGTTCTGCTAATCTTTTGTTCGCTATTCTGCTAAGCTAAGATACACTCCCAGAGGGCGGTGGCCTAGCGTGTGCAATGCTGCTAAAAGCAGCTAGCGAGCGAACAACTCGGAATGAGGGCCATTGTGTGTAAGGAACACTACTGTGGCTGTTATGTGTAAGGCTGCTAACTGTGTGCATAGAGGGGGTGTGAAAATATATTTATAGTTTGATGATATGAAGCTACGAGGCTACGCCCACTTTCCCAGGAGGCCACACCCACTTTTCCAGGAGGGAACGCATTTGGCGCTTTTAAATTTTCTCGCTCAGGGTGCTAGTAGGCCTGGAGCCGGCCCTGACAGAGATGCACTGGGAAAATAATACCAGCATGAAGTTCCCAGGTTTCACTAAAAAGAAGAGACGAACCAGTGAAAATGTAACACGTAACCCTTCTTAGGAGCGAATTTAAATTTTATCGCACCCTTTATCTCCCGTCTAAAGTGTCGGGAGATAGAGTGGCGATATACAAGTGCACCCCATTATCACACTGATCGCGCCCATTAGAGTCTAGTTTAGGCACACAAAGTCCTAAACCCGACTATCATGAAAAGTCTCTTTACGTGCATTTAAGCTCGCTACCGCGCGGTAGCAAGCTGAAATGAACTTGTCGCACCCGTTGGCGGTAACATTAAAATACTGCCGGCGGTCACAATAACGTCCAGGAGGGGGGAAGAACATTTTAATCCGGCCCTTAGTGTCAGTGCTTCACCAAGGAGAAGAACCAGATCAGTACATATATCATGTTAGCCTCAATGCTGTGAACAGAACAGTATACATAGATGTCCCTGCTAAACAGATGCCGTATAATTTATTTTTTTCTACATATTTTAGTGCCACCTATAAAATGTAACATTCACAGCAATTTGGTCATATACTGTATATTACCATTTCCCTAAATGAAGTTGTTACTATTCTTCCTTTATATTACAGGCGGTAATAAACTCAGCAGTCAGCCATTTCGCCTAAACTGGGCTTGGATATCACTGGATAGAGATCAGTATACTATTGATGAAGATGCCAAGTTCCTAGAAGTGACCCTTAAGCGTCGAGGATACCTTGGAGAAACTTCATTTGTTAGTAAGTCATCCTAAGAACGCAACTGGCCTTACTGCTGCGGTTATAGGTCAATAGATCTACAGTAAAAGGGTCAACAGTCATTAGGTTGACATGGTCAAAAGGTCGACATGTAAAAGGTAGACAGTGGAAAAGGTTGACAGTGACAAAAGGTCGACATGACAGTAGTCGACATCCTTTAGTTTTTGGGGGTACATTTTGATTCTGCTCCCATCTGTGACCATCATTTGTTGAAATGTGTCCGCTCGCTTTGGGCACAGTATCTCGATCCGCTCCACTCGCCACAAGGTTACTAAAGGTTAGGATTTGTGACATGGATAGTCAATGAATCAAACTTTACCTGTCGACCTAGAGCATGTTGACCATATGGTGTCGAACTATTGACTATCTATCTAGACACTCTCAACCTATAGTCCAGATACCGATTGCAGCAGGCGCATCCCAATTCACATACCGTTAATTTAATTTAACGCTTGTGTATCTGGAGGACATAATAAAGCTGCAGAGCATTGTCTGCATGGACATAATTTACTGTTATTTGAACTGGTATTAAGTACTATTACAAATTATCCTTAAGCCGCTAGCACGACAATTAACACCTGTGGATCTGGAGGGTACAATACAGCTTCAGGGCATTGACTGTATAGACACATTTAACTGTTCTTCGGACTGTTACTGAGTATTACTATTAATTGTCCTGAAGCTATCCGCACGTTTTGTCTGTGCATCTGGAGGACACATTATAGTTTTCAGGCTTTAAGAGGATATCCGGATACATAAATGAACTTTGGCCGGCAAAACCTTTGATACCTGTTTCTGTGTCCTATAATTGGGACTCGTTACCACTGGATACAATATTCTTGAGTTCCTAATTACAGCTATGTGCACAACGATGAGCTTATTGAAGTATCAGCTTTTATAGATTTCTATTTTGAGGTTTTGTTATATGTATACGTGTTTTTAAATTGATATTAAATTAATTAATTGTATTACAAATTAGCGCTCCTTATCTTTGTTTATAGTTTACCAAAGATATTTATTTTTAATTTACTGACATCCAGAATGTCTTATAGGAGCTGCGATGTAAACTGAAGTTTTATAATATAATTCATAGATTGTGTTCATACAGGTAGCTATATAAAATTTGTTTGTGCGCCCGATTAATTCTTTATATGCGCTCAAATAATATTGAACGTATCTGAAGAGTATTATTATCATCTATTCACATACCAGAAGGGGTGGGATTTACCATGAAGTGGGTGGGGCTTGATCGGAAAATGAGCATGTCTGGCTTAGTAATATCGTGCCTGCTCTCTCTCCTCTCTCAGGGGGGTTTCTGGGTACTCAGAAACCCCCCCTGCATGCGCTACTGTAATCAAACGCATAGTTACATTTCTTAATATGCACATGAATGCAAGTCTGCCGATAATATTGTTTTCATTCATTGAACCCTGATAGTTTTTAAGAGCCCTAAAATTAAGTACTAAATCACAAATCAAAATGATTTCCTTTATTATTAAAATAGAGTACGTCAGCTGATTAGTAATGCCAACATCTTGTACCTGTGTTGACTTTTGTTTTAAGCTGGCTATACATTAGATGATTTTTTAAACGTTTTGCCCGGTTCTGATCGGAACGACAGATTGTTGAAATCATCTAGTGTGTACCCACTATGTCGCTGACGATTTGCGCTCCTGCAGATTGTCAGTGACATCGCCCGTCGGACTTGCATGCAGCTCAATCTAGCGATATCGCTAGTCAGGGCCATGCTGCACCCGCCCTCGCTCCGCCACTGCTGGAATTGGCAAGTGTGGGTGCACTCATGGAATTGCCCATAGGTGTCTATTAATTATATTGCTGGACAGGACATCTGTGGAGGAAAAAAACATCTCCACTTATTATAAGCACCTGCAGCTTTTACTTAAACATTTCTGACAGTTATTAGATATTTTATGATTCAGTGGCCCTTGAAGTTATTAAATGTCCATACAAGCAAGTAAAAAATGATTCATGTACAAGTCACTTCTTAAAAAGCTTTTAGAATCTCAGGTGTCAACATCCTATATCTATGAATGCTTGTTTTTTTTTTTCCAGTTGACTCAGAGAAATCCAATACTGCAGGAAGCTTGCATGGCTATTTTAAGCACATTTGGCTAATCACTATACAGAATGATGTTATAGGGGCTGCAATAGATAACACCAACTTTGTTTTCAGCCTAAAATTGAAAACATTTAGGGGCCCATTTATCAAGGATCGCATATTGCATGCGATCTGGGTGGCATCTTATCACCCAGGATCGCACTGCAATATGCGATCTTATCGGCGGCATGTATCACCCTGCACATCCAGGGACAAGCGTCCCTATGATATGCCTAGCGGGGTTTCCGGGCCTCTGCGCATGCGTAATCATAGTGACAGCCGTGCATGGGGGCCGTTTCCGGCAGAGGGTTCCTGTGGAACCCTGCCGGAAATACATCCCGCCATATGTAGCCAATAGGTTGCAATGGACTACTGCAATCAGGAGATTGCGGTAGCTGCGGGGGTCAATATCGGGAATGCGAGGCATTCCCGATATTGACACATCAGGCAGGCTATGGGCGGCAATGGAAGGCAGGCTGCGGGCGGAAATGGTGGGATTGCAGCAGGTATCTCCGATACCTGCTGTGATTCCTCCTTCATACATACGGGGGATACCTAGTATTTACGGTTAGCCCCCGAAAACGGGTGTTTTTTCTGGGACATAGCCGCAAATACTTTTTGATAAATAGGCCCCTTAATCAAGTGACAAAGAGAAGTGTAAGCCTTATCTTAGGTGGCTCTGTCCTAGGTTTGTCATTGTTCTCACCCCCTAATATATACCCACCTACTTCAGGAGTGACTCTGGAGTAATTTATTGCATTAGGAGCTTTGGATGACACAAGTAGGCGCGAACCACTAGCTACAATTATATCTAACACTGGTGGTCACTATTGCATCATCATAAATGACCCATAGTATTTGTATATATGGTCTATGATTTATTGCCCCAGAAATATGCTCTGCGGCATTAAGACACAGATAGCATTGTCATTTATATGATGCATTTATAAATCACACAGGCACAATTCAGTAGCTACCAGAATAAGGACAACTCCCAACCAAGCGGGATAGATATTTTTTTCTGTGCGAGTCCTCCCTCTAAGCTTGTTTTACACATCACCCTTTTATATAGAGGCCACACAGAAAGACTTTTTATCCCACTGCTTTATTCATTGTTTCTTTGATGGGATGAATATTTAATTTTTGGGTTCTTTTATCTCATTAAGGTATCAGCACAAAGGATGGAGCAGCAATTAAAGATAAAGACTTTAAAGGAAAAGCACAAAAGCAAGTTCAATTCAACCCTGGTCAAACAACAGCCACATGGAAAGTTAGGATAATAGCTGATGACGAGTATGAGGAGTCTGAGACTTTCCAGATAATACTGTCCGAACCTGTCATGGCTGTTCTGGGGTATCCCAATGAGGCTACGGTTGAGATAGTGGACCCTGGTGATGGTGTGTATAAATAGCGATATGTGATTAGTCACGGAAAAGAACTGAAATTTATTAACTTAACCATAATAATAATAATAATAATAATAATAATAATAGTAGTAATAATAATAATAATAATAAGGTTTGTAAAGTATAACTAGCCTAATAAATTACAGTGAACCAACTTTTCATATAAAAAGTAATGTTATTTCCCACCACAACAATGTATTTAAACATTTTGCTGAAACTTCATAATTACAGAATAATTTAGAACATCACATAATATCTACCTATAAATAATCCAGTGAAATTACGGTTCCTCAGTAAGCACAATTCATATAAATCAGCATTTAGTGGTCTATTTACTAAGCCTTGGATGGAGTTTAAGTGGACGGAGGTAAAGAACCAGCCAATCAGCTCCTAACTGCCATGTCACAGGCTGTGTTTGGAAAATGTCAGTTAGGAGTAGTGATGAGCGGATTCGGTTTTACTCGGTTTTACTCGGTTCTCAAAACCGAATCTTATTGGCTATCCAAAACACGTGACATCAGTGAGCCAATAAGATTCGGTTTTGAGAACCGAGTAAAACCGAGTAAAACCGAATCCGCTCATCACTAGTTAGGAGCTGATTGGCTGGTACTTTATCTCCGTCCACTTTGTCTCCGTCCAAGGCTTAGTAAATAGACCACTTACTCACTAGCCTGCAGATTAAATGATTCAATCCATACAAACACAGACACCTTGGTTAATAATTTTGTAACATTGGCATATTTGTACTTGTGTGTGTTTATTTGATAATTATGTTGCTAAAAAAACACCTGAAAAAAGATAGGCGCTTAGTCCTTTAAATTGTTATACTTTCTGTTCTGCAGCATTTCACAAGAAGAAACTGTAAAATTTCCTGATAGAAAACAACCAACAAAACATAGATGCACACGCTAAGTATAAATAATTTAGATCTGGCTTAATAACATATAACACATGTTAACAAAAGCATATTTAAACTGTTTAGGAAAATATAAAAAAAAAATATATATATATATTTTAGGACTGCTGCTAAATATGTTTTACTTATCAATTTTTATTTTCTATAATTAATATTTTCCTGTACAGATTGAATATGTTTTATGAAAGTGGATATTTTGTTAAGCTAGTCCTGAATGAGGTTATTAATTATATTTAGAATGAACGGTTGTCATCCATTTGTTCTTAATCACATTAGTAAATACAGAGATCCTTTCGTTCTAAGTAGCTACATGGAGAGACATATTGAGTACTCAGAAAATTGCCCATTGATTCTCAACTAATTACAGTGTAAAAGGGGAGGGCCTGGACAGTACATCCTAATTTTAAACATAATAAGAGGTATTACCATGCTGAGACTTGTGGTGCCATGCCGGAAAAAGAAAATGTAGGTGCACACTCTACGCACTAAGGGGGTCATTCAGACCTGATCACTTGCTAGAATTTTTTTCCAGCGCTGCGATCAGATAGTCGCCGCCTACAGGGGAGTGTATTATAGCTGTGCAAGTGTGCGATCTCATGTGCAGCCGAGCGGTACAAAGAGATCTTTTGCAGTTTCGGAGTAGCCCAGGACTTATGGGCCCTACACATATGGCGATGTGCCGCCGAGGTGCCCGACGGCCGATACGGCCGACGAGCGACCCGGTGGCGGGGGGGCAGTGACGGGGGGAGTGAAGTTTCTTCACTCCCCCCGTCACCCGGCTCCATAGACGTGCAGGCAAATATGGACGAGATCGTCCATATTGGCCTGCATGCACAGCCGACGGGGAACCAGCGATGAACGAGCGCGGGACCGCGCATCGTTCATCGCTGGTGCCTCCACACTGAAAGATATGAACGAGTTCTCGTTCATTTATGAACGAGATCGTTCATATCTTTCAAAAAATCGGCATGTGTGTAGGGCTTATTACTCAGCCGCTGCGTTCACTTCAGCCTGTCCAGGACCGGAATTGACGTCAGACACCCGCCCTGCAAACGCTTGGATACGCCTGTGTTTTTCCAACCACTCCCAGAAAACTGTCAGTTGCCACCCACATACGCCCTCTTCCTGTCAATCTCCTTGCAATCGGCTGTGTGAATGGATTCTTCATAAAACCCATCGCACAGCAACAATCCGCTTTGTACCCGAGCGGTTCACCATCGCATTGCAGTGCATACGCATGCGCATTTCTGACCTGATTGCAGCGCAGCGAAAAAAGCTAGCGTGCAATCAGGTCTGAATTACCCCCCTAAGAACACTGATAGTCAAAATACTATAGATATAATAAAAAGTGCTAATAAAAACGGGTATGGGTCATTAGGTTGACCACACTTAGGTCGACAGTCTTTAGGTCGACCACTATTGGTCGACATTCATTAGGTCAACATGGTCACTAGGTCGACATGGTCACTAGGTCGACATGGAAAAAGGTCGACGTGAGTTTTTTAACTTTTTTTGGTGTCGTTTTCTTCGTAAAGTGACGGGGAACCTCAATTAGTGCACCGTGTCCCCTCACCTGGCTCACTTCGCTTTCCATGCTTCGAAGTGCGCTCGGCATAGGTTACTGTTCCCAATCGTAGTCAACGTGGATCGTAGAGTATGAAAAAGTAAAAAAAATGGGGGGAAAATATGAAAAACGCATGTCGAGCTTTTTCCATGTTGACCTAGTGACCATGTTGACCTAGTGACCATGTCGACCTAATGCATGTCGACCAATAGCGGTTGACCTAATGACTGTCGACCTAAGTGTGGTCGACCTAATGACCGTATCCCATAAAAACATGGAGTACAAAGACTTACCATAATAGTGTCCCCTAATATGTAGACAGCAAATCAGGGACTGCTGATTAAAAACACATAAGGACAGATGGAAGGGGTGCTAGTACCAACAAGAAGGAATCTCTGTATTCAAGTGTACACTATATACACAAACACAGATAAAAGGGATGGGGGCACTGGCGTATTTATAATGGACGCAGTGTGGGGGTCTACACTGCACTCCATGCACCCATTATTTTTAATACTTACCCTCCGGAGTCCCGCGGCACAGCAGCAGTGCTGCAGAAATCACTAGGAAAATGGTGTGGCACCATTTTTCCAGTGTTTCGCACATGCGCAGTAGTAAAATCACTGGGGAAATGTCCACGGTGCCATTTTCCCAGCAATCTGCGCAAGCGCTGTAGATTCTGGGACTGCGTTAGGGACCCTAGTGCCCATAAATACGGCACTGCCAGCTAGAGAGGAGGGGGCCCAGATGGAGCCTGCACACGGGCCTCCTCCTCTCTAGAAATGCTCCTGGGTGAGGGGGAGGGGCACTGTCTGGACTGGTTGCCCTAATTTTAAATATAATAAGAGGTACTACAAGTAGCGGATTCTATCTTTGCTGTCGCTGGCATTGCTGCTTGGTCACGGCACTGGCCGGGTCCCGGCACCTGCACAGTGAAGGGACTTGCACAAGTGGCGGCTTTATTGCACATGTGTAAACTCCCAGCTTCTATGGACTGCATTGGCTGCAGCCCATAGAAGCCTTCTAGTGCTGACTATCAAGCAGGGAGTGGCTTCCCACAGGAAGCCAGCTCTCTGCTAATCGCAGCCCGGTTTGACAATCCCAGAGGGAAGAAACACCTCCCAAAGGGATTCCAATAGGAAGTCACTGCCAGTCACAGTGTAGCCAGTGCAGTCACGGACTACAACAGACTCACTCGCAGTGGCGTATTGTACTGGGGGGGTTGCAATCCTGCTGCCCATAGTTAAAATCTGCCTCTGAGTACTACCATGCTGAGACTTATAGTGCCACGCAGGAAAAAGAAGATGCCCGGTGCACGCGCTAAGAACACTGACAGTCAAAATAGATATAATAACTAGTTACGTTAAAATCTTAATATTCTGCTTTATGAACAGAGAGTAACCTGTTCATAATCTCGGGCATTACAATCAATATATAAAGTACATTATTGCATTATAATAGTATCTATGCTTTTTTACTTCTCTCTAGAATCTATGGTGTATATCCCACAATTAGAGTATAAAATTGAGGAAGATATTGGTGAATTACTAATCCCCATTAGAAGATCAGGAGATGTTAGACAGGAAGTTATGGTGGTCTGCTCAACACACCAAGGTAAGTCCTAAAACGTAATGATGAATTATGACTATCCGAACGTTAGATGTACCTTTTCTATCTTATCTGTTTATCAAAAATACCAAATGTTAACTGTCTTAATATTGATGTGATAATAAAAAACAACAATGCTTTATAAAAGTATCATCTTTATGCATTATTGTATAATGTAAACAAAATGTAAAGTTTTTTGTTAAATAATGGTAATAATGTTTTGTCAGTCTTAATATTTTTATTTAAGGCGCCCATAACTTTATTGTGATTACATAAACCTTTCTTAAGCTAGCTTATCACTAAAATAAAATGACACACACACTGAAATAAAGACACGGACACGGTAGCTGGAGTTAAAGGTCAGACGATATTTATTGATCGCTGACCAACTTTTTAAACTATAATTGTAATTGAATTGGAATTAATTTAGATTGCAAAGTTAAATTTAGGTTGGAGGATGGCAAAGGAAAAGTCGCTACCAGACACCAGCTCCAGTCACTTAGATGAAAACCAACAAACCAAGGAGGGGAGTACCCAAACCCCGCCTCCTTCCTGCATAATCCGCATTGTGCTGGCCTCACCACTCTTTTCTCTGGCAAACGTTCGGTTCCCGCAGGGAAACGTTTAAATGTCCAACCGCAAGAGAAGGACACACCTGCCGTCCTTCTAAAGAGGGTGCCCCACAATGACCACTTATGCCCGTTTGACCGCTGGTTGGTAGCGACTTCCTGCCAATCTGGCTGTCAATAGCCAACTGAAGAGAACAAAACAAATCAAATATAATCAGGGAGGGCGGGAGGGCATACAATAAATGGCAAGAGGAAGTCTGAAGCCCATGACCCTGCCCTATATACTATCCTGAGACCAACCCCTTAAAGCTTGACGGACAACCCTCTGATCCTATAGGAAAAAACCACCGGAAACATGATCTGCCTAGCAACTGCTTAGTCATAAAACAACCAATCACCAAAAGTTGGGCTCTTATATGGCCTCAGGCTTATGCAGCCTTCAGCTAATCTAAGGCGCCCATAACTTTATTGTGATTACATAAACCTTTCTTAAGCTAGTTTATCACTAAAATAAAACGACACACACACTGAAATAAAGACACGGACACGGTAGCTGGAGTTAAAGGTCAGACGATATTTATTGATCGCTGACCAACTCTTTAAACTATAATTGTAATTGAATTGGAATTAATTTAGATTGCAAAGTTAAATTTAGATTGGAGGATGGCAAAGGAAAAGTCGCTACCAGACACCAGCTCCAGTCACTTAGATGAAAACCAACAAACCAAGGAGGGGAGTACCCAAACCCCGCCTCCTTCCTGCATAACCCGCATTGTGCTGGCCTCACCACTCTTTTCTCTGGCAAACGTTCGGTTCCCGCAGGGGAACGTCTAAATGTCCAACCGCAAGAGAAGGACACACCTGCCGTCCTTCTAAAGAGGGTGCCCCACAATGACCACTTATGCTCGTTTGACCGCTGGTTGGTAGCGACTTCCCGCCACCAAAGGTTTACAAAACCGCTACCGCCATCCGAACAAACAAATAAGAACAAACTAAGAACAAACTAAAGAGCCCTAACGAAAGGAACCAAAAACATCCTCCAGGAAAAACCTGCACTCCATCCGGAGAAAGATGAACCCCATCCTCCTCGTAGAACTGCCGATTACGCAGCACAAGTAAAGGATGCCTGACAGCTACTCCACCTATGGCCCTAACAAACAGAGACACCGCCGAATGCACCATCTTGCGAGCCTTCTCCAGAGCCGAGAAACGCACCGCCCCACGCCAATGAAAAACGCGGAGCTATCTCCGACCACACCATATGGACTCCCGGCCAGTGACAACAATTTGCCACCAAATCCGCCTTAATGGACAAAATTAAATCTATGCCCCTAACTCGGCCCAAATAATTGCCACCTAAATGCAGGACAATACAACCGGGGCGACCCCCGCGGTGCTCACGGTGAAAAAGGAGCCGCAACAAATCACCCCAAAGCCTGCCCCTGACACCTAACCAACACAACTCCCTAGACCCAAAAACATCAGCCGCCCTAAGTGCCATGGGATGCCTTGCAGCCCAAAAAATATAAGAATGGCCACCAGCCACACATGCTCCCCAAAATCAAGGACAGCTGAAAAAGAAAAACACCCTAACATCAGAAATTTGAACACGAACATAGATAATGCATAAACAGAAATAACCCAAGTGAAGGAGAAAACTCAAAAAACCTCCCGTGGTCCTTAAGAGAACAGCCAATTGAAATAAGGCCCCCTCGGAGGAAAATTTAAAAATTCACTTCACACCCCGATTCCGGAACGGTAAGCGTTCAAAAACCGAAGAGTAAACAAGTTTTTGGGTTAGCGCAACAGGCGCACCTACATCTTATTAAAACGGACATAAGACTTATAGGAGGCAGACTTCCAATGGCCCAGCTCCCGAATAGCCGCCGGGGATGAGCCCGTAGCCGCTGCATGGGTAGCCGCCCCAATCCGAAAGGAAATGGGTACCGAAGTCCGCCCGCGCAAGCTTAGCGCCTCCAAACATTTCCTAAACACTGCCGCAAATTGAAACTTCGTCAGCGGGCCAGCGGGCACGTGCACCAGCAACTGGTCGCCCCCCGAAGGCCTCAACCGGAGATACCCCTGCGCCAACCGCAGCAGGCAAACACTCGCTTCCTCCTGGTCCTCCAAGGACACCCAGCGACCCGACCTGTTCGATCTGTCTTGGACCGCACAATCCTACAGAGCAACAGGCCATCCTGCAGGTGCACATTCCCGTAAAGCATACCGGACTCACGAGATGCCTTACTGCACGCCACTAACTCGCTCACTCTGAAAGCCCCAAAGAAAGACAGGGCAAAAGCACATCCAAATCACACCTCGAACTCCGAGGTCGCAATTTGAGGCAGCACACGCAGCAACTCAGTTAGAAGCTGCAACGTCACGGGTCTACGGGAGTCCGCGGGAGCTGGTCTCATCCTAGCCCATCCTTCAAGTGCTCTGGAAAGGACAAAAGACCCGGGGGTCCGTCATCCCGCGGAGCCGAGCGTGAAAAGCAATGCCCGCAAGGGCAGAAGACATGGCCGCTTTTGACCTACCCAAACAAAGGTCATCAAAACGTCAGCCAGGGACTCACCTGCCACACCGTACCTACTTAGAAAGGCCGACCAATCACGCCAGGCCGCATCATACGCCCTGAGCATGGAAGGAGCCAACGCACACCTGGCCAGAGCAGCTAACCCGACTCGACAATCTGCCAGACAGAAGGCGGGCACGGTAAACCCTCCGCCGCCGCTCCCGGAACCAACGCCCGGAATTTATCAACTGGAACCGAGACAACGCATCCGCAATTCCGTTGTCGATACCGGGAACGTGACGGGCCCTGAAATTAATATTGCACCGCAAGCAAACCAGCACCAGATGTCGCAAAAGCCGCAAAGCCTGTGGAGAAGAAGAACGCTAATTATTGATAGCGTGCACCACTCCCAAATTGTCGCAATGGAACGAGATGTCCCGATTCGAGAACTGGCAGGCCCACAACTCCAGGGCAACTATGATCGGTAACAACTCCAGCAAGGAGGTTCTTGGTGAAACCCCGTGCCACCCCAGAGGACGGCCAAGCAGCAGCGCACCGCAACCCGGCAAAAAATGCCCCAAAGCACTGACTGCCCGAGGCATCAGTGAACCACTGGGGCCAACCGTTGGAACAACAAGGGGGAGGCCACAAAAACCGCCCTGTTGAAGGACACCCGAGAAGAAGCCCAAACTCGCAAATCATCCCTGATCTCGCGGGAGAGGTGCACGGTGTGATGCTGCCTGACCGTCCCCGCCGTGGCCCGTTCAAGTTTGCAACCGAAAACCCTACCCATGGTGCTAATCCGGCACGCAAAGTTGAAGGAACTCAGCAACGACTGTACCTGCTTAAGCCGAACCCTGCGCCTGCCCAAACAACCGTGAATTAAACCCCAAAAGCTTACGCATTTTAACATCAGGGAGGCGACAGCAACCCGCCACTGTGTCTATTTCAATTCTCAAATAGCTAAGACAACTGCAGGGGCCCTCCTACTTGTCCGACGCGTCGGGAACCCCCAAACTTTCGAACAAGGACCTGGCAACCGACAGAATATCGCCACAGACCGAACTACCCCCTGGGCCCATAAAGAGAAAATCGTCCAGGTAGTGAGCCACCCCGGGGTGACCGGAGGCGGCCTAGATGCACCAATGCAAAAAAGTGCTAAATCTCTCAAAATAGGCGCAGGAGCCTGTACAGCCCCTGGGGAGACACCGATCCACATAAAAACGCCGCCCCCAATTTGAAACCCAGAAACCGCAGAGACTCAGGGTTCCGGGGAAGGAGCTGAAAAGCCGATTCCACGTCTAATTTTGCCACCAGGCCCCCCGGACCACAGTCCCGAACCAAGCGCAGAGCCTCATCAAAAGACTGGTAACGCATCCTGCACCCGGCCTCGGGACTGGAGTCATTAACCGAAACGCCAGGAGGATGTGACAAGTGCTGTATCTGGCGGAACTTACCCGGGGCCGCCCTGGGCACCACCCCCACGGGGGAAATGCACAAGGAGGGCAGAGGGGGAAAGGCGTAGGGCCCACACATGCGCCCCAAGCCGATCTCCGCGTCCTCATTCCGCCGGACCACGTGCGGGAATTCGCGAGCCGCCTTCAAATTCTGGCGCGCCACCACGTGCACCGAATCCGAAATGGGCAGGCGAAAACCATGACTAAAACCCTCCAAAAGGAATAACGCCGCCGACTAGTCGGGGTATAACTAAGTCAGCAGCGCAATTCGGGAACCCGAATAGGGGAAGGAGCCTTACTTACCAACTCCCGCGGCCCCGGCTGGAGCGGAGGGCTCACCGCTCGCCGCCGAGGTGCAGTCCCTTGGCAGGTGACCGGCCCCGCCCAACTTGCACGAGTGGCGAAAACGACAATTTACGCCCCTAGTGCATTTACCTTTGTTGTAGGCAAAACACTTGCCTTTCTCCGAGGAGCGGGAACCCGAAACACCGGACGCCACGGGCTTCTTGACTGCGGCGTCCGAAGTGGGCTTGACCTGCTGCGTGACCTCCAACCAAACCTCGACATCCTTGAAACCCGCGGGCAGAATGGGGTTGCCATCCTGAGTACGACGGCATCTCCCGACGCAATCTCACCAAGCGGAGCCCTTGGACCTCAAGTACATGTCATGCACCAGAAAGAGATATTTAACCAAGTTGGGATACTTTGCGGGCCACGATTCGGTGTAGCAGCCGTGAAAACCGAGAAACCCCGCAACCACTGGTGAAAAGTACGGAAAGCATTTTCCCCAATGCCCCCCACTTTCTTAGCTGCGTCAGAAGCCTGCCGCATCTCATACGAAAGGGGGAAGACGTCAACGTACTTCCCTTTCCTGATTTTCGCCCGCAACCACTTGCGAACCCCCCGCGTAACGGCCGTATTGGAGCAACGCACCATTTTCGTATAACTGGGGGGATCAGAGGGAACCGATGTCGCTGGCACCTTTTGCGCTGCCTTAGCCACGCGCCGCGCAATAAGCCTAGCCAGTTTACGCGGGCGCAGAGGAGAACCTGAAGAAACACTACTAGAAGAGGTGTAAGAAGTCTAGAATAACAATGAGAAGGCATAGCATGCTCACCAGCTCCTGAAGGATCCGGAACAGCGTCATCCGCTTCACCCGCCTCCGGCCGGGGCGGAACATCTCCCGTCGGTGCCGTGGCCGCCACTCTCCCCGAGCTCCAGCCCCTCCGTGACGAAGTCCCCGAACTTGCCATCATCTGAGCGGAGGAAACATAAGTGACAACAGGTGCAGGAGAAACCTGCGCATCAACAGTAACGGTGGAAACAGGCGGGGGTGGGGGCACAGCAGCTTCGCTCGATGGCGGGGGGGGGGCAGCGGCGGGAGGGGGCAACCCGCTGAGGGGAGAGGACCACCGTGGGAGATGGTCGGACCGACTGCCGGCGCAAACCCGCTGTAGTACGCAGGCAGCCACATGGGCGAGGGGATGTAGCCAGTCGACCCAGGAAACACTGCTGAAAAGGGGGGAAATTGAGCGGGGGATGGGGGCGGGTGCTAAAACTGGGCCAATGAGGCCAGAGCGGCCGGGGAAGGCCAGAGATACGGGCCCGAAAACGCTGGGGGCGGAAGTGCAACCCCGGGGCAGCTGACAGACACGGGGGCCAGACCCCAGCGACCGAATTAGCGAAACCTGTCACCAATTGCGGCGCGGAGGAAACTGGGGGCCCAGCGGACATCGCCCACGAGGTTGCAGGGGACGCCTGTGCGACGGGTCAGGGGAGGCCACCGGGGAACCACTGACCCCCAGTTAACCCCCCAGGCGCATAAAGTACGGAGGAGGGCTGGGAAAGTGGAACGCAGCGGGGGAATGGGGGCCGTGCGGAAGAGCCCCCCGCCGGGGTCACCCCCGCCGGGGACCCCCTAACTGGCGGTGCGGACGAGGCAGCAATACCCCTGGCAGTGCCGCTGCCCACCCCATCCGCACCAGCATCCACTATATCCGCTGGGCGAAAAGGAAAAACCGGACCCCATTAACTCAAGAAGGGGCACAGGAAAAACCTGTTGCCCAAGAATCACACTGACTCCCAGCGGTGGCCGCCCCCCCTCCCTCCCCGCAGCCCGCCCGCGAACGCCGCCGGCCGGAGCCGCCCACGGGGAAGAGACGGGGGAGGCGATAAAAGCCGCTGGGCCGGCGAGGTAGCCGCCAGGCGAACACCGCTCGCCGGGGCCGCCCGCGCCCGGAGCCCAGCATAGACCTCACCCGTCAAGGCCAGGGCAGCGCGTTCCCCGGCCGGACGAGCGGAAGCAGAAGCAGCAGCGGTGCGGGCCGCAGCGGTCAGACCCCGCCGCAAACCCATGGTCGCAGGGACCAACCTGGGGGAGGCTGCGCTCGGGGAATGGGAGAGCTAGGCGCACGAGGCATAGCAGAGGCGCCGGGAGGGGGGAGCGGACCTGCGGGGCCGTGGCATGCCGGAGGTGGGGGGGACAAAAGGGGGAAGCAAATGGTTTGAGCAAACAGGGGGAGGGGGAGCAAATTAAAACTGAACAATACAAATACAGGAGAAGAAAGAACAGCAAAACTAAAACCACAAATGGCACTTATCTGATAAAACAATTACTCAGCCTTCCAGGATCATACAATAAATGGCAAGAGGAAGTCTGAGGCACATGACCCTGCCCTATATACTATCCTGAGACCAACCCCTTAAAGCTTGACGGACAACCCTCTGATCCTATAGGAAAAAACCACTGGAAACATGATCTGCCTAGCAACTGCTTAGTCATAAAACAACCAATCACCAAAAGTTGGGCTCTTATATGGCCTCAGGCTTATGCAGCCTTCAGCTAATCTAAAAGCCATAGAAAGTGATCATCAACCTTCAAACAACAGAATTTGGAATGAAAAAGGCAATACATTCTTTCAGTTCTGCCTCCGTGTCCTCATACAGTTCCATACTGCGTGGCCAGTGGCGGAACTAGCGAGCGGTGGGCCCAGGTGCGACAAAATGCTTTGGGCCCCCCATCCCATCCAAGTCCACCCCCTCACCCCTGGAGAGGATCTGGTGAGGGGAACCTGTTCAGGGCCAGAGAAATGGATACCTAGCAACAGTGCCGTAACTAGACATTTTAGCACTGTGTGCAAGAAACGGCATCAGAGCCCCACCCCTGCATGCAAAACAGGGGCAGTGCGCGCCGTAGGCGTGTGCAAAAATATATAGTGGCGTGGCTTCGTGGGGAAGGGGTGTGGCCACAAAATAATACCAATTCATAAAACGGTGCACAGTAGTCTCCGTTATTCAAATTACGCCGCACAGTAGCACCACTACACCAGGTAGAGACCCTTTTACACCTTACGGCGGACAGATTCCTCTTTTTACACATTACGGCAGACAGCATCCCCTTTTTACACATTACGGCAGACAGCGTCCCCCTTTTTACACATTACGGCAGACAGCGTGCACTTTTTACACATAACGGCAGACAGCGTGCCCATGTTACACATAGCGGCAGACAGCGTACACTTTTTACACATAACGGCAGACAGCGTGCCCTTGTTAAACATAGCGGCAGACAGCGTACACTTTTTACACATAACGGCAGACAGCGTCCCCCTTTTTACACATTATGGCAGACAGCGTCCCCTTTTTACACATTACGGCAGACAGTGTACACTTTTTACACATAATGGCAGACAGCGTCCCCTTTTTACACATTACGGCAGACAGCGTGCCCTTGTTACACATTACGTCAGACAGCGTCCCCCTTTTTACACATTACGGCAGGCAGATTCCCCTTTTTTACACATTGCGGCAGGCAGATTCCCCATTTTTACACATTGCGGCAGGCAGATTCCCCATTTTTACACATAGCGGCAGGCAGATCCCCCTTTTTACACATTGCGGCAGGCAGATTCCCCATTTTTACACATAGCGGCCGGCAGATTCCCCATTTTGACACATAGCGGCAGGCAGATTCCCCATTTTTACACATTGCGGCAGGCAGATTCCCCATTTTTACACATTGCGGCAGGCAGATTCACCATTTTTACACCTTGCGGCAGGCAGATTCCCCATTTTTACACATTGCGGCAGGCAGATTCCCCATTTTTACACATAGCGGCAGGCAGATTCCCCATTTTTACACATAGCGGCAGGCAGATTCCCCATTTTTACACATTGCGGTAGACAGATTCCCCATTTTTACACATTGCGGTAGGCAGTCCCAAGAAAGACAGAAAGAAAGACAGAAAGAAAGAAGGAAAGAAAGAAAGACAGAATTATACTTACCCTCTCCGCTGGCTCAGGCTCCTCGTGCAGCTTCTGACGATTCCTGGCAGGAGAGAAGGAGGAGGATGGAGGTGGAGGAGGGAGCCGCAGCAGCACTGTGTTATTGGTGGAGGCGCTGCTGCTGCTGCCCCTCTGCTTCACTATAGGCTGTTCTCGGAAGACAGCCTATAGTGAAGCAGAGGGGCAGCAGCAGCAGTGCCTCAACCAGTAACAAAGCGCTGCTGCTGCTCCCTCCTCCACCTCCCTCCTCCTCCTTCTAGCCCGTACCGCTGCGCTCCTCTCCTCTCCGGGCGGCTGTGTGCTGCGGGCAGCGGTTGCCCGCAGCGCACAGCGGCATGTAATGAGTCAGTTTGACTCATTACATGCTTTGGGCCCCCGGACAGAGGCGGGCCCCAGTGCAATGCACTGGTTGCACTGGCGGTAGTTCCGCCTCTGTGCGTGGCTGATTCTGAGGTGCACTTTAAGTAGCTGTGGGTGTGGGTACCTGTGGAAGGCTGGTGTACTAGCTTATGCCAATGTCAGATAACCATTCAGCTAATGCCGGGTATGTGTGTCTGCCAGTGGTGCAAGTAGAAATATTTTCTTATGGGTACTGAGTGACGAAAAATGGGCATGGTCATGTGTTGTGATGGGGCATGGCCACATGCTGCTAGTGAGAGTGGCTACATGACACTAGTGGCGTGGCCACATGACACAGCCCTTTTTGGGGGGATTCTGGAGGCAAGGCTAAAAATATATAGTAATGCCTCCAGTATAATAGAAATATATAGTGATACCTCCAGTATAATAGAAATATATAGTAATATTAGTAATGCCCCCAATTTATTAACAATATATAGTAATGCCTCCATTAGAACAGGAAAATACAGCCACTGTCGCACTCCCAGTAACCCTGACAAAGTGGGAGGAGCCATCATGCTGCCAAGCACCATGGTCTTGTTGCTTTGTGGCACTTATAATTGTGGCAATAGCAAAGTGTGTGGCAGGTGGTACTGCGTACCCGCTGCCAAATTCTTAAGGGTACTCCATACCCGAGCGTGCCCGCATACTTGCACCACTGGTGTCTGCAGACGGGAACCTGTTCAGCCCATTGATTTTACACCATAGGCACTTACATGCAGGGTGCGGGAAATCCCTCAGAATTAGCCTTCCCTTCCCTGTATGCACTATGCAGAATCATAAGGAACTTTGCATACAAGCCTACACCACTGCCAGGGGTGAGGGCAGTTCTGTGAGCTTGTAGTGTTGCTGCTCCAAAAAACCTAATATCAAGACAGATCTGTCCGAGTCCCGCACATCCCAGAATAGGACAGACATATGCACATGCTCTAAAATACTTTTCATTAAGCTGTGCCACAAAAATCCATGTTTTGTAAGAATGGCCCTGCTCTAAGCAGCCTTCAGTCATACAGGGCAGTCTGGAGGCAGGACAGAGGTGATACTAGCTGTGCACTATTTGGTAACACTACAACAGCTGTCGCCAAGGAGGTTGATACTGTATGCTTATAATATTACATAACAGCTGTCTTCAGAAACAGCTTGTGATTGTAATGATCACATTTTATTTTGGCATTTTAATGCGATGAGTAAAGCTAGGTAATTAAGAACAATCTGATACTAAGCGATCTCTTTACTAACAGAACCCTAAAACATAATTTATAATATACAGTAAGCTTTAAAGTTGGAGACTGGAACTGGCGGCCATCCAAGACTTTATATGCCACCCACCCCCACGCTTATCTCCACTAAGATTGGTCAGCACTGCGTAGGGTAAAGGCTGGCAAGTAAATCGATACTGCCTGGAACTTATCTCTTACTGCACAGCAATCCATTCACAAATTCCTTTCCACAACGTGTGGGATCAAATTGCTGTGCAAATGTTTTCTTCCTAAAACACTTGTGCTATAGACATCACAAAACACAATGGAGGAGATTATAAAAGATGATAACTAAAGAGAGATTTATGCTTTATATATGTAAGATACATGTGTATATATACATCGATCATTTGAAGAATCTGTAAAATCTGTCATACTTCAATCAAAATGGAAAAAAACAAACAAAAAAAAAACAGGGATATGGAAATGCATTTGTTATATACAGTGAATAATTTTGTAGATGCAACTAATATATAATATGTCACTAGGACCTAATTACGTAACTGTGTATCATACCTTAGTGATGTCACTTGTTACTAGTGAATTGACAAGCTGAATTATCATGAAGGATGGTTCAGCCCCAGAGTGTTATACTTCCACTTTACACACTGTGCATCCAATTGGCGGTTGGAAACTTGCGCAATGACTTTCCATGAGGAGTTATAACATTACAGTTGGAAAACTGCAAGCTACTTGTGTGACAGAGAAATGCACTTTACGTTTTTAACAGGTGCTAGGAGTATGATTTATATATATATTAATATATTAAGATGCTAAAATTGAAGAGTTATATCAAACATCTTGCTACAGTAATTGCAATACACAACTATACAAACCTGTAAAGTTACATGTTGTGAACACATTTCTGCCTTACAGATGTGTTCTTTTTGACCTAGCTGTTTGCAGTGCGTGACGCAAGATGCGTGGTGCGACTTAAATGCTGCATCACAAATATCTCTCTCACCGCATAGCATCTTTTTCATATCACAGCATCACTGAAACAGACATGTAGTGTACTAAGATTTGTACTAGGATTTGTACTTTTCTTGCAGATGTGGCAGCGTAAATTCACCAATGTTGTGTGGCGGAACGTAGGAAGTGCCTCAGTTGTATTGCCCCAGGTCTCTTAGCTTTATTCTCAGATTATTGTCCTTGCCACACTGTTATAGCGCACGGATCCACTAGTGGTGTATAGAGTAAGCACACTTTGTGCTTTTATTGCATTAACAGTGCGAAGCAGCTGCACGGTGATGGAAAGCATGGAGTGGCTTAGTCACATTGGGGGCAGATATATTAACCTGGAGAAGGCATAAGGAAGTGATAAACCAGTGATAAGTGCAAGGTGATAAACGCACCAGCCAATCAGATCCAATATGTACATTTTATGTTAGGAGCTGATTGGCTGGTGCGTTTGTCACCTTGCACTTATCACTGGTTTATCACTAACTTATGCCTTCTCCAGGTTAATACATCTGCCCCATTATTTGTAGCATGCCATATATCCCCGATTGCGGATTTAAGGATACGTTAGTGAGGACAAACAAGCTTTTCCTGCCTACATAACCCACATAGCATTAGCTATGATGGGACCTAAGTGAATGGCTACCATAGATTGTGAATTTTGTGAAATAGTTGTGGTTATCTGAGCAATGACAATGTAAAAGCTAAATACAAAGATCAC
Organism: Pseudophryne corroboree; assembly: GCF_028390025.1. Classification (NCBI taxonomy): domain Eukaryota; kingdom Metazoa; phylum Chordata; class Amphibia; order Anura; family Myobatrachidae; genus Pseudophryne; species Pseudophryne corroboree. The sequence continues at coordinate 948,082,557 of NC_086444.1, read as the reverse complement.
ATATTGAAACTTTGAGCTTTCATCAGAAATGCCCAACATTTTCTTCACCCAAAATTTCATCCCATATTGTGGATTTCTACAACTGCACTGTACTATGTTATAAGGGCATCAGCATGCACATGTTCATTCTCCTCTTTCCAATTCCATAACCAGTGCATTATTCACCATCTGCTATCTTTGTATACGAGTCGTTGGACCATCATCAACCAGCCCTTCCTTCTCCAAGGCAGTTGCTGTGCTTACACTCCTTACCACTCCCCCCCCCACCCCCATGAGTCCCAGCACCAATCACACCAATCAAACAACCATTTGTAATTGTTTTCTATTTTTGTAGTTTAATTCATCCCTTTGAAAACTCTCTAAACTGACTCGTATGACTCACATTTGGGATTAGTATTCTGATTTCTGAAGTGTTTCTGGTATATTTTGCGTTAAATTATCCTTACTGGGTTCCATATTTCAGTGCTTCTTCTACCTACAGCTGGTCGTATAGATATGACAGAAGTTCACATTAACTTAGTATAGCTATTGTAACTTTGTTTTATGCAGTGTAGCCAATGCAGAAGTGTAAAGTGCTCTTTGATTGCTTTTTCCATTGTCTCTTATATAGGCTCAGCGACAGGCACTGTTCCTTCGTCAGTTCTGTCCTACTCTGATTACATCACGCGTCCAGATGACCACACCAGCGTTATCCGCTTTGACAAGGAGGAGACAGAAAAAACCTGTCGCATTATCATAATTGATGACTCTCTTTATGAAGAAGATGAGGAGTTCAACGTCACCCTTAGCATGCCAATGGGTGGACAATTAGGGGCTGAATTCCCTAGTGCCAGAGTTGTTATTCTGGTAGATACAGATGATGGTAAGAACATCAGCTGGATGATATCCTTCTATATAGCAGGAACACCACCCTCTCTAGCTCAGTTTTTTTTTTAAATCAATAGTCTATATAACACCTGCAGGATATATACACAGCAAATATAATATAGCATAGTGCATACAAAATGGTCTAAAGCTATCATTACCCATGGTATTTTCAAAGACTTGTTCTTAAGGCTAACTTCTAAAGGAGGACAGAATAATGAATAAAGGAGGACTTGCGCTTACAAAGAAAGAGCTGCTATTCTCATGACCAAGACACAATATGTTGGGTTACGCTGATGAAATGAAAAGTGCAATTAGCAAGAACGCATTCAGCAGAATCAGCTTCCCATGCCCAGTCCAAAGCATAGTGTTATCCCTATTGGAAAGGAAATCACAGTATCGCTATCGTTAATAGTCAGGTCCATTCCCATTAATTTTATGGAATATAATTAACACTCATTTATTGCCCCTCTTTAGTTCTATAAGTTTATTTACAATATGCATTTGCTGAGGGATTTATAAACAATTGTTAAAAATACTGAAAAGAGAATTAATAGCTATAATAAAAATAATATTTATAACAATATTTGACATAAAGATATAACAATTAATACAAAGACCATAATGGTAAAGACACCACTGTGACAATATGCAACAAAAAAATTACTCATAACTGGCTAGAAATCATAAATTATAACACTTTACATAAATTAGAAAACATATCCCATTAAAAAGCCAAAATACAGCAATGTAAGAGACAAATAATATGTTAGAAATATGTAATACATGTCAATAACTATATTAATATAGCATTCAAATAAATTACTAATGTAATACGTATAAGTGCACATTCCACACTTCTGATCCAAGAGCTATTAATTATTGGAAAATGTTGGGGAATCAGAAATTAAATGATATGACTCTACAATTTGGGTCTGATTCTAAATTGTACGGCAATACTGTACAACTAAACTGCTAATGCAGCAGGAGGCGTCTGTAGGAAAAAGACGCCTCCTACCAGCAAATGCTATCTGAGTGCTGTGTCCAAAGATACATCATTGGATGAAAAGTGATGGTCGCATCCCTCAGCCATATGCATAAGCCGAAGCCTACTCTGACTGGCCATGAGAACCGGTCAGTCTGGTCCCTGAAGTGAAGTCTGCATCCAACGACGCAGACCCTGGGCTCGGTACACCTACAAAACAGGGGAGACATGCCCCTATTTTGTAGAATAGCCCCCCTCCCGAACGCCTTAGTGGGGAATGCGCAGAATGGACCTTGCATTTGTGCAGTTCCCCCACTATCAGATTTGTATGTAAACCATCAGGTTTGTGTTCTAATCGGAACCATTAAAAATATAGAGACTTGTGTTTATTCAAATTATCTCTAAATTATACTGTATTTATCATATTTTTTAAGTACATTCCGAAATGTTAATAATTTGGGTCTCTTTTGTTGTTGTTGCATTGGAACATATGCCCCTTTCACACCGCCAATGCCATTGGACGCTGCTGCTGGCTTCCCTGACCTGGCAATATGCCGGGCGGGTTGCCATAGCAGCGAGGGTTGGAGCCGGCAGAGATGAGATCATCTCTGCGCCGCCTCTTCCTGTTGTAGTGAATGGGTCCGGGGTCGCATCGACCCGGGAGCCCGTTTACGCTGCCATTGACCCAGTATTCAACCCGGGAATAACACTGCTTTATTCCCGGGTTGAATTGCAGGGTCAGACGACCCGCACGCTGACCCGTGTCGACCCGGCAATATGCTGGGTCGATACCGGGTTATTTGTGCGGTGTGAAATGGGTATTACACTATAGGACCCACCAAAACTAAGCTATAATAATTAAAATAATAATATTAAGAAGAAGAAAGCAAGCAAGAAAGAAAGAGAAAAAAAAAATATAATAATAATACAGGAACGGGATACATTCCCTTTCCTGTATTATTGAATTAGTGTATATAATTTTCTCCTTCCTGAATTCTATATTTCTCCGTACAGCACTTAATAATATTTACATACATTTACCTACAGTATATAGCAATTACACTTGATTATATAAACAGTGGTGACCTCTCAATCTCATATTCTAATATAGTATTTTACAAAAAAAAATAACAGTTTTAAAGAGGAAGGAAACTCATTGGTCTCGTCACTATATATATATATATATATATCTTGATAGTCTGGGTGCCTCAGCAGCAGAGGTGGGGCAGGCGGTGACCTGACCAAACTGGGTATTTCATGATTGAATGTGGCATCATGTGAGCAGCTTACATCATTCTGTGAAACCCTATTTTCACAAAGGTGTGAGCCACTGCTGCCAAACCTCTCTGTTAATTGCAATTCATACTATGGTGGGTCATTTCCATCCCATTTATTGTTTTAGTGTTCTGTCCAATACAGGAAGTATATAGAGCCAAATGTAATTTGAAATGTATTCATAACTAGCTGTTCTACCCATTCTTCACACAGGAGTTTCTGATTTTCATGGTTGTAAATATAAATGAGTGTTAACTATTTTGTAAATCTATAGAGCTGTAAACGTAAAACATTTTAATGTAAGTAAATATCAATCCATGGTTCTTGCCGTTATCCGAGGAGCACCCATAGCAGATATGGTAAAAAGTGACAGGACCATTTTTGTAGTTTATTAAATTCTACACACTGGAGGTGCAATCCAAATGTTGATCTGATTGTCCATTTGGGGGTTATCGTTCCCGCTACGCATCGGTTATGACATCATTATGTCATCTCCCTTTTTATCCCCTTATGGGAGTTTTAGTAAAATTCTAATTATGTAGTTTTCCTATTTCCCACCTGAAGAATACCTATATTAAATTTCAGCTCCCTAACATATTGGGAAGTTAGAGAATTAGGTATGAGCCAGTCAGTCAGTGAGTTAGGAAGAACCACATTGCATTCATTTATGCTAGGAAGCATAAAATGAAGAGAAAATCTATCTCAAGCAATTCCTACTTCTTCTCTAGAAGTTGTTCAGTATTTAAGGATGCCGACTGTATAGTGGACTTCTTGCTGGAGACCCCAAATGGAATTCCAGTGTCTGCTTGCAGTTGAACCATGGATGAGTCACTTTGTACCCCCCCCCCCACCCCACCCCCATCATGCTACATGCACATACCAGGGCATGTAAACTAACAATGGGAATAAAAGCTCAGATAATAGTGAACTAGTAATAAAATAATACTAATTTGTTTCCTCCACAGACTCTGTTTAATATGTAAAATAATGTGTGGCTTTTGTTCGGTTTTCCACAATCTCTTTTGTTCAAGGGTCCAGAATTGATTAAGTAAGAGAATATAGATTGTGTACATCCCAAATTTATATGTCACGTCAAGTTGTTTAGGTAAATGTAAAAACATCCCACCCAAATTGTACTTAATTCATAAGTACGCTGTATATGAATAGCTTTCTCAGACTTGCAATTACATGGTGGGGAAAGCAGACTTGTGCCATTGTTCAACTATTGTATATTTGGCTATCTAGTACCTAGTCCTTTTCATAGCCTTTAAAGCAGAGGAAGAAGCACCTGGGCATGGGAACATGATCTAATTGTAAATTTCCTGCTCCTGCTCTACCCTACATACATAATCAGTGTACAAAGACTTATTTGAAGGGCAAGGTAAGAAGAAAAGTTTTTTACATCCCCTGTAGACACGTAACAAAGGTAAGCTTTCTTAGACCTCTCTCACAGACTCCTTTGAGGATTAGTGTAAAAGACCCTTTTTCAGAAACAACACCGTAAAATGAGAACCTATGTAGATGGTGGATATGACTAAAAGAGACAGATTAAAAAGTGGAAAGTGAATGGCATTAGCACCATGGCTGCATAAAAATTGAAAGACTATAATATAAGGTTAAGGAAAATATTTCTAAATAGCAAACAACATTAATTTAGCAAAATAATGTAAAACAATTCAATAGGAAAAGTAAGTAGGTAACATAAAGAAATCTTTCCATTTCCTTAAAAAATGTGTTTATATTTTTAATGGTGAACTCCATTCTTGAATTGATGCAAGTGGTTCTTAACGATAATGCATTGTGTCACCACTGACCCACACCATGATATACCCACTACAGTGTATATCCCAGTCTACTCTACTTACTATGTACTGACCAATCTAATCCTCATTGCATCATATTCCTCTGAAGTATCACCTAGCCCAATCATTCCTTCCCTACCAATTGCTTTCTCTTTCGCATGCAACCATTACCTGTCACTCACCCTAACTCTCCCAAATCAAAGCATTTCCTCCTTTAGAAAACCTCCCATGTAGAACATATATATTTACCGCTAACAGTGTTTGCAACTCCTTAGTCGCACCGTAATGCCGGGCCTTTATCATGCAGTATTCATGTCAGTTCACTGGAATAAATATGTGCAGCATGCGTATTTCATATGTATAGAGATTTACCCAGCTAATAATTAAATGTATTAACCATACTTTTGGTCTTACCTGGATGGCTGGCAACCAAACACATAGAAATAAGGAATTACTTAGGAAGCATTATTTTTGTTATGTTTACAAATTACATCTTACACCGTGAAGCAAACCTTTTATCCTTTGTTGCTGTTTCTGCAAGTGCAAATTACAGCTCTGACAGCGAGAAAGGGGCTAAGTAATTATTACACTATTACATTTGTATATTGGCAGAATGAATAAAGGAAACAGGTACCTACTGTACAAGCAATAATTAGTCAAATGCAATTTCCTTTTCTTTGTTTGAAAATCCTGAGAGTTATATATTGATGGTATAACCATTGCATTGCTGAAGGGGGCTATAACATTTTATATTGGAATATAGTTATTTATTTACTTAGCTTATTGTATCTATGGGGGACATTTACTAAGCAGTGATAAGAGCGGAAAAGTGAGCCAGTGGAGAAGTTGCCCCACCAACCAATCAGCAGCTCTGTATCATTTTATAGTATGCAAATTATAGATGTTACTTCAGTGCTGATTGGTTGCCATGGGCACTTCTCCACTAGCTCACTTCTCCGCTCTTATCACTGCTTAGTAAATGTCCCCCTGTATTTAGTGTTACATTTATATTTTTGAGCTCTTTGTAATTGGTTGCTGTTGTTGGTGTTCACATTCTCAATAATTCTACTTATGTGGCGAAATATTTACTGAAAAAGTAAGGGGGCAAATAGGGAAAGTACTGAAGTAAATAAAGCGGACTAATCAAACCGTGGTACACACAATCCTACCGTGTACACACAAGCCTACCGTGTACACACAAGCCTACCGTGTACACACAAATATTTTCAGATTTTTTTTCTATTCTCAACCACAGCTTGCTTCTAGGTTCAACAATGTAGGTTTTTGCATTTGTTATTTGAGTGGTCAGTTGTCTAATCTCTAAGTGCTGCAGTTTGTAAATTAGCATTTCTAACTTGTGATGCATAATGATTTCTTAAAAACAAAAAGTGACCTTCCCAGATCTAGTCCCCATTATGAAATGTTCCCAGAGTAGAACTGCAAGGCTTTTCCTAATTATCTATTAAAACATTAGGCATAGTTTACAGCATTGGAATACAGAATGGGAGATTAAGCCGTCCCAAACATTTAACTCCTTACATTCCTCTGCCATAAAAGGTTGTTAAAGCACTAGTAGCGATGGTTTCCATCACTAAGAATTGTCTTAGCGATAGGTTTTTAAAGTTTCTACCTTCAATTAAATCATCTCTCAGGGTCACAGACTGGGGGAAATTGCATACATTTTTATACATATAGTTATGTCTCTGCTACATAGTTGCTTCCTAGCAAAATAAGATATACAGGACAGGATGCATAATCACCCCACTGATCGCAAGTATAGCAGTGTTTTGTAACGCTGTACGATGTACAATTGCATCTTAAATCACAAAGGACAGCCCTCATGATAAGAGCAGTCCTTTTCGATATAAGGACATATTATCCTACTATGCATGGATCCCACTCAGGAAACATGGATCCCCCTCAGGTTCTGAACTTAGTGCATATGCGGAATGTGGTCAAACCGCCAAAAACTGAATTTTCGGAGGTTTGACTGCATTTTCTTCTCTGGTGCATCCCATTCTTAAAACTAACTATTAAAATAAACGTAAAATGGCATGGCTTGTTTGTATTTACTTTATATAATATAGGAACAGTGATTTAAGCTCCACTTTACATTTACTATGCTATTTATTAACAGGGGATTAGAATATAATGGGCCTGATATAATAACGCCCGAGATCGCAGGAGGTGCGAGATGCCGATGGCTCTCTGATGTTTTTTGAAAGGGGCAATCACTTACAAGGCAAAACCATGCCTTGTAAGTGACTGCCCCTTTAAAAAAAATGTCAGAGATTTGTCGGCATCTCGCAGCCTCCGACGATCTCGGACGTCATTATATCTGGCCCAAAATCTAATCTACTCTGAACAGGGTGTTAGAAAATGATGCTGACATTTACCTCCATAAAGGATAATTATATATTTATGTTTTTATTATAGGATTATGATTTACCATTAAGGTACAATTTTACAGAAACATTATGGTTACAAGTGTATGTGTCCTAAGAAATCAACTCTTGTCCATAGAGCCAGCCTTCTACTTTGCTGATGCTGATTACTATGTTGATGAAAGTGTTGGATATGTTGAAGTTCGAGTCTGGAGAACGGGAACAGATCTCTCCAAACCTGCCACAGTCACAGTACGCTCCAGAAAAACGGATCCACTTTCTGCAGATGGTAAGTAAAGAGCTAGTGGTGTATATAATATTTACAGAATTGCTCTATTGTTTCGAGCGTGAAATCATGTTACTTATGTGGAAATCAACCCTGATTGTTTTTCCAATCCAGCAGGGACAGATTATGTTGGCATTAGTAGAAACCTTGACTTTGCTCCTGGAGTGAATATGCAGAGTGTTCGGGTGATCATTCTTGATGACTTGGGCCAACCAGCTTTGGAGGGTCTGGAAAAGTTTGAACTGGTCCTCCGTATGCCTATGAATGCCGTGCTGGGTGAACCAAGCAAAACAACCATCACCATCAATGACACAGTATCTGACTGTAAGTGGTGGTGCACATACAGTAAACATGAACATTTCTGTATGAATGCAACAAAATTCCTGTTTGAACAGCACCCATTGTATCAGTGCTATAAGAGGCACCTAATAATTCTGTGACAAAATAACATTTGTTTTAATGTATGTAGTAAACAGTTTTGCTCCTTCCTCTGCCTCATTGCTATCTGTGGAGATAATAACACTTTTTTTTATAGTACCCAAGGTACAGTTCAAGGAACCCGTGTACATTGTGAATGAGAAGGATGGGCAGGTATCAGCTACCATATACAGAAGTGGAGATGTCAGCCATAAATCTACAGTGCGATGCTACACTCGCCAGGGCTCTGCGCAGGTCACATTGGATTATGAAGAAAGGCCAAACACTGATGAGTCTTTGGTTGTATTTCTCCCAGGTAATGTATGTAAGCTTTGTATTACAGCATATGTCAATTATGGCATAGTATGTAGCTTTAGTTTTTGTCTTCAAGATTAAAGCTCCGCTCCCACCAAATATGGTGAACACTTTGCACATCACTTTAAAATGACTGCATAATGTGGGTGTGAATGGGATGACCAATGAGAAGCTGGGGCTGTGAGACAAACCACAGAGCAGCCCTCAGTATGCGGTAAGGAGGCGGAGCTATAATAAACAACGGCTGTCAGTCTATTTTTCATTCTGTTTACTGATATATAAAATCTGTAAATGAATAATATGAAAGGAAATCCAGTTTATAATTGTGTACACATTTAATTTCTTTTCATTTATATGACTTCCTCTGAGTAACAGAACGTGACCATTTTGCTCTCTTTTTATACAATGACTTTCTAAGTGTGTCATTTAGAATCGTGTTGTATCCGCAGGTGATATTGAGAAGCCGTGTGTAGTGACTCTGGTGGATGATACACTCTATGAGGAGAAAGAAGAATTCAGACTTGTTCTTGGAAGTCCAAGAAGTGACTTGCATTTTGGAGCTTCAGTTGGAGAACAAAATGAAACTCTGATGAAGATAAATGATGTGGAAGACAGTGAGTTACCCGTTTCCATTGTATTAACCAGTTTTGAGCACTATTTATAGCATATAGGTATTCATAAAAATGTAATTAATAAGTAATAAAGGGATAGATGGTATTTAAACAAATTTATAATGTGAGTAACAGATTGAAAGGTTTGTTCCAGTGACGTGCGTCAGGGTAAGCAGGATAGGCGTACTCCAGTATGCTCCAGAGTTATGACTATAAAAATACTAAGAATATACTTATAACTTATATGTATATGGGGGAGATGTATCAAGCCTTGGAGAGAGATAAAGTGGAGAGAGGTAAAGTCCCAGCTTGTCAGCTCCCAACTGCCATGTTACAGGCTGTGTTTGAAAAATGGAAGTCAGGAGCTAATTGGTTGGTACTTTATCTCTCCCCACTTTATCACTCTCCAAGGCTTGAGACATCTCCCCCATACTAACAAAGTATATACTGCTGCGCCTTTGTATAATGCCCACGTGAACCATTAGGTTTATATATTTGTGTGTAAGTGTAAAGATATAAAAAAAAACAGTGTAAATATATAAAACATGGTTTTATATCTGTACACAAAACCAAGAGAACTTCAGCTGATAATACATTTTATTACAGGTTATACATAATGTTCTTTAGGGCAATCTCTGCTCACTTTAGGACTTGGTGATAGCACTGTATGATACTACAGTAGGTAGTGAAGACTTCCTATCACACCTTGTCTATTGAGTTTTAAGAATGCCAAATTGATTTCTCACAAATATTTAAAATGCCCGCTCTAATATATATTGTAAATGCCTGCATCTCTTATTACCATATCCCATGAATGTGCGCTATACATCGCAAAACACTGCATCCCATAAGAGAAAACAATACACCCACACATTATCTGAGTTCCAAAGCTCATTGATGTATATATTTGTTATTAAAAGGATATGGATTCAATATATATTACAAAGTACAGTATACCTATAGTTATATGATTACAACTCACACAGTAAGCAGTTAATACATAAAGTTACATACAGTTACATGCCAGCATACAATACCATTATCCTTAAGTTATATAAATTTGTCTTTCCATATCACTCTCTCTCTCTGTAAAGTAATGCTGGGACTCCATCTTCCTCTGAGACCAAAACAGGAACTACCTTCCTGTGTGATCAGCAAAATGTGTTATCTAGTTTGGGGGAGGGGACTCTCTCTCATTCATGATGAGTCACTAGTTTCTTTGTATATGCTGAACAGGTTCAGCCTTGAGGACTTCCAAAGGGCTGGCCTGAGTTTCCTGTCCACTACCTGTTTGGTCTATGTATTGTTCTAATAAAAGTGATTTTAGCTTTTATACATGTAATCATAATTATCCGCTGCAGTGTCCCACAACTTCACAACAAGCATCAAATGAATCTACACATCAATCTGGTTGCTTCAATAGTAAACATGACAGGTCTATCTGGTTTCGTTCAAATAATACACATACATGACATTACTTCATTATCTATAATTCTAAATCATCATGTCTGGCGCTTGATACCACCACAATTATGTACTGCATGAAATAAGTGTCGAATCCATCTCTGTGGCATGTCCGTGTAAATGCGTGTGTTACCATATATTGCTGTGCTCGCTGCGCGTATTTGCAAGTATAGCGACTCATATGTGTGTAGTTTGTATGTTCTCTTTATGTAATATTTTTTTGACTATGACAGTTTTTATATAAAAAAAAGTAGGATATAAAGAATAGCTATCTTTGCACAGGATTTTAAACTCACAGCATGAACATAGTTAATCCGAAAAGAACCAAACTATGAAAACTGTATAATAGTAAATTACTAACATAGTTGTGCAGTGCTGAAACCTCATAAGAATGGATTTAAAAGAATAAAGCTAAGTACACAGTATATAATTATTAACACGATTTTCCGAACTGTCGGGCAGGACCGAAAATCTCAGCCACAATCTCCCGATATGGCACAATGTGTGTGTATTTTCAATAATCTCATTATGTTCAGCTGTAAAAATCAGGCAGTGTGAGGGCAAACCCGATTTTTCTCTGACGTCCTAGTGGATGCTGGGGACTCCGTAAGGACCATGGGGAATAGCGGCTCCGCAGGAGACTGGGCACAGCTAAGAAAGATTTAGGACTACCTGGTGTGCACTGGCTCCTCCCACTATGACCCTCCTCCAGACTTCAGTTAGAATCTTGTGCCCGGCTGAGCTGGATGCACACTAGGGGCTCTCCTGAGCTCCTAGAGAGAAAGTATATTTTAGGTTTTTTATTTTACAGTGAGATCTGCTGGCAACAGACTCACTGCAGCGAGGGACTAAGGGGAGAAGAAGCGAACCTACCTAACTGGTGGTAGCTTGGGCTTCTTAGGCTACTGGACACCATTAGCTCCAGAGGGATCGACCGCATGGAACCGGCCATTGGTGTTCGGTCCCGGAGCCGCGCCGCCGGCCCCCTTACAGAGCCAGAAGCAAGAAGAATCCGGAAAATCGGCGGCAGAAGACATCAGTCTTCACCAAGGTAGCGCACAGCACTGCAGCTGTGCGCCATTGCTCCTCATACACACTTCACACTCCGGTCACTGAGGGTGCAGGGCGCTGGGGGGGGCGCCCTGAGAAGCAATAAATACACCTTGGCTGGCAAATATATCACAATATATAGCCCCAGAGGCTATATATGTGATAAATACCCCTGCCAGAATCCATAAAAAAGCGGGAGAAAAGTCAGCCGAAAAAGGGGCGGAGCTATCTCCCTCAGCACACTGGCGCCATTTCTCCCTCACAGCTCCACTGGAAGGAAGCTCCCTGGCTCTCCCCTGCAGTCTACACTACAGAAAAGGGTAAAAAAGAGAGGGGGGGCACTAAATTTAGGCGCAATATACATATAGCAGCTATAAGGGGATATAATTTAGTTAATCCCTGATTTATATAGCGCTCTGGTGTGTGCTGGCATACTCTCTCTCTCTGTCTCCCCAAAGGGCTTTGTGGGGTCCTGTCTTCTGTCAGAGCATTCCCTCTGTGTGTGCAGTGTGTCGGTACGGCTGTGTCGACATGTTTGATGAGGAGACTTATGTGGAGGAGGAGCAGGTGCCTATAAATGTGTTGTCACCCCCTGCGGGGCAGACACCGGAGTGGATGGACTTGTGGAAGGAATTACGCGAAAGTGTCGACTCCTTACATAAAAAATTTGACGACATGCCAAATGCGGGGCAGCCGGCTTCTCAGCCCGTGCCTGCCCAGACGTCTCAAAAGTCATCAGGGGCTCTAAAACGCCCGCTACCTCAGATGGCAGACACAGATGTCGACACGGATACTGATACCAGTGTCGACGACGAAGAGACTAATGTAATGTCCAATAGGGCCACTCGTTATATGATTGAGGCAATGAAAAATGTTTTACACATTTCTGAGGTGACCCCAGGTACCACAAAAAAGGGTATTATGTTTGGGGAGAAAAGACTACCAGTAGTTTTTCCCCCTTCTAAAGAATTGAATGAAGTGTGTGAACTAGCGTGGGCTTCCCCCGATAAAAAATTGGTAATTTAAAAAAAAATACTAATGGCGTACCCTTTCCCGCCAGAGGATAGGTCACGTTGGGAAACACCCCCTAGGGTGGATAAAGCACTTACGCGCTTATCAAAAAAGGTGGCACTGCCGTCCCAGGATACGGCCGCCCTAAAGGAACCTGCTGACAGAAAGCAGGAGGCTCTCCAGAAAGCTATATATACACACACTGGTATTATACTGAGACCAGCTATTGCCTCAGCATGGATGTGCAGTGCTGCAGCTGCATGGTCAGACTCCCTGTCAGAAAACATTGACACCCTAGACAGGGACACTATATTGCTAAACGTAGAGCATATTAAAGACGCTGTCTTTTACATAAGAGATCCACAGAGGGATATTTGCCGGCTGGCATCAAAAATAAGTGCACTGTCCATTTGTGCCAGGAGAGGGTTATGGACCCGGCAGTGGACAGGTGATGCAGATTCTAAAAGGCACATGGAAGTTTTGCTTTATAAGGGTGAGGAGTTGTTCGGGGATGGTCTTTCAGACTTAGTGTCCACAGCAACAGCTGGGAAGTCAGCATTTTTGCCACATGTCCCCTCACAACCAAAGAGAGCACCGTATTATCAGGTGCAGTCCTTTCGCCCCCAAAAGAGCAGACGGGGTAGAGGCACGTCCTTTCTGCCCAGAGGCAGAGGTAGGGGAAAAAAGCTGCAGCATACAGCCACTTCCCAGGAACAAAAGTCCTCCCCCGCTTCTTCTGCTAAGTCCGCCGCATGATGCTGGGGCTCAGCAGGCGGAGCCAGGTACGGTGGGGGGCCGTCTCAAAAACTTCAGCAATCAGTGGGCTCGCTCACAGGTAGATCCCTGGATCCTTCAAGTGGTATCTCAGGGGTACAGGCTGGAATTCGAGACATCCCCCCCCCCCCCGCCGTTTTCTCAAATCTGCCTTACCAACGACTCCTTCAGAAAGGGAGGCTGTGTTAGAGGCAATTCACAAGCTGTATTCCCAGCAGGTGATAGTAAAGGTGCCCCTGCTTCAACACGGACGGGGTTACTATTCCACAATGTTTGTGGTACCGAAACCGGACGGTTCGCTGAGACCCATTTTAAATTTGAAATCCTTGAACACATATTTAAGAAAATTCAAGTTCAAGATGGAATCGCTCAGGGCGGTTATTGCAAGCCTGGAAGAGGGAGATTACATGGTATCTCTGGACATCAAGGATGCTTACCTGCATGTCCCCATTTACCATCCTCACCAGGAGTACCTCAGATTTGTGGTACAGGATTGTCATTACCAATTCCAGACGTTGCCGTTCGGCCTGTCCACGGCACCGAGGGTATTTACCAAGGTAATGGCCGAAATGATGATACTCCTAAAAAGGGAGTTTTAATTATCCCATACTTGGACGATCTCCTGATAAGGGCGAGGTCCAGAGAGCAGTTGTTGGTCGGCGTAGCATTATCTCAGGAGGTGCTACACCAGCACGGTTGGATTCTGAATATTCCAAAGTCTCAGCTGGTTCCGGCGACACGTCTACTGTTCTTGGGGATGATTCTGGACACAGTCCAGAAAAAAGTGTTTCTCCCAGAGGAGAAAGCCAAGGAGCTGTCATCTCTAGTGAGAGGCCTCCTGAAACCAAAACAGGTGTCGGTGCATCATTGCACGCGAGGCCTGGGAAAGATGGTAGCTTCCTACGAAGCGATTCCATTCGGCAGGTTCCATGCCAGAACCTTTCAGTGGGACCTGTTGGACCAATGGTCCGGATTGCATCTTCAAATGCATCGGTTTATAACCCTGTCTCCAAGGACCAGGGTGTCTCTGCTGTGGTGGCTGCAGAGTGCTCATCTCATAGAGGGCCGCAGATTCGGCATACAGGACTGGGTCCTGGTGACCACGGATGCCAGCCTTCGGGGCTGGGGTGCAGTCACACGGGGAAGAAACTTCCAAGGACTTTGGTCAAGTCAGGAGACTTCCCTACACATAAATGTTCTGGAACTGAGGGCCATTTACAATGCCCTAAGTCAACAAAGCCCCTGCTTCAAAACCAGCCGGTTCTGATCCAGTCAGACAACATCACGGCACAAGAAGCAGGACGGCGATGGCAGAAGCCACACGGATTCTCCGATGGGTGGAAAATCACGTGTTAGCACTGTCAGCAGTGTTCATTCCGGGAGTGGACAACTGGGAAGCAGACTTCCTCAGCAGGCACGACCTCCACCCGGGAGAGTGGGGACTTCATCCAGAAGTCTTCCAACTGATTGTAAACCGTTGGGAAAAGCCACAGGTGGACATGATGGCGTCCCGCTTAAACAAAAAGCTAGAAAAATATTGCGCCAGGTCAAGAGACCCTCAGGCGATAGCTGTGGACGCTCTAGTGACACCGTGGGTGTACCGGTCGGTTTATGTGTTCCCTCCTCTTCCTCTCATACCCAAGGTACTGAGGATAATAAAGAAAAGAGGAGTAAGAACTATTCTCATTGTTCCAGATTGGCCAAGAAGGTCTTGGTACCCGGAACTTCAAGAATTAATCTCAGAGGACCCATGGCCTCTGCCGCTCAGACAGGACCTGGTGCTGCAGGGGCCCTGTCTGTTCCAAGACTTACCGCGGCTGCGTTTAACGGCATGGCGGTTGAACACCGGATCCTAAAAGAAAAGGGTATTCCGGAGGAAGTCATTCCTACGCTTATTAAAGCTAGAAAAGATGTAACCGTACAACATTATCACCGCATATGGCGAAAATATGTTGCGTGGTGTGAGGCCAGGAAGGCCCCAACGGAGGAATTCCAGCTAGGTCGATTTCTGCACTTCCTACAGTCAGGGGTGACTATGGGCCTAAAACTGGGTTCCATTAAGGTCCAGATTTCGGCTCTGTCGATTTTCTTCCAAAAAGAACTGGCTTCACTGCCTGAAGTTCAGACATTTGTCAAGGGAGTGCTGCATATTCAGCCTCCTTTTGTGCCTCCAGTGGCACCGTGGGACTTCAACGTGGTGTTGGGTTTCCTAAAGTCACATTGGTTTGAGCCACTCAAAACCGTGGATTTAAAATATCTCACGTGGAAAGTGGTCATGCTTTTGGCCTTGGCTTCGGCAAGGCGTGTGTCAGAATTGGCGGCTTTGTCATGTAAAAGCCTCTATTTGATTTTCCATATGGATAGGGCAGAATTGAGGACTCGTCCCCAGTTTCTTCCTAAGGTGGTATCAGCTTTTCACTTGAACCAACCTATCGTGGTGCCTGCGGCTACTAGGGACTTGGAGGACTCCAAGTTAATGGACGTAGTCAGGGCCTTGATAATTTATGTTTCCAGGACGGCTGGAGTCAGGAAGACTGACTCGCTATTTATCCTGTATGCACCAAACAAGATGGGTGCTCCTGCTTCAAAGCAGACTATTGCTCGCTGGATTTGTAGCACAATTCAGCTTGCGCATTCGGTGGCTGGCCTGCCGCAGCCTAAATCTGTAAAAGCCCATTCCACGAGGAAAGTGGGCTCTTCTTGGGCGGCTGCCCGAGGGGTCTCGGCTTTACAACTTTGCCGAGCTGCTACTTGGTCAGGGGCAAACACGTTTGCAAAATTCTACAAATTTGATACCCTGGCTGAGGAGGACCTTGAGTTCTCTCATTCGGTGCTGCAGAGTCATCCGCACTCTCCCGCCCGTTTGGGAGCTTTGGTATAATCCCCATGGTCCTTACGGAGTCCCCAGCATCCACTAGGACGTCAGAGAAAATAAGATTTTACTCACCGGTAAATCTATTTCTCGTAGTTCGTAGTGGATGCTGGGCGCCCGTCCCAAGTGCGGATTGTCTGCAATACTTGTATATAGTTAGTGTTAACTACAAGGGTTATTGTTGAGCCATCCTTTGAGAGGCTCTGTTGTGTTCATACTGTTAACTGGGTATATTATCATGAGTTATACGGTGTGGCTGGTATGAGTCTTACCCGGGATTCAAAATCCTTCCTTATTGTGTCAGCTCTTCCGGGCACAGTATCCTTACTGAAGTCTGGAGGAGGGTCATAGTGGGAGGAGCCAGTGCACACCAGGTAGTCCTAAATCTTTCTTAGCTGTGCCCAGTCTCCTGCGGAGCCGCTATTCCCCATGGTTCTTACGGAGTCCCCAGCATCCACTACGGACTACGAGAAATAGATTTACCGGTGAGTAAAATCTTATTTTCCAATCACTCGATTTCTCGAGTGTTTAACACAGATATCATGACTTTCCTCTAGGTGACAATCCCGATTGTCATCCGGATCAATAAAAAAAGACATTGTATACTGAGCTTTAGAAATAGATTCAGTTCTAAGGGATGACCGCGAAGTGCATCTGGTACCAGAGCCAAATTAAGGGGCGTTCAGGGGCGGATCAAGACAGATTTCTAGCGCAACCCCTATATTGCCTGTTTCTGCTATACATGGCCCTAACTCCAATGTTGGCCCCTCCCTCTTACACATGGTGGCGGTATCCTTTTCCTATGCTCTGTGGCTGTGGGAACGTCAGACAAAGGAAGACTAGATAAGCAACAGGTGAGTGGGACTGGAATACTGGAAGAAAGTGTAGGGGTACAGTTAAGGGGACTTAATATTTAGAATAAGGGGCTAGTTAGGATAATTAGGCTAGATTATTAGGGTGAGGCGGGTTAATAATTTTAATGATAATGAGGGATGTAATTAGTTGGTTAATGAATGCAGATATAATTGATGATGTGAGTGTTAATTAATAATGAGGATGAGGAAGTTAATTGGCTTGATTATGTTTAATAACATTGGTATTATGAAGTAATCTATTTTTGAGCGACAGTTAGTCAATGATGAATGGATGATATTTTGTGGCATGCATATAAATGCTCTATGTTGCTCTGTTTATTGTGTATTGTTTAAGTGGTTCCTCCACATATTGGGCCTAATTCAGTAAGCATTGTAAATTCTGCTAATTAGCAGTATCTGCAATCCTTTTCCTAGCATGCTGGGGGCCGCCCATCGCATTTTCGTCCCCTTCCCCCTGTAGAAAATGCGGGCACATGCGCAGGATGGGCACTGCGCATGCGCCCGCAACTTTTTCTTAATAATTCCGGTTGGTTCGCACACTGGGGTCCAACCTGAATTAGGCCCATAATTGTGGTTAGTACTTCCCATTCTTTACATCCAGGTACCATATTGTGGTAACATATATTCCCTGTTGCTCCAATTAGTTCAAGTGTTAGTATTTTAAATTGTTTTTCATATTTAACATTGCTCGGACTTATAATGATACACTGTTTACGTAACATTATGAAAATAACAAGTGTATAGGCCAGTACACACTAGGGAGATGTGTGCTGAGCAATCTGTCACAGACCGCTCAGTACACATCTCTCCCCCCGCTCAGCACAGCGCGATGTGTGCTGAGCGCGGCGGGGGGGTGACGGGGGGGAGCTCATTTCACAGTGGTGAAATGAACGATGTGCTAGATTGTGCCTGCATGCAGGCCAATCTAGCACTGGTGATAGCGAGGCGCGGGCCGCGCATCGCTATCGCTGGGTGGCATATACATGGAGAGATCAGTGCTTAACTTCTAACCAATCTAGTCAGATTGCTTAGATTTTAAGCACGGATGTCTCTGTGTGTACCCCCCTTATCACTGAAACTGGCTAGATATTGTTGCATTGGTATGCCGTTATTATGTTACAATGACATCTTTTATATCATGTCTCCTTTGAGTGGCCCATGTGAAGGTGACAGGCTTTCCTCTATTAACAGTTGCAGCGTATATATACCAGTGTCCACCAGCTTACTATCTCTCTGATCCAAATCGTGGGCAATTCCCACTTTCTGTCTCTGTAATAACTAGCTACTTACAGCATCATTGAAATGCATATGGACAAGCAGACATGCATGCAATAAACGGGTGGTCTTCAGTATGCCGAATGTCGGGCATACATTATACCGGCGCCGGAATCCCGACACCCGGCATACCGACAGCTATTCTCCCTCGTGGGGGTCCACGACCCCCCCTGGAGGGAAAATAAAATAGTGTGGCGCGCTTAGCGCGCCACCGTGCCCACAGCATGGCGAGCGCAGAGAGCCCGCAAGGGGCTCCTTAGCGCTCGCCATGCTGTCGGTATGCCGGCGGTCGGGCTCCCGGCGCCGGTATGCTGGTCGCCGGGAGCCTGAGCGCCGGCATACCGTACTACACCCGCAATAAACATGCTGAAACATGTTTTGCTGATAAGCTTTTTCAAGGCAAAAAAGGCTGCACTACAAATCTAACCACTCAAGATAGAGCAATAAACATAGAGAGCGCTAATTTGTCATATATAAACGAAATTTATTTGTACCAATTATTCTAATATAAAAATATACTAATATAATGGATGCATTCATATATTCAGTTATAAAGAATTAATTAAAAATCACCAAATTACAGGTCTGTCGCTGATGCTAGATAAAATTAATAAGAACCAATTAATGAAAGTTCCGTAATAATGCTTTTATGCTTATGTTGCCACCTTATTTTGTTATCCTGTGAATATTTCCACATGAGATTAAAGTCTCTGTATTAGAAGATTGTTCAGCTGAAGAAGAGGGATCCCATCAGTGGAAATATATAAGGGCGCAGCTGTACATGGCAATAGCTAACGGCTTCCAGTAACAGTCCTGGTTAACTGTTAGGGTCTCCTGCCCTGTGCTGCCACGTCGTCATGGCAACCGGGAGACAAGTGCTAGTGGAGTAACCTGAGCGCAGCTGATACTCCGGTTCGGGTCTTTTGCTGTGCAGTGGTTATAGGCTCTGTGCACGGCAGGGGATCCGGTGCTGGTTTTTGTGCTCACAGTCTGTGAGGTCTGAGTGGGGCGTGGACAGCACCTGCTTTATAAGGCCTCTTTTCAGGGTAAGCAGATGCTGCTGAATTCTCTGTTGGTTAGTCAGTTCATGAAAGTTAGCCAGTACTGTGTAGCTTTGTATTTGTTTGTTGCTTACTGCAAATAGGCCTGGGGATTTGGTATTACACTCTGCCAATCCAGACCTAGCAGTAAGACTGGAGTCAGTCGTTTAGCTTGCTGGGGTTCTGTTATTACTCTGTGAACTTAGCAAGTTTGCGGCTGTATTCTAACACTTGCCTGTCTAATCCTGTCTCACTGTGCTAGGTGTCAGGGGTCAGTTTAGTGGCAGTAAGCTTAAACCTGTGCACTGCAAGTGAGAATCAGGATTGTGGAGGCTCTCCTTGTGTCTATCATTCCATCTCTGACCAAGGAGTTTACTGCCACACCCGTTGGTAACCCTTTAGGGTTTTGCTGTTGCCCTTAGCAACAGCATTTCGGGTTCTCTACGTATTAAAACACAACATCTTGCTTTTTACATCTGAGCAGTTCTAATACAAGGGAGATACCCAGTTCCTTAGCCTCTGGGCTTCTCTGTTCACTGTGTGTGTATTTTGTTACCCTATCACCTTCTGTGTACGTTATGTCATATTCCCCAGTTTGTCTGTGAGTCCATTTGTTTTGCATAACAGTTCAAACACCAGTACATTCCTGCAGACACTGGAGTGCATAACAGTTCTGACACTAGTACTTTCCTGCAGGCACTGGTGTGCATAACATATTCAGCAGCCTAATACTCCTGTTGAAATTTTGTGGGAATATGGAGCATACCCCTCAAAATACGTTGCAACAGGTGGTCGATCAGGTGCAGGTCCTGACTCGGCAATTTAATGATTTGTCCATTAAAATGCACACCTCCCAGGCTGCTGGCGGAGCTCCCGCAGCAGCAGCACCTGCAGGGGTTAAGGAGCCGAAAGTAAATCTCCCGGATCGTTTTTCTGGAGATCGCTCGCAGTTCTTTTGTTTCAAGGAGAGCTGCAAGCTATACTTCCGGCTTAGGCCTCAGTCTTCTGGGTCGGAGATTCAGCGGGTGGGCATAGTGATTTCCTTGCTACAAGGAGACCCACAGGTCTGGGCATATGGGTTGCAGCCTGACTGTCCGTCGCTTAAAAGTGTTGATGCTTTTTTTACGGCACTGGGCATGTTGTATGATGACCCTGACAAGACGGCCTCAGCCGAGGCTCAGATTTCGATCCTTAAGCAAGGGCGAAGGCCAGTTGAGGTTTACTGTACGGAGTTTCGGAGGTTGGCCCATGATACCCAGTGGAATGACCCAGCCCTGAGACACCAGTACCGAAGAGGTCTTTCTAACCAGATAAAGGACCAACTGGTACAATATCCCTTGCCTGATAGCTTGGATAAGCTCATGCAGTTATCCATCCGGGTGGATAGACGTCTGAGAGAGCGTAGGCTTGAAAGGGAGACTGAGATTTCCTTCCTTCCCAAGGGAACCTCAGACTCTGAGGAATTTTCTGAGGAGCCTATGCAGATTGGGGCTACCCGCCTCTCCTCGCGTGAGAAGACGCGGAGGAGACAGCAGGGGTTGTGTTTGTACTGTGGGAATAAAGGTCATGTGGTAGTATCATGCCCAGAAAAGCCGGAAAACTTCAGGGCCTGAGGGTGATGGGAAATATCCTGTCAGGCCAGAAGTCAGAATTTCCCAAGAAGACTTTTATCATTCCGGTGACCTTGAAGATCCTCGGTCAAACTGTCAAGACTGAGGCCTTTGTGGACAGTGGGGCCGACGGGGTTTTTATGGACCGCCAATTCGCCCTAAAACACTCTGTTCCCTTAGTACCCTTGGCATCGGAAATTGAGATTTGTGGGTTAAACGGGGAACCATTATCCCAAGGTAAAATTATCTCTTGCACTAGCCAGATTTCTTTGTTTATTGGAGCCACACACTCTGAAAAATTGTCCTTTTATGTGACTGTCTGTACTTTTGCCCCATTGGTGTTGGGGTTACCCTGGTTAAGGGCCCACAATCCTCAATTTGACTGGGTCTCTGGGGAGATTCTTAGTTGGGGTACTGATTGTTTCAGGAGTTGCTTGAGCCTTCCAGTCAGGCTCTCGCAGCTAAGTTTGCCAGGATTGCCAGGGTGTTATGCAGATTTTGCGGACGTGTTCTCCAAAAAAGTTGCAGAGGTACTACCTCCCCATCGCCCCTATGACTGTGCCATTGATTTGTTGCCAAATGCTAAGCTTCCCAAGAGCAGGTTGTACTCCCTGTCACGTCCTGAGACTCAGGCTATGGCAGAGTACATTCAGGAGAACTTGGCTAAGGGATTTATCAGACCTTCACAGTCTCCAGTTGGGTCGGGGTTCTTCTTCGTGGGTAAAAAGGACGGTTCGTTGCGACCCTGCATCGACTTCAGGGAATTGAACCGTATCACGATTAAAAACTCATACCCACTGCCTCTCATTTCGGTCTTGTTTGACCAGCTTCGTACTGCCACCATTTTTTCTAAGATTGACCTACGCGGTGCGTACAATCTAATCCGAATAAGAGAGGGGGATGAATGGAAGACTGCCTTTAATACCCACTCAGGGCATTATGAATATTTGGTGATGCCTTTTGGGCTCTGTAATGCCCCGGCAGTCTTCCAGGATTTCATGAATGATGTGCTCAGGGAATATTTGGATAGATTCTTAGTTGTATACTTAGATGACATCCTAATCTTCTCCCATTCCCTGGAGGAACATCGGAAGCATGTACGCTTAGTCCTCCAGAAACTCAGAGACCACCGGCTTGGGGCGAAGCTGGAGAAGTGCGAATTTGAAGTTCAGCAAATCGCATTTCTAGGATATATTATCTCCCCAGAAGGTTTCCAAATGGAGGGTTCCAAGGTACAGGCAGTCCTGGATTGGGTGCAGCCCACTAGTTTGAAGGCGCTTCAGCGTTTCCTGGGCTTTGCGAATTTTTATAGACGATTTATCGCTGGATTTTCGTCTATAGTGGCGCCCTTGGTGGCACTCACTAAGAAAGGGGCGGATGTTGCTCACTGGTCTTGTGAGGCTAAAGCGGCTTTTGCCCGTCTCAAAAGGGCATTTGTTTCGGCCAAGGTGCTGCGACACCCAGATCCAGAGCGTCCTTTTGTGGTGGAGGTGGATGCCTCTGAGATGGGTATTGGGGCACTGCTTTCTCAGATGGGAGTGTCTGATAATCGCCTTCATCCCTGTGCTTACTTTTCCCGTAAATTTTCGCCTGCCGAGATGAATTATGACGTGGGTAACCGGGAATTGTTGGCTATTAAGGATGCACTCGAGGAGTGGAGACACTGGCTTGAGGGGGCTAAGTTTGTGGTCTCAATTCTCACTGACCATAAGAATCTGGCATATTTAGAGTCAGCGAAGCGTCTCAATGCCAGGCAGGCACGATGGGCTTTGTTTTTTGCTCGCTTTAATTTTTTGATAACATATCGCCCTGGGTCAAAAAACATCAAGGCTGATGCGCTCTCGCGGAGTTTTGCTCCAATCCAGGAGACCACCGAGGAGCCGTTGCCCATTGTTTCCCCATCATGCATTAAAGTGGGCATTACCCAGGACCTCTTATCATTAGTCCTTAGAGCACAGGAGCAGGCTCCTTCAGACCTTCCGGTAGGTCTTTTGTTTGTGCCTCCTAGGTTAAGACAGCGAGTGTTCCTGGAATTCCATGCCAAGAAGTCGGCAGGTCACCCGGGTATTGCCAGAACTCGGGAGTTGCTATCTAGGGCGGTGTGGTGGCCCTCGGTGGCTAAGGATGTGGATCAGTGGGTTCGGGCATGTGACATCTGTGCCCGAAATAAGACTCCTAGAGGGGTTCCTGTTGGCCCATTACATCCACTCTCTATCCCATCTAAGCCATGGACCCACATTTCAATGGATTTTGTGGTGGACTTGCCCAAATCCTCGGGGATGACAGCCATCTGGGTTGTCGTTGACAGGTTTTCGAAGATGGCGCACTTCGTTCCACTGGTTGGGCTGCCATCAGCCAGACGCCTGTCTGAATTATTTATGCTGCATGTTGTGCGTCTCCACGGGTTGCCACTTGATGTGGTCTCTGACTGCGGATCCCAGTTTGTGGCCAAATTCTGGAGGGCATTTTGTTCCGATCTCCAGATTTCTGTCAGCTTGTCGTCAGGCTACCATCCGCAGTCTAATGGGCAGACTGAAAGGGTGAACCAGTCCTTGGAGCAGTTCCTCAGGTGTTATGTCTCCAAGTGTCAGACTGACTGGGTTGCTCATCTGTCCATGGCGGAGTTTGCCTATAACAACGCGGCTCACTCTGCTACAGGGATCTCTCCCTTCCTTTGTGTGTATGGGCATCATCCTAAGGCCAATTCTTTTGACCCCCTGGACTCCACGCCTGGTGGTTCCTCTGTGGTTTCGGTCCTTAGAGGTATTTGGCGGAAAGTGAAGAAAGCCCTTGTGTCTGTGTCATTAGTGACCAAAAGGGTTTTTGATAAGCGGAAAAGACCCTGCAGCTTCAAATTAGGAGACTTCGTCTGGTTGTCTACCAAGAATTTGAAGTTGAGACAGCCATCTCATAAGTTATGGCCCTGGTTCATCGGCCCTTATAAGATCACCAGGGTTATCAATCCGGTGGCATTTCAGTTAGATCTGCCCCGTTCTTTGGGTATCAATAAAACATTTCATTGTTCCCTTTTAAAACGGGCGATTAGTAATCCTTCTTCCAGTGGAAGACCTTCCCCTCTTCTGATACATGGCCAGAGGGAGTTTGTTGTTGAAAGGATTCTTGACTCCAAGGTGGTTCGGGGTCGGCTGTCATTTTTGGTGCACTGGAAGGGGTATGGCCCGGAGGAGCGGTCGTGGGTGCGCAGTTGTGATCTTCATGCCCCCAGACTGATACGCTCTTTCTTCTCGCAGTTCCCCGATAAACCCGGTGGTAGGGGTTCTTTGACCCCTCGTCAGAGGGGGGGTACTGTTAGGGTCTCCTGCCCTGTGCTGCCACGTCGTCATGGCAACCGGGAGACAAGTGCTAGTGGAGTAACCTGAGCGCAGCTGATACTCCGGTTCGGGTCTTTTGCTGTGCAGTGGTTATAGGCTCTGTGCACGGCAGGGGATCCGGTGCTGGTTTTTGTGCTCACAGTCTGTGAGGTCTGAGTGGGGCGTGGACAGCACCTGCTTTATAAGGCCTCTTTTCAGGGTAAGCAGATGCTGCTGAATTCTCTGTTGGTTAGTCAGTTCATGAAAGTTAGCCAGTACTGTGTAGCTTTGTATTTGTTTGTTGCTTACTGCAAATAGGCCTGGGGATTTGGTATTACACTCTGCCAATCCAGACCTAGCAGTAAGACTGGAGTCAGTCGTTTAGCTTGCTGGGGTTCTGTTATTACTCTGTGAACTTAGCAAGTTTGCGGCTGTATTCTAACACTTGCCTGTCTAATCCTGTCTCACTGTGCTAGGTGTCAGGGGTCAGTTTAGTGGCAGTAAGCTTAAACCTGTGCACTGCAAGTGAGAATCAGGATTGTGGAGGCTCTCCTTGTGTCTATCATTCCATCTCTGACCAAGGAGTTTACTGCCACACCCGTTGGTAACCCTTTAGGGTTTTGCTGTTGCCCTTAGCAACAGCATTTCGGGTTCTCTACGTATTAAAACACAACATCTTGCTTTTTACATCTGAGCAGTTCTAATACAAGGGAGATACCCAGTTCCTTAGCCTCTGGGCTTCTCTGTTCACTGTGTGTGTATTTTGTTACCCTATCACCTTCTGTGTACGTTATGTCATATTCCCCAGTTTGTCTGTGAGTCCATTTGTTTTGCATAACAGTTCAAACACCAGTACATTCCTGCAGACACTGGAGTGCATAACAGTTCTGACACTAGTACTTTCCTGCAGGCACTGGTGTGCATAACATTAACAGTTCCTTTATTGGATATTAGAGTTGTTGTTAAGCTTATAGATATCTATATGTTATTAGCTTTAAGAAAAATCCATAGGATAACTCTTAATAGAGTGTGTTAACGGATACGGCTGTGACACGGAAATAAAGCTGAAGGCAGCGCTTCACAGTTACTACTGCTATGCGGCTCTAATTACTGGCTCCCGAAGGAGATGGATTTGTTGAGCCTCGTGCAGTGCTGGAGTATAATTTGCTCGTGCAAGTGACCAAATTGGAATAAGTCACTGAGGTTAAGCTGGAAACGGCACTATACAGCTGGTATTTCTATAAGGCTCCAATTACCGGCTCCCAAAGGAGATGGATTTGTTGAGCCTGATTGCGGTGCTGAAGTGTAGATTACTCACATAGTAGTTGAGATGGAATCTGTCACTGTATAATCCGTTTGTCACTGAATGTAGCCGGAAATAAAGCAATCAGAGTTGGTCCATATAGGTGAATGAAGAGGGCAATCGACGCGTTTCTCCGCTGGCATAGATATGCGGTTTCATCAGACACAGATTATACAGTGACAGATTCCATCTCAACTACCTATGTGAGTAATCTACACTTCAGCACCGCAATCAGGCTCAACAAATCCATCTCCTTTGGGAGCCGGTAATTAGAGCCGTATAGAAATACCAGCTGTATAGTGCCGTTTCCATCTTAACCTCAGTGACTTATTCCAACTTGGTCACTTGCACGAGCAAATTATACTCCAGCATTGCACGAGGCTCAACAAAACCATCTCCTTTGGGAGCCGGTAATTAGAGCCGCATAGCAGTAGTAACTGTGAAGCGCTGCCTTCAGCTTTATTTCCGTGTCACAGCCGTATCCGTTAACACACTCTATTAAGAGTTATCCTATGGATTTTTCTTAAAGCTAATAACATATAGATATCTATAAGCTTAACAACAACTCTAATATCCAATAAAGGAACTGTTAACCAGGACTGTTACTGGAAGCCGTTAGCTATTGCATTGTACATCTGCGCCCTTATATATTTCCACTGATGGGATCCCTCTTCTTCAGCTGAACAATCTTCTAATACAGAGACTTTAATCTCATGTGGAAATATTCACAGGATAACAAAATAAGGTGGCAACATAAGCATAAAAGCATTATTACGGAACTTTCCTTAATTGATTCTTATTAATTTTATCTAGCATCAGCGACAGACCTGTAATTTGGTGATTTTTAATTAATTCTTTATAACTGAATATATGAATGCATCCATTATATGAGTATATTTTTATATTAGAATAATTGGTACAAATAAATTTCGTTTATATATGACAAATTAGCGCTCTCTATTTTATCAAGTTGTCTATTGTAAATAATTACAGAATATTTATCTGGGACCTGCATTTGTCTCTTTTATAAACAATTTCTCTTATCCAGATTAATTTATTACTTGCGCCTGATTAGCTTTCTCTAAGGGAAATTACACTCTGGAGCTACTATATAATTGTACAGCAATAAACATAAGCAGCGGAGGAGGGGGGCTGCCACTGGACGTGATGCCTGGTCCCTGCTTTCTGGTCCCCGCACCCAGCCGGTTCCCAGCACCTGCACAGGTGCTGGGATTGGCGCATGCGCACCACCCGTGCAGCAGGGTTTTTCAAATCTCCCACATACATTTGAATATGCTCCTATGTCAGTTACTTGGAAGTTCTGTGTATTGAATGACGGCCATTGCAATGTTCTGTTTATTGTATGGTTGTTTTTGGAGTGTTGTATGTATTGTATGACAGTCTACTATATTCCTGAAACCACAATGCAGGTATATAGCAATCGACTGATATAACAAACATGACTAATGACTTATTGGCAACTGATACCTTAGTAAACTTTTTAACATGTTCCTAGATTTTTATTCTTCTGCGTAGATTAACTCCTTATACACCCTACGTACAGTACATCTAGCACAATAACTTACACATATGCACAACACAGTTTTATCACTGATACCTGCTTCTTTTCTATTCTCTTTGTATTGTTTGTCAGTGTCCGGGAAGTTCCATATTGTTTGGCTTTATACCGGCCACCCTTGATCAGTTCCAATTTGCATATAGGGCAAATAGATCTACCGACGATGCAGCCCTTACCTTATTTCACCATGTGCTTACTCATCTGGAAAATAAGGATTCTTCAGTGAGAATTTTATTAGTTGACTATAGTTCGGCTTTTAACACCGTTGTTCCCACTTTTTTAATTAATAAATTGACCCAGTTAGGTGTGGACAGTTTTGTCTGCAGATGGATCTTTGACTTTTTAACCAATAGGCCTCAGGTAGTCAAGATCAACAATAAAATTACAAACGAGGTAACGATTAGCACAGGTGTGCCACAGGGTTGTGTGCTGAGTCCGTTACTTTACTCCTTGTTCACCTACGATTGTGTTTCCAAATCAGACAAGGTGCACATACTTAAATTTGCGGATGACATTGCCATCATAGGGCTTATTAGTGGGAATGACGACTCAGAATTCATATTCGAAGTTAGTAGGCTAGAGAAATGGAGCCAGGATAATCATCTAATTCTTAACGTTACAAAGACAAAAGAGATGATCTTGGACTTTAGGACAACCCATCGGTACACTTACAGTCCTTTGGTTCTGGACAAGCAAGAGGTCGAGACAGTGACATCCTTTAAATTTTTGGGTATGATCATATCTAATGATTTGTCATGGTATTGCCATATTGACAATGCCATAAAGAAAGCTCAACAATGGTTATATTTTTTAAGGAAACTGCGTTCTGCAGGAATATCTGAGCCAATTTTAGTCAATTTTTACTCTTGTACTATTGAGAGTGTGCTTACTTACGGTAATTCTGTTTGGTATGGAAATTGTAATGCAGCAGAGCGTAAATCGCTTGATAGAATTGTTAAAACTGCCGGAAGAATAGTCGGTTTATCATTGCCAAATATCCAGACCATTTATGAAAAGAGGCTCCTTAAGAAGGCCAGGAGTATATTGAGTGATGAAACTCATCCCAATCACAGGGTATTTACCCTGCTTCCTTCTAAATTACGTTATAGGTCTTTGTTGTGTAAGACTAGTAGACTGAAATGTAGTTTTTTTCCTAAAGCAATTAGTATGCTAAACGGTTTTGAGGGTAAATAGGAGTTGTACCTGCTTACGTGTCCATTTGTGTTCTTATGGGTTTTAAAATATTTTATGGTGTTTTATTGGCATTTGTATTCTTGTGATATCTGCTTGTTCATTCGTAAATCTCATTGTTTGTTCACATGTGAATATCTAATGATTATAAACTCAAACTCAACTCAACTGTCACTGGGATGTTCACTGTATTTATATTATATTTGGTTATGTGTTATAGAAACATTTTATAATGGAATCTGACTGCCTTATTTATATTTACCACACACTTTTAAAACTATCTTGTGTATAGTAACTATGCTCTTAATTTTCCGTGCTAATTTCCTATTATTTGAAGTGCCCCAGGCCCCCCAAAGTCTTCATTCAGCTTTGTCTGGAACTGTTGGGTGAAGGCCTATGAAATTAGCCAGGAAATTAGCAATGTTGGGGTAACATATCTACCATTATGGGGCCGAACATCATGGCTGCATATTTCAGTGAATTGAACCTGCCCCTTAGGGTATGTTGGTCTTCTTTACCTCTTGTATATCTTGTTGCTTATAAATAGTGAATTATAATCTCATTACTTATTTTCACAGAACCAATTATTAGATTTTCAGAAGTTAAATATAGTATAAAAGAGCCTCAGGAAGTTGGGGAAATTGCCGTGGTGAAAATCCTTGTACTGCGCATAGGCGACAGCTCCAAAGTGTCTATTGTGAGGATCCACACAAAGGATGGGTCAGCCACTTCAGGGGAAGACTACAACCCACTCTCTGAAGGTATGATATATTTATATCTATAGTTATTTTCTCGATATTAAGATTAGTGCACAATTTGTGGTTACTCTGAAATGTAACCATTGCTATTTACTGTGTGTTTGTACATTTAGGATATACATAGAATTGTTCACACTTTTAAAAGGACGCACTACATTAAGGGGGATATTCAATTACAGTGAGAAGTTCTGACAGGGCGGAAAGACGGCACTTTCCGCCGATAACCAGAACTTTCCGGCACTTCAATATTCAATTGAAGTGCCGTTTTTCCACCCTGTTGGAAATTCCGACAAGTCAAAAAACACATGAGCAGAGATTCCGCTCATCCGTATGTTTTCGCCCCCGCCACGGTCGAAAATGGTCTGTTTTCGAGGGTGGAAATGAATGGTCGGAATGGGAGGGGAAACGGGTGGAAACGGCCCGCTATTGAATACTGAAGTGTCGGATCCTCTCCGTCAGAATTGAATATACCCGTAAAGCACAGATTTTACATACCATGAGACTCTCATACATTGCTGACATATAGGTTAAAATTGCAGTGAACAATACTTCAATTTGGTCATTGGTTGTCCATTCACTTTGTGACTAAAAGGTCTGGTTATTTAGCACTGGAGTGGAGTGAACATGTTTCCTGAGGGCCTGTTAGTATCACTGACTGATGCACTGTTATGCTGGCCATACACTAACGCTACTGCATCTCTATTGGATTTGGCCATAGATGTACACAAATATGGCCCCTTCACATTTGGTCCCACTGTCCAAATCTGGCAGGGAGCAATCAGCATGATACGATGATGTCTGTGTACTTATGCACTGATATCTATCTTACTGATATGATCCCAGAAAGATGTAATCTATGATTGGCAATCTTTTCTGTCCTATATACGCTGCAATTTGTGGCCAGTATGGTCTGAAATCTTTAAATTGTGGTCAGCATCCAACCTCATTTTCTACCACTCCCCATAAATATCTGTTTGATCATGATCAGATGTTAATGGAGTCTTCCAGTTCTTTTTAGTATGCGCACAAAGCAGTCAGCCAGATCCGGCTATATATTTAAATACTCGTCTGAAAAACCTGGCCAGTCAGCCCTTAGGACCAACAGCTGTATCCAACATGGTGCTATTAACATGGTCGGACACTAGCCGTATATTTGGTCTTATACATTTACCACCTGTCACACCCTCATCTCATAGATCCTGATCAGCATATTTCAGTGGTCTATTGCAAGGGTGTATCTAGGGGTACGAGCACCCCTGGCATTGTGAGGGACTGGCACCCCCCCATTTGAAATATGTATGTATGTATGTATGTATGTATGTATGTATGTATATATATATATATATATATATATATATATATATATATATATACTCACACAGGCGGAGGTGCGGCACTCACAGATAAAGAGCACACTTATTACAACAGCATATCCAGAAGCTCACGGCAGCAATGGCTGCTGGGAGCTGTAGTTTATTTACAGTTTCACTTTGTACAATGAAGTACGGTGTCGGACACCAGCGCCAGTGGAGGGAGGTTATGAAGTGGCTGCAGTATGTTGCCGGGCGTCACTGCAGGCGAGACACTACCCGGGGGAACACACAGGTACTGTCTGCCTCTACAAAGTTAATCTACCCCCTGGCCATGGGTGGCACCGCCAGGCGGCGCCCCTCCACGACTTTCGGGCCCATAAATGCCGCAGTTTGTGACTGACTAGATCTAATTGTCATAATTGGCAGTCACAATGACATTGACCATTAGTAAAAAAACAAAAAAAACAAAGGACACTATTGTCATGTGTGATATGTGAATGTGACAATCAAGAGTTTAAACTTTATGGACTTCAAAACAATCTGGATTTTGGTGTTATCCTATGACAGGATGTCTTTCCCTGGTGAATTTATTGCATTCATTACAATGTATTTCTTCCCACAGATGTTGAATTTAAAGAAGGCGAGACTGAACACTTTGTTGAATTAGAAATATTATATGATGGCAAAAGGGAAATGCGTGAAGCTTTCACTGTTCATTTAAAACCCGATGACAACATGGTAGCTGAAACACAGGTACAAGACAATTTACTGCAACTTTGCAACAAAATAATAGGTTTTACTGTAACAAAATGTGCTGGGAAATTGTATAAAAACTCTTTTAAAATAATCACACCAGCATTGCACATCAATCCACTTTGACGGAAATCTAAGCACACTTGTGCAAATCACGGAGCACTGCACTACCAAAGAAGATGTATGCGCATCTCAGCATTTCCTCTGTTTTGTGCATTGAAAGTGACCTCATGTGCCTTCAGTCAGTTCTTAAACCGGCCCTGATTAGAGATTAAGGGGGACATTTACTAAGCAGTGATAAGAGCGGGGAAGTGAGCCAGTGGAGAAGTTGCCCAGGGCAACCAATCAGCAATGAAGTAACATCTATAATTTGCATACTATAAAATTATACAGAGCTGCTGATTGGTTGATGGGGCCACTTCTCCACTGGCTCACTTCTCCGCTCTTATCACTGCTTAGTAAATGTCCCCCTAAGGGGGAGATGTATTAAGCAGTGATAAAAGTGGAGAAGTAAACAGGTGGGAAAGTTGCCCATGGCAACCAATCAGCATTGACGTAACATTTATAACTTGCACACTATAAAAGTATGCAGAGCAGCTGATTGGTTGCCATGGGCAACTTCTCCATTGGCTAACTTCTCCACTTGTATCACTGCTTAGTACATGTCCCCCAAAATGTTGGAACCATGATTTGTCTGTATCAATCTGTAACATTAGATCACCGGATGTCTTAGACACTTGAAAACCCAGCACCCTTGTCAAGCTGAGGTTGCTGCATGTTCACCAATATCCTGTGTCCCATAGAACACAACCTGATTTCAAAACTGTTGCTCAAAAACGGCAACTACTGTATAGTCACCTTTGAGCATCATGTAATGAAATAAATCATAGTGTCTTCTTAGGATATTCCACACAAATGCCAATACTATCTGGTTACCTGTTTCTCTACAGGTTTGTTGCAATGAACTAACATTTCCAGGAGCATTGATGAGCAGTTACCTCATGTCTTATATTTGCAGATGAATAAAGCCATTGTATACATTGAAGAAATAGACAGTGTTGCTGATGTGACTTTTCCATCTGTACCCCAAGTTGTTTCTCTCTTAATATATGATGATACTTCTAAAGCAAAAGAGAGTCCAAGTCCTCAAACTGGATACCCTGTAGTATGTGTAACGGTAAGTACACACGCTATTTGCTACCATAAGCTGGTATCCTTAAATTATATGTAATATAATATATCTGTAACACACTAACAAAAGTATTATTCTCTGTCCATCTATATATATGACTCATAGACACTAATATCCCATGTCCTTTTTCCTTCCATGCTGCCCCTCTTTTATATCGAATAGGTAAAAGACTATAAATATCTCTACTGTCTCACAGAAATGTCTGCAGTGATGGTAAATAACTTTTTAACCAATCATTTAGCCATCATTGGTCATATCGAATATTGGGATCCTCTAATGGGGCTATTTGGTGCCCCACAGATTTTGCAACTATGCCGTGCCATCCCACCACACAGTTTTGTACAGAATATGGGGTCTATGGGGGTCATTCCGAGTTGCTCGCTAGCTACTTTTTGTAGCCGTGCAAACGCATAGTCGCCACCCACTTGGGAGTGTATATTTGCTGTGCAAGGGTGCGATAGCATGTGCAGCTGAGTGGTACAAAAATAGTTTGTGCTATTTCTGAGTAGCTCAGAACTTACTCAGCCCTTGCGATCACTTCAGCCTGTCAGGTCCCGGAATTGACGTCAGACACCCGCCCTGCAAACGCTTGGACACGCCTGCATTTTTCCAAACACTCCCAGAAAACGGTTAGTTGCCACCCACAAACGCCCTCTTCCTGTTAATCTTGAGATTGGCTGTGCAAATGGACTCTTTGTTAAATCCATCGCACAGCAACGATCCGCTTTGTACCCGTACGAAGCGCCTGCGCATTGCAGTGTATACGCATGCACAGTAGTGACCTGATCGATGCGCTGCAAAAAACGGCAGCGTACGATCAGGTCGGAATGACCCCCTATGTACTAAACCTTGGAAAGAGATAAAATGGCCAGTACCAACCAACCAACCAGCTCCTAACTGTATTGTTCAAACAGGGCCTGTGACATGCCAGTTAGGAACTGATTGGCTGGTACTTTATCACTCTCTATTCTGCCCAGTTGTGATGTCAGTCACCGGTGGCCTCTGCAGCAAGTATACGCTCTGCAGACCGTCCGTACACACAGCACAATGCGCTAATGTGTCTGCAGATATATCGGCCATCAGCTGTGCAGCAGAGTCAATGCGATAAGTCTGTGAATGGCATAGTTTACAGATATATCACTGGTACACATCCGCCGACATGACCACTATATATTGGCTATTCTATCAGACTATTCTATTAGACAGTGTGTACCCAGCATAAGTTGCATCCATTGGCGGCACCAGAGGAAGGGCTTCATCACAGTCCAAAATTTAAACAGCGGAGTCAAACCAACTACCAGTGAGTCCCGGCCATCGATGTTTGTCAGCATTTGGAGTGGAAGTTGGTGTGGCTCCCCTATTTGAATTTTGGACTGCGCTTCAGCCCCACCTGTAGTGTCGCCAATGGATGCATCATTAATGCTACAAAAGTACAATGCACGAGAACCCTGGCTGACACTGGCATTGTATGCAGCGGTGGTGTGCGACTTGGACACTAACCTGTGTAAAACCGCAAAAGCAAGGACCGATACATGCATCAACTTTAACCAATTGCATTGGGACAAAAATACTAATCCTAAGCACTCAGTACACTATAAGTGACTTTGGATGAAGTTACGATGGGACACATCCTCTAAAATAAGAAATAGTATAAAAGTTGGGCATTTGCTACACGTGGTGGAAGGTCACACCATGCATTTCATATGATACAAAAGGGATATCTCTGTGTTATGCATATCAGTCTTTCTACCCCTGTAGCACAGTTTCTCAGTTTAAAGTATTTTGTTTGTAGGAGTGAACGTACCTTAAACCACACAAGAACCATGGCTCATTCATGGACAGATCATGGACACAAGACAGTAGTTAATGCTGCGTTCATGATCTGTCCAGTACTCAAAACTCTTGTATATTGCAGATGAGCTCTTCAGAGGGCTCAGTAAGACCTGTTTGAAATGCTGGTGAAGTTGCACTCAGCAAATGGTGAATGTAGCTGAGACAAGTTATAGCTTGGGTGTGTGTGAGCCCTACATAGAGAGGAATTCACTAGAAACTACTTGGCTACTTTGTAGCAGCCGAGCAGAGGAAAAGTCTCACCCTTTCAGCACTCTGAGTGGCTTCCTAATAACTTGTAACTAAATGTAAATTTCTCACAGAAAAATGAATATTAATGTATGTACATAAGATGTAGAGCATGAAGTCTACAAATCTTAATAAGATAAATGTGGCTGGTGATGTATTCATTTTCATATCTCTTGTCTTCTAGGCATGCAATCCAAAATACTCAGAGTTTGACAAAACAGGCTCCATCTGTGCTGCTGAGAATATTAATGACACCCTTACTCAGTACCGGTGGCTCGTCAGCGCTCCCAGTGGCAGTGATGGGGTGACCAGTCCTATGCGCGAAGTGGATTCTAATACATTTTTCACAGACACCAAGTCAATCACTTTAGACTCCATCTACTTCCACGCTGGCTCCCGGGTTCAGTGTGCTGCCAGAGCAGTCGCTGCTAACGGAGAACCTGGCCTTGAGCTACTGAGCCCCATTCTCACTGTCAGCAGAGAAGAAGGTTAGTTATTACTGGGATTATATAGGAATTCCCACCAATTAACATTTAAACATTACAGAGAAAATAGGTTAGGGCTAATGTCACTTGTCTACAAATTCCAGTGTGTTAGATCCTCATGGCTGGGAATTTTTTACTATTGTGATTTTTTGGCACCCCCCAAGTAACTTAAGAGTACATTAATCAACCAACCAATATGACTGATTAATGTCAGGGTGGAAGTATGGAGATATTCATTTTAATGGTATTTACATACAGTAAATGTTCTAGATATTTTTTACTAAAGTTGTATAAGACGAATACCATGTCAGTTTCAAAACAAAAAATATATGACATACCTGTAATAATACTATATTTTATAAATAAAATACCAACAAATAACTACTAAAGCAAATGATGCATTAATTATCAGAATTGATAGGCATGACAATGTATAATATGTTAGTGACATGAGCTATTCAAAGAAAACATATTAATCATACTTGCCAACTCTCCTGGTAGGTCTGGTAGAGTCCTGTATTTGGGAATCTCTCCTGGTCTCCAGTAAAAGTTAACCTGTATCCTAGTGCCATTGGCCATCCCCACTGTAAAATGCTGTGAATAGGGCTTTGAACAGAGGGAGGTGGGGCCACAATGACGAGAATGAAGCGCCATATTCCCTGACCATTGGACTGGGATGCCCCCTCCAGAAAGTGGTCAAGTATGATTTTAATATTTGTGAATTTGCAGTTGAAAAAGCTTATGAGTAACTCTGTGTAACGTACATGCTGTAGGTGTTTTTAGGAATTTTGGTGCATGTGCACTCATTACATAAGTGTCAGCATTGTGTGTTGTTTGCGGTTGCTCTGAATCAGGCCAATTAGTGATAACCAGCGGCTGATTTTATCTAGCCCAGTAAATCCACCATTCCCATGTGAGCCCCAGTTCCTCACTACGTGAATTACAGTAGCAGTGGCTTCCCATTGGAAGCGCTTTCTGTTAATGTCAGGCAGTGCCAGGGGGAGGTGTTTTCTCTGCCTGGGACTGCCAGTCTGTTCTGCTATTAGCACCAAAAGCTCTTCCGAATCCCAAGGAAGCCTCTTCTTTTAGTGTAGCAGCCCTATTCAGCTTCTAGAGGCTGTAGCTGATGCCCTTGTCTTTTGTGCATGTGCGAGGCTTGATTATGTGTGAGTTTATCTTCTCTGTCGTTGAGGTAAGGGGATGCTGCAAGCTGGCCAGCCCCAAACATGACTTGCTGCTCAAAAATAATATTCATGAGGTACTATATGCTACTGAATTAATAAGTATAAATGTGATGGCTATGGGAACAACAAACACCTCTGCAGAGTGTAGGTAACAACTACTCGGTAAGAGCACGCATTCTTATGTTTGCTTAAGAAACCATATGTGAGATGAACAAGAATCATCAAATAACTACCTTCAATTGGTCCTACTTTAGTACAACATATAAGAGTATTTAATTGTAAATCTGTGTGGCTCAAAACATTTTGCACCTCTTTTCTTTAATTAAAAATCAATGCACAATGGATATTCTAAAAGCAATCTGGTCATATAATAAAAGAAAGAATAGAATGGTCTATGTTTTGAGCTATGGTTTATTTTAATGATCTAGCATCTGCCCAATCAAAGTGATGTAGTAATTGTCTTAATAGCAGTAGTATAACTATATAAAACACTTTCAATATGGTTTAATTCAGTTTTCTACATAAGCAAATGTGCATGGATTAGACATGGTGTTCTTCCAGAACAACAGTACTACACATTGATGACTTGTAATTACTACAGTAGACACATATCATGTACCGGAGTGGAGATCTCATTTATCTCATGTAAATTATTCATCTTTACTTAATTAATGTGTTTTTTTTCATCAAGGTCTTTGTCAGCCACGTGTTCCAGGAATAGTAGGTGCTGAACCCTTTTCTGCAAAAATTCGCTACACAGGCCCTGAAGATCCTGATTATCCCAACCTGATAAAGCTGACAGTAACTATGCCTCACATGGATGGTATGAAGTTCCTTGTTACCTAAACTACACAGAAAATCTACCACTTAGCAATATCTTATGTGTGAACGAATATTTGAATGTATAAATCTCATTATTGTATACAGTATGTGCTTCGCACGATATTCTTAGAAAAGGAGGACAGAGCATGGTAATGTGAATGTTGAAGGAATAGCATAAACGTAGTATGAAGGTTAAAACTCTACTTTTATAAAATATATGACAAATCTTTATATTACAGGTATGCTTCCTGTTGTGTCAACCAGACACATGTCCAACTTTGAACTGACTCTTAGCCCTGATGGCACTCGGGTCGGAAATCATAAATGTTCTAACCTCCTGGACTACAATGAGATTCCTACAAAGCATGGCTTCATTACAGAGGACACGAAAAACGATGAAGTAATAGGTGAAACATCTCCATACCAATACAGCACGGCTCTCAGATCGGCCAGGACCTTGCGTTTCTATCGGAATCTGAATCTGGAGGCCTGCCTCTGGGAATTTAACAGCTACTATGATATGTCTGAGCTCCTGACAGACTGCAGCGGAACTATAGGGACTGATGGACAAGTAAGTATATACTAGTCAACCCCTTTTCTCAAAATCAAGCAAAAGAAAATTGATTGTTTGTTAAAAGTGTGCGTCCCCCACTCAATGATTTTTTATGGTAAAAAATCATGGCTTTGACATGTTACAACAACCTTACCACTCATCAAAATTCTGTGACCTTATTGCACATCTACATCACACAACCCTACTGAATGACACCTGAACCTTCAAAATTGGTGTTGTCATTTTGGATTAGTTGCTCTCCCCAAAAAATTACTTAGCCGATTAAATTAATAGCCGATTAAATATATAGATGTGTGTATTCTTTTGTGTACAGCCATTGATATTCAGTTCCATTTACATGCCCCTAAATGGTTTCCATTTGTATAAATGGTGTCACTAATACATAAATATTATTTATGCATATAGAAATATAGGGTAAATGTAAGGAGGAGTTTAGACATCTGCTGTATATGATAATCAATGACTCAGGCACACAATTCTAGTTTGCATAAAGCATTACACAATATAAATCTCGTAGTCATGAGCTATTAAACATTGTTGCCACGCCTTTTTGTTAAAAGCCTATGGTCTAGGCCATGGGACTGCAACCTACGGCTCTCCAGCTGCTGTGGAACTACACATCCCAGCATGCCATGCTACAGTTTTGCTTTTAAGGCATGCAAAAAACTGAGGCAGAGCATGCAGGGCAGTATAGTTCCACTGCCGCTGGAGAGCCGCAGGTTGCACACCCATGATCTAGGCTCTTAGGTGTCTGCAGCCCCATGTTTGCTTTGGCTTTCCGATGAGTGACGTCTGCTTAGATGTAGGTGTGATCTATGTATAACTTTTGCTTGTTTCTGCTATCTGCCCTAAACGCAGGAGAGCAGGGGCATAAATACAGGAGCCAATGCAAGGTGGTCACCTACGGGCGCCATCCCTGAAAGGGGCACACTGACCTTTTCCATTACTCCAGGGTTTGATTTATTGCCCCAGATCAGGAATAAACGTTGGGGGAGAGTGTGTGCCTGGGTGCTGCGGGGGTGTTGGAAGTGCAGGCGGGGAAGGAGGGGTGTGCTGGGTGCTACTAGGATGTTAGTAGTGAATGCAAGGGGGAGGGGTGTGTGTGTTAGGGTTGCCACCTCTCCCGGATTTCCTGGATTCTCCAGGATTTGGTGGCAACCCTCCAGCAGGCTTTTCCTCTCTCCCGGATTCTGGGATTCTCCCGGAATATGGGGATCCTCATACGCGTACGCAGGGGGGTTCCGAGTACCTAGAACCCCCCCCCCCCCCCCTTGCTGCTGATTCAGGTGATGGATGTGCATGAAGGGGGGAGAGTGTGTGTCTGGGTGCTGCTGGGGTGATGGAAGTGCATGAAGGGGGGATAGTGCGTGTCTGGGTGCTGCTGGGATGGTGGGAGTGCATGCAGGGGGGATGGTGTGTGTGGGTGCTGCTGGGGTGGTGGAAGTGCATGCAAGGGGGAGGGTGTGTGTGTGGGTGCTGCTTGAGGGTGAATGTGATCACCTCCCGCGGTCACAGGCAACGGGAGCCGCGCTGCAGCAGGGGGAGAAGAGAAGACACCAGGCTGCCGGGGTATGAGGGATCCACGCTGCCGGGGGAGGAGTGCGGCTGCGCATGCGGCTTCCTCCCCCCTCCTCTCGGGCAGCACGGTCGGGGACTGAGTCAAGCAATCTCCAGCCTCTGCCGCCAGCAGCATCTCTCCTGGCAGCAGCGAAGGCTGGAGATTGCTTGACTCAGTCCCCGACCGTGCTGCCCGAGAGGAGGGGGGAGGAAGCCGTATGCACAGCGTGGATCCCTCCTGCCCCGGCAACCTGTAGATCGGTGCAGAGCTTCGGCCGGGGGGTCTCTTAAAACAGGGGGGCCCGGGGTACTGACCCCCGGGGCACCCCCCTTAATCTGGCTCTGCATGCAGGGTGAGGGTGTGTGTCTGGGTGCTGCTGGGGTGGTGAAAGTGCATGCAGGGGAAGGGTGTGTGTCTGGGTGCTGCTGGGGTGGTGGAAGTGCATGCAGGGGGGAGGGTGTGTGTGGGTGCTGCTTGAGGGTGAATGTGATCTACAGGAGGCTTTCTGTAATGTTGCTGAAACTGGGGTTTTGGTAGTAAATGCGGGCGGTTGGGGGAAACCAACAGCTATCTCCCCTCTGGGCTCCTAATATGAACTTGCACTACTGTAGGAGGCCCTGTAGTCCCAACCATAAGAGAAGTGCATACAAGCCTCATGGCTCTACAGACATACACTGTATTTACATGGTCAGAAAACCTACGATCTTCTAGAGATCAGTTTTACTATAGATGGTCACAATTATAAGGAATATTATTAGAAACTGATGATGTTAATGTTATCAAATCATTTCAGTATCCATAATATAACCAAGATGTCTCTTTTCAACGTTATTACAGATGAAATAACTTTTACAGTATTTATAGCTGGTGACAGAGTCTCTCTTGGCAGGAGATGTATCACACCTTCTAAAGAGGGCAGGTGGAGAAGTTGCCCTTAGCATCTCACCAGTTTCTAGCTATCATTATATAGAATGTGCTAGATAAATGATAGGTAGAATATGATTGGTTGCTATGGGCAACATCTACACTGGGTTCACTACGATATGCCGGCGCCCAGCCACGCTACGGGCATGGTGGCGTGCTACGCGCGCCACACTATTTTCCCTCCAGGGGGGTCGTGGACCCCCACGAGGTAGAATAAGTGTCGGTATGCCGGCTGTCGGGATCCCGGCGCCGGTATACTGTGCGCCGGGATCCCGTCAGTCGGCATACTGAAGACCACCCATCTACACTTGTCCTCTTTAGAAAGTGTGATACTGTACATGGCCCCCATGATGAGGTGAAGCATCCCGAAGATGGGGCGCAATATTCACAATGCACATGGCCACATGCCACGCCCCAGATCTCTTTACAGTTCTGCCTATAATATCCCTTATTAATATGATTGCATTTACAGTACTGTATCTGTTTTACAGGTGTTAAATTTGGTTCAGTCATATGTCACCCTGCGAGTGCCTCTCTATGTGTCCTATGTATTTCACTCACCGGCTGCAGTTGGTGGTTGGCAGCACTTTGACCTGCAATCTGAGTTAAGGTTGAAGTTTGTGTATGACACGGCAATCCTGTGGAATGAAGGAATTGGCAGCCCCCCAGAGTCGGAGTTGCAGGGTAAGGTCTCAATTTGAATAAAAAATAGATAAAAAACATCCGCAATTAGCAAAGAATGGCAGAACTGGATGGCTCGGTATTGCCCTCAAATGGACACTATTAGCACTACAGAAGCTGCACTGTGTTGCTCTTTTTTGGATAGTAGGACAGTTATCTACCCACAATGCAAGCAACTACTCTTTACAGGAATTACAAAAACAAGACACATACTCCATTAGAATATCTATAACAGGTGCATGGTGTGCAGTGCACACGGGCCCCTCCGTAAAGGGGTCCCACGCCGCACATCCTACACACCCATATAATTATACTAACCCCTCCTGAGTCCCACAGTGGGCTGCGTAGTAGACAGAAATCACCAGAAAAATGGCGTAGCAGACATTTTTCCGGTGATTTGCACATGCATAATAGATACGTCCACGGACACAATGTGCAGGTGCCATGTTCCCAGAGACCTGCGCATGCACAGTAGACTCTTGCACAAACCCAGCATCTACTGTGTTGTCAGAGAGGAGGGGGCCTGCACATGGGCTGATCTCCTCTCTCAAACCGCCAGACATACTCCATGTTTCTGTAGACTTTTACTGTGGTCATATCAGTGTGTGTTTTACCTTATAAAACGTTCCTTCATTTTTACACAGTGAGATTTGTTTTCCACTTTACACTGATACATTAGTATAATATTCATATACAGAGCACAGAACAACAGCTTCTTAACAGCTGTTGACCTGCTTTGTACATGGGCTCCTAGATTGTCATTCAGAGCAGTGTCCTCACATCGGGACTGTCCCATCTAATTGTGGCAGCTGTGTATGTTCCATGCGCTGGGTGTACCATAAAGGTTCTTTGCTTTAAAATAATGTAATTTACATCTTGGAACATTTTTATCTTATACTTTTTAAGTTAGTGACTTTTTTTAACTGCTGTGTTTTTATCACACATTTACAGCTATATTTTATTGTCTGCAGTAGCGGTCTACTATAACCTGTGCCACATTACTTAAAGGAATAAAATAAATAAAATTAAAAACAGTTAATAAATTTAGCCCAGTTTATTGCAGTTGCTACATACAGTATATGAGAGAAGCACAAACGTACAGTATTACAGCTAGCCTAAGTAATCTTTTATGACATTCTATAAGTGTTTTCCTTTCATCTTAAAATGTTTTTTACATTTGTAGCAAATTGATCATTGTCATTTTAATTTTTTGTGTGTTTATTGTATTATTAGAAAACGTATTAAATGTAACAGTATGAAAAATACTATAACAAAAAACAGAGTAATGCAACTTGCGCCTTCCTAGCTGCAGCTCAGTCCTGCTCAAAAGAACACCACTTCTTTAGTCGACATATATTGTAAAACACAGAAGAGCGGTCCTCAAGCGCTGCTAGATTTTCTCAAATTAATTTCGTGAACACAGTTCTGTTGGTATATATGAGAAGAGATCACGGCACCATAATATTCAATAATCAATGTCAGCTCCGATCTTTTCCGGAATAGACTCCCTTACTCACCGTTAGCTACACCCTGAGGAAGGAAAAGGATTTCCGAAACGCGTTGGTGTTAAGGTATTCCTGGAGACCGGCATTCACTCTTATTTTATCTATTGGCTTTATTCTATCTTGGTCTGCATACCATCTAAATTTAAGGAAGACTGTGAGGTTCCCTTTTTGTTTTTCCCGGGAACATTGAGGTGAATTAGTCTGGCTCCTTATATTTTTTTGCATTCCTAGTGCCGATGGGTATAGAGTGATACAAAATTGTATGCCCTCCAGGTTTTTCTGTAATTTTTATATTTTTTGTATTTTACCAACAAAATATTAAAGAATCTTTTTAACTATTCTTCATGGACTTGGTTTTAAGTAAATAAAAATCCTTTTTTACTATTTTGGATTTTACCCTGTGTATTTTTGGGACTTGGATGTGCCGTGAAGGTTATCCTGAGGAAAAAGAAACCTTTTGGTGCATATAGGGTCTTTTGACCCAGGTGAGTGTTGTTCCATAAGAGTACAGTTTATTATGAACAAGTGGAATATCGAGTAAAAAGATACCTTTATGCGCACGCATCTCACTGTTTAACGGTGAGTAAGGGAGTCTATTCCGGAAAAGATCGGAGCTGACATTGATTATTGAATATTATGGTGCCGTGATCTCTTCTCATATATACCAACAGAACTGTGTTCACGAAATTAATTTGAGAAAATCTAGCAGCGCTTGAGGACCGCTCTTCAGTATGAAAAATACCTCCGTGTGTGTTTCTGTGCATGCAATACAAGTTGACAAACACCTTTATAGGTGATTAATAACTAACAAAATATTTATTTTGCTGTTCATTTCAGGATCTCTCTACCCAACCAGCATGCGCATTAATGATGAAGGGCGTCTAGTTGTGAACTTTAAGACTGAAATCCGCTTCCGTGGACAGTTTGTCATGTCCCATCCAGGTAGGAGCATAAATCAAAGGGTGTGTATTTGTATAGTAGAACAAAGACAAATAGTTTAAGAAAACAAAAGGATTTGATGGGGAATACATTCTAATAATTGTTTTAAGAAGCTTTCTAATATCTTATTACTTATAGTTGGGAGTGCTGTACTGTATCTTATATATATATCTTGTAAATTAAAATCCCCTGTAAAAGGTCTTTTCTCTGTCTCAGGTACATCTTTGTCATCCATGGTCATGTCAGTCGACCATCCAGAGCTCACTTTTACATTGAGCCTTCTCCGCAGTGAGCCGAGCTTCAGACAGCCTATGCAGCAGTGGAGTTTTGTCTCAGACTTTGCTGTAAGTATCGAGATCTTTATTAAACTTGCCTATGTTCAAAATATTGACTTATGCACCCAGCGATCAAAAACCATTTAGAATCTCACAAAGCACATTGGTTCAGTTTTGCACCAGGACACCTAGATGGGCCCACCCATCGCACATTCACGCACATATCTGATTTTTGCTTTTGAAATATGTCTCTGAAGCTCAGACACTTTATGGGAAGGCAGAAAACTTGCAAGGGGTGCACTGTGCAAAAATGTAGATGCACACCTGTACAAAAAACGATGTTTAATTTATACATTAAGCTGCTTCATAAATATGGTCTGATATAATATATATAATATTATTTTCAAAATTAACAGCACCACTATTAGCTCATGATTCATGACACAAAGCAAAATAAACCATTGTTGAGCTCAATGGCTCCGTCTACTGGTAATTATAGTGAACTGGAAATAGCTAGAACCAGTGTCACTTGCATACTGGAATGAACATTCTATTTTTAGGTTGTTACCTTTCTGAATGATATTGTAAATAACATGCCCTAGGCCTTTCACTTCACTTTCACTATTAGTTATAGTGGACACAATCTTGAGAATCACTTTGAGCCTTCAACTGGCACATATATCTATGCCTTCTTCACTCCACAAATGAATGTCACCTCTCCTCACAACTGTAACCTTCTTCCCACTCCTGACAAGATTTTACCCATGCTGCTCCTTACATCTGTAACTCTCTTCCCCTCCCAATCAGACTCCCCACCTCTGCAAAACTTCAAATGTGCTCTTAAGACCCACTTTATCAAAGCATGCTAGTTCTCATCCTAACCTAGTTCTCCATGCTCTTTACTTGCTTTCTCTACCCTCTGTGTGACCCCTGTTTGTCTACCCCTCCCCTTTAGAATGTAAGCTCTCACGAGCAGGGCCCTCTTCCCTCATGGCTTTTCCTTCCCTTGCTTATACCATCATCTCCTCCCGACCGCACACAGTGGTACATAACCATTGGGTTCTGCTGCCCTGCTGCTTATATGAGAATTATACCTGCTGTTGCAGCAATATTTATAAACAGTGTCCATGTTTTGCAATGTACTATATGGTAAGTCACTTATTTCTTGTTTTGTTCATACTGTTTTTTACTTTACACCCTGTGGCGCCATATAAATAAAGGAAAATAGTTATAACTCCACATGCCTGGGTCTCACATTTCAATTTATATAATGATATATAGTAGTATGTATGTATGTCTAGTTATTGTTTGAAATATAAGACAAAACATAATCTTAGTTTTTTATGTATTGTACGGAAAGATTTCCTGCCTTTTGGTTTATAGAGACTTATTTAATATGAAGAACTATTTTGCAGAAAGTAGTTTTTATAAAGTAACTAAGTAAATGAAGGGAATTTTACAACTTCAAAAGGAGTTTCCTGTGTACACATTAGAAAAGAGACACACCTCTTCACAGTTTCCTTACCAAAAACCTG
Organism: Pseudophryne corroboree; assembly: GCF_028390025.1. NCBI lineage: Eukaryota > Metazoa > Chordata > Amphibia > Anura > Myobatrachidae > Pseudophryne > Pseudophryne corroboree. The sequence goes on along the minus strand of NC_086444.1, from coordinate 948,037,686 downwards.
GGCACATTATCATTCATAGACTTCTAATATCTTCTCTGATTTTCTTCTAGGTACGTGATTACTCCGGAACTTACACAGTAAAGCTTATCCCTTGTAGTGCATCTCCTAACCAAGAATATACTGTGATTCCCATATGTAACCCACGTGAGCCTATCACGTTTGATATAGATATTCGGTTTCAGCAGGTAAGACCCTTTGCTTCTATACCATATCTGTTCAGAGATAACTTGAATGCATGTTCGTGCATGTATCATGACATATACATAACCAACTTGTTTTATTTTGCAGGTCAGCGATCCGGTATCAACAGAGTTCAGTCTGAACACACAAATGTTTTTATTGTCCAAAAAGGAACTGTGGCTATCGGATGGCTCAATGGGATTTGGTGAGGGAACGGATGTTGCTTTTTCTGAAGGTAAGAAAACTAGACTTCTGTGAGGAAATGTAGATAAAACAGTTTGCATTTAGCTGTTTTAGTTTTATAAATACATTTTATATTTCATTGCACCTAATCATATTAATAATATTTGTAAGGCGCTGTCTGAAATGTAAGTACTACAATACTCTGTTTAATAGTTAAGGACAAAAAGTCTTGTTGCTATTTATCATGTGATGTAACATTGCATGCTCAATATTCTATGCTTAACATGCTATGTGCAGTATTCCATGCTCAACATTATATGTGCAGTATTCTATGAACAACATTCTTTGCACAACATTATTTGGTCCATATTCTATGCTTAACATTCTATGTGCAATATTCCATGCTCAACATTCTATGTGCAATGGGGGTCATTCCGAGTTGTTCGCTCGTTGCCGATTTTCGCAACGGAGCGATTAAGGCAAAAATGCGCATGCGCATGGGACGCAGTGCGCATGCGCTAAGTAATTTAGCACAAAACTTAGTAGATTTACTCACGTCCGAACTAAGAATTTTCAGCGTTGAAGTGATCGGAGTGTGATTGACAGGAAGTGGGTGTTTCTGGGCGGAAACTGACTGTTTTCTGGGAGTGTGCGGAAAAACGCAGGCGTGCCAGGATAAAACGCAGGAGTGTCTGGAGAAACGGTGGAGTGGCTGGCCGATTGCAGGGCGTGTTTGTGACATCAAACCAGGAACGAAACGGGCTGAGCTGATCGCAGTGTAGGAGTAAGTCTCGAGCTACTCAGAAACTGCTAAGCATTATTTCTCTGACGTCCTAGTGGATGCTGGGTACTCCGTAAGGATCATGGGGTATAGACGGGCTCCGCAGGAGACTGGGCACTCTTAAAAGAAAGATTAGGTACTATATCTGGTGTGCACTGGCTCCTCCCTCTATGCCCCTCCTCCAGACCTCAGTTAGTATCTGTGCCCGGCCAGAGCTGGATGCACCCTAGGGGCTCTCCTGAGCTTCCTAGAAAAGAAAGTATTTGTTAGGTTTTTTATTTTCAGTGAGATCTGCTGGCAACAGACTCACTGCTACGTGGGACTGAGGGGAGAGAAGCGAACCTACCTGCTTGCAGCTAGCTTGGGCTTCTAAGGCTACTGGACACCATTAGCTCCAGAGGGATCGAACACAGGCCCAGTCCTCGGTCGTCCGGTCCCAGAGCCGCGCCACCGTCCCCCTTGCAGAGCCAGAAGAACGAAGAGAAGTTGAAAATCGGCGGCTGAAGACTCCGGTCTTCATTAAGGTAGCGCACAGCACTGCAGCTGTGCGCCATTGCTCCCTTAGCACACCACACACTCCGGTCACTGATGGGTGCAGGGCGCTGGGGGGGGGGGCGCCCTGGGCAGCAATTAGATTACCTTACTTGGCGAAAAGCACATAATACAGTCTGATAAACTGTATATGTGCATTAACCCCCGCTATTAAAGTACATAAAAGGACAGAAGCCCGCCGCTGAGGGGGCCGGGCCTTCTTCCTCAGCACACCAGCGCCATTTTCTCTTCACAGCTCAGCTGGAAGGAAGCTCCCCAGGCTCTCCCCTGCAGTATCCTGGTACACAAAGGGTAAAAAAGAGAGGGGGGGGCACATAAATTTAGGCGCAAAACTGTGTATATAAGCTGCTATAGGGGAAAAATCACTCAGTATAGTGTACATCCCTGTATTATATAGCGCTGTGGTGTGTGCTGGCATACTCTCTCTCTGTCTCTCCAAAGGGCCTGGTGGGGGAACTGTCTTCAAATAGAGCATCCCCTGTGTGTGTGGTGTGTCGGTACGCGTGTGTCGACATGTCTGAGGTAAAAGGCTCCTCTAAGGAGGTGATAGAGCGGATAAGTGTGTGGGAGGGTGTCTCCGTCAACAACGCCGACACCTGTTTGGATATGTGTAAGTGCTGAGGTAAAATTATTGCACAAAAGGTTAGGGAACAGAAAGGAAATCTACCCTGGTCTGTCCCTATGTCACAGAGTCCTTCAGAGTCTCTCTAGGTTCACTATCCAAAATAACAAAGTATCGACACGGAGTTTAACTCCACTGTCGACTACGATAATGCAAAGTTACAGCCAAGAGGGCTAAAAGATATTCAATATATGATTATTGGAATAAAAGATGATTTGCATATCACTGATGACTCATCTGTCCCTGACACGAGAGTACACATGTTAAGGGGAAGAATGCTGAGGTAAATTTCCCTCCTCTCATGAGGAAAAAGAGCGGGAATCTCCAGACAAGAGACGGCAGCTTCCCACAAGAGAATTCTCAGGCTGTATCCTTTCCCCACTAGGGCCAGGATGTGTTGAGAATCTTCCCCTTGGGTGTCCTGTTTGCACTAGCTATTCTCAGGGATCCTGCAGATAGCGTGCACATTCTAGTATACTACCCAGACCGGCGCTTGTGTCGGCATGGGTTTATAGCGCTGTGGCAGCGTGGACAGGTACCTTATCAGCAGAGATTGAGACCCTAGTATGCATATAAATATTTTAAGATGCTGCCTTAAGTGATAGATATATAATTATAAAGCATGCCCAAAGGGACATGAGTATACTGGGTCCTAGAGACAAAAGCTATGTCGATTTCTGCTTGACGTGTCCTGTAGAATATGCATTGGACAGATGATGCCGACTTAAGAGGCATATGGAAGGCTGAGGATTGTGTGGAGAAAGGTTCTCGGGCCTGGTCTCCACAGTTATAGCTGGTAATTCTGATATTTTGCCTTATATTCCTGCACAGCCTAGGAAAGCACGACATTATTAAATGCAGCTTTTCGAATAAAGAAACAAGAAAGTCTGAGGTGCGTCCTTTCTTGTCAGAGCCGGGGGCAGAGGAAAGAAGCTGTACAACACAGCTAGTCCCCAGGAACAGAAGTCCTCCCCGGCCTCTACAAAAATCCACCGCATGTCGCTGGGGCTCCACAGGCGGAGCTAGGCCCGGTAGGGACACGCCTTCGTAAGTTCAGCCACAAGTGGGTTCACTCCCTGTTAGATCCCTGGGCAATAGAAATTGTATCGCAGGGATACAGGCTGGACTGTGAGAAGATGCCCCCTCACCGAGGACCCGGCGGGCTTCCCCCCAAGAGAGGGAGCCAGTGTTAACTGCAATTCGTAAATTGTATCTTCAACAGGTGGTGGTCAAGGGTCCCCTCCTTCAACAAGAGGGTGTTATTATTCGACCATGTTATAATCCCGAAACCAGACGGTTCGGTTAGACCCATATTGAATTAAAATCCCTTAACATATACCTGAAAAGGTTCAGGTTCAAGATGGAATCGCTAAGAGCGGTCATTGCATGCCTGAAATGAATCGGGACATAAGGGATGCATACCTTCGTGTCCCCATTTATCCACCTCATCAGGCGTACCTCAGAATTGCGGTATGGAATTGTCATTACCAATTTCACCAAGGTAATGGCGGATATGATGGTGCTCCTGCGGAAGCAAGGTGTCACTATTATCACATACTTGGATGATCTCCTCATAAAAGCGAGATCAAGAGAGCAGTTGCTGGACAGCGTATCACCTTCTCTGGAAGTGAAACGGCAACACGACTGGATTCTATATATTCCAAAGTCGCAGTTGGTTCCTACAGCTCATCTGCCTCGCCTAGGCATGATCCTAGACACAGACCAGAAGAGGGTTTATCTCCCGATAGAGAGAGCTCAGGAGCTCATGACACTGGTCAGGAATCCATTGAAAACCAAAACAGGTGTCAGTGCATCACTGCACTCGAGTCCTGGGAAGGATGATGGCATCATACGAGGCCATCCCCTTCGGCTGGTTCCATGCAAGGACAATGGAACTTACTGGACAAGTGGTCCGGATCACATCTTCAGATGCATCGGTTAATCACCCTATTCCCCAGGGCCAGGGTGTCTCTCCTGTGGTGGCTTGCGGAGTGCTCACCTTCTCGAGGGCCGCAGATTCGGCATTCAGGACTGGGTCCTGGTGACCACGGATGCAAGCCTCCGATGGTGGGGGGCAGTTACACAGGGAAGAAAATTCCAAGGTTTGTGGTCAAGCCAACAGACTTGCCTTCACATCAATATCCTGGAACTAAGGGCCATATACAACGCCCTAAGTCAAGAGGAGTTCCTGCTTCGCGACCAACCGGTTCTGATCCAGTCAGACCGCAGGGGCTCATGTAAACCGCCAGGGCGGCACAAGGAGCAGGGTGGCGAGGGTAGAAGCCACCAGAATTCTTCGCTGGGCGGAGAATCAAGTAAGCGCACTGTCAGCAGTGTTCATACCGGGAGTGGACACGACCTCCACCCGGGAAAGTGGTGACTTCATCAGGAAGTCTTCACGCAGTTTTGCAAATTGATGGAAACTGCCTCAGGTGGACTACATGGCGTCCCACCTCAATAAAAAGATAAAAAAGGTTTTACGCTGGGTCAAGGGACTCTCAGGCGATAGCTGTGGTCGCACTAGTAACACCGTGGGTGTTCCAGTCGGTCTATATATTCCCTCCTCTTCCTCTCAGACCCAAGGGCTGAGAATTGTAATAAACGGAGGAGTGTGATCAATATTCTTTGCTCCGGATTGGCCAAGAAGGACTCGGTACCCAGAACTGCAAGAAATGCTCTCAGAGGACCCATGGCCTCTGCCTCTCAGTCAGGACATGTTGCAACAGGGACCCTGTCTGATCCAAGACTTACCGCGGCTGCGTTGGACGGCATGGCGGTTGAACGCCGGATCCTAGCGGAAAAGGGCATTCCGGATGCAGTTATTCCTACGCTGATAAAGGCTAGGAAAGACGTGACAGCAAGACTTTTTCACTGTATATGGCGAAAATAGGTTGCTTGGTGTGTGGCCGGGAAGGCCTTACAGAGGAATTCCAGGGGGGTCGATTCCTGCACTTCCTACAGTAAGGAGTGACTATGGGCCTAAAATTAGGATCCATAAAGGCCAAGATTTCGGCCCTATCCCTTTTTCTCTCAAAAAGAACTGGCTTCACTGCCTGAAGTTCGGACGTTGTTACAGGGGTGCTGCATATTCAGCCCCTTTTGTGCCTCCAGTGGCACCTTGGGATCTTAACGTGTGTTGGATTCCTAAAATCCCACTGGTTTGAGCCACTTAAGACCGTGGAGCTAAAATATCTCACGTGGAAAGTGGTCATGCTTTTGGCCTTAGCTTGGACTAGGCGTGTGTCAGAATTGGCGGCTTTGTCATGTAAAAGCCCATATCTGATCTTCCATATGGAAAGGGCAGAATGGAGGACTCGTCCCCAATTTCTCCCTAAGGTGGTATCATCGTTTCATTTGAACCAACCTATTGTGGTGCCTGCGGCTACTAGGGACTTGGAGGATTCCAAGTTGCTGGACGTAGTCCGGGCCCTGAAACTTTATGTTTCCAGGACAGCTAGAGTCAGAAAAACTGACTCGCTATTTATCCTGCATGCACCCAACAAGCTGGGTGCTCCTGCTTCAAAGCAGACTATTGCTCGCTGGATCTGTAGCACCATTCAGCTTGCACATTCTGCGGCTGGACTGCCGCATCCTAAATCAGTAAAAGCCCATTCCACGAGGAAGGTGGGCTCTTCTTGGGCGGCTGCCCGAGGGGTCTCGGCTTTACAACTTTGCCGAGCTGCTACTTGGTCGGGTTCAAACACTTTTGCAAAATTCTACAAGTTTGATACCCTGGCTGGGGAGGACCTTGAGTTTGCTCATTCGGTGCTGCAGAGTCATCCGCACTCTCACGCCCGTATGGGAGCTTTGGTATAATCCCCATGGTCCTTACGGAGTACCCAGCATCCACTAGGACGTCAGAGAAAATAAGAATTTACTCACCGGTAATTCTATTTCTCGTAGTCCGTAGTGGATGCTGGGAGCCCGTCCCAAGTGCGGACTCTCTGCAATACATGTATATAGTTATTGCTTAACTAAAGGGTTATTGTATGAGCCATCTGTTGAGAGAGGCTCAGTTATTGTTCATACTGTTAACTGGGTATAGTTATCACGAGTTGTACAGTGTGATTGGTGTGGCTGGTATGAGTCTTACCCTGGATTCCAAATCCTTTCCTAGTAATGTCAGCTCTTCCGGGCACAGTTTCCCTAACTGAGGTCTGGAGGAGAGGCATAGAGGGAGGAGCCAGTGCACACCAGATATAGTACCTAATCTTTCTTTTAAGAGTGCCCAGTCTCCTGCGGAGCCCGTCTATACCCCATGGTCCTTACGGAGTACCCAGCATCCACTACGGACTACGAGAAATAGAATTACCGGTGAGTAAATTCTTATTTTATTCACAATTCTGCTACTCTTTCGTTCGCAATTCTGCTAAGCGAAAATACACTCCCAGAGGGCGGCGGCCTAGCGTGTGCAATGCTGCTAATAGCAGCTAGCGAGCGAACAACTCAGAATGAGGGCCAATATTCCATGCTCAACATTCTATGTGCAATATTCCATGCTCAACATTCTATGTGTAATCGGGGCCGTAACTAGGTGTGTGCAGAAGAGGAACCGCACATAGCGCTGCAGGGTAGGGGGCGCTGTTGGTGGCACTTGTCAAATATCTCTTTTAATTACTTTCACTTGCAGCTTACCCCCTTTTTGAAGCCCAGCATCTCCTGATCGTCTCCTACCCTGGTCCATCTCTCGCTAGTACCTATACAACATTCTTTAACTCAATTTGAGATTTTTTTGATATTCAGTCACACTGTCCTTTATTACATTTAAAGATGATGACATACCTGGGACTTGAACCCATTGCCTGTTGCATTGCAGTCAGACAATCTATTCATTGAGCTATCTGCCCTTGCATAGAAAAGTAGATAATGCTAATAGGCCCTACACACTGGGCGATCTGACTGCAAGATATGAATGATCTTGTTCATTAATGAACGAGATAACGTTCATATCGTTCAGTGTGGAGGCAACAGCGATGAACGATGCGCGGCCCCGCGCTCGTTCATCGCTGGTGCCCAGTCGGCTGTGCATGCAGGCCAATATGGACGATCTCGTCCATATTTGCCTGCACTTCTATGGAGCCGGGTGACGGGGGGAGTGAAGAAACTTCACTCCCCCCGTCATTGCCCGCCCCCCGCCGACGGGTCGCCCGTCGGCTGTATCCGCCGTCGGGCAGTTCGGCGGCGGATCGCCAAATGTGTAGGGCACTTAAGCTAGAGAATTCTAACTATTTGAAGCTTACCTTGTACTTTGTGAAGGGGTGATCAGCATTATTCTATGTTCAGGATTCTATGTGCAATATTCTATGTTCAACTTTCTAAGTGCAATATTCGTAGAATAACATTCTATGCTCAACATTTTATACTTGACATTGTGTGCAGTTTTCTATGAACAACATTTTATGTGCAATATTCTATGCTCAGCATTCTCACGTTTTTGTTTCATTTTCTAAACTGCACTACAGACATAGGGGTATATTTACTAAGGTCCCGATTTTGACCGAGATGCCGTTTTTTCTTCAAAGTGTCATCTCGGTAATTTACTAAGCAAAAATCACGGCAGTGATGAGGGCATTCGTAATATTTTGGAAGTCCTTGAAAAAAATCACGAATCAATACACCATCGGTCAAATACGCCTGCAATTTGGTAGAAATCGGGAATTTACTAAAAAGTGCAAAACACAAACACTGCCGACAATAGCCAAACACTGCCGTAATAAAATACAAATCGTGAAAAAGTGCTAAAAAAAAACAGACCTGCTTTTTTATCCCGTGTTTGTATAGGCATGCACGGATCCATGAGATCCGTGCATGTTTTTCAGTGGGAAGGGGGGGGGGAAATGTTATAAATTTTCAAAAAAAAAATGCGTGGGGTCCCCCCTCCTAAACCAAACCAGCCTCGGGCTCTTTGAGCCGGCCCTGGTTGCAGAAATATGGGGGAAAAATGGACAGGGGTTCCCCCATATTTAAGCAACCAGCACCGGGCTCTGCGCCTGGTCCTGGTTCCAAAAATACGGGGGACAAAAAGCGTAGGGGTCCCCCGTATTTTTGAAACCAGCACCGGGCTCCACTAGCTGGACAGATAATGCCACAGCCGGGGGTCACTTTTATACAGTGCCTTGCGGCCGTGGCATCAAATATCCAACTAGTCACCCCTGGCCAGGGTACCCTGGGGGAGTGGGGACCCCTTCAATCAAGGGGTCCCCCCCCCCAGCCACCCAAGGGCCAGGGGTGAAGCCCGAGGCTGTCCCCCCCATCCAATGGGCTGCGGATGGGGGGCTGATAGCCTTTGTTCAAAGTGATTGATATTGTTTTTAGTAGCAGTACTACAAGGCCCAGCAAGCCTCCCCCGCAAGCTGGTACTTGGAGAACCACAAGTACCAGCATGCGGCGGAAAAATGGGCCCGCTGGTACCTGTAGTACTACTACTAAAAAAATACCCCAATAAAGACAACACACACACTCCTTGAAAATATAACTTTAATACATCCATCCACACCTCCATATACACATACTTACCTTATGTTCCCACGCAGGTCGGTCCTCTTCTCCAGTAGAATCCATGGTGTACCTGTAGAAAAAATTATACTCACATAATCCATGGTTGAAGGCTCCTTTGCTTGTAATCCTTTTGTAATCCACGTACTTAAAAAAATAAAAAAACGGACACCCGACCACGAACTGAAAGGGGACCCATGTTTTCACATGGGACCCCTTTCCCCTAATGCCAGAAACCCACTCTGACTGATGTCTAAGTGGGTTTCTTCAGCCAATCAGGGAGCGCCACGTTGTGGCACCCTCCTGATCGGCTGTGTGCTCCTGTACTGTCTGACAGGCGGCACACGGCAGTGTTACAATGTAGCGCCTATGCGCTCCATTGTAACCAATGGTGGGAACTTTCAGGTCAGCGGTGAGGTCACTTTCGGTCAACCGCTGACCTGAAAGTTCCCACCATTGGTTACAATGGAGCGCATAGGCGCTACATTGTAACACTGCCGTGTGCCGCCTGTCAGACAGTACAGGAGCACACAGCCGATCAGGAGGGTGCCACAACGTGGCGCTCCCTGATTGGCTGAAGAAACCTACTTAGACATCAGTCAGAGTGGGTTTCTGGCATTAGGGGAAAGGGGTCCCATGTGAAAACATGGGTCCCCTTTCAGTTCGTGGTCGGGTGTCCGTTTTTTTATTTTTTTAAGTACGTGGATTACAAAAGGATTACAAGCAAAGGAGCCTTCAACCATGGATTATGTGAGTATAATTTTTTCTACAGGTACACCATGGATTCTACTGGAGAAGAGGACCGACCTGCGTGGGAACATAAGGTAAGTATGTGTATATGGAGGTGTGGATGGATGTATTAAAGTTATACTTCAAGGTGTGTGTGTGTTGTCTTTATTGGGGTATTTTTTTAGTAGTAGTACTACAGGTACCAGCGGGCCCATTTTTCCGCCGCATGCTGGTACTTGTGGTTCTCCAAGTACCAGCTTGCGGGGGAGGCTTGCTGGGCCTTGTAGTACTGCTACTAAAAACAATATCAATCACTTTGAACAAAGGCTATCAGCCCCCCATCCGCAGCCCATTGGATGGGGGGGACAGCCTCGGGCTTCACCCCTGGCCCTTGGGTGGCTGGGGGGGGGGACCCCTTGATTGAAGGGGTCCCCACTCCCCCAGGGTACCCCGGCCAGGGGTGACTAGTTGGATATTTGATGCCACGGCCGCAAGGCACTGTATAAAAGTGACCCCCGGCTGTGGCATTATCTGTCCAGCTAGTGGAGCCCGGTGCTGGTTTCAAAAATACGGGGGACCCCTACGCTTTTTGTCCCCCGTATTTTTGGAACCAGGACCAGGCGCAGAGCCCGATGCTGGTTGCTTAAATATGGGGGAACCCCTATCCATTTTTTCCCCATATTTCTGCAACCAGGATCGGCTCAAAGAGCCCGAGGCTGGTTTGCCTTAGGAGGGGGGACCCCACGCAATTTTTTTTTAACATTTAAACATTTTTTTTTTTTTTTTTACAAGGTGCACAATGAAGCCCAGCACGGATCTCTCAGATCCGGCCGAGATTCATTGTATTAAAGTCGGCAGTGTTTTACAAGTCACTCACGTAAAACACTGCCAAAAAAAACGAATGACATCGACATCGGAAAACCCGAAAATGCAGAATACGGCAGCTTAGTAAATTAGTCGTAATCAATTCAAAAAGTTGCATATTTACACTTTCGATGTCATTCGTGATTGAACTTTGACCTCAAACGGGAAAATACGAATCTTAGTAAATTTACCCCATAGAATCCAACTGGTTGCTCTGTGCATAACCATATTATACATTTTCCCCAGTTTTCATTAAGTTCTTGACAAACTTTTACTTAGTGAATGTGGAAATATGTACTAAGCCTTGGAGAGTGATAAAGTATCAGCCAATCAGCGCCTAATTGCCATGTTACAGGTTGGTTTTGAAAAATTACAGGAGCATATCTTTATCTCTCTTCACTTTATAATTTTCCAAGGTTTAGTACATCTGCCTGTGTCACTTACTCCTTTAAAAGTCAGTTGATGAGTAAATATGCATTATGGATGCCTCCTAAATGTCATATTAATTGGGAATGATTTTTCTTTTGGTACCAAGGCTCTATGATTTATGGGCGAGTCATGGTGGATCCTGTTCAAAACCTTGGAGACTCTTTCATCTGCAACATTGAGAAAGTATTTTTATGTACTGGAGCAGATGGCTATGTACCCAAATACTACCCAGAGGACAAGGAGTTTGGATGCCTTGCAGACTCTACAACTTTACTTTATAGATTCAAGATATTGGTATGTCAGAATAAATGTAAATCTGTATGAAACCATCACACCCTAGTGTCTTAAAGATATGTTGGTATGGATCATATAGGATATCGTATATCATATATATGGGCTAATTATCCTATCCTGCGAGTTATGATTTCTTCACAAAACAAAAAGCTGAGTGCTTTGATACAGGTCATGGAATTTCAGGGTGACTTTTGATATCCATAACACTTTGAAATAGATGGTATATTAGTCGGGAGGCAGTTACGTGACCGGCCGTCACAATACCGATGCCGGAATCCCGCCTCCTTACAGTCCCAACAGTCGACTGACAGGGACTATTCCCACTCGCGTAGTGGGAATCTAACCTGTGGCAAGCGTTGCTCCCCCCCAGGGCCGGATCTAGGGGGGAGGGGGGGGGGGGGCGAAGGGGACGACCGCCCTCCCTAACACAGTCATTGACACGCCCACTTTTGAGCAGAAGAGAGCTCTCCGGGGAGAGCCTGAGGCAGAACGATGTGCTGCAGCTTATACCACAGCAGCACAGAGGAGCCAGGAGAGCAAGGGTTACAGAGCATTTGCCCCTCACTTGCTGGTGTGTGGGTACTAGGGCTAATAAATACAAGTCTCACTCAAAAAGTTCTGTCAGAATTGAGAGAGGAGGAGTTAGGATTGCAGATGGGAGAAGTTGGGACTGTAAAGGGAGGAGTCAAGATTAAACAGTAAACCGCCCCCCCCTAAAGAAAAGTCTAGATCCGTCCCTTCTCCCCCCCCCCCCCCCCTCCCCACCGCCGGGTATCTGCAAGCCGGAATTCCAGCGTCGGTATGGTGACCGCCGGTTACGCATACCAAACCCTATTACACCTTATAATACACAAATTTTCCAACCAACACTAACATGATGACATCACAACTCGCTACTTACAGATTTTACAGAAGCTCATACTCATATTAGTACCACTTTGGTATTAACTCTGGAAACCTAAGTGTTTGGTCAGATCCTTCTAAGCATCTAAGGTATTTGCACTTATGCTCTCTGCTTTAAGGCTCACTATGATTTATGTCAAAAATTTAGATATAAAGAGCACTATTTTTACATGCTGGTTATAAACACAGGAACCTAATGCATTATCATTGGGATCCATTTAGCACCTCCAATTGGCCGCTGCAAATTTATTCTCCACAGATGCAACCCTATTGACCTGTGAATCAATGTGCTTACCGTAATTACAGGTGCACTTATGCAAAAGTAAAGAGTGGGTCTGAGTCAGACGTAGAGGTGTGTCTGCAATACATGCTAATGCTGCAGCCGATTTTCTCAAAACTAAGACGACCACTTGCAGTGTCTTGAGACTATCCATTGGTTGCACCATGGACACTTGCTCCAGTCCTATGGCAGTTGTAGTTTCTCCATCTGAGTATGGCCTCCTGTGTGAGTGGTTCAGCATCTTTGGATACACCCGCATTCAGTGACACACCCGCATCGGCTTAGACCACCTCTCCTCCCCCCCCCCCCCCCCCCCCACCGTTACCTCCCAGGAATGCTCACTAAGTTCTCAGGCTCTGTTTCTGTACTACATCTCTTAGCGCTAACAATTGGGATGCATGTGCTGTGTGGCTGGGACACATGAGCAGACATGAGACATGCCCAACTGCGTGTGGCATCGTCACTGCATCCGGCTAAGAATCAGGTTAAGAATGTAAGAAAATAGCATTTTAATTACATTTCTGCATAATGTAAATAACCCTTACTTATTAGCCCTGTACAAACAGTGGATATATTTCCTGCGCTATCTTCAGCTAATGCAGACAGTTTATTGTATTTATAGATTTCTGTTGCAAGGATTTATGAATTTAAAATGACAATAGCCATCGGTGAGATCGGTATGCGATCCCGGCAGATGGGATGCCGGCGGACGGGATGCCGACACCGGAATCCCGACAGGCAGTGAAATGTCACCGCCGGAATACCAGCGCCACAAGTTTTCCTTCCTTTATGGGTGTCCACGACACTCGTAGAGGGAGAATATAACCTGTGGCGAGCGCAGAGTCTGCAGTGTGGCGAGCGCAGCGATTCGGCAAGGGTCTTTTTAGCGCTCGTCCCACTGCCGGCATACTGGTGGCCTGGATCCCACTGCCGGCATAGCAGCCGCTGGTAAAACGTATGTATTCCTTCAAGTAGAGGCTGTATTTTATCTTACACTAAACAGATAAGCAGTGGCTAAGTGACCCATGGCCACATCATCATTTCACGGGCAGCTAACAGCTGTATTTTATTTTGTCATCAGAACCTACCAAGATGACAAAACAAGGACTCTTGAGATACTTCCCTTTTTGATGTGGCTGTAGACATAACATACTGCACCATAGCTAGAGATGTCACACAGCTAAATAAAGCAAACTGAGCGATATCCACAATAGATGCTAGTATACAAATACAACAAATGAAGATTCTACAGATCAGTTCCAAACCCAAATAATTGTAAATGTCAGAACCAAATAAAGGGCTACAGGCTTAAATGGATTTTTCGTAAAGCTGTATTTTTAGAACTGATTACATTACGTTAGGTCGTACTGATGTGTATTTTATAGTAATATTAGTTCTACCCTTGCTGTCAAATATTGAAATGAATATAATGATCCTATTTATTCCATAAAAGGACAAGGCACAGCCAGAAACTCAAGCTAAGGTGTTTGGAAATGTTGCATTTGATGCTAAATTAGTCGCTGACAACCCAGAAGCTTTGCCCTTGGTAAAACAGCCAGGATCTGATGGCTTCAGCCTCTCATCAGATGCTCTGTTCCAGGTAAGTCTAGCCTGAGAGAACAGTTACAGTTTCTTAATTATTTGCTGAAGCAACATATGGAAAAAGTTGCAATAATTACTAGTCATTGTCATGTTAATAATGATATTGTTATTTTTTTTCTTTGCATTAATTGAAGAAATCATTTTCTAAAGTATGTGGCAGGGCTTCAACTCCAGAGATGAGTCTTTAGCAGTTTTAGCTGACTCATAATGAACTATACTTTTGTGCTAGTCTTGTAATGGGAAGGAAACTAGGTACATTATAGGGCTGATTCAGGGTTGCATGCATCCTAGTTTGTGAACGGAACTTGTGGACATCCGGTGAGGCAGTAGCCCCGAAAAAGGGGGCACGGTTTCATGGTAATGGGGGGTGTGGTTGTGGGAAGGCCCCTGTTTACTTCAATCTGTTGGGCATGGCCTTGCAGATAGACACGTAGTATCACAGGAAACCCCCCCATGTACATCACTCTGGCGCGTGTCCAGCATCCCCAGACTGTGCCTACACTGCCGGCTCCTCCTCAGTCATAGGAGTCGGGCGCTGCAGGATAATGTCACAGTGCAGCACTCGGCTCCCTGTCACTGTAGCATTTTGGTGTCACTCCTTGGAAGGGTGAAATCCGGATGTGGTCCGCATCCCCATGACACCGCCGCATAGAAGCAGTCAGCACTGAATACCGGTGATGTCCCAAAATGATTCCCAAACATGCAATGCAGACACATTTGCGGCTAATCTGAGTGCAACTCTGAATCTGGCCCTATGAGTTCAACTCCCTGTTAATTACTGCCTTGCATTAAGGCAATGCTTATGTTGTTAGTTTGGTGTCCTTCAATAAATCAGATGGTAACTTTCGTTTTAAGTGTGTAAAAATTGGCATCTACATTCATAAAGTAATTGTAATACCAGTGTACTCCCCACCAAAAATGTAGAAAAAAATACTATGCGCGCTGCTAATGGGGACATTCATCTTCCTTAGCAACGCTGCAAAGGCTTCAACCTGCCGAACCCCTCCACAAGCTCGGGACTAGACAATCAGTACCTGGCCACCACCGTCTTGACACTCCTGCTAGTAGAGTGAGACTGACCATAGGTGTAATGGCAGATATGTGTGCTGAGCTCTCCCTACTTCATCATACAC
The DNA here is from genome assembly GCF_028390025.1 of Pseudophryne corroboree. Lineage (NCBI taxonomy): Eukaryota > Metazoa > Chordata > Amphibia > Anura > Myobatrachidae > Pseudophryne > Pseudophryne corroboree. The sequence goes on along the minus strand of NC_086444.1, from coordinate 948,022,639 downwards.
AAGATTATGAATAACACTATTTTAGGAACTTGCATTTAATTGGTCAGGTCAGATTCAGTGCCTATAACATAGGCCCAACAAACTTTTGTCCTAATGTTGAGCTTGCCTGTCATTTCTCCTTCCGTCACTATGTCTTAGACTTCCAGTAGTCAAGATAGGAGGAAGTTAAACAAGAAAATGTAACACATTTTTAAAGGTTAAATATAATTTTTCCTCTACACTTCATTACAATTAGGTGGCTGCAGGTCGTGAATGGTTTATTCATACCATCTATACAGTCCGCTCTAAAGAAAATGCCAATAGAGGCATTGGAAAACGTAGTCTGGATTACCACCATACCATGAGTAGTGCTACAGGTCATGGTGATCAATTGTTTTTGAAGAGAAACCGAAGAGCAAATGAAGAGGATTCAGCCGTCACACAAGACATTGGCACAGATAAGAACAGAGGAACAAATATTCAGCACATCACTCTTACACAATCCCGTAGGGTCTCTGGCAAGGATGCATTCCCTGGAAGTGGGCAGCTGGATAAACCTGCCTTGGAAATTACTGGCCAGGATCCGCAAGACACTTTGGTGCCCGTCATTGGAGGAACAGTTGCTTTGCTGCTCCTGGTTTGCACAACAGTTATTATCGTTGTGCTTGTAAAACATAGAGGACGCTCACAGTCAGATAAAAAGTCTGCGTCCAACAGTCACTGCAATAGCCATGAAACTGTAACCACTCAACACAGCAGCAGTGACAGTTCCGAGGTATAGAAGAACGGATATGGCTTTTACATACCCTCACATGCTTACTGCTTACATTTTGGTAATATTATTATTTAAGTATCAACAGTTAAGCAGTGGCCATTGATGAGTGTTGTATAGAACTTTGTGAGGTATTGGTCAACCATATTAAAGGTCTTTCATATCTGAGCAAAACTGTGCAACTGCCAATTCTTGATGGAACAGTGATGCTGCAAATGTCTGCCAACAAAAGTGCACCCCATTGACAGGTGCCAGCAACAGCCTTCTTCATTTTTGGACTTTGTGACATTCTACAATGGAACAGATGAAAGCAATATACATTACCATGTGACGTTAGCTGTAGCTCTGATAAAAAAGAATATAGAAAAAAATGCAAATGAGTGCAGTTGGTCACATGACTGAATGCATGCGGGGAGTACTTCCTGCGCTGTTTTACAGCATTGTTTAGTCCTTAGACTTGTTCTGACGTCTGGGACAAAATGCACTAGCGAAAATGTACATTATATTAAACTGTTTTAGTCAAGAACACTGATTTCAATTACTGCAATACACGTTGTGCCTTTACGCCTGTTAGAAGGGATTACAGTAGTGTGTATTATATACAGTCTTTGCTTTTATTGTTCTGTTTTATTTACGGTCAATGCCTGAATTCCTGAACACTCTTAAGCTGGGTATATGCTTAGCTGAATCGGCCACTCTGTCTGCATAGTGTGTACCCAGCATAAGAAACAATGGGGACAATGAAAAAAAAAATTAAATGAAAAATAAAATTATTGCATTTTAATGTTATTTTTATAAACATTATGAAATCGTGTTTGGACAGTAAACACTACTTTCTATGTTTAACATTTTTAGAAATCTCATGGGTTAGGTCTCCTGTGAGGTGAGGTAAGGACCTTATCACAGGTGACACCAATAAATGGGCTCTCCTCCCACCTCCTTATATGCCGCTCCCTGCCTACCCTAGCGCTCCTGTCAGCAGTCATGAGTGCAGGGTGGTACAAGTCTCTGACAGACAGGATTACACTGGAGACAGAGAAGGTGCTCTTCCTCTCCTGAGACATATTCTCCTCTCCCTACCTTACTCTTCTTGTCGTGTCTCCTGCAGTGAGAGGCCAATGTCCAGAGAAACAGGTTGTCAGTGTGTACAAGTACCACCATGGGCTGTAGAGGGCCTGTGCCTATGAAACGCGCTGCTCACTTCCACTTTCATCTGACTGTAACATTATTAGCATACTTATGCTCAGTGTACTATTCATACAGTACATCTCCCCCCTCCATCATTGAGAATCCCTTCACCAGGTAAAAGCAAACTCTTACCTTATAAACCCTGCAAGAATAACAGCTCTGCAGTAGAGCAGGCTGACAACACAGCTTTATGAAGCTCATATAGCAAAGAGAAGGTAAAGCCTGCATTAGAAAGACAGCAAGGAATCATGTAAAGGGAAGAGAGCCACAAAATGTTATGTAGACACCACAAACTACAATAGCTGTTACAGTATTTATATATAAAGTATATTCCCTATTGAGCAAATTAATGTCCTTTGCATGTGATGTGTGCAGTTATTGTGGAACATGCATCAACACAAAGCATTGACCTGCTCCTTTATTATTTCTTTCCCTTTGCTCAGAAAATACGGCTTGCGTAGCAGTCATATATGTTTCATATAATTCCTATAACTGATGCAACACTGGCTCTGTCTTTATTTTGAGTGACATTTACATTTGCTTTTTAATATATATTGGTTTAAGCTCACATATTCATGAACAGTTTGCATTTTGTTAAGGTTGAGTACCATCCATAGCTAAGCATTTACATCTCTTGGGAAACAACATGTTGTTGTGCAGCTAGTTAGCATAGTGGGGTTCATTATTGTACCAGACCATCAATGGTGGAGAGTGCTGCCCTTACCCCCAGACCTGGACCTCGTTATGTACATAGTGTAGCTCAGTATTGTACCAGATCATCAATGGTGAGGAGCACTGCCCTTCTCCCCACTAGACCTGGTCATCATTGTGTACATAGTAGGGCTTATTATTGTATTAGATCATCAATGGTGGGGAGCGCTGCCCTTCCCCCAAGACCTGGCCATCGTTATATACATAGTGGGCCTTAGTATTGTACCAGATCATCAATGGTGGGGAGCGCTACCCTTCCCCCAGACCTGGCCCTCGTTATGTACGTAGTGTGGCTCAGTATTGTACCAGATCATCAATGCTGGGGACTGCTGCACTTCCCCCCAGACGTGGCCATCTTTGTATACATAGTGGGGCTTATTATTGTACCAGATCATCAATGGGGTGGAGTGCTGCCCTTCTCCTCATTCCTGGCCATTGTTATATACATAGTGGGCCTCAGTATTGTACCAGATCATCAATGGTGGGGAGCTCTGCCCTTCCCCCCAGACCTGGCTCTCGTTATGAACATAGTGTGGCTCAGTATTGTAACAGATCATCAATGCTGGGGAGTGCTGCACTTCCCCTCAGACCTGGCCATCATTGTGTACATAGTGGGGCTTATTATTGTACCAGATCATCAATGGTGGGGAGCACAGCCCTTCCTCCCAGACCTGGCCATCATTATGTACATAGTTGGCCTCAGTATTGTACCAGATCATCAATGGTGGGGAGAGCGCTCTTCCCCCCAGACCTGGCCATCTTTAAATACATAGTGGGCCTCAGTATTGTATCAGATCATCAATGGTGGGGAGCGCTGTCCTTCACCCCAGACCTGGCCATTATTATGTACGGAATTTGTTCATTCCAGCAATATTTATCTAGTAAAACGTACTAAAAACATTATCATTATTATTCCTAATCTTTTCCAGCCATTCAGTAAGTATAAGGCATCTGTATGAGTTGTTGTAAATATCTAAGGTGAATATACAGTTTCACCATACCAAATACTATATATTGTTATTGTTTATGGCTTTTGTTAATTGCAATTTTTAACTATCTTTAAAAGTAAATTGAAATTAGAAAACCTATCCTTAAACAAAGTAAAGCAATATATGCCATTATGTTTTATTTACTTGAAGCACACTAAAGATGCAATGCATACCTCTCACTTGAACATGTGTATTTATGCAAATTAATTATTCTTGAAAAACAAATAAATAAATTTTTATGACTTAATAATGTGGCTTAAAACTGTTTATTGGAGGTTACAGGAGAGTCAGAGCTGCGACCTCCGACATGGAGGGATATTGGGGGTCATTCCGAGTTGATCACAGCCCTGCAAAATTTTGCAGGCCTACGATCATGACAATAGACAAGCAGGGGGACACCCAGCACAGGGCTATCCCGCCCCGCATGTCAGTGCCGCCCCCCCCCCCCTCCCACGCAGAAGTGTAAAAGCATCGCACAGCGGCGATGCTTTTGCACTTTAGGGGTAGCTCCCGGCCAGCGCAGAATTAGCGTACTGGCCGGGTGCTACTCATCGCTCTCCGGCCTGCAGTGGTCGGACCGCGCCCATGAAACGGCCATTTTGCTCCCCCCCCCACCCAGCGACTGCCTGTCAATCAGGCAGAGGCGATCGTAGCTCAGCGACGGCCTTCTGGCATGCGCCGGCACACTGCGGCGCCGGCGCAGTTCTGACCCGATCGCTGCGCTGCAATAAACTACAGCATGTGATTGGGTCAGAATGTCCCCCATTATCTGCATTTTCTTTGTTGTGAAGCTGACAGCTACTCTTTCTCCATATTGGTAATGGGCTGGGAATGCGTCACAATCCCAAAAGAGGGATACTTTGCGGCCTTTTAGCAATGGCCCTCATTCCGAGTTGTTCGCTCGCAAGCTGCTTTTAGCAGCTTTGCACACGCTAAGCCGCCGCCTACTGGGAGTGAATCTTAGCTTAGCAAAATTGCGAACAAAAGATTCTCAAAATTGCGAATAAAAATTTCTAAGCAGTTTCTGAGTAGCTCGACACTTACTCTGCCACTCATAGGTGTGCGCAGGGGGGGTGCCTGGTGCGCACAGGCACCCCCTAATGTCTGGCACCCCAATCTCACATGCCTGATGCAGGGATCGCCGAGCAGGCTGATTACTGTCCCCTCTGTGCTGCACCCTGTCAGGACTGCATTACAGACCGGATACCTGGGTTAATCAAGGGTGCCACTGCCACCGGCTTTCAAATTCCCAGCTCCACCACCATGTACAAAAACAGCGTGATGTGACGTGATTACGTCATGCTGTTCACATGCCCACCCGTCACACCCACCTTAATCCTTCTATTCTATGCCAACGCCAGCCACTGATGAGGAGCAGCATGCAGCCAGCGTTCCTCTTAGGAAGACAAATTCAATACTGGCTGGCGGCTGGCAGCAGCATTGACAGGTCACTCGTTTTTCCAGTAGCAGCAGTACTAGTCTGCGACTGTCAGTGAGTGACTGACTTGTAAGTAAGCTGCTGCAGCTTGCAGGGGAAAGAGAGGGGGAGCCATACCAGGCTGAGGAGGAGCACTGTAATTGCAGTGAGTGCCATCAGGGGTGTTTGTCTGGTGCACACCACAACATCTGACAATGTATCTGCTTTATTAGGATTGGTACAAAGGTGGAAATTTTATATGCGTTGACCATCAATAGATGGTGCTAGACACACCCAAAAGGCGGTGCTAGACACACCCCTCCGACTGTGCACCCCCTAATAAAATGTGCTGCGCACGCCAGTGCTGCCACTGCGATCAGTTCAGTCAGTTTCGTTCCTGGTTTGACGTCACAAACACACCCAGCGTTCGCCCAGGCACTCCCCCATTTCTCCAGCCACTCCCGCGTTTTTCCCAGAAACGGCAGCGTTTTTTCACACACACCCATAAAACGGCCAGTTTCCGCCCAGAAACACCCACTTCCTGTCAATCACACTACGATCACCAGAACGAAGAAAAAACCTTGTAATGCCGTGAGTAAAATACCAAACTTCTTAGCAAATTTACTTGGCGCAGTCGCAGTGCGAACATTGCGCATGCGCAGTTTGCGGAAAATCGCTGCGATGCGATGAAAAAGAACGAGCGAACAACTCGGAATGAGGGCCAATGTTGACATCAGAGCTGTCGACATTGAGGTGACATTATTGTCTACTTTTTGAATAAATCCCCTCATACTAACATCTTTTCTCCCACTGCTCACTTGCACATTACACCCTTCTCTGTGACAGCTCGTTCCCTGTTGATTTAAACCAGTCCCTGAGTCTCTGGGATTTATGCATTAAGAAGTGCATAGGCTTCTATTGGCTTTCGGGTAAAGGCTCCAGAAAGTTTCCTTTTCCGGCACTTGATAAATATGGGAATGCGGTCAAATCTTTAAAAAACCCTGCACAGAAACAAAATAACCCACCCAAATCTAACTCTCTCTGCACAAGTTACATCTGCCCACCCTGCAGTGCACATGGGGGGTAATTCAGAGATGACCGCAGCAGCAAATTTGTTAGCTAATGGGCAAAACCATGTACACTGCAGGGGGGGGGAACAGATATACCATTTGTAGAGAGTTAGATTTGGGTGGGTTTGTTAGCTAATGGGCAAAACCATGTACACTGCAGGGGGGGAGGGGGGGCAGATATACCGTTTGTAGAGAGTTAGATTTGTTTCTGTGCAGGGTAAATACTGGCTGCTTTATTTTTACACTGCTGTTTAGATTTCAGTTAGAACACACCCCACACAAATCTAACTCTCTCTGCACATGCTATATCCCCCCCCACCCCTGCAGTGCACATGGTTTTGCCCAACTGCTAACAAATTTGCTGCTGCTATCAGCTCTGAATTAGGCCTCTGGTTTTGTCCAGCTGCTAACAAATTTGCTGCTGCGATCAACTCTGAATTAGGCGCCTGGTTTTGTCCAACTGCTAACAAATTTGCTGCTGCAATCAACTCTGAATTACCCCCAATGAGCGCTGGTGCAGCCACACCTGAATGACCCCCAATGTTAATGGACTATTAGTGGACCATTGCATTTTAGTAGTTTGAGAGCTGGTGCAAAGCTTTGTGTTTTTTGTGTGTACAAGAAACTAATGTATGCGGATTTCTTCACTTTCTGAAGGGTATATAATTAGTTTTGTTATTTACCTTAAAAGTTAATAGTTTTGAACCAACCAAGTCATTTGACAGTTCTTCCAGAGTAGCTTAATTCTGTCTTGCACTAAAGCAATTTAGAGCACCATTAACATCATCAAAGCTAAACATAACCATCGCATTATTGATTCCACTAAGATTGCACAGAAGTTCTAGTCTTTACTTTATAACAAATCTGATGCCACTCCTTTATCATTGAGTTCCTCTGCCTCCCAGTGAGGTGTGATAAACATACAATTAATACTGCGCTTGTATGTATAAGCTGCTTCAATAAAATACAATGTACATACATTTCTAAAAAGAAGCGCTTGTGTTTAATGAATGCTCATACCTGTAAAAAATATACATGTGTTAGTATAAAATGTATGCAGCTCTTTTATGTAGATTTTGGAGGTATGTATTGTTTATCAGAGTGCTGGGGGTTCCGTTTATTTGTCCGGGTATTGGTTGTACTATAATTTCCGATTGAAGTCCAGACCCTGTCTGTCCCTATTATCCCTACCTTCCGTGAGCCACTGACCGCGGCTCACTGATGGTGTCCCGGCTCTGGTTCCCTCCTGCAGGCTAGCGGTGTCCGTTAGCGCTTAATGCTGGGCGCTCGGCACTCGCCGATGACGTCACCTCTGCGTCTTTTTCCTCCGTCTCTCTCTCCAACGCGTTTCAGGCTTAGCAGCCCTTTGTCAAGGATTGAGATGGCTCCTAATGATTCCTTTTTATACCTAAAAAAACTTTATTGTTCTAATTTTAAAAACAGGAAAACCCAATGAGATGTGGTGAGATCAATAGCTGGGGAGGCACTGGCTAGTATAAGAGCCAGATTTACACACACACACACACACACACACACACACACACACACACACACACACACACACACACACACACACACACACACACACACACATAAATTGGTGGTCAGTTTTGACTACAAAAATGCTCAGACTATTACAAAGATGATATGAATTATGAATAATACAAAAATGAGAGAAATGAGAAGGGGCAATATAGGTAGATAGGAAAGCAATCTGAGGAGGAAGGCGAAAGGGGAGAGCAGATTATTGAGAATTTTGAAAGCAATCTTCATGAGTTTAGGTACAATGCTGCCATACTAGATGCCCCACTAGCAGGAAATCACTTTATTAAGCACTACTGTTTAAGAGCAGGAATAAAGGTGTGGGTGAGCATTAGGGGTGCGCAGGGGAGGCAGAGCCTCCCCTGTCATACTCCAGAGATTTGACTATAGAAATTATTAGAATAATAAAATGATGATATTTAGAACTTATAACGAGATTTATGGTAAGAATTTACCATTGTTAAATCTCTTTCTGCGAGGTACACTGCGCTCCACAGGGAATGACATTGGGGTGTAGAGTAGGATCTTGATCCGAGGCACCAACAGGCTCAAAGCTTTGACCTTCTTCCCAGAATGCCTAGCGCCGCCTCCTCTATAACCCTGCCTCCGTGCACAGGAGCTCAGTTTTTGTTAACCAGTCCAATGCAGTAGCAGGCAAAAGAGATGACAACTGTTAGTAGCCAGATACACCACATTCTCACAACAGGAGAAAGTGTCAGTGGCTAATGACAGACCAACCCAAAGAAGCTAAGTGCGTCAGGGTGGGCGCCCTGTGGAGCCCAGTGTACCTCGCAGAAAGAGATTTAACAACGGTAAGTTCTTACCATAAATCTCGTTTTCTGCTGCGGGATACCCTGGGCTCCACAGGGAATGACATTGTGGATGTCCTAAAGCAGTTCCTTATGGGAGGGGACGCACTGTAGCGGGCACAAGAACTCGGCGTCCAAAGGAAGCATCCTGTGAGGCGGAAGTATCGAAGGCATAGAACCTTATGAACGTGTTCACTGAGGACCACGTAGCCGCCTTGCACAATTGTTCAATGGTCGCACCACGGCGGGCCGCCCATGAAGGTCCAACAGACCGAGTAGAATGGGCCTTTATGGTAGCATGAGCTGGAAGGCCAGCCTGTACATAAGCATGTGCAATCACCATTCTAATCCATCTGGCCAGGGTCTGCTTGTGAGCAGGCCAGCCACGTTTGTGAAAACCAAACAGAACAAAGAGAGAATCCAACTTATTGATGGAGGCAGTTCTCTTCACGTAGATACGGAGAGCCCGTACCACATCCAAAGACAGCTCTTTGGAAGACAATTCAGGAGAGGCAAAGGCCGGAACCACAATCTCCTGATTAAGGTGTAAAGAAGACACCACCTTAGGTAACTACCTGGGACGTGTTCTAAGAACCGCCCGATCATGGTGAAAAATCAGATATGGTGACCTACAAGATAAGGCACGCAAATCCGACACCCATCTAGCAGAGGCAATAGCCAGCAGAAACAACACCTTAAGAGAAAGCTACTTAAGGTCTGCAGATTCAAGAGGCTCAAACGGAGACCCTTGCAAGGTCTCCAAAACCACCGACAAGTCCCAAGGGGCCACAAGCGGGATATAGGGAGGTTGAATCCGCAACACACCCTGAGTGAACGTATGTACATCAGGTAACGTTGCAATTTTCCTCTGGAACCAAACCGACAAGGCAGAAATATGAACATTGATGGAGGCCAGGCGAAGGCCCAAATCCAGGCCCTGTTGTAGAATGGCCAAAAGTTTGTCATTACTAAACGTGTAAGCGTCATGATTGTTAGATGCGCACCAAGAAAAGTAAGAATTCCAGAGCCTAAGGTAAATCCGAGCAGAAGCCGGTTTGCGGGCCTTCAACATAGTTTGAATGACCGCCTCAGAAAATCCTTTGGCCCTCAAGACTGAAGCTTCAAGAGCCACGCCTTCAAAGCCAACCGGGCTAAATCCTGATATACACAGGGGCCCTGAACGAGGAGATCTGGGCGCTGCGGAAGTAGAAGGGGAAGCTCTATCGAGAGACCCTGAAGGTCTGAGAACCAATGCCGTCTGGGCCACGCGGGAGCGATCAGAAGTAGGATTCCTCCTTCTTGCTTGAACTTCCTTCTTACTCTGGCCAGGAGTGACACCGGAGGGAACACGTATGGCAGCCGAAAGTTCCATGGAATTGCCAGTGCGTCCACGAACACTGCTAGAGGATCCCTTGTCCTTGCTCCGAAGACCGAAACCTTGTGATTGTGTCGAGATGCCATCAGGTCCACATCTGGAAAGCCCCACCTGTCCACAAGGAGTTGAAACACTTCTGGATGGAGGCTCCACTCTCCGGCGTGTACGTCCTGACGACTGAGAAAGTCTGCTTCCCAGTTTAGGACCCCCGGAATGAATACTGCCAATATGGCTGGCAGATGGCGTTCCGCCCACTGAAGAATTCTTGATACTTCCCTCATTGCCATGCAGCTTTGAGTGCCACCTTGATGACTGATGTACGCCACCGTGGTGGTGTTGTCCGACTGTACTTGAACAGGTCTGTTCTGTATTAAATGCTGGGCCAAGTTCAGAGCATTGAACACTGACAAGGAGATCATTTGAGACCTGATCCGGTGAGGCAGGTTGTCCCACTTGGCAAGAATCAACTTCTGCAGAGGGTGGGAATGGAATTGAGCGTACTCCACCATGTCGAAAGCCGACACCATGAGACCTAGCACTTGCATTGCCGAATGTATCGACACTTCTGGATGAGATAGGAAGCATTGAATCCTGTCCTGAAGCTTCAGGACTTTCTCCTGAGACAAGAACAACCGCTGGTTGTGAGTGTCCAACAATGCCCCCAGGTGCACCATGCTCTGAGCAGGGACCAGGGAAGATTTCTTCCAGTTGATGAGCCACGCGTGGGCTTACAGAAACTGGGTAGTCAGATCCAGATGGCATAGGAGAATTTCTGGGGAATTTGCCAGGATCAACAAGTCGTCCAAGTACGGTAGGATCCTGACCCCTTGACGGCGGAGTACAACTGTCATCACCGCCATGAGCTTGGTGAAGACTCACGGAGCCGTGGTCAAACCAAAAGGTAAAGCCCGAAATTGGTAATGGAGTTGCCAACCGCAAACCTCCGGTACTGCTGATGCGACACTGCGATGGGAATATGCAGGTAAGCATCCTCTTTGTCCCGGGAGACCATATAATCCCCAGGTTCCAAGGCCAAAACAATAGAGCGAAGAGTTTCCATACGAAACTTGGAGACCCTCACAAATTTGTTCAAGGACTTGAGGTTGAGAATGGGCCGTAAAGACCCCTTTGCCTCTCTGAGCCAGAGGCACCTGTGCTACCACTCCTGTGTCCAGGACGGACTGTACCACTGAATAAAGAGTTTTTGTCTTCACCTGATCCAAAGGGACATCTGTCAGGCAAAATTGATGTGGGGGACGATTCTTGAAGTATACGGCGTAACCTCTAGTGACGACTTTCCGTACCAAGGCATCGGAAGTGGTCCTCCATCATTGCTGGGTATACCCTAGAAGTCGCCCCCTACCCTGGGATCCCCCAGGGGGAGGCCCGCCCCGTCATGCGGCAGGCTTGTCAGTTTTGGAAGCAGGCTGACGGGCAGCCCAGGCCCTTTTGGGTTTGGGATTATTGGGTTTGGAAGTGTGAACCTGTTTCGGGTACGCCTGACCTTTTGCTTTCCCTGAAGGACAAAAGGAGCAAAATGGAGTAATTTTAGCCTTCGGCACCGAAGGAGGTAGACATGCTGTTTTAGCAGAGGCTAAGTCAGCCACTATCTTGTTGAGGTCTTCTCCGAAAATAATGTCTCCCTTAAAAAGGAGTACTTCCAGGGTTTTCTTATAGTCCAAATCCACAGACCAGGACCGTAACCAGAGAATCCGGCGAGCCAAAATGGACGTAGTAGAAGCCTTGGCCGCCAGAATACCGGCATCAGAAGCCACCTCCTTAATGTAATGAGAAGCTGTGACAATATAAGACAGACATTGTCTAGCATGATCAGAAGCGTTGGAAGGCAACTCCGCCTCCAGCTCCTGAGCCCACGCTTCAACAACCTCTGCAGTTTATGTCACTGCAATGGTGGGCCTATGTGCAGCACCAGTTAGGGTGTAAATTGCCTTTAAACAACCATCCACATGCTTATCCGTCGGTTCTTTCAGAGACGTGATGGTAGTTACCGGCAGAGCTGAGGATACCACCACCCGCGCCACCTGCGAATCCACTGGCAGGGGTGTTTCCCAATTTTTACTTAGATCCGCAGCGAGGGGGTAGCGAGCCAGCATCATCTTGTGGTCAGAATGAGGTAAAACTTGTTTAACCACTTTCGGATGTTTAAACCTGTCCGGTTTCTTAGGGGCAGCATCAGGCTTCGGATCATCAGTAATTTGAAGAATGTTCTTGATAGCCCCCAAAAAGTCAGGAACATCTACCTGTGAAACAGAATCCCCATCAGTAGTGTCAGGATCAGAATCTGTGGGGTCAGTATAAACACCATCCTCATCAGACGAGGTGTCTGGGACGTTGGTGGATTGTGAGGAAGTAATGGCCCGCTTAGAGGACCCCTTGGTCTTAGGCGGGCGAGGGTTAGACTTCTGAGTAGTCAGTGATTGGTTCAATTGCTGTAACTGAGTGGACAATTGATCTGCCCATGGCGGGTTAACCGCAGGGACCATAAGCGGTTGCACCGGCACAGGAGGTCCCATAGGGGGCATTAGTCTAGTTACCAGCGAATTCAATAGCGTGGAGAAGGTAGCCCAAGGCGGGTCATTATGAACCCCCATTGCTACAATCCCACTTGGGGGTAAGGATCCCCCAGAACCTGAACCCTCAGCTGCTCTGTTTTCCTCAAATGTATCTGCAGCGTCACCACCACTCAATGTGGGATCAGTTCCAGCACCATTGCCCTTTGTAGCTGACATAATCAAAAGCTCAATGCAGGGCAACCCAGTGCAATATCAGCAGCACAATACCTGACAAGAACCCCCTGTGCAGTGTAACAGCACTAACAGGGAATTCAAGAGGTATATGGTGACTAAAAAATCACAGAGAAAAATACACACTGAGTACATCCTGTGAACTACCTATATTAAATTATAAACCTGACGCACTTTGCCCCCTCAGGTTATAGTATATAGGGATAGCAATCTGAGTGAGATACACGAAATGGAGGTCACACAGCAGCTATATGCGCACACACATAGTCACATTGTACAATGCAGAAATGATGACATGCAATAAAACTGCACTGGACAAGCAATACAGAGTAGTACTATGTATAGCTATACACTCAATAGATATAACAATGCACAGTAAAGACTGGATGTATATCACAGGGTACTTGTACTATATAACCCTGACTAAATGCACTCTTTCTTAACTAACATTGTCAGCAGACATGTAGAATACTTAAGTGTTCTGTAAAATGCACAGCACTGACATGCAGGCGGCTTTACAGAGGAGGATTTGTCCCAGGATCAGCTCAGCTTGTCCTAATGGCGCCCAAACGCTGACAGGGAGTGAGGGAGAGAGAGATATGCAGCTCCAGGGCGGGAACATTTACTCTAAATGGCGCCCTGGGGCTGGGGGAGGGGCTACAGGTCAAAGCCTTATCCCCCTGCTTGACTTCACCACCGGTTACTGTGGGCTTATATAAACGGTTTATCAGAGAAAACCGACCTGTGCCTATGCCCTGGTGGTCTAGTGGGGTCCCTGTACTACCACAGTGTCCACGCCAGCACGCGCGGCCCAGCTTCCACAGGCCGTGCGGGATCGCAATTTACAGTGGGTCCCGCTGGGGGGACCCACTTACCTCCTCCCTGAGTACGGCCACGCGATCCAGGAGAACAGCGGTCATGTGCGTGACTAACTGGAAGAAAACCGGAACCTCCGCTGTAGTTACCCGGCAACCAGGGCGCGGGAGTGTACAGTGCCGCTGGGGGAGGTGATGAAGCTGCAGCAGGAGATGTCTGACTGACATCTAACCACAGACAGTGCCTCTGCTGCAGCCCTTGAAGTCTTCATATTTCTTTTAAAAGCTTCTTCTCAGGGCTGCTGGAGCAGCCCCCCTGTTGTATGCCTGCTTACTGCATGGCACCAACTACAAAACTGAGCTCCTGTGCACGGAGGCGGGGTTATAGAGGAGGCAGCGCTAGGCATTCTGGGGAGAAGGTCAAAGCTTTGAGCCTGTTGGTGCCTCGGATCAAGATCCTACTCTACACCCCAATGTCATTACCTGTGGAGCCCAGTGTACCCCGCAGCAGAAAAATATAATTTCCTTACTTCACCTAATCGACATACAGCTGTAGTGCTGCTGGGGATCCTACAACTACTAGGACACTGACTCCAAGCTACAACATTCCAGTCTTTAGTGTGCAGTCTTTGGGGGCAATTCAATTCAATGTTAATAGCATTGGGAAGCAGGTCCCGGAGCTATTCAATTGCCCTCATCGCTAGCTGGGAGATGCCAGTTCTCGCACCTTGAGCCAGGTGTTTAGTCGCGAGAACCAGCATTCTCTGACTTAAGAGCCTGCCGCGATGCTGTTTGCGCCTCAGTTAAGGCAGAAAACAACATTGTGGGACTAGTTTAGACGGATTTCTGTTCGCACCTCAGGAGGGGTGCAAGCAGAAATCCTCTGGTCGATCTTAACAGCAAGGCCAATTAAATTACTCTGGCACCTCCTTCCCAATGCTTTTAACATCATATTGGATTGAATCGAGCCTTTGCAGCCTCTGCGGATCATCAGGACTTTGCTTGCTCTCCACTTCGGACTACTGTGCTGACGTGCAGTTCTACAGTCTATGAGCCTTACTGTTATTTTCATATTTGCATTAATTTGGTGAGGCACTCTTCACTTTTTGTGCTGCACATATAGAGCAAGGGACTATATTACAGTGGTTTTCTAGATTATATAGGCAGTCCATTTCTGTTTAACTGTAAAAGGGCAAGTATTCATGTTACCGACAGTCACATAACCTCCCCCTACATCCCGCTCATAGGCGACCCCCCCCCCTGTCATTTCTGACTTTTTCTTTTCTTTTCAAAAGGAGAACAGCAGCAGCGCTACTGCTATTTCCGTCAGTCAGATTTGATAAAAGAGCCGTCAGGCACTAGGACCGCCCACGGCTGTAACAGTAAGTTTGTGTGGTAACCAATACCTCCCTCTGCTCACACTGCAACCTACCTCCCCCACTGCCAACTAGCCAGAGTCCAGCCCAGGCGCGGCGTTCAGATGCCAGCATCAAGTAAGACTGTTACTTATGATGGCACTAAAGGCTTCATCAGCCTTCACTGCACCGCACAATAATCCCAGCGCTTCCTCCTCCACTTCCTTTACCACCATGCTAGGTGCAGTCAAACTCAGCCTCAGCTTTGAGAAGGCGGCCCGTGTGATTGTGACAGGGCTGTCCTGCAGATGTCTTATGATGCTTAAAGGAGATCCAGCTGGCTGCTTCTGCTAATCAAAGATGGGCAGTCCATGTCCTGCAGTCTGAGTCTCAGTGCAGTGCCCAAAACAAGGTATGTTGCACCTGCCACCATCAACTAAAAACTATAATAATTACATTGTGCTGGGGTGCCTTCCAGGCTCCCATAACTAATGGAACAGGTGACCAACATTTCAAGGCCCAATCAGCCTTTTCATCAGGGTGAAACATTGGCAATAAACCAAGATGCGCTCCTACAGCCAATCATTACCCTGTGATACCACACCCCTTATCTGGGAGCACGCGTGCCTTAGGTGCATGTAAATATAACTATTACCGTTCCCCTCTCATGATGCCCCCCCCCCCCCTTTAATTTTCTTCTGGATCCGCCCCTGATCCCGCTCCTTCACAATCCTGACGTTTGGCATGCCGACCAACAGGGACTATTCCCACTCGTGGGAGCTTGTTACACTCACCACCCCCTGGCGGGATTCCACTGCCGGGATCCCGGCGTCGGTATGCTGTAAAAGCACTAACATTTCTGTAACATATTTCCTTTGGGTTATAGACTAAAATTATAGACATACAGTGTATGACCTCCCCCTGGTGGTTTAAAGTGATGTCTACATCATCCTTCTTTCATTGCTCACAGTGTGTGTAGTTTACTGCTAAATTATTGAAGTAGCTATAGTTTATAGTTCTACTGCTCTTGCATTTATATTATTACTATTTGCTTAAATTGTGTCTGTGCAAAATCTGTTTTATTTGGTGTGCGTTAAATTCTGTGTACTACCATGTTACTGTTATCTAACTGCATATCGGCCATTACAGGCTCCTGTGGGCAATATATTGCTTCTCAGTTTATAATTTCTGACTGCCGTTTTATAATGTAATTGATGTGGCATCCAAGAGTAGCTCTGATATCCTTGCATTAGCTATTTCTTATTAGTTGAACAACCTTTTATTTGTTTCACACAACTTCACTCAATCGTTATTGTTAGGTGAAGTTCGTAACGATACTGGTTATCATACTGGTTCCATAAAACCTCTGCACAAAAATCTGTGACTAATAGGGGTTGACCAACCCCAATTATTAGTAAATCTAGCCAACCCCGCCCCCTCATGTTAATTTCACGGATAACTCTGTGGATGAATCCTTTAATGTGCTGATACAGTATATCACCCATCTACCGCAACTAAAGCCCCATACACATTAGGCGATATTATTCACAATATCGCCTAGTGTGTACACACATTATCATTAGCGATGCGTGCTCCTGCGCGTCATTAACAACTGCCTCCCTCGTCTGAACATGTACAGACGAGGGAGGTCCTCATTAACGACAGCCATACTGCATTGCTGTCATTCCCCCGCCGTCACTCACTTCCCCACTGGCATCGGCAAGTATGTATGCACTTGCCGATGCCGGCACCACGCCGAGTCCCCGCAGCGGCAATATCGGCGTTGGCTCGGTTAGTGTACACTGGCCTTAATACCCCTTTCAGAAATGCAGCTATATACCCGGATTTTGCAGGTAATTCTGGATGTGTGAAAGGAAACAACCTGGGACTTAAGGCCCCCACACAGAACGAATTGCAGACCTTGAACTCCCTGACAGTCAGTCCCAGACTCACAATATGGGCCCTCATTCCGAGTTGTTCGCTCGGTATTTTTCATCGCATCGCAGTGAAAATCCGCTTAGTACGCATGCGCAATGTTCGCACTGCGACTGCGCCAAGTAACTTTACTATGAAGATAGTATTTTTACTCACAGCTTTTTCTTCGCTCCGGCGATCGTAATGTGATTGACAGGAAATGGGTGTTACTGGGCGGAAACACGGCGTTTCAGGGGCGTGTGGCTGAAAACGCTACCGTTTCCGGAAAAAACGCAGGAGTGGCCGGGGAAACGGTGGGAGTGCCTGGGCGAACGCTGGGTGTGTTTGTGACGTCAACCAGGAACGACAAGCACTGAACTGATCGCACAGGCAGAGTAAGTCTGGAGCTACTCTGAAACTGCTAAGTAGTTAGTAATCGCAATATTGCGAATACATCGGTCGCAATTTTAAGAAGCTAAGATTCACTCCCAGTAGGCGGCGGCTTAGCGTGTGTAACTCTGCTAAATTCGCCTTGCGACCGATCAACTCGGAATGAGGGCCATAGTGCATACACATAAGATAGGTCTTTAAGATCTTGCAAAAGATCTGAGGAGTGGCCACATCCAGGAGCATGCTGTCATTGATGATAGCTTCAGATCTTGCCTGCAGCAGGGAAGATCTGAAGATACGACAAATATTATCATTAGTGAAAGGTACACAATTTGCACTTTTACTAAAGATTACGGGGAATTATACTCACGATAATTCCATTTCTTTGAAGTACTTCATGGCAGCCACACAATGGGCTAATGGCCCGTTCTCCCAATGTAGATAGGAGGGGTTTTTTTTTACTCCGCCCACTTCACCTACATAACTGCGCCCCTCCCTTCCTTCCCTGTCTTTTTTGAGTGTCTCCTTACCAGTTTCAAAGAAAAAAAACACTCCCACAGGGTGGGTAATTCATGGGCTGCCATGAAGTTCTTCAAAGAAATGGAATTATCGTAAGTATAAATCGCCGTTTTCTTTTTCCTACTTCATGGCAGCCACACAATGGGATATACCAAAGCTGAATTACGGGAGGGAAAAACACAAACACTCACGCTGATGCTTACATATTTATTTATTTACACCAAGGCCTGCTGCAAGACCTGGTTCCCAAAGTGAACTTTAACAACATCCAAAGCATAATGTTTAGAGAAAGTATGTATAGAAGATCACATAGCTGCTGCACAAATGACTTTGACTGCCACTTGTGCCTTCCTGGCCCACAAGGTGGATACTGCCCTAGTCGAGTGTGCCTTAATATTATCTGGAACATCCCGGCCTTCTTCATGATAGACAAACGTAATAAATTCTCTAATCCACCTTGCAATGGTCTGTTTCGTTGGAGTACAACCTCTCCGGGCTCCCACAGCTACTACAAACAAACTCTTTGTCTTCCTGAACACCTAAACTCTTTTCAAATAGATCGAGATTGATCTCAAAAGATCCAATGTATGCAACTTTTCCTCTTCTTCATTATGTGGTTGAGGAAAAAATGATGGTAGAATGATCTCCTGGTTAACATGAAATGTTGACACCACCTTTGGTAAAATAAGATGGGTTCGTCCTCAAAACAGTCCTATCAGACAAAGTCTTCAAGTATGGCTCTTCCGCCCAAAGCGCTTGCAATTCTCCAACTCTCCTTACCGATGTAATAGCTGTAAGGAAGACAACCTTCCAAGTCAGAAATTTTACACTTATCTCATGTAATGGCTCAAACGGACGATTTGTTAATGCATTCAGGATTAGATTCAGATCCCAAGATGGCACTATTGGCCTAACTCACAGCCTCACTCTCTCTATGGCTGGACAGAATTTCTTTATGATATCATCATCAATCTTCTGTCCAACAAAACACTCAAGGCAGATATTTGCACCTTCAGCGTTGACACCGCTTGACCTTTAACGAAGCCGTCATGAAGAAATTGTAAGACTTGAGCTGTTTCAGCTTCTGACACATCAAATCTATTCCTAGCCCAGGTAATAAAGGTCATCCATATTCTGTAATAAATATCCGACAAAACTTGGCCTGGCCTGTAACATGAGCTGAATCACTGATTCAGATAACCCTTTCTTCCTTAATAAATTCCGCTCAATTTTCATGCTGTAAGATGAAGACTCTGCGGATTTGGATACTCTAGAGGACCTTGGTGCAACAGATTCAGAACCAGCGGCAACCTCCACATTTTCCCAACCGCCATTCTCTGAACTGTTGGGAACCAAGACCTTCTTGGCCAATAAGGGATTATCATGATTACTTCCACCTGTTCCTCTCTGATCTTCTTCAGTGTCCTGGCTATCAACGGAAAAGGTGAGAAAACGTAGCCCAGATTGAACTCCCATTTTAGGGACAGAGCATCCACTCCCTCTGACATTGGCAGATAATACCTCGAAAAGAACCGAGGAACCTTTGCATTCCGATTGGTGGGCATTAGATCTATTTCTGGTTGCCCAAATCTTTCTGCTATGAGCTGGAATGTTTCTGCGTTCAATTCCCTCTCTCTAGCTTGTATATCGTTTCGACTTAGATAATCTGCCAAAACGTTGTCTTTGCCAGGGACATGTAAAGCTGTTTTAAATGCTCTTCTGCCCAGTGCATGATGTTTGACACTTCTATCATTATTGCCTGACTTCTCGTCCCTCCTTGGCGATTTAAATAAGCCACCACCGCGTTGTCAGAAAAGACCTTCAGATGACTCCCTTCCAGTTGATCTTGGAACCTGAGCATCGCCATCCACACTGCTCTCATCTCTCGCCTGTTCGATGAATACTTTGCCTCCGTCAGCAACCATCTTCCCTGACAACATTGCTGCAACAGGTGTGCCCCCCAGCCGGTCAGACTTGCATCTGTTGTTAAGACCAGAGATTGAGGTTCTCGCAACGATACCCCTTGCTCGTAATTGCGACTGTCCTTCCACCAGGACAAGGATTCCTTGGTCCGTTTCTTCAGCCTTATTAAATGATGCAAAGGAACTTTTATCTTTCAATATTCCAGCGCATCCCATTGTAGTATCCTCATCTTCTATCTTGCCCATGGCACCACTTCTATCACGGAAGACATCATTCCCAAAAGTCGCAACGCAATTCGTAACGGAACCTTGATCCGACTCTGATGCAGGAGAGCGAGATCCTGAATCTTTTTACGCCTTTCTTCTGAAAGCATAATTACGTACTGCCGGGTATCTATAGAGACACTTAGGAACTGCAAAGCCTGAACTGGTTTCAACCGACTTTTGTCCCAATTGATCAACCAACCGTGCTGTTGTAGGAAGGCCAACACTCCGCCTAACATTTCTTGAACTATTGACTCTGATTCTCCAGCAATAAGTAGATCGTCGAGAGGCCCAAATAGCTATCACCTTTTCTTTGAGACAAGCTACCAACGTTACCAGGACTTTCGTAAAAACCCTTGGAGAGGACGTGAGACCGAACGGCAGGCAAGCAAACTGTAAATGTTCTCCTCCTACCGTGAATCTCAGGAATTTCCTGTCTTCCTTCCTGATTGGAATATGAAATTAAGCATCTTTCAAATCTATTGACGCCAGGAAATCACCCTTTTTGATGCCTAACAGTATCAACCTTAAGGTTTCCAGATGAAATTTTCTCTTCCTTATTCTCTGTTTGAGAGCGCTCAAATCTAGTATCGTTCTGAATCCTCTGGACGACTTCTTCACCAGGAAGAGACGAGAATAAAAACCCTTTTTTCTCTCTAAGAATAAAACCATTTCCACTGCTTCTGAAGAACACAGGTTCTGTAAACTTTCCTGCAGAGCAACCATTTCTTAGTCCATAAGCTGCGACTTTGACTGCACAAATCTGTCCTTCTTCGGCTTTATTAGAAATTCTATGCGATAACCTTCCGATACAATGTCCAATACCCATTTGTCTCGAACATTTTCCTTCCATTGTGCCAGATACTTGGAAATTCTGCCCCCTACAGGTGTTAATGTAGGAGGACTTGCATCGTCATTGTCTCTGGTTACTTCTTCTATATCCTCTCCGAAAGGACTGACGTGACATGCTGGCACCATATCTGTCTTCATAATAGCGTCCAAATCTGTCCCCATAAGGACTTCCCGGCCTATACACTCTAAATTGTCTGAATTGTTGTCTTGAAGATAAACCTGAATATTTGTCACGCTTATATTCTCTAGCTTGTTCCCAAACAGGAGCGACCCCTCATAAGGAAGTGTGACTAATCTGTTTTTGGAGTGGCTATCCGCTGCCCATGACCGTAACCACGGCGCTCTTCTGGCCATAATACCTGAGGTCATAGACTTAGTAGAGAAATCCCATATATCAAGAGAAGCTTCACAAAGATAACCCACCGCTCTCTGAATAACACTCAAATTCTTTAGTATATAATCCCTCAAACTTTTTTCTTGTACATCAGTTTGCATAGTGGCACACCATAACCTCAGCGCTCTGGACATAGATGCCACTCCAGACTTCAAGGAAATAGACGTAGCAATGTGCAGCTTCTTTAACGAATTCTCCATCTTTTTATCTATAGGATCCCTCAATATAGCACCATCTTCTAATGGAATCGTAGTTTTTCTTGTTACCTTCGCAACTGCCACGTCAACCTTTGGGATATCACACCAGGCAATAAATTCTTCATCAATAATGGGATACATATGATTAATCCTTTTGACACTGCTGATCCTCTTATCCAGTTGCTGCCATTCTTTACTTACAATATCTTTCACCACTTTATACACTGGAAAAGATCTAGCTTTGCTAGACCTATCCTTAAATAGCAAATCCTGCTCATTTTCTTGAACCGTCTCCTTATATTTCATGGTTTTATAAATATTTTTCAGCATACTATCCACCAATTCCGTGTTAAAAGATCTATCATCGTCCTGATCTTTCCCAGACTTCCCACTAGAATCTGCATCATAGTCTTCTTGCGAAATAAATCCTGGAGATAACATATCATAATCATAATCAAGGCTGGACTGTGATCTGGATCTTTTAAATCCATGCATAAATTCCTCCTTAGACACAAAAGATTTCTTCATCCAATCCATAAGATTGACACATTCTGATCAGACGGCTTAACTGGAGGAGCACCTCTTTAGCACAGACTGACATCCTGACTCCCTGCAAATGGCTGATCACAAGCAGGACATTTCCTAGTCAAATTCTTTTTCTTGCAGATTTTCTTTTTTGGAGCATCAGACACACTGCAATACATTAGGAAACCTAATTACTATCCTAACTAACTCTGAACAAGAGAATGCACAAAATAACCAGTCCTCTAAAAGGACTTACCTCGGCTGGACTCTGACAGGTTTCTGGGGAGAAGGCTCTTCCATAGTGCTTTCTGGAGACTGCACAATAGACTGAAGAATGAATGCCTCTCCTCTGATGCGCAGCGCCATTTTAAACCCCCTTTGACCTCCCGGCCAGGCGCATGCGCAGTAAAGGCGCCGCATACACTTCCGGGACTCGGCTGCCAGCCCTACCCGGAAGTGACGTTGGCGCCGCGAGCTACGACAACTGCCCTCTGCTGCTTCCGTCCACGCATGACCAGGGGAGACTATAGCAGTGACCACTTGTTCAACCCCCCATCAGATGTAGTGAGACTCTGAAAATGTGAGCTATAGGCACCGCCAGGTCCCGTTCAACTACCGGACAGAGCTTCAAGGCTCTGAAGAGAACGACCTGACTGCAGCAAATGCGGCTCCACAGCAGAGGTAAGACCCTAAAATAACAAACCTACCACTGTCTAATCTGAGAGACTGGGGAAAAAAAAGACAGGGAAGGAAGGGAGGGGTGCAATTATGTAGGTGAAGTGGGCGGAGTTTAAAAAACCCAAAACCCTCCTGTCTACATTGAGAGAATGGAACATTAACCCATGGCTGCCATGAAGTAGGAAGAAGAAACATTGATCCGATGTGTTGAAATCGTGCGCATCATGTACAATATCGTTCTAATGTGTAGGGCCTTAAATCCCGGGTCCACGACCCTGCTCCTGACCAGGGTCATGGAGCTGAGATCCAGGAATTTGCTGGTTTGTTAGACCTGGCAAATTCCCAGGTCACGTTTGAAAGCATCATAAAACAGCGCAGGAAATATAAAAAATGATTACGCTGATTGATCATAGATTAAACAGATTGTGTTTAATGTGGCATTGTCCAAAATAAACTCAAATAATTCAAGAATTGCCAGAATAGAGCTAAGTTAGTGAGTTAGGGCTGTATCAACTCTCTTCAACAACTATACAGTACTCAGGTTAATTCACTACTTGCTAAGTTGTGGCGAGGGGTTCTGGACTGCACACCCTAGCTTCTTATAATGGGATGTGCTACCTTACTGGGACTTATTACTACAATATAGGAACAAGGATGCAGGTGCACCATACACCATTAACAACCATCATATCCCAGGTTTTTGGCATATATTGTACAGTATGTGAGCCTGTCCACCTACTTCACGGTAACCTTGTCGGACAGGTACCTAACATTATGGGGGTTCGCCTCTGTGGCGTGGGGCTCCTTGGATTGCTGTGGTTGGCCCACTTTGGGGCATCACCACCTTACATTTATTTTTAACACCTATATCACCCTGTGTTTGTGTTTATTTATGTAGCATTTTTCACACATCTTTTACACTTGTAACACTGATCAGCTAACCTCACTTCTAACACTCTGACACCTTACTGCTGTCCTCATTCTAACACTCAACAGCTTCTCTCACTATCCCTTATCTGTGTGATGCCCTGGGGTGGTTTGAGGTGCTCTGTGCCCCAGAGGCAAAGCCCCATGTTAGGGACCTGTACAACGAGGTCACCATGAAGTAGGTGGGCAGTCTCATATACTGGCCAATATATGCCAAGAACCTCGGTTATAATTTTTATGGTGTATGGTGCACCTGCACCCTTGTTCCTATATTGTAGTACTAAGTCCCAGCATGGTAGCACATCCCATTATAAGAAAGTAAGGGTGTGCAGTGCAGGCCCCCTCCCACGAATATATGCTATATTATGTGTGTAGACACACCTAAGGGCTTGGGACGTCCTCAATCTGGATTAGCCCCTCACCCACTGCCTCTGATGCTTTTAAACAGGGAACTAGCACATGCTGACTGCACAAAAGCTATTGGTAAGATCCTTTCAATTATATAGAAAGTCAGTTTGGGTTTGAAGTGTTGGGGCATGGGGCTCCTTGGATTACACTGACTGAGCCACTTTGGGGCATCACCACCTTACTTTTTTTTTTTTTTAATTCAGTAATTTTTTATTGATAGTGTTTTACATATACAAACAAAAAAAACATACAGCAGCTAAACCTAGCTCAACAAACAGGTCAAGTACAAAAATAGTATATCAAAAACATCAATGACATTGGATTTACAGTATATCTGTTAAACAAGATATGACATGTAGCAGGCAACATATCGCATACATATATAGTCAATACAACAATAAGGAGTCATTTCTAAAGCCTCCATGCTTCCCGCACCGCCCCAGAGCAAACAGGCATAATATCACATTCCTTATTAGCTACAATATACATTACACAGGATACCTTCCCCTTTCCATCACGTCCCACCCACTCCATGTCACTAGATCGAAACATTGCTCGTTCATGGCCAGAAACCTCGTTGACCAGAGCCCGCCAATGAGATATATTGGGTAAGTCAGGGGAGAACCATTTTCTGGCTATTAAGACTTTTGTCAGAGTGGTTAAGCATAGTACATAATGATACATGACAAGAGAATGCGTCTCTTCAAGGTCTAACACGAACAGACATAATCTAGAGTTAATTACTGGCAATGATGGTTCTGTAAGGACAATATCATTGCAAACTGCAGCCCAAAATGGTGCTAACCTTGGGCACAACCATAATAGGTGCCAAAAGTCAGCACCCTCCCCATTGCACTTCGGACAGC
The DNA here is from genome assembly GCF_028390025.1 of Pseudophryne corroboree. Classification (NCBI taxonomy): domain Eukaryota; kingdom Metazoa; phylum Chordata; class Amphibia; order Anura; family Myobatrachidae; genus Pseudophryne; species Pseudophryne corroboree. Next base: position 947,997,996 of record NC_086444.1, on the reverse strand, counting down.
AGGTATCAGAGCGAAGATGAGCACTATACAACATTACTGGGGTACTGTTACGCACACCAGTGCTAACAGGAGTATACCGGTGTATGAACAGAGAGGGATGCGAAGCAAAACGAACTCACAGACAGTATAACACAACATACACAGGAGGTGATGGAATAACTAATAAACACAAAATGAACGGAGAAGCCCAAAGGCTCAGGAATTGGGTGTCTCCCTAGTGTCAGGAATGCTCAGATGGAATAGAGCAGACAATGAAGCGAGATGTAGTGATTTAACATGTGGAGCACCCGAAATGATGTTGCTAAGAGCAACAGAAAAAACCCCAAAGGGTTACCAACGGGTGTGGGAATAAACTCCTTGGTCAGAGATAGAAATATAGACACAAGGAGAGTATCCACAATCCTAACCCCCACTTGCAGGGCACAGGTTCAGCTTACTGCCACTAAACTGACACCTGGACGCCCTGCACAGTGAGGGAGGATTAAGCAAGCAGGTCTGAGAGTACAGCCGCAAACCTGCTGGGTTCACAGAATAGCAAAAGAACCCCAGCAGGTTAAACAACTGACTCCAGTCTTACTGCTAGGTCCGGATTGGCAGAATGAAGTACCGAATCCCAAGGCCTATTCGCAGTAAGCAACAAGTAAATACAAAGTCACACAGTACTAGCTAACTCTCCTGAACTGACTAACAAACAAAGATTCAGCAGCATTTGCCTAGCCTGAGAGGATGGTTTATATAGCAGGTGCTGTCCACGCCCCACTCAGACCTCACAGACTGTGAGCACAAAACCAGCGCCGGATTCCCTGCCGTGCACAGAGCCTGTAACCACTACACAGTAAAAACCCGGACCGGAGTATCAGCTGCGCTCAGGTTACTTCGCTAACACTTGCCTCCCGGTTGCCATGGCGACGTGGCAGCACAGAACAGGAGATCCTAACAGTACCCCCCCTCTGACGAGGGGTCAAAGAACCCCTACCACCGGGTTTATCGGGGAACTGCGAGAAGAAAGAACGTATCAGTCTGGGGGCATGAAGATCACAACTGCGCACCCACGACCGCTCCTCCGGGCCATACCCCTTCCAGTGCACCAAAAATGACAGCCGACCCCGAACCATCTTGGAGTCAAGAACCCTTTCAACCACAAACTCCCTCTGACCCCGTATCAGAAGAGGAGAAGGTCTTCCACTGGAAGAAGGATTACTAACCGCCAGTTTTAAAAGGGAACAATGAAATGTTTTATTGATACCCAATGAACGGGGTAGATCTAACTGAAATGCCACCGGATTGATAACCCTGGTGATCTTATAAGGGCCGATGAACCGGGGGCCTAACTTATGAGATGGCTGTCTCAACTTCAAATTCTTGGTGGACAACCAGACGAAGTCTCCTAATTTGAAGCTGCAGGGTCTTCTCCGCTTATCAAATACCCTTTTGGTCACTAATGACATAGACACAAGGGCTTTCTTAACTTTCCTCCAAATACCCCTAAGGGCCGAAACCACAGAGGAACCACCAGGCGTGGAATCCAGGGGGTCAAAAGAATTGGCCTTAGGATGATGCCCATACACACAAAGGAAGGGAGAGATCCCTGTAGCAGAGTGAGCCGCGTTGTTATAGGCAAACTCCGCAATGGACAGATGAGCAACCCAGTCAGTATGACACTTGGAGACATAACACCTGAGGAACTGCTCCAAGGACTGGTTCACCCTCTCAGTCTGCCCATTAGACTGTGGATGGTAGCCTGACAACAAGCTCACAGAAATCTGGAGATCAGAACAAAATGCCCTCCAGAATTTGGCCACAAACTGGGATCCACGGTCAGAGACCACATCAAGTGGCAACCCGTGGAGGCGCACAACATGCTGCATAAATAACTCAGACAGGCGTCTGGCCGATGGCAACCCAACCAGTGGAACGAAATGCGCCATCTTCGAAAACCTGTCAACGACAACCCAAATGGCTGTCATCCCCAAGGATTTGGGCAAGTCCACCACAAAATCCATGGAAATGTGGGTCCATGGCTTAGATGGAATAGAGAGTGGATGTAATGGGCCGACAGGAACCCCTCTAGAAGTTTTATTTCGGGCACAAACGTCACATGCCCGAACCCACTGATCCACATCCCTAGCCACCGAGGGCCACCACACCGCCCTAGACAGCAACTCCCGAGTTCTGGCAATACCCGGATGCCCTGCCTACCTCTTGGCATGGAATTCCAGGAACACTCGCTGTCTTAACCTAGGAGGCACAAACAAGAGACCTACCGGAAGGTCTGGAGGAGCCTGCTCCTGTGCTCTAAGGACTAATGACAAGAGGTCCTGGGTAATGCCCACTTTAATACATGATGGGGACACAATGGGCAATGGCTCCTCGGTGGTCTCTTGGACTGGAGCAAAACTCAGCGAGAGCGCATCAGCCTTGATGTTTTTTGACCCAGGGCGATATGTTATCAAAAAATTAAAGCGAGCAAAAAACAAAGCCCATCGTGCTTGCCTGGCATTGAGCCGCTTCGCTGACTCTAAATATGCCAGATTCTTATGGTCGGTGAGAATTGAGACCACAAACTTAGCCCCCTCAAGCCAGTGTCTCCACTCCCCGAGTGCATCCTTTATAGCCAACAATTCCCGGTTACCCACATCATAATTCATCTCGGCAGACGAAAATTTACGGGAAAAGTAAGCACAGGGATGAAGGCGATTATCAGACACCCCCATCTGAGAGAGCACTGCCCCAATACCTATCTCAGAGGCATCCACTTCTACCACAAAAGGACGCTCTGGATCTGGGTGTCGCAGCACCTTGGCCGAGACAAATGCCCTTTTGAGATGGGCAAAGGCCGCTTTGGCCTCACAAGACCAGTGAGCAACATCCGCCCCTTTCTTAGTGAGTGGCACCAAGGTGGCCACTATAGACGAAAATCCAGCGATGAACCGTCTATAAAAATTTGCAAAGCCCAGAAAACGCTGAAGCGCCTTCAAACTAGTGGGCTGCACCCAATCCAGGACTGCCTGTACCTTAGAACCCTCCATTTGGAAACCTTCTGAGGAGATAATATACCCTAGAAATGCGATTTGCTGGACTTCAAATTCGCACTTCTCCAGCTTCGCCCCAAGCTGGTGGTCTCTGAGTTTCTGGAGGACTAAGCGTACATGCTTCCGATGTTCCTCCAGGGAATGGGAGAAGATTAGGATGTCATCTAGATAAACAACTAAAAATCTATCCAAATATTCCCTGAGCACATCGTTCATGAATTCCTGGAAGACTGCCGGGGCATTAGAGAGCCCAAAAGGCATCACCAAATATTCATTATGCCCTGAGTGGGTATTAAAGGCAGTCTTCCATTCATCCCCCTCTCTTATTCGGATTAGATTGTAAGCACCGCATAGGTCAATCTTAGAAAAAATGGTGGCAGTACGAAGCTGGTCAAACAAAACCGAAATGAGAGGCAGTGGGTACGAGTTTTTAATCGTGATACGGTTCAATTCCCTGAAGTCGATGCAGGGTCGCAACGAACCGTCCTTTTTACCCACGAAGAAGAACTCCGACCCAACTGGGGACTGTGAGGGTCTGATAAATCCCTTAGCCAAGTTCTCCTGAATGTACTCTGCCATAGCCTGAGTCTCAGGACGTGACAGGGAGTACAACCTGCTCTTGGGAAGCTTAGCATCCGGCAACAAATCAATGGCACAGTCATAGGGGCGATGGGGAGGTAGTACCTCCGCAACTTTTTTGGAGAACACATCCGCAAAATCTGCACAACATCCTGGCAATCCTGGCAAACTTAGCTGCGAGAGCCTGACTGGAAGGCTCAAGCAACTCCTGAAACAATCACTACCCCAACTAAGAATCTCCCCAGAGACCCAGTTAAATTGAGGGTTATGGGCCCTTAACCAGGGTAACCCCAAAACCAATGGGGCAAAAGAACAGACAGTCACATAGAAAGACAATTTTTCAGAGTGTGTGGCTCCAATAAACAAAGGAATTTGGCTTGTGCAGGAGGTAATTTTACCCTGGGACAATGGTTCCCCGTTTAACCCACAGATCTCAATCTCTGATGCCAAAGGTACTGAGGGAACAGAGTGTTCCAGGGTGAATTGACGGTCCATGAAAACCCCATCGGCCCCACTGTCAACAAAGGCCTCAGTCTTGACAGTTTGACCGAGGATCTCCAAAGTCACCGGAATAAGAAAAGTCTTTTTGGGAAAATCTAACTTCTGGCCTGACAGGATATTTCCCATCACCCTCAGGCCCTGAAGTTTTCCGGCTTTTCTGGGCATGATACTACAACATGACCTTTATTCCCACAGTACAAACACAAACCCTGCTGTCTCCTCCACGTCTTCTCACGCGAGGAGAGGCGGGTAGCCCCAATCTGCATAGGCTCCTCGGAATATTCCTCAGAGTCTGAGGTTCCCTTGGGAAAAAAGGAAACTGCGGTCTCCCTTTCAAGCCTACGCTCTCTCAGCCATCTATCCACCCGGATGGATAACTGCATGAGCTGATCTAAGCTATCAGGCGAGGGATATTGTACCAGTTGGTCCTTTATCTGGTCAGAAAGGCCCCTTCGGTACTGGTTTCTCAGGGCTGTGTCATTCCACTGGGTATCATGAGCCAACCTCCGAAACTCCATACTATAAACCTCAGCTGGCCGTCGCCCTTGCTTAAGGACCGTAATCTGAGCCTCGACTGAAGCCATCTTGTCAGGGTCATCATACAAAATGCCCAGTGCCGTAAAAAAAGCATCAACACTTTTAAGCGACGGACAGTCAGGCTGCAACCCATATGCCCAGACCTGTGGGTCTCCTTGTAGCAAGGAAATCACCATGCCCACCCGCTGAATCTCCGACCCAGAAGACTGGGGCCTAAGCCTGAAATATAGCTTACAGCTCTCCTTGAAACAAAAGAACTGCGAGCGATCTCCAGAAAAACGATCCGGGAGATTTACTTTCGGCTCCTTAACCCCTAAACTTGCCGCTGCTGCTGCGGGAGCTCCGCTAGCGGCCTGCGGGGTGTTCATTTTAATGGACATCTCATTAAATTGTCGAGTCAGGACCTGCACCTGATCGACCACCTATTGCAAAGTATTTTGAGGGGTATGCTCCATAATCCCACAAAATTTCAACAGGAGTAGGGCTGCTGAATATGTTACGCACACCAGTGCTAACAGGAGTATACTGGTGTATGAACAGAGAGGGATGCGAAGCAAAACGAACTCACAGACAGTATAACACAACATACACAGGAGGTGATGGAATAACTAATAAACACAAAATGAACGGGGAAGCCCAAAGGCTCAGGAATTGGGTGTCTCCCTAGTGTCAGGAATGCTCAGATGGAATAGAGCGGACAATGAAGCGAGATGTAGTGATTTAACATGTGGAGCACCCGAAATGATGTTGCTAAGAGCAACAGAAAAAAACCCCAAAGGGTTACCAACGGGTGTGGGAATAAACTCCTTGGTCAGAGATAGAAATATAGACACAAGGAGAGTATGCACAATCCTAACCCCCACTTGCAGGGCACAGGTTCAGCTTACTGCCACTAAACTGACACCTGGACGCCCTGCACAGTGAGGGAGGATTAAGCAAGCAGGTCTGAGAGTACAGCCGCAAACCTGCTGGGTTCACAGAATAGCAAAAGAACCCTAGCAGGTTAAACAACTGACTCCAGTCTTACTGCTAGGTCCGGATTGGCAGAATGAAGTACCGAATCCCAAGGCCTATTCGCAGTAAGCAACAAGTAAATACAAAGTCACACAGTACTAGCTAACTCTCTGGAACTGACTAACAAACAAAGATTCAGCAGCATTTGCCTAGCCTGAGAGGATGGTTTATATAGCAGGTGCTGTCCACGCCCCACTCAGACCTCACAGACTGTGAGCACAAAACCAGCGCCGGATTCCCTGCCATGCACAGAGCCTGTAACCACTACACAGTAAAAACCCGGACCGGAGTATCAGCTGCGCTCAGGTTACTTCGCTAACACTTGCCTCCCGGTTGCCATGGCGATGTGGCAGCACAGAACAGGAGATCCTAACAGGTACGATATGTTCTATGTAAGGTATAAAAATATACCTGCTGATACCGAACACACGGGGTAGAATAACGAATGGATCCCAAAATCTGTATCCATTATTCATTGGAGAGATCGCCAATATTACCTTCCCATTTAAGTTTCAAGGGGTCAAACAGATGAGAATTAACCTGCACATTCAATGCAGCATAAATAAAAGATATGTGTCCCCTGGACCCCAACGAAAGGAGCAGTTTCCTGACTGGAGACACCGATATAGTTAAGGGGTCCGTACCCAGCTGCGCCTGCAGTGCATGACGCAGCTGGAGGTAGTGAAAAAAAGCAGTATTAGCAACAGCATAGTCGCCACGTAGCCGCTCAAATGATTTAAGAATACCATTATCATAAAGCTGAGCAAATGTTGTAACTCCCATCCGCCGCCATAAAGTATCCGAGGATAGGGGCAGTATCTCCCTATAAGAGGCATTAAACCACAGGGGTGTATCAGTATCAATGTCTTGCCAGTCAAAAAAGGTGTGCGCCAATCGCCAGACCAGAAGAGCCTGTCTAAGAATAGGAGGAAGACCAGAGAGAGTAGAGCCAGATAGCAAAAAATGAAGTATAGAACCCCAACAATGTGTCCCCACCTGCATCCAGGAGCCAACAAGAAAGGTAAACCAGCTGAGAGGCCAAGTAGTACAGTCTCAAATTAGAGAGGCCAAGACCTCCATCTAACTTGGACTTAACCAGGGCCTTTATAGCCACCCTCCCCAAACAAAAGAGTTCAATACGCTGTCAATAGAGAAAAAACTTTTTTAGGTATGTACTGTCGAAGTCAAAAATATTACATAAAAAGAACATACAAACTACAAACATTATGAGTCGCTATACTTGCAAATACGCGCAGCGAACACAGCAATATATGGTAACACACGCATTTACACGGACATGCCAGAGATGGATTCGACACTTATTTCATGCAGTACATAATTCTAATAATATCAAGCGCCGGACATCATGGTGATTTGGAATTATGTAATGAAGTGGTGTCATGTATGTGTATTATTTGAACGAAACAAGATCGACCAGTCATATTTACTATTTAAGCAACCAGCTTAATGTGTAGATTCATTTGATACATGTTATTAAGTTGTAGGACATTGCAACAAATAGTTATGATTACATGTATAAAAGCTAAAATCACTTTTATTAGAACAATAGATATTCCAAACAGGTAGTGGACAGGAAGCTCAGGCCAGCTCCTTTGGACATCCCCAAGGCAGAACCTGATCAGCACACGAACAAACCAGTGACTCATCATGAATGAGAGTCCCCTCCCCCAAACTAGATAACACATTGCTGATCACACAGGAAGGCAGTTCCTGTTTTGGTCTCAGAGGATGATGGAGTCCCAGCATTACTTTACAGAGAGAGAGAGAGATATAAGATACATTGAGGGAATGGTATTGTATGCTGGCATGTAACTGTAACTGTATGTAACTGTATGTTTTAACTGCTTACTGTGTGAGTGTAACCATGTAATATATTGAATCCATATCCTTTTAATAATAAATATATACATCAATGAGCTTTGGAACTCAGATAATGTGTGGGTGTATTGTTTTCTCTTATGGGATGCAGTGTTTTGCTATGTATAGTGCACATTCATGGCACATGGTAATAAGATGTGCAGGCGTTTACAATATATATTAGCGCGGGCATTTTAAATATTTGTGAGAAATCAATTTGGCATTCACAGATGGGTGCTCGTTTGGGATATCAGGGTCTTAATGATGCACTGTACATTACAAACGCGGCTGTAATCGACCGGCACCGATGGACGCATCGCGACGCTGGTTAAAATAACATCCACGTGTATTGTGATATCAGTAAGCCAATTATATGAAATTTCAAGGGACAATGCGTTTCTCATAATATTTAAGATGCTAAAATGTATTTTTATTGTTGCAAAACAAAGTTCAAATAAGTCATATTGTGTTTGATACAGATTGGATTGTTTATCTGTTAAGTAGGGTTAAAAGTACATTTAAAAGTTGCTGCATAGCCTTGATATAGTTTTTTTTAAACTCAGGCCTAAAATAACTTCTGGTGCTTGTATAATGTGTGATTTCTTTGTGACAAAGGAAGCCGCATGGTCTGTCCTCCATTTTGGACTAACCACATGGCCTGTCCACCATTTGTGTAAACCTCATGCATGTGGAAGGGGGAGGAGCAGTGGCCATTTAAGCAAGGTCATTTTCTAAATAGCTGATTTTCATTCTGCTCAGAACAATCAGCTTTCCTTGGTCACATCAAACACCATTTATGAGTTACCAATGCATTTATTTAACCCATGCCATAGTCAATTACAAATAGTTTCAATTGGGCCTAGTGAGAGTAAATGGTGAGATAGATGCTTGGCTTGGTTTGAGAAATTGCACACAAAAAAAAAGAAAAGAAAAAAATACTTTTTTTTCTTCTTCTTTCCCAGGATTTAGTTAACTCTCTGTATGCTATAGGATGGCCATTGAGGTGCAAAATAACCTGTGTAACTGCTTTTTCTTAGCAGTGAAAACCACTTTTACAGGCAGGCAAAAGCACATAGCTTTGATATGCAAATTAAAAGCATTGAATGGGTAAATGAGTCTCATAGGAGACCAGTGAATGGTACATATATATAATATTATTATAACTATGTGTATATTTATATCAGTGTATGTTCTGCAAGATAGCTATCCAATCTGAATCATATAATTTAAATTATTGATTATTGCTAGAGTCATTATAGATCTGTGTGAAATAGGATACATTTGTTGCTATATAGGTAAATTTGAAATAACAGTATTTTAAGGAAGTGTAAAGACACAAACGCAGGTCTGCATAAAAGTTTATACAGAACAAGTTGTGTCTAGTGGGCAATAGTAATTAGTATTGTTCACATTTATAGAGCTGTGTGATTTCTTGCGGACGCAGGGTTTTGTACACGTGTCTCGGACAAAGTAAAGGACTGCGCACGCAGCGTAAGGGACACGCACAGTCGCATGTTTACGCAAAGTGCGTAAGAATGCGGACACTAAGTACAAATTATACAATAGTGTCGTTTAGTTCAAAGGTGGGATAGTAGACATTTAATCCAATAGCACATAACTATCAGATTTCAAAAGCAGGTTACTCTAAATTTAGTTTAAAAACTGTATTGCCTCTGGGGTAAAGCTGCCTATCTGAATGAAAATATTTTCTGTACAGAAAAACCAAAGTGTATTTGAGTGAGTGAAAGCGGAGCGAGTGGAGCTGAACCCAGGAACTAAGTGGTCTAAGTGGTCTGAAGTGGTAACACCGGGTTAGTAGAGGCCCGGTGGCGTAGGGTTCGCTACCTTGCGTGACTAAGTGGTCTGAAGTGGTCTTAGTGATCCCATACACTGAAGTGATCTGGAGTGGTCTAGGCTAGGTGGTCTACAGCAATCGTAGGGCATATAGATAACTAGTATCTATAGGCTGTGCTATTGCATCGCATGTCCGTGTGTTCTGCACAGCACAACGTGATACCATTGTGTCATATGCGCTGTGGGAGAGCATACGCAGACATGATTGCATAGACAAAAGGGGGTTTTCTTTGACAACGTCGGGAAATCTCCCTGGTGGGCTTCACTGGAAAGGGTGAAGGATAGTTATCTAATTTCTCTGTTTTTCACCCTACAAACAATTCCAGTTGAAAGATACCGAAAATTATTTATTTATTTATTTATTAACAGTTTCTTATATAGCGCAGCAAATTCCGTTGCGCTTTACAATTTGAAATAACAATTACAAACTGGGTGATAACAGTCATAGAGGTAGGAAGGCCCTGCTCGCAAGCTTACAATCTCTAGGCATATGTACATAAGGAAAGGTGCTATCTATTGCATAGAATGAGAAGACATGTGAGGATATGTGTGGACTGTTCAGAGTGGATGTAATTTGATAGCAAGGTTTATGAAAGTTATGTGGGCGGTTCAGGAATTTGATACGCTTGCCTAAAGAGGTGAGTTTTGAGAGAACGCTTGAAGGTTTGGAGACTAGAGGAGAGTCTTATTGTGTGTGGTAGGGCATTCCACAGAGTGGGTGCAGCCCGATGAAAGTCCTGCAGTCGTGAGTGGGAGCGAGTAATGAGTGTGGATGAGAGACGCAGGTCTTGTGAAGAGCGCAGAGGTCGGGTTGGGAGATATTTTGTGATAAGCGAAGTGATGTACGTTGGTGTAGTTTGGTTAATGGCCTTGTGTGTGAGTAAAAGTATTTTATATTGAATGCGGTAGAATACAGGTAACCAATGGAGGGACTGACAGAGTGGATATGCAGACGATGAACGTCTAGCGAGGAAGATAAGCCTCGCCGCTGCATTCAGAATGGATTGTAGTGGTGAGAGTCTCGTTTTGGGAAGACCAGTTAGGAGACTATTGCAATAATCAATGCGGGAGATAATGAGAGCGTGGATTAGAGTTTTAGCAGTGTCTTGTGTAAGGTATGGTCGTATTTTGGATATGTTTTTTAGATGCATGTAACATGATCTTGAGACAGATTGAATGTGGGGAACAAAGGACAGATCAGAGTCAAGGATGACACCTAGGCAGCGAGCTTGTGGGGTAGGGTAGATAGTCGAGTTTTCAACAGTGATAGAGATATCAGGTTGGTACCTACTATTGGCCGGTGGAAATATAATTAACTCTGTCTTTGAAATATTAAGTTTGAGGTGGCGAGATGTCATCCAGGATGAGATAGCAGAAAGGCATTCAGTGACACGGTCCAGTACAGATAGGGACAAGTCAGGGGAGGATAGGTAGATTTGAGTATTATCTGCGTACAGATGATACTGAAAACCAAAAGAGCTGATTAGTTTACCAAGAGATGAGGTATAGATAGAGAAAAGCAGAGGACCCAAGACTGAACCTTGCGGTACTCCAACTGAAAGAGGTAGCGAAGAGGAGGTAGATTCAGAGAAGCGAACACTGAAGGAGCGATTAGATAGGTACGAGAGGAACCAAGAAAGGGCTGTGTCTTTAAGACCTAGGGATTGTAGTGTCTGTATGAGAAGAGAGTGGTCTACAGTGTCAAATGCAGCAGATAGATCTAGAAGAATAAGTAGTGAGTAGTGGCCTTTAGACTTCGTAGTGACCAAATCATTAACCACTTTAGTCAGTGCCGTCTCTGTGGAATGTTGGGAACGGAAGCCTGACTGAAGTGGGTCCAACAGAGTGTATGAGTTAAGAAAGTGTGTGAGTCGAGTGTAGGCGAGTCTCTCAAGTAGCTTAGAGAGACAAGGGAGCTGAGAGATAGGGCGGTAGTTTGAGAGAGCATTAGGGTCAGAATTTTGTTTTTTTAAAATGGGAGTAATAACTGCATGCTTGAAGAGTGAAGGAAAAATACCAGTAGAGAGAGAGAGATTACAGATGTTAGTTAAGGTAGGGATGAGCACCAGAGACAGAGCTTTACTTATTTGTGAGGGTAAAGGATCAAGAGGAGAGGTAGTAGAGAAGCAGGATGAGAAGAGTGATGATACTTCATCTTCATTTGTGGGATCAAATGAAGAAAGAGTGCCAGAGGGTTCAGGTAAAGAACGGAGCAGGTCACTGGCTGCCGAAGAGCATACCATTTCATCTCGGATCTTATCAATCTTCTCCTTGAAGTAGGAAGCAAGATCCTGTGCCTTGATAGTGGCTGGTGGGGTAGGTGCGGGAGGATTCAGAAGTGATTTAAATGTATTAAAGAGTCGTTTGGGGTTAGAGGCTTGAGCAGAGATAAGAGTTTGGAAATATGTTTGTTTGGCAATGTCCAGGGCATTTTTATAAGAATGGTAGACTGTCTTATATGTGAGGAAGTCACTTGAAATACGAGATTTACGCCACTGACGTTCAAGTTTTCGTGTGAGTTTTTGTAGTTGTCTTGTTAATTTGGAGTGCCATGGTTGACATCTAGGCCTACGTGGAGTGTGATGGGTAGCTGGAGCCACTTCATCAAGGGCTAGTTCTAGAGTCTTATTAAGGTGTGATACAGCCATCTCAGGAAAGGTGAATGCAGAAATAGGTGAAAGCAGTTGTTGGAGTGAAGTGGAAAGTTCTTGAAGATTAATTGTGTTAATATTTCTGCGAGTTTGAGGAAGATTGGAGAACTTCCGCAACATAGGGTTTGAATTAACAGAGGAAAGCATGCAGGTGAAATAAATTTTTTGCTGCCTCTCTCAGGAAAATAATCCAAACAGAACTTCCACCGAAATAAATTACGGTGTTGCAAGGTCTGATAGGAGCCCTAAGTTGGGTACATTGCCTTCGCTATCAACAGTGTATCGTAGTACTGGCCAACGTGGGCGGAGAGCGAGTGGAAGGCGCTTGGAGATACTTCCACCGTCTACTTACATTGAGTATTTTGGTGTTTGTGGGAATCTGTTTTTGTTATTAAAAGAGACCCACAAATATGGGAGCCAGTTGCTCAAGTGAGAGACGTTTGTGCAGGGTTCAGGCAGAAGAGTTAGGACCGAGAAGGTCATGTGTGAAAAATCTGAAGTGGTCTAAGTAATGGTTCACACACAGAAGTTTTATGCAATGGTTATGTATGACTGACAAAGATAGGGTACCATTCCCTAGGGTGGGCAGCTTTGAACCAGAGGTATTGCAGAACATAAGGATAAGGATATGTCTGATAAAATCCCCAAAACAGAGGGTCAGACATACAAATTGTTTAAACCTGTGGCAGCAAGAGGGGTTGGTGAGTTTGATCCTAAGGTATTGCAGGTGGTATGTCTAACCAAAGTCATATAAGACAAGAATGGAAATATAAGAACTGTTTGAACTTGTAGCAACAATAAACAAGTAGGAAGAAAAAAAGAGAATGCAAGTACACTGCCATATGTAGATGTGGAAGCAGTTACGGCCAGCATACAAACTATAGAAAATAATAAAAATCTGAAAAATATGACTGTAACCTATATATGTACTAATGAATGTTGAAGTTTTATTTAGGAGGAGAAGGTGACCTGATTGTTTTCAGCCAATTCTCATGTACCCAGAGGAGTATCCAACCGGTAAAAGAAGAGCAGTAGCCTGTGGGGGAAGTGGCTGAGACCAGTGGAACAGGTAAGTATGGTATAATTCGTGTACATATACATTAAAACAAAAAAACAAAACAAAAAAAAAATCAAGAAAGTAACGTAAGAAATGGAGAAAAACCTGTCCGCACATTAGTATTTGCCAGTAGGAAAGCGGACAGAGACAAGGTAACCCCAGAGTATTTCTTTCAGTTACCATATAAGAAGTATTCATTCCTAGTAATGCCCCTAGTAAAGATGAGCTCGGAAATGTTTGTTGGACCATGTACAGACCCTTAATACGGGATGAGAAGGATTGAATGAAATACTTCGCATGACCTAGAAGCTTGTTAAAAAATGTTTTTGTCTCTTGCAGTAATAGAAAACTCTCCATCTGGATAAGACCACTGGTAAACACTAATTCGGCAAATGGGAGGTGGCTGTCTCTGTGCAAATGGACGGGCTCAATAAGGCATTGAGTGTCAGGGTGCAGACTTCTTTGCAAAATTGGAAAGGGGTCACAGTAGCTAATCTTAGATAGTGTGCTATTGAACATCACAAGAATAGTGCTAGGCGCAGAAAACAACAGGTGGAGAGGTTGAGGATGGTAAGTATACTGGCACATACAGAAAAGACCCATCAGTCCAAACCCCAGATCCCTAATGGTCAATAATATGTTACACTTGTAGGAAGGAAGGGCATTTTGCCAGAGATTGTAGGAGCAGAAGGACACAGTCAATATAGATCCCCTAGACAGAAAACACAAGCCACATTATTAAACACATAGACGGGACCAAGGGACATATAGTAAGGAATCATAAGCCACATAGAAAACACATATTCGGCTAATGGGAGGAACAAAATAAATGCAACATTACCCTTTGACAAAACTTGAAGACTAATGTTGCATTCTACTGTTCTAGATGCATGTCCATCACAGGTAGAGGAAATTATCTCACAGATACCGGGTTCCCTATGAACTAAGGATGGACAGGACACTGGATTGATGGCTGGGATAGTCCCAATAGCGATATGATAAACACAGAAATTTTTTTAAGGGGAGTAGATCAAGTAGAGAATCACTTCCCCGTAGTGCCCAATCCAGTTGTCAGATTTTTATAAAATCTTCTTCACCTCTACAAACTCATCTGTCACCAACCTCTATTCTGTTTCTCTACAGTTTCCTCGTCATCTTTTGCGTTCACACAGGGTAGTACAATACATGGACCCAAGTGAAGTTCAAACTCCACATGCCTAGGTCCTTCAGAGTTCTGCCCGAACCCAGTATATCTCAACAGCACGATGACACCAGTATTACTGCAGTGTGCCTTGTCATGCACAAAGGGTGGAGAAAGGGAATACTGGTGAAGGGAAATTTTGTATAGACACTGATATGCCTGTTGGTGAATGGCAAACCTGACATTTTCTTTTTCATTTTCTTCTTCTTTGTCTCCTCTAGAGATGTTTCTTTTTTCTTACTTATGCTCATGGTACTCTACATTGCAAACACACAATAGTTAAATTTGTGACCCCCATACCCAGAGCTCCTGCACTTAACATAAAGAAAACTGAAGGCCCTCTGGTATGCCCAATCAGGTCAGTCCTTTGTAATGCCAGATCTATAAGAAACAAGACTGCAACAATTGCTGACCTTATTGAATCTGCAGATCTAGCCTGTATTAGAGACCTGGCTAGATGAAAATGCAGCACCTATATTGGAGGCTGCAGTACCAACAAACTACTCTGTCATCCACAACCCAAGACTGGACCGCAGGGGTGGCGGGGTGGCTATCTGCTTCAAAAAAGAACTTAAACTTAGGGTCCACCCTATTGAAACTACTCGCTCATTCGAGTGCATTGCTGCCCGGAGTTCGACAGGATTAGGTTTCAGAGTACTTCTCATTTACCGGCCACCTGGAGATGGAAAGATATTTCTACAAGAAATTGCAGACACTGTTGCTGGCCTGGTTCTGGAACATCAAAGATGGCTCATCCTCTGGGATTTCAATGCATGGGTGGATGATGAGCTCTCACGCCTTGGCCAAGACCTCCTGTGCACAATGAATGGTCTGGGCTTCACACAGGTCGTTCCCTCTGCCACACATAAAAGTGGTCACACTCTCGACCTTGTCTTTCAGATTGGATTAGAAGTCACTGACCTAAAAATAAACCCAGTCATCTGGTCAGACCACTACTCCCTCTGGTTCTCAGTTGCAACCCCTCAAATAAGATCTCTGCCCGTGGAGTTGACCAGGTATCGTCCAAGGAGGGGTATGACTCCCCAGGCTCTTGCAGCAAATCTGGATCTCTCTGCTATACTGGGTGCCTGTGAAGATCCCTGTTCCCTAGTCCATTATTATAATAGGGATGTTATGGCTGCAATTGATGTTATCGCCCCTGTGCGTTTAAGACCTCGTAAACCACAACGTCAAGCTCCATGGTTCGACAACAGTGTTAGTGAGCTCAAGAAAAGGGGGCGTAGACTGGAAAGACGATGGAGGAAGACTAACCTAGTGGATGACAAAATAAAACTAATAAAGCATAACGAAGAATATCAATCGACAATCACTCGTAAGAAGGCACAGTTCCTGTCAAATGAGATCACAGCAGCAAACAATAGGCCAGCTCAGCTTTTCCGCACAGTGGAGATGCTTTGCAAGCCAGCATGCCTGCAGACTGATGAGACCCTCTCCCAGGCAAGATGCAACGAGTTTGCAAACTTCTTTGCAGATAAAATATCCACCATCCGGGCTGGAATCTCCACAGTGCCATCAAAGGAGTGCCAAACTACAAAGCCTGCCAATATAAGCTACCTGCCTTCATGGACCAGCTTTGACCCAGTGGATGTAAAGGACACTGCTGAAATTGCTCGAATTTTGCGTCCCACCACCTGTGATCTGGACCCAGCCTCAACCAAGCTTCTAATAGGTTGTATGGATATAATTGGTCCTGTCTTTACAAAAATTGTTCAATGTTCTTTGCAGACAGGCATTTTTCCTGGACCCCTAAAGGAAGCAATTGTTAGACCGCTTCTTAAAAAACCTAATTTAGATCCCGACTGCATGACCAACTACAGACCGGTATCGAACCTTCCTTTCCTAGGAAAGGTTTTTGAGAAAGTCGTTGCAAATCAACTGGAAACCCGCCTGACAACCCATGATATTTATGATCCATTTCAATCAGGATTCAGGAGAAGACATAGCACTGAAACAGCCCTGGTGTGTGTGTTAAATGATCTTCTGATGGCAAAAGACAGAGGTGACTGTTCAATATTAATCCTTCTGGATCTCTCGGCAGCATTTGATACCGTGGACCATGGGCTTCTGATTGAGCGACTGATACATTTCTGTGGTCTGGATGGCACAGTCCTAAGCTGGTTCAAATCATTTCTCACAGGCAGGTCACAGAGAGTATCATCTGGATTATACTCATCACCACCAGTGCCATTGCCATGTGGTGTCCCACAAGGTTCTATACTATCCCCCATGCTTTTTGCAGTATACATGCTCCCATTGGGCGAAATAATCAGGCGCCATGGCCTGGTCTACCACTGCTATGCAGATGATACACAACTGTACTTGTCCTTTGCTCCGGGCACTGATAACCCAATAGCAACCCTAAATGGCTGTCTAGCTGAACTACAGGAGTGGATGAGCGCCAGTTGGCTGCGACTGAACCCGGATAAAACAGAGGTCCTTTTGATACGACCGCAACATCAAAGGACAAGACTGCAGCATAGCCAACCAACTGGACTTACACTGGGGGATTCAGAATTACAGACCAGTGATCGTGTGCGGAATCTTGGCGTTGTCCTGGATGGTGGCTTGACACTTAAACATCAGATATCAGCCACAATCAAATCCTCATTCTTTCACCTGAGGAACATAGCCAGAATCAAGCACTTAATTCCCTCAGATGACATGCCAAAAGTCATACATGCATTTGTATCATCTCGTATAGACTACTGTAATGCCCTCTACCTTGGTCTACCAGCAAAAGAATTGCAACGCTTACAGCTGGTGCAAAACACAGCTGCCAGGCTATTAACCAACCAGCCCCGTTCTAGCCACATAACACCCATCCTCTACTCCCTTCACTGGCTGCCTGTAAGATGGCGAATCATCTTCAAGATTGGCTTACTGAGTTTCAAAGCATTACATGACCAAGGCCCAAGGTACCTGAAACAGCTTCTGACCCCATACTGCCCCACTCGATTACTGCGATCTGTAGATGAAGGACTTTTAGCAGTACCTAGAATCTACCGTAATTCATCTGGGGGTCGAGCTTTTAGTCATGCGGCTCCGACTCTATGGAACTCACTTCCCCGCACAGTGCGAGAGGCCCCAACTATAGAATCCTTCAAAAGTAGACTCAAGACTTTTCTGTTTACTAAAGCATTTCCATAGTGTCCCTTTTAGTATCTTCATGCTTCTGTATTTTATGAAAATGTACTTCATTATTTTCTGTACTATATTATGCTATGTATCTGTTAAGCGTCTTGAGTCCTATTGGAGGAAGAGCGCTATATAAATAAAATTATTATTATTATTAAGATACAAAAATTTGTGTTCCCTACAGGAAAGGCGGCCTGGAGGACAAAGGGGTATGGCCAGGAGTCCTCAGGACTGTGGGCAGGTGGACACGGTAAGCCAGTAGCCCCCAGAGCATACCTTCCAAGTCTAGCTGAGGTGGCACACAGTCTGACTCATCTATGCAAAGAGGGTAGGTGCAGGCTGATGAGAGTCTACTGGTGTGCGCCAGGATTCTATTCTCATGCAGGTAAAAGAGCAATGACCTGTCTTGCTTGCTGGAGGAAGAATATTGGTAAAGCAATACTAACAGAGCCATCCCATATCCCTCCTGCAGATGGATCTTTTCAGGAAATACAAACCGACTTCGTACAGTTAACACCTTTTAGGAATTATTGTTATGTATTGGTGTGCACTGATGTTTTCTCAAACTGGGTAGAGGCATTTCCTGCCGCCACGGATGCTGCTGTGGTTACCGCAAAGAAAAATTGCGCAGAAATTTGTGTGTAGATAATGGTACCCTAGAAGTAGGAGCAAAGCTTGAAATTGTACTATTGTGATCATAGATACTGCCACTAGTATTATGTAGCTTCGGAACCACTCCCAGATCTTCACTTAACGAATCACCCTCTTCGAAATTTTTTTTTGTTTTGGTATTTGTGTTTGTGTTTTTTTTGGAAGACAACCTCATGTCATGATTGATCCGCACAATGATCAGAAATACACCAATGAGGTGACAGTACAGTACCTTATTGAGATGAGCCAGCATTTGAGAACTTGACAAAAGAACTTGAAACTGTTGATTGCTGGTATGCCAAATACTAATTGTCTTGATTGTGAACCAAGAGACTGTGTGATTGTTCTTACGCTCAGGTTGCCTAATAGACAGGTGGGAAGGACCATACCAAGTTTTGTTGACAGCACTAAAGGTCGCCAAAAGAGAGACTTGGGTCCACTCGTCCCACTGCAAGAAGGTCGCTGACCCAGAGAGAACTCGTGACAAAGTAGTTTATTGCTCACATTCGAGTTTGTGTAGTTTGGGAACTGTGTGTTCGAAGTGAACTGTGTGTTCAAAGAGCAAGGTGGAGAGCAAAGTGAACTGTGTGTTCCAAGTGAACTGTGTGTTCAAAGAGCAAGGCAAAGAGAACCTCGTATCACTAGAGACTCTGTTCCGTGAAGACTGAGAGGCGGCACTGTTGAACACTACCTGAGCGTACTAAAGGATTGCAGAAAGACCAGTCATTGTAATTGATTTATGAACAAGAGTTGTTTTGTTCTATTTCTCTTTTCTCATTTTCTTTCAGGATATTCTATTTTTGCAAGTTTTTTTTATGAGGAGTCGAGCGTGGGACTGGAACTGGTTCTGGAGGAAGGAGTGATCTCCCTATAGGATCCCAGGATTAGCCGATCAGTTTGTTAAAGTCAGAGAAAAATCAAAGTTCTAGTAGTTATGGAGTTCAGAGGTAATCAGGAACAATCAGACAATGGCTATTCACACATTGCAGATAAAGAGCTTATTAATATATGTGGAAGAAAGGTTTATGAGTGGCTCTCCCCGAACTCCGAAGGTTTATGTTATTTAGGAAGGACACTACTTATAACCCTTGTTCAGAAAATGATAGGAATATGTAGATCATGAAAATTTTATATGTCACTGTCACGATTTGTTTGTGTCTTCTTCATCTACCCAGCAGAACCTCAATCGAATCCAAACATCAGTGTACAAAGACGTAGGTACATGTATGTGTGAAATGTTCGTCGCAAATCAGACATTATAGGCCAAAGCACTGTCCCAGCATACTCTATAGGTTGAATGTTGTCCCACACCCAACCAGTGGTCCCGTGACCGCCGAGTGCATATAGAGGATGTCTCGTCCTCCTCCCTGTCTTCCCCAAATATAGTCAATGTCTGATTTGCGAAATGCATACATACATGTGTCTAGGTCACCGATTATGGTATGAAATATTTTTTCTTATGTTAATAATTGATGGCAGTTATTGTTTGCTGCCAAAGGGTGGACTGTCGAAGTCAAACATATTACATAAAAAGAACATACTAACTACACACATTATGAGTCGCTATACTTGCAAATACGCGCAGCGAGCACAGCAATATATGGTAACACACGCATTTACACGGACATGCCACAGAGATGGATTCAACACTTATTTTATGCAGTACATAATTATAATAATATCAAGCGCCGGACATCATGGTGATTTGGAATTATGTAATGAAGTGGTGTCATGTATGTGTATTATTTGAACGAAACAAGATAGACCGGTCATATTTACTATTTAAGCAACCAGCTTAATGTGTAGATTCATTTGATACATGTTATTAAGTTGTAGGACATTGCAACAAATAGTTATGATTACATGTATAAAACCTAAAATCACTTTTATTAGAACAATAGATATTCCAAACAGGTAGTGGACAGGAAGCTCAGGCCAGCCTCTTTGGACATCCCCAAGGCTGAACCTGATCAGCACACGAACAAACCAGTGACTCATCATGAATGAGAGTCCCCTCCCCCAAACTAGATAACACATTGCTGATCACACAGGAAGGCAGTTCCTGTTTTGGTCTCAGAGGAAGATGGAATCCCAGCATTACTTTACAGAGAGAGAGAGAGATAAGATACATTGAGGGAATGGTATTGTATGCTGGCATGTAACTGTAACTGTATGTTTAACTGCTTACTGTGTGAGTGTAACCATGTAACTATAGGTATACTGTACTTTGTAATATATTGAATCCATATACTTTTAATAACAAATATATACATCAATGAGCTTTGGAACTCAGATAATGTGTGGGTGTATTGTTTTCTCTTATGGGATGCAGTGTTTTGCTATGTATAGTGCACATTCATGGCACATGGTAATAAGATGTACAGGCGTTTACAATATATATTAGAGCGGGCATTTTAAATATCTGTGAGAAAGCAATTTGGCATTCACAATACACAGGAGAATGTTGCAGCACATACAGATACCTGGGTTGGATAGACATTTTAAATAAATTAACCAAATGTGGGGTATATAATTCTTTAAACCGTTTGTACAATTCAATTGGTATTCCGTCACACCTGGGGGCCTTATTATTGGGGAACGATGCTATAGCAGCATCTAATTCCTCAGTAGTGAACGGGGAATCCAAATATTCAACAGATTCCGAAGACAGTTGGGGCAATTGTATATGGGAGAGATAGTCTCTCAGTTGATCCATTGTATAAGACACTTTAGACCCGTACAGCGAAGAGTAGTAATCAAAAAATACTTCAGTAATATCATGGCACGAGTACTTTATAACACCCTGGGGATCACACACCTGTTGGACAGAAATACTACCCCTCTCTTCCCTAGATAGGAAGGCGAGATAACTACCCCCAATCTCCGCCTGTGAGTATAGAGAATGCTTGGAGAACAATAACCGACGCTTGGATTTATCTAAAAGAAACGTCGTCCACTCCCGTCTGGCCATCTCCCAGCTAGCATGCAAGGAGGGGGATTTGTGCAAAATATAGTCGGCGTCTAATTGACAACAGATTTTTTCAAGGCGGGATTCCTCTTCCCTACTAGACTTTTTAATAGCAGCCACCCTTTTAATAAGGGAGCCACGGATAGAGGCTTTAAATGCATCATGCTTAACAGTAGGGGTAGGGCAGGAGGCGTTAAAATCCTGGAAGTCTCGCCAGTCAGCAAGCAAATCAGCTCCATCACCCATTTAGGACAGCCAGAATGGGTTAAGTTTCCAAAACAAGACCCCCTGGGGAGACAAAGGATCTAAGACCAACAAGACAGGTGAATGGTCGGAAATCCCTCTGGGTAAGTATTTAATCTGAGTTACCTTAGGGGTCAAATCCGGTGATATGAGGGCCAGGTCAATACGGGAGAATGTATTAAAAGTAGCCGAATAGCAAGAGTATTGGCTCTCATGGGGAAATCGGACCCTCCAAATATCAATTAATCCCAATTCAGTAGTTAAATTAGAGAAGGGGGTAGGAGAAGGAGATGATAGATCAGTATGGGAGCTCTCTCTCCACCTACAGTATCTAAAGATAAGTTCATTACATTATTATAGTCACCAATACAGATGGTGGGAGTAGATGGTGACAATGCAACAAACGACATAGCTTGTTGCAAAACATCATTATTGTAAGGGGGGGGGGACATATACTGCAAGAATATGTAGAAGGGTGGCGTTAACGAAGGCTCTAAGAAAAACAAAGCGACCATACTGATCCACATGACTATGATCTAAATGAAAATTTACAGATTTTCTGATAAGTACAGACACCCCCCTGGCATTTTGTGAAAAGGTAGAATGAAACAGCCATCCCACCCACGTTTTTTTCAGGGCCATCGTCTTACCACCAACCAAATGAGTCTCTGAAAAGCAAATAATATCCGCCTTATATTTTTTAGCTTGCAACAGGACCAATGCTCTCTTTATTTTATTGTTAAGGCCCCTCACGTTCAAGCCGAGTAGGTGAAGCCCCTCAGATGCTACCAACATTGAAAGACGTTAGACTGGAAAACAGGAGAAAAGAAGAGAAAAGGAGAAAAAGGTGAAATGACACAATGACAGAGAATACCTAATCAGAGCACATGTAGATCAGAGCAGCAGGCGTACAAATACGCAAAAGAGAGGAAGAGAAAAAGTTTGGAGCAGTCGAGAAACAAGGACGCCAGAACACATCCACTATGACTTTGAAGATACATTGCTGCCTTAAATCACCAGCAGTACTTGACCACAACAAAAAATACCAATAATTAAGCAAAAAAAAAAACAATAAAACAGCAACAACCCAACCACCCCCCCACCCTGAACATCCATCAGGAACCTAGATATACCTATATCCCCAACCAAACTTCCCGTTACCTAAACTTAAAAAAAAACCTAAATAGTAAAGGTCGTAAAAAGGGAACAGTTAGGAGTAGACACCCCCAACTACTATATCACAGCAAGGACTCCCTGTAAAGGAGAGTGGCCACCAGTAAAAATACATACAAATAAACTTTCACATACAATAGTCAACCATATGAACTCTCACATAATTAAAATAAGAAAACCTGAGAGAGAAAAAAAACCACAGAATAAACTGGCGGTACAATAGGAGCTCCATTCAGCGAGGTGCACGGGGTCTCTGCTCCAGCCATGCCTCGGCCTTTCTCGGAGAGTTGATGAAATGGGTAGAGCCCTAATATATCACCCGCTGTCTGGCAGGGAACAGCGGGTGAGAGGCCTTTATATTCGCACCAAAAGATGAAAAGTTTTACTGAGCACTGTGATTGGTTTGCGAGCCTGAAACATAATCAGGGCTACCGACTGAGGTAAACTTATTACTCTAATGATGCTGTTCTCCACAATCACGCCGTCACCGTCAGACGAGACAAATCCCAGTGATGACACAAAGTTTGAAAGTGAAGATCTGGCCAAAGAGGTACACTACAAGGAGCCTTGGCCACCCTGGTCTGAAGCATTGCAGAGCAGAGTCGACAGGCAAATCTGGAGCAATTTAGTTAGTCTGAAAGAGCCACTGGTCAAATGCGTTGAAGCACTCACTGGATCTTGCCAGAGGCAGAAACAAATATGCCAGATGAAAGTGACAAGGAGCTAACACAGCATCCATGATTGCCAAAAGAGGATCCCCGGTGCAATCACCGTACCAAGGAAGTCCTTCTTGTAAAGATGAGAAACCCTGAGGTTGATGTCGGCTTGTCACACAGGTACATAAAAATCAGAAAAACCGGTTGGATTATTTCACATTCTTCAGGGAAGAAAAGCATGACAACCTGGGAAGTCCACTTCCCAGTTGTCCATTCTGGAACTGGAGATGGCCGATATTGCCAGAACCCAAAGTTCCGCCCTCTGCATATGTGAGATACCATTCCGATGGCTCTCCAGCTGCAAGCGCCACTGTACATGTTGATATAGGCCATTGCGGTTTCGAAGTTCGACTGGATGCAAGACCATGCTAATCTTCTCTGTAACGTTCCAATTTTTATTTTTTTAGTATATGTGCTGCCAAAGCGAGCACTTGTAGAAAGCCTTGAGCTAGAGCCAAGGCATCGTGGATTGCCCGGAGATGGAAGTGACATCTCCACTGCGGACCTCAATGTTTTTGAAAACCAGAGTTGAAACCCAAAACCGTAACGTCTGAGACTGTGGTTATGACTTTCCATGTGAAGACAGAAAATAGAGTACTATGGGTCAGATTCGGATTGAGTAGACACCAACGAAGATATTGTATTTGAAGTGACTGACTGAACTGTTGTTTATGTAAACTCAATTCTGCCTGGGATTAATAACATAGAATTTGAGATTGAAGAATCCAGGCATGAGACCGGGAGAATGGAGCCACCTGTAATGTCGCCTCTATCTTGCAGAGGAAGTGTATGCCATGGATCACTGACCCCTGAGGAAACTGCAAAAAATATACGTTATGGTAAGAACTTACCGCTGATAACGGTATTTTTCCTATGTCCACAGGATAACATTGGGATATGCTTGAGCGTCAGCGGATTGGCACCAAATCGATCACAAGCTTTGTGGCCTCCCAGGATGCACCGGGCTCGTCCATATAATCCCTCCCACCAATTCAGTCAAATCAGTTGTTTCAAAAGCAATTAGGCAGGAGCATTATGTTGAACCCTATTCAGGCGAGAAGAACACACATGCACAACTTTCCACGCAAGAGGGAAGAGGTTAGTGAGTATAAAGATTCTCAAATCAGGTGTGTCTGGGTGGGATCCCTGTGGAAACCTGTGGACATAGAAATACCGTTATTAACGGTAAGTTCTTACCATAACGTATATTTCTCTGGCTGGGCCTACAGGTTATCCACAGGGTAACAAAGGGATTTCCCAAAGCAAATTTTTAGTGGTGGGAACGCTCCTGATTGGACAGGAGAACCTTTCGCCCGAATTCAGCGTCATGAGAGGCAAAGGTATCCAAGGCATAATGTCTAATGAATGTGTTAATGGAAGACCATGTGGCTGCCTTACATATCTGTTCTGCTGAAGCACCATGTTGTGCTGCCCATGAAGGACCTACCTTACGTGTAGAGTGAGCAGAGAGATTAGCCGGAACAGGGAGCTCAGCACGAGAGTATGCTTCTGAAATCATCATTTGAAGCCATCTTGTTAGCGTCTGTTTAGTAGCAGCCCATCCCCTCTTATGAAATCCATAGAGAATGAAAAGAGAATCTGTCTTTCTGACGGCACTGGTACGATCTAAGTAGATTCTTAATGCACGGACTACGTCCAGCGACCCTTCTCCCGCAGACAGTCCCGCTACCTGAAAAGCCGGGACCACAATTTCTTTATTAAGGTGAAACTTAGAGACCACCTTTGGAAGATAACCAGACTTAGTTCTGAGAACTGCTTTATCTGGATAAAAAATCAGAAAAGGAGACTTACACGACAGCGCTCCTAAATCTGATACTCTTCTAGCTGATGTCATAGTCAGAAGAAAGAACGGAGCCCCCTGAAGAGCTTTGAGAACCAGACTTAAATCCCAAGGTAGGAGGAACAAAAGGTGGTTGAATGTGCAGCATTCCCTGGAAAAAAGTACCCACATCCTGTAAAATAGCAATTTTCTTTTGAAACCATACAGTTAATGCTGAAACTTGAACTCATAAGGAAGCCACCTTCAAACCCTTATACATTCCTGCCTGAAGGAAATCTAAGATTCTGGATACTCTGAAAGATTTTGGATCCATATTTCTTTCACTGCACCAATGAATATAGGCTTGCCATATTCGGTGATAAATGTGAGCAGAGGAAGGTTTTTTTGCTCTAAGCATTGTTTGAATTACCTGTTGTGAAAACCCTCTTGATCTTAGGATAGAGGTTTCAACAGCCATTCCGTCAAAGACAGCCGATCCAGATGCTTGTGACAACAAGGACCCTGCATTAGTAGATCTGGACGTTGAGGGAGCAGAATTGGTGCATCCAACGACATCCTTTGCAGATCTATGTACCAATGCCTCCTTGGCCAAGCCGAAGCTATTAGAATCACGGCACCCTTTGCTTGCTTTATTTTCCTCACCACCCTGGGTAGCAGGGAGATTGGAGGAAACAGATATGCCAAATGAAATTCCCACTTCACTGACAGTGCGTCCACCAGGGTCGCTCCAGGGTCTCTTGTTCTTGACCCGTATACCGGAACTTTGTGATTCAGACGGGACGCCATGAGATCTATCTCTGGCATTCCCCACTTGTCTACTAGAGTCTGAAAGGTGAATGGTGTGCCGATTGAGAAAGTCCGCTTCCCAGTTTAGGACTCCTGGAATGAATACTGCGGATAATGCTGGAAGATGGAGTTCTGCCCACTTTAGTATGTGACTTACCTCCTCCATTGCTCTTTGGCTGCAAGTTCCTCCCTGATGGTTGAGGTACGCTACTGCCGTTGCATTGCCCGAGCGGATCTGGACTGGTTTTCCTTGCAGAATGTCCTTTGCCTGAATTAGTGCCATGTATATGGCTTGTAGTTCCAACAAACTTATTGGCAGGCAACTTTACTTTTTGGTCCATTGTCCCTGGAACCATAATTTTCCGGACACTGCTCCCCAGCCCTGAAGACTGGCATCCGTTGTCAGGATCACCCAATCTGATATCCAAAAGGGTCTCCCCTTGTCTAGATGGGATGTCTGTAGCCACCAGGCTAACAACCTTTTTACATTTACCGGAAGTACCATCCTTTGTTTCTTTATTGTCTGATGTACTCCATTCCATCTGGTTAGGATCAGATGTTGCAAAGGTCTTGAGTGGAATTGTGCATATTCCACCATGTCGAATGTCGACACCATCAACCCCATCACTTGCATAGCCGTGTGAACTGATATTGTTTGACTGTGCAACAATTCCTGAGTCATCAACTGCACCTTGAATATTTTCCCCACAGGAAGAATTATCCTCTGCAAACCTGAATCCAATACAGCCCCTAGGTGAATCATCCATTGTGCTGGAATTAGAGACGACTTTGCCCAATTTATGAGCCATCCATGTTTTTGTAGACAAGTTATTGTCTACTGGAGATGGCTCAAGAGCAATTCCTGGGACTGTGCCAGGATTAAAAGATCGTGGAGGTATGGAAAAATTCTTATCCCCTGTTTGCGGAGATAAGCTGCCATAACCACCATAATCTTGGTGAATATTCTGTCTGGGGGCTGTAGCGAACCCAAAGGGTAAGCCTTGGAACTGAAAATAAGATTTTACTTACCGGTAAATCTATTTCTCGTAGTCCGTAGTGGATGCTGGGGACTCCGTAAGGACCATGGCGAATAGACGGGCTCCGCCGGAGACTGGGCACTTTAAGAAAGAATTTGGATTCTGGTGTGCTCTGGCTCCTCCCTCTATGCCCCTCCTCCAGACCTCAGTTAGAGAAACTGTGCCCGGAAGAGCTGACAGTACAAGGAAAGTATTTTGGAATCCAGGGCAAGACTCATACCAGTCACACCAATCACACCGTCTAACTTGTGATAAACTTACTTAGTTAACAGTATGAACAACAACAGAGCATAAGATCAACCCTGATGCAACCAAACATAACCCTTATTTAAGCAATAACTATATACAAGTATTGCAGAAGAAGTCCGCACTTGGGACGGGTGCCCAGCATCCACTACGGACTAAGAGAAATAGATTTACCGGAAAGTAAAATCTTATTTTCTCTAACGTCCTAGTGGATGCTGGGGACTCCGTAAGGATCATGGGGATTATTCCAAAGCTCCCAAACGGGCGGGAGAGTGGGGATGACTCTGCAGCACCGAATGAGCAAACACAAGGTCCTCCTCAGCCAGGGTATCAAACTTGTAGAACTTTGCAAAGGTGTTTGAACCTGACCAAGTAGCCGCTCGGCAAAGCTGTAATGCCGAGACCCCTCGGGCAGCCGCCCAAGAAGAGCCCACCTTCCTTGTGGAATGGGCCTTAACTGATTTAGGCAGCCGCAGAATGAGCCTGCTGAATCGTGTTACAGATCCAGCGAGCAATAGTTTGCTTTGAAGCAGGCGCCCCAAGCTTGTTGGAAGCATACAGGATAAACAAAGATTCTGTTTTCCTGACCCTAGCCGTTCTGGCTACATAACCTTCAAAGCCCTGACTACATCAAGTAACTCGGAATCCTCCAAGTCAGTAGTAGCCACAGGCACCACAATAGGTTGGTTTATATGAAAGGATGAAACCACTTTTGGCAGAAATTGTGGACGGGTCCGCAATTCTGCTCTATCCGCATGGAAAACCAGATAGGGGCTTTTATGTGACAAAGCCGCCAATTCTGACACACGCCTAGCCGAAGCCAAGGCTAGTAGCATGACCACCTTCCACGTGAGATATTTTAACTCAACGGTTTGAAGTGGCTCAAACCAGTGTGATTTCAGGAAACTCAACACCACATTAAGATCCCAAGGTGCCACTGGAGGCACAAAAGGGGGCTGAATATGCAGCACTCCCTTTACTAACGTCTGAACTTCAGGCAGAGAAGCCAGTTCTTTTTGAAAGAAAATAGACAGGGCCGAAATCTGAACCTTAATGGAACCCAATTTAAGGCTCAAAGTCACTCCCGACTGTAGGAAGTGAAGGAAAAGGCCTAGCTGGAATTCCTCCGTAGGGGCATTCCTGGCCTCACACCATTCACATATTTTTGCCATATACGGTGATAATGTTGAGCCGTCACATCCTTCCTAGCCTCTATCAGCGTAGGAATGACCTCATCCGGAATGCCTTTTTCTGCTAGGATCCGGTGTTCAACCACCATGCCGTCAAACGCAGCCGCGGTAAGTCTTGGAACAGACAGGGCCCCTGTTGCACAAGTCCTGTCCGAGAGGCAGAGGCCACGGGTCCTCTGTGAGCATTTCTTGCAGATCTGGATACCAAGTCCTTCTTGGCCAATCCGGAACAAAGAGTATTGTTCTCACTCCTCTTTTCCTTATGATTCTCAGCACCTTGGGTATGAGAGGAAGAGGAGGAAATACATAGACTGACGGGAACACCCACGGTGTCACCAGTGCGTCCACAGCTATCGCCTGAGGGTCTCTTGACCTGGCGCAATATCTCTGCAGCTTTTTGTTGAGGCGGGATGCCATCATGTCCACCTGTGGCAGTTCCCACTGACTTGCAATCTGCATGAAGACTTCTTGATGAAGTCCCCACTCTCCCAGGTGGAGGTCGTGCCTGCTGAGGAAGTCTGCTTCCCAGTTGTCCACTCCCGGAATGAACACTGCTGACAGTGCGCTTACGTGATTCTCCGCCCAGCGAAGAATTCTGGTGGCTTCTACCATCGCCACCCTGCTCCTTGTGCCGCCTTGGCGGTTTACATGAGCCACTGCGGTGATACTGTCTGACTGAATCAGAACCGGTTGGTCGCTAAGCAGGGACTCCGCTTGATGTAGGGCGTTGTATATGGCCCTTAGTTCCAGGATGTTGATGTGAAGGCAAGTCTCCTGACTTGACCACAGCCCTTGGAAATTTCTTCCCTGTGTGACTGCCCCCCACCCTCTGAGGCTTGCATCCGTGGTCACCAGGACCCAGTCCTGAATGCAGAATCTACGACCTTCGAGAAGGTGAGCACTCTGCAGCCACCACAGGAGAGACACCCTGGCCCTGGGGGATAGGGTGATTAACCGATGCATCTGAAGATGTGATCCGGACCACTTGTCCAGTAAGTCCCATTGGAAGGTCCTCGCATGGAACCTGCCAAAGGGAATGGCCTCGTATGATGCCACCATCCTTCCCAGGACTCGAGTGCAGTGATGCACTGACACCTGTTTTGGTTTTAATAGATCCCTGACCAGTGTCACGAGCTCCTGAGCTCTCTCTATCGGGAGATAAACCCTTTTCTGGTCTGTGTCTAGGATCATGCCTAGGAGAGGCAGATGAGCTGTAGGAACCAACTGCGACTTTGGAATATATAGAATCCAGCCGTGTTGCCGTTACACTTCCAGAGAAAGTGATACGCTGTTCAGCAACTGCTCTCTTGATCTCACTTTTATGAGGAGATCGTCCAAGTACGTGATAATAGTGACACCTTGCTTCCGCAGGAGCACCATCATTTCCCCATTACCTTGGTGAATATTCTCGGGCCGTGGAGAGACCAAAGGGCAACGTCTGAAATTGAGGTACGCCTGATGAGGTGGATAAATGGGGACATGAAGGTATGCATCCTTTATGTCCCGAGTCATCATAAAATCTCCCCCTTTCAGGCTTGCAATGACCGCTCTTAGCGATTCCATCTTGAACTTGAACCTTTTCAGGTATATGTTCAGGGATTTTAAATTCAATATGGGTCTGACCGAACCATCTGGTTTCAGGGACTACAGCATGGTCGAATAATAACCCCCTCCTTGTTGAAGGAGGGGAACCTTAACCACCACCTGTTGAAGATACAATTTGTGAATTGCAGTTAACACTGTTTCCCTCTCGTGGGGGGAAGCCGGCAGGGCTGTCGGTGAGGAGGCATCTTCTCAAAGTCCAGCTTGTATCCCTGAGACACAATATCTATTGCTCAGGGATCTAACAGGGAGTGAACCCACTTGTGGCTGAACTTACGAAGGCGTGCCCCCACCGGGCCTAGCTCCGCTTGTGGAGCCCCAGCGACATGCGGTGGATTTTTGTAGAGGCCGGGGAGGACTTCTGTTCCTGGGAACTAGCTGTGTTGTGCAGCTTCTTTCCTCTGCCCCAGCCTCTGGCAAGAAAGGACGCACCTCTGACTTTGTTTCTTTGTTTGAAAGGCTGCATTTGATCATGACGTGCTTTCCTAGGCTGTGCAGGAATATAAGGCAAAATATCAGAATTACCAGCTACAGCTGTGGAGACCAGGTCCGAGAACCCTTCTCCACACAATCCTCAGCCTTCCATATGCCTCTTAAGTCGGCATCATCTGTCCATTGCATATTCTACAGGACACGTCAAGCAGAAATCGACATAGCTTTGACTCTAGGACCCAGTATACTCAGGTCTCTTTGGGCATGTTTTATTATATATATCTCTTAAGACAGCATCTTTAATATATATATATCTCTATATATACATATATGTATATATACATACTAGGGTCTCAATCTCTGCTGATAAGGTACCTGTCCACGCTGCCACAGCGTTATAAACCCATGCCGACACATTCGCCGGTCTGAGTAGTGTACCAGAATGTGCACGCTATCTGCAGGATCCCTGAGAATAGCTGTTACGTCAGGGCTACCTTTTGGGCAAACGTGACACCCTAGGGGAAGATTCCCATCATATCCTGGCCCTAGTGGGGAAAGGATACTGCCTGAGAATTCTTTGTGGGAAACTGCAGTCTCTTGTCTGGAGATTCCCGCTCTTTTTCATCATGAGAGGAGGGAAATTTACCTCAGCATTCTTCCCCTTAAACATGTGTACCCTTGTGTCAGGGACAGATGAGTCATCAGTGATATGCAAATCATCTTTTATTACAATAATCATATATTGAATACTTTTCTGCCATTTTGGCTGTAACTTTGCAATATCGTAATCGACACTGGAGTCAAACACTGTGTCGATATCAGTGTCTATTATTTTGGATAGTGAGCATTGAGAGACTCTGAAGGTCTCTGCGACATAGGGACAGACATGGGTAGATTTCCTGTCTGTTCTCTAATCTTTTGTGCAATAAATTCACCTTAGCACTTAATACACATATCCAAACAGGTGTCGGCGTTGTCGACGGAGACACCCTCTCACACACATATTTGCTCCATCTCCTCCTTAGGGGAGCCTTTTACCTCAGACATGTCGACACACACGTACCGACACACCACACACTCAGGGAATGCTCATCTGAAGACAATTCCCCCATAAGGCCCTTTGGAGAGACAGAGAGTATGCCAGCACACACCCCAGCGCTATTAACCCAGGAATAACACAGTAACTTAATGTTAACCCAGTAGCTGCTGTTTATATTGATTTTTGCACCTAATTATGTGCCCCCCTTCTCTTTTTACCCTCTTTTACCGTGTAACTGCAGGGGAGAGACTGGGGAGCTTCCTCTCAGCGGTGCTGTGGAGAAAAAACATGGCGCTGGCAAGTGCTGAGGAAGAAGCCCCGCCCCCTCGACGGCGGGCTTCTGTCCCGCTTTCATGTACAATTTTGGCGGGGGCTCATACATATATACAGTGCCCAACTGTATATTATGCAAACTTTTGCCAAAGAGGTCTCTAATTGCTGCCCAGGGCGCCCCCCCTGCGCCCTGCACCCTACAGTGACCAGAGTATGTGGGTGTAGTGTGGGAGCAATGGCGCACAGCTGCAGTGCTGTGCGCTACCTCATATGAAGACTGGAGTCTTCTGCCGCCGATTTCGAAGTCTTCTTGCTTCTTTCACCCGGCTTCTGTCTTCCGGCTCTGCGAGGGGGACGGCGGCGCGGCTCCGGTATCGGCCGACAAAGGGTGAGATCCTGTGTACGATCCCTCTGGAGCTAATGGTGTCCAGTAGCCTAAGAAGCAGGACCTATCTTCAGAGAGTAGGGCTGCTTCTCTCCCCTCAGTCCCACGATGCAGGGAGTCTGTTGCCAGCAGAGCTCCCTGAAAATAAAAAACCTAACAAAACACTTTCTTATAGCAAGCTCAGGAGAGCTCACTAAGTAGCACCCAGCTCGACCAGGCACAGATTCAAACTAACTGAGGTCTGGAGGAGGGGCATAGAGGGAGGAGCCAGAGCACACCAGAATCCAAATTCTTTCTTAAAGTGCCCAGTCTCCTGCGGAGCCCGTCTATTCGCCATGGTCCTTACGGAGTCCCCAGCATCCACTAGGACGTTAGAGAAAATGTTGCTGGAGAATAGCGAACCTGAGAGAACACTGATGGGACAATGCTATCGGCACATGCAGGTAAGCATCTTGTATATCCAGAGATACCATGTAATCCCCTGGTTCCATGGCCAAAATTATGGAACGTAATGTTTCCATATGGAACCTCGGTACCCAAATGTATTTGTTCAACATTTTGAGATTGAGAATTGGTCGAAACGACCCATTTGATTTCTGGACCAAAAATAGGTTGGAGTAAAACCCCTTCTCCTGTTGTTCCGGAGGTACTGGGACGATTACTCCTGACTGAAGCAATTTGTGAACTGCTTCTTGCAGTGCCTTGGCCCTCGTCTATATGCGAGACGGGCTGGTACAAAAAAAAAACCTTTGAGAAAGTTGTTTTTTGAATGGGAAAACATAACCCCGAGATACCACTTCTTGCACCCAAGCGTCTGTTGTCGACTGCTGCCATGTGTGTGCAAACTGAAGAAGACGGCTCCCTACTTTGGAGTCCCCCAAGTGGAGGCCCGCACCCTCAGGCTGATGGTTTCTGTTCTGGTTTGGAAGCTGGCCCTCTAGTGGCCCACTGCTTCCTCGTTTTACCAGACTTATTGTACTGGGTTTGCTTAGGTTCATTCTTACCTTTTGTTTTACCATGCCACCGAAATGGCCTAAAACCTGAACCACTAGGTTTAGGCGTATAACTGGCAGGAAATTTAACCTTCTTGGATTCAGCTTCTGACTCCAGAATCTCTGTCAATTCCTTACCATAAAAATGTTCCCAACAAAAGGCAAAGCTTCCAGAACCTTTTTGGATTCGGAATCAGCCTTCCATGTACGTAGCCAAATTGCTCTGTGAGCAGCTACCGTTAAGGCTGAAGCTTTGGACGCAATCGTACCCATATCCATTGCTGCTTCTCCTAGAAATAGTGCAGCCTGTTTCATATGGGCTATATGAGACTCCTGCTCCCTAGTAGGTGCTAAAAGCCCATTCTTTAATTCTTCAGCCCATTCAACTACCGCTTTTGCCATCCAGGCCGAGGCCATAGCCGGCCTTATGACTGCCCATGACAGGGAAAAAATGTTTTTCAAAAAACCATCCACTCTCCTGTCTGTGACATCATTTAATGATGTTGAAAGCAAGGGTAAAACGGATTTTCGCACCAGTCGAATGACGTGCTTATCTACTTTAGGAGGCACTTCTCTTTTTAAACAGTCCCCAGTTGGAAAAGGGTAGTACGAATCCCATTTCCTTGGGATTTTATATTTCTTATTGGGCGTAGCCCAAGGTTCCTCTATAATTTCCGTCAGTTCCTCTGACCCTGGAAATTCTACCGTCACTGTTCTGGGACGTTTAAACATAGGTAGTTTAGTTTTTACTACTGGCTCAACTGAATCTTCAAGAGACAGAATCATCATGCATAGGACACCACAAATAGGTTGAACTCGATGGACAATTGTCTTTTTTCAACCTCAGATACTATGTTACTATGTAGAATAGCCTTCATTGCTCCAATTAACTCAGCTATATCTTCTGAGCTGAAGCCCTCTATTTGTTCTTCATAAGGTGAAGTAGAGTATATGGAGTCATCATCTGTTGTATCCTCCTGTGTAGCTTGCGAATTGGATGATATATTTACCTTTGGTTTATCAGCTTGTTGGCTCTGTAGGGTCTATACTATAAGATGGGAGCTGCATGTAAGGGTTAATCGTGTAACCTAGTCCTGCGATAGGAGCTGCAGGGGCCAACCTGTCAGCTATACTGGATAAAGTCTGTGCAAATATGGCCCAAGGTGGATCTATTTGTTGTTGAACAGGGATCTGCCTAGTAATCTGCTGAAATGAAAAGCAATTTGCACATAACCCATTATTTCCCAAGGATTGAGTTATTAACCCAGTCTTGCAGGATAAACATGTTTTAAGTGCTGTAGTAACCTCGTCACCTTTGCCGCTCTTAGACATGATAAATAATCAACTCATCCACAGTACTACACAATCTGTGACTGAACACACTTTATATTGCATAAAAAGTGATATCAATCTGATCCCCAACCCAAGCACCAGCATTGAGGTTCAGAAAAAGAAACACTGACAAACATATATAAAGTCAGCAATCACACTAGCAGTCAGCCACATGATTTTATTAGTCATATGAGCATATTATCAACTACAAACACATTTCAAGTATGTAGGCGTACATTTTACTGTTTTCTGTATTATACAGTTATTTTAATGTATTCAATTGCAATTGCGGAGAAAACTACAGCATTGTACAAAAACTCATATGCAATAGGCACTAAACTTAACTATTCATACCAACATAGTAGATAGAATTTTAGTGCTGTATAACCCTTACTCTGTAGAGTGGGATACAGGGAGACTCACCCCACTTCCAGGATCGATCAATACGTTAGCAACCACTAAGTGGATCCAGACGCTTTAGTGTACACAGCCGCTCCAGTATTTTTATTGGACACAGACGCTCAGTGTACGTTAGTGCATGCAGACGCTCTGTCTGTGACCCAGTGTCTTAGCGGTCAACTTTAGTGTATACAGACGCAGCGGCCTATGCTGCGACCGAGTCCCCTCGTGGTAGCGTCTGAGACGGAAGTGAGGCAATCAGTTCATGGCGGGAGACGCTCGGAAACTGGTCATGAACTGGGGGGAGGGGCGACGAGGAGAGCGTCCGACTCCCCACTGCTGGCATCAACCCTAGGGATTGCAGCCTCAAACTATTCCTGGCGCCTTCTGATCCCTAAAGCCTAGCGCTAGAGCACCCGTGGTGGTGGCGTGCCAGCTACTGTTTGGTAGTCTCCTCCCAAATCAGTGCGGCTGTGTCAGTATTCCCACTCTAAGCGGAACCGATGCCTTACCTTCTCCCCGTGCTCCGGCCACAGCCTGGTAACGTCTGCTGGACCTGCTAGCAACATCCGACACAGACACCCGTTGAGACAGCACTTGTACCGTGGGTAAGCGTTGTTGCGACCCGGCGGAGAGTTGTTGGAGCGACTCTTTCCAATATGCATTTAAAACGCTGTTAGGAAAGTTCACTAAAAAAAAAAAAGGTAAGACTATAAAAATAAATCCAAAAAAGCTTAGGGCTTCCAAACACAGCAGCCCTGTGACCATGGTCCGACTCCTGCCGCACCAAACAAAAAACTGATTTGACTGAGTTGGTGGGCAGGATTATATGGATGAGCCCGATGCATCCTGGGAGGCCACACAGCTCGAGATCGATTTGGTGCCAATCCGCTGATGCTCAAGCATATCCCAATGTTATCCTGTGGACCCAGCCGGAGAAAAAGTGTATTCTGGTCTGGAAATCCTGCACTCAGCCAAAAGACCGAGATACCTGGGGTCGAAAAGAAGAACCCGGAACACCATCCTCCTCAAAGTAAGAAATCCGGAACCAAGGTCCACTGTAGTTGTGTATGACAAAAGGTGCATGGGACGGAGCCGTTTTTGCAACAATTGACCAAATATGGCAGTGATGGGAAAGTAACAATAAAAACTCCAAGACCCTGTTGATGGGAAAGGGATTGGAATGAATACTCCTGCGTTGGATAGCGAACAAACTGCAAGGATTAGAGCCCGTCTCTTGGATGAAATGCAAATAAGAGGGGTAACAAAGAATCTTGCTTGGTACGTGTTCCCCAAAATTTAGAATATATGCTCATGATATATTTCAGTATATCCAATGGACCAGTGGAATCTAAGAAAGTTGTTTTTCACCCACTGAGAACCAGACAACCCAACTCTATGAGTCCTGCAGAGGACATATCGGAAGTCCGAGTTCCAGGTGGGCAAAAACCTTCTAAAAGAATACATATTTCATCGATATTTATTTTAAATAACACATTTCTTAGCAGTAATACTCAGATGAGAACCCATGACCTGTCATACTGAAGGCAGACACCTTACTGCTAGAGCTATTTGCTCCTGCCTGCAAGTCACGCTTCGATTTGGAAGCAGAATTACACAAATCATAATCAAAATGAATATATGGGAATCATTGACAGGGCAGAGATGCAGGATTGAATAGAAATAGAATCCAAGAAAGCAACATTGACAGAGGATAGAGCTTCAGAGACCCAAATCTGTCAATGGATAATTTGAAAAGGATCATCTTATAAAACACCTAGCAACTCCCTACAATAAAGTTAATAACAATGTTTCTGTCCAGAGTTGGGCTAGAACTTTGGTCTATGTACATATTGGACTCTTGCACTAGTGTGCTGAGCCACAGCCTCATGGCTGAAGAAATACAGAGACAGGGAGGTATATGCAATTCACGGCGAATTGCGGCATTTTTTCACCGTTTTTTAATTCGACTAAATTCGCCAGGTGAATTCCGGAAGGTGGCTTCCGGAATTCACCATATTCAATGAAAAACAGATTCGCCAGAGTCGCGGGCGAAAATCGGCCGGTTTGGCGGATTTTGCCGCGATTTTAAAAAACGGTAAAAAACCCGAAAAAAAAATGGCGTGGGGTCCCCCCTCCAAAGCATAACCAGCCTCGGGCTCATCGAGCTGGTCCTGGTTCTAAAAATCCGGGGAAAAATTGGCCAGGGATCCCCCGTATTTTTAAAACCAGCACCGGGCTCTGCGCCTGGTGCTGGTGCCAAAAATACGGGGGACAAAAAGAGTAGGGGTCCCCCGTATTTTTAACACCAGCATCGGGCTCCACTAGCTGGACAGATAATGCCACAGCCGGGGGTCATTTTTATGCCGTGCCCTGCGGCCGTGGCATTAAATATCCAACTAGTCACCCCTGGCCGGGGTACCCTGGGGGAGTGGGGACCCCTTCAATCAAGGGGTCCCCCCCCCAGCCACCCAAGGGCCAGGGGTGAAGCCCGAGGCTGTCCCCCCCCCATCCAATGGGCTGCGGATGGGGGGCTGATAGCCTTTTGTGATAATAAAAAGATATTGTTTTTTCCAGTAGTACTACAAGTCCCAGCAAGCCTCCCCCGCAAGCTGGTACTTGGAGAACCACAAGTACCAGCATGCGGGAGAAAAACGGGCCCGCTGGTACCTGTAGTACTACTGGGAAAAAAATACCCCAAATAAAACAGGACACACACACCGTGACAGTAAAACTTTATTACACTACCGACACACACATACTTACCTATGTTGACACGCCGACTGCCACGGTCTCCGACGATCCGAGGGTACCTGTGAAAAAATGATACTCACCTTCCAGCGTCCAGAGATAAATCCACGTCCAGAGAGATAAATCCACGTACTTGTAAAAAAAAAAGAAAACGCAAATACCCGCTCCATACCGGACTAGAAAGGGGTCCAATGCTTTCACATCAGCCCCTTTCTCCCGAATGCCGGGACATCACGTGACTCCTGTCACTGAAGTCCCTTCAGCCAATCAGGAAGCGCTACTTCCGTGGCGCTCACCTGATTGGCTGTGCGCTGTCTGTACTGTGACAGCACATCGCAAAGCCGCTCCATTACTTTCAATGGTGGGAACTTTGCGGGTAGCGGTGGGGTCACCCGCCGGTCAGCCGCTGACCGGCGGGTGACCTTACCGCTAGCCGCTAAGTTCCCACCATTGAAAGTAATGGAGCGGCTTTGCGATGTGCTGTCACAGTACAGACAGCGCACAGCCAATCAGGTGAGCGCAACGAAGTTGCGCTTCCTGATTGGCTTAGAGACCTTTCTGTGACAGCTGTCACTGACAGGTCTCATTCGTGGAAAGGTGTCCCATGTGTCAGCATGGGACCCCTTTCAGTCCGGCATGGAGCGGGTGTTCGGTTTGTTTTTTTGCCAAGTACGTGGATTTATCTCTGGACCATGGCTGAGATGAGTATATTGATCTTTTCTTTTCAGGTATCCGTGGATTCTACATGGAGAAGAGGACCGATGTCGGCGTGTGAACATAGGTAAGTATGTGTGTGTCGACGTATGAAATAAAGTTTTACTGTCGACGGTGTGTGTGTCCTGTTTTTATTTGGGTATTTTTTTCCCAGTAGTACTACAGGTACCAGCGGGCCCGTTTTTCTCCCGCATGCTGGTACTTGTGGTTCTCCAAGTACCAGCTTGCGGGGGAGGCTTGCTGGGACTTGTAGTACTACTGGAAAAAACAATATCTTTTTATTATCACAAAAGGCTATCAGCCCCCCCATCCGCAGCCCATTGGATGGGGGGGGACAGCCTCGGGCTTCACCCCTGGCCCTTGGGTGGCTGGGGGGGGGGGACCCCTTGATTGAAGGGGTCCCCACTCCCCCAGGGTACCCCGGCCAGGGGTGACTAGTTGGATATTTAATGCCACGGCCGCAGGGCACGGCATAAGTGACCCCCGGCTGTGGCATTTTCTGTCCAGCTAGTGGAGCCCGATGCTGGTGTTAAAAATACGGGGGACCCCTACTCTTTTTGTCCCCCGTATTTTTGGCACCAGCACCAGGCGCAGAGCCCGGTGCTGGTTTTAAAAATACGGGGGATCCCCTGTCAATTTTTCCCCCGCATTTTTAGAACCAGCTCGAAGAGCCCGAGGCTGGTTATGCTTTGGAGGGGGGACCCCACGCCATTTTTTTTTATGATTTCACCGTTCCAGCATAAAAAAAAAAAAAATAACATTTTAAAAAATATATAAATAATATTTGTGCCTCCAAAAAAAAAAAAAAAAAAAGTACCTAATCCCTTCTAATATAAATAGATCTGCTATTCCCCCCAAAAAAAAACACAAAAAAAAACATGTTTAAATTTTTTTTATTTGTTTTCACCCTCCAAAGTGTGGCGGATTGAAAATGACGAATTTGCTGTCTAAAAGCACTGCTGTCGAATTTCCAAACTTGAATTGAATATGCTTTGGTCGAATTGCAGCACTTGTATCATTGCAGAAAAGTCGAATTTGCAAAAATTCGAATTTCAAAAAGTCGAATTTTGAAAGTCCGTTTTTTGGTCGGAAAGCACTGAATTGCATAGGCGATTTTTTTTTTTGGTCGAAAATGACCCGAAATTCGACAATTTCGGGAATTCGACCGCAATTGCATATACCCCAGGGACTTTGTATGCAGCAAGAGGCTGCACAAAATGGCTCCTTCCCGGGACCTGAGGCACTTTATAATACTGCCCTCAGTGTCCCCTCGCCACCGCTGGCCCCAGGAGACAGCACAGCCACATACCAGTCCTTCATACAGCCCTTAGTGACCAAGCCAGGGCACAGGAGACATATAGCCAGCAGACACACAGCAAGGGGGACTCACTCTGAGGGACTGTCATATACTAGTATGAGAAGGGTCACAGCCCAGCACTACCTCAGTAAGCTGAGGCTGTTCCTACCTGACCCAGTGCCTCCTCGAATTCTGTGAGCCGGAAGGGAGAGACCCAAGGACCTCAGCGGTGTAGTGACTCCCCCAGAGTCAGTGCAGAATGAGAAATAGAGCTCACAGAAGCTCTTCTATCCTAACTATTCTCACTCTGGATGTGTTTGTCACCAACATTAGGGACTAAACACCAAACAAGAAAACAATTAGAAATAAAACCTAACTAAAAGCTAGGAGCAAAAAAAAAAAAAAAAAAAGTGTGCCTTCACTCCAAGGCACAAAATTAAAACTGAAGAGTACTTCCAGTGAACAGGGGGTTGATGGGAGGGGTTAGAGGGAGAGGAGTTAGTTCTTTTCATAGCTTGTGCCGAACTCCATACTCACACACTCTAACCCAAGTGTAAGTGCGCAGCGTCTCCCAGATGGATGATAGAGAAATACAGGGGTGTTGTATAAATAAAAGGACCCTGGCCCTATCCTGTATGTTGCAAACATACAGGGGCATTGTTAAAATACAGGGGTGCCAGTTCTGTACTGTATGCTGTAAAAAAAAAAAAATACAGGTGTGTAGTATAAATAAAGGTACACTGGCTATGTCCTGTATGCTTTAAAATATAGGGGTGCTGGGTCTGCCCTGTATGCTGCAAAAAAATACAGGGGTGTTGTATAAATAAAGGTAAACTGGCCCTGTCCTGTATGCTGTAAAAATACAGGGTTGCTGGTTCTGTACTGTATGCTGTAAAAAATACAGGGGTGCTGGTCCTGTCCTGTATGCTATAAATACAGGGGTGTTAAAAATAAAGGTACACTGGTCCTGTCCTGTATGCTTTAAAAATGCAGGAGTGCTGGTTCTGTCCTGTATGCTGTAAAAATACAGGGGTGTTGTATAAATAAAGGTACACTGGCCCTGTCCTGTATGCTGTTAAATTACAGGGGTGTTGTAAAATACAGGGGTGCTGTAAATAAAAAGGGGCACTGTTCTGTTTGCTGTAAAAATGAAATGGAGAGAAAAAAATTTGGGAAGAAAAAATAGTGAAAGATCAGGAACCACTTCCAGTTCCTAGTACTAAAGCTGCTGCTGCCACCAGTCACGACATTGACGATGCAATTCCATCAACGTTGTCTGCTAAGGCCGATGCCCAATGTCATAGAGGGCATGTAAAATCCAAGAAGCAAAAATTAACCAAAAATATCTGATGTGAAACGTAAAATTGGCAATATGCCATTCACGACACAAAGTGGCAAGGAAAGGCTAAGGCCTTGGGTCTATGTTCATGATTGGTGGTTCAGCTTCTCATGAAGATAGAAGCCCTCCTCCCTCTCAAAAAAATAAAATAAAGCTTATTAAAGCACAGAAAAAATAGGATTTTAATTACCTACTGGTAAATCCTTTTCTCGTAGTCCGTAGAGGATGCTGGGGCCCACATTAGTACCATGGGGTATAGAGGGGTCCACTAGGAGCCATTGGCACTTTAAGAGTTTGAGAGTGTGGGCTGGCTCCTCCCTCTATGCCC
Organism: Pseudophryne corroboree; assembly: GCF_028390025.1. Classification (NCBI taxonomy): domain Eukaryota; kingdom Metazoa; phylum Chordata; class Amphibia; order Anura; family Myobatrachidae; genus Pseudophryne; species Pseudophryne corroboree. The sequence goes on along the minus strand of NC_086444.1, from coordinate 947,956,842 downwards.
CTCCTACCAGACTCAGTCTAGAAACTGTGCCCGAGGAGACAGACAACTTTGAGAGAAGGATTTTACACAGATAGTTGCGAGATTCACGCCAGCTCACACATACAAGGCAAACCAAGCTAACTAGCTTGAAAACTCAGCAACGGCTGAACAATGGGGGTAATTCTGAGTTGATCGCAGCAGGAAAGTTTTTAGCAGTTGGGCAAAACCATGTGCACTGCAGGAGAGGCAGATAAACATTTGCAGAGAGAGTTAGATTTGGGTGTGGTGAGTTCAATCTGTAATCTAAATTGCAGTGTAAAAATAAAGCAGCCAGTATTTACCCTGCACAGAAACAAAATAACCCACCCAAATCTAACTCTCTCTGCACATGTTATATCTGCCTCCCCTGCAGTGCACATGGTTTTGCCCAACTGCTAAAAAATTTCCTGCTGCGATCAACTTGGAATTACCCCCAATATAACTTAACCAAGGAAGAAAAAACAGTACTTAACCAAGAACAAAGCAGTACTGAACTAAGTAACCACTGCAGGATCAAGAAGCGCTGGGCGCGCGCCCTGCATCCTCTGCAGACTATGAGAAAAGGATTTACCAGTAGGTAATTAAAATCTTCTCTTATGTCCTAGAAGATGCTGGGGTCCACATTAGTACCATGGGGATGTGCCAAAGCTCCCAGAACGGGAGGGAGAGCGCGGAGGCTCCTGCAGAACTGATTGACCAAACCTGAGGTCCTCAGAGGCCAAAGTATCGAACCTGTAGAACTTGTTTGACCCAGACCAAGTAGCCGCTCGACAAAGCTGTAAAGCAGAGACACCCCGGGCAGCCGCCGAGGAAGAACCCACATTACGAGTAGAGTGGGCCTTAACAGATTTTGGACACGGCAATCCTTCCGTAGAATACGCATGCTGGATAGTGAACCTGATCCAGCGAGAGATCGACACCCAATTTTCATGGGATCATACAGGACCAACAGAGTCCGATTTTCTGTGACGAGCAGTCCTCTTCACATAAATTTTCAGAGCCCTTACAACATCCAAGGACTTTGATGGAAATGAGGAGTCAGTAGCAACTGGCACCACAATAGGTTGGTTGATATGAAAAGCAGACACAACCTTTGGAAGGAACTGCTGACGTGTCCAGAGCTCAGCTCTATCTTCAGATCAAGTAAGGACTTTTACAAGACAAAGCCCCCAACTCCGACAAACGTCTAGCAGAAGCTAAGGCCAACAAAGTGACAGCCTTCCACGTGAGAAACTTGACCTCAACCTCCTGTGGAGGCTCAAACCAATCCGACTGGAGGAACTGCAATACCACGTTAAGATCCCAGGGTGCTGTTGGCGGCACAAAGGGAGGCTGGATGTGCAGAACCCCTTTCAAAAAAAGTCTGAACCTCAGGGAGGGAAGCCAGTTTCTGGAATAAAATGGATAGGGCCAAAATCTGGATGTTTATGGATCCCAAACGCAGGTCTATATCCACACCTGCTAGCAGGAAGAGGAGAAACCAAGTTGAAACTCCACCATAGGAAACTTCTTGGACTCGCACCAAGACACATACTTTTTCCAAATGCGATGGTAATGTTTAGACGCGACTCCTTTCCTGGCCTGTATCAGCGTAGGAATAACCCTGTTCAGAATGCCCTTCCGAGCTAATATCTGGTGTTCAAACTACATACCGTCAATTGTAGCCGCGGTAAGTCTTGATAAGTGAACTGCCCCTGTTGCAGAAGGCCTCCCGAAGAGGAAGAGGCCTTGGATCTTCCAGCAGTAGATCCAGTAGATCAGAGTACCAAGCTCTTCTTGGCCAGTTCGAAGCAATGAGGATAGCGCAAACTCTTGTTCTCTTTATGATTTTTAGAATCCTTGGAATGAGTGGAAGTGGAAGAAACACGTACACTGACTGGAACACCCACGGAGTCACCAAGGAGTCCACAGTCACTGCTTGTGGGTCTCTCGACCTGGAACAATACCTCTGAAGCTTCTTGTTGAGACGTGAGGCCATCACGTCTATTTGAGGTACACCCCAAAGATTTGTCACCTCCGTGAACACCTCCGGATGGAAGCCCCACTCTTCTGGATGGAGATCGTGTCTGCTGAGGAAGTCAGCTTCCCAATTGTCTACTCCCGGAATGAAGATTGCTGACAGCGCCAATGCGTGCCTTTCTGCCCAGAGGAAGATCCTTTTTACCTCTGACATTGCATCTCTGCTCTTCGTTCCGCCTTGTCGTTTATGTAGGCCACCGTCATTAGATTGTCCGACTGTACTTGAATGGCACGATATCGCAGAAGATGTGCCGCTTGGAGAAGACCGTTGCACACGGCTCTTAGTTCCAGAATGTTTATTGGAAGACTGGATTCCAGGCTTGACCACCTTCCTTCGAAGGTTTCACCTCGAGTGACTGTGTCCCAACCCCGGAGACTTGTATCCGTGGTTAGAAGGATCCAGTCCTGAAACCCGAACCTGCGGCCCTCCAGAAGGTGAGACATTTGCAGCCACCAGAGGAGTGAAATCCTTTCTTTCGGCGACAGACGTATCCTCAGGTGCATATGTAGATGAGACCCCGACCACTAGTCTAGGAGATCCAGTTGGAAGGATCGAGCATGAAATCTTCCGTACTGTAGAACTTTGTAGGAGGCAACCATCTTCCTCAGAAGGCGAATGCGCTGATGAACCGATACCCGGGCTGGCTTCAGGACATCCCAGACCATTGTTTGAATCACCAACGCTTTTTCCGCCGGTAGAAACACCCTCTCCACTTCTGTGTCGAGGATCATCCCCAGGAAAAACAATCTCTTTGTCGGCTTCAAATGTGACTTCGGAAGGTTCAGGATCCAACCATGTTCCCTGAGCAGTCGAGTCGTGAGAGCAATGGACTGCAACAAGGTCTCCCTGGTCGACGCCTTCATCAGCAGATTGTCCAGATATGGAATTATGTTCACTTCCTCTCTGCGGAGAACCATCATCTCTGCCATCACCTTGTTGAACACCCTCGGTGCCATGGAGAGACCGAATGGCAGTGCCTGAAACTGACAGTGACTAACAGTGCAAACCTGAGATAAGCTTGGTGTGGCGGCCAAATCGGAATGTGGAGGTATGCATCCTTGATATCTAGGGATACCAGAAACTCCCACTCCTCTAGACCTGAGATCACCGCTCTCAGAGACTCCATTTTGAACTTTAACTCCTTCAGATAAGGGTTTAACAATTTCAAGTTCAAAATCGGTCTGACCGAACCATCCGGTTTCGGTACCACGAGAAGGTTTGAATAGTAACCCTTGTTTTGCATATGCGGTGGAACTGGAACGATGACCTTTCCAATTTTCGAATGGCTTCCTGTAGGACAGCCCTGTCTGTCAGTAACGCTAGCAAGCCTGATTTGAAGAATCAGTGAGGCGGGAGTTCTTGAAACTCCAGTCTGTACCCCTGGGACACAATATCATGTACCCAGGGATCCAGGCCAAACGACACCCAGACGTGGCTGAAACGTCTGAGCCTCACATCCACCAGGCCGTCCTCCAGGCTGCGTGGTCAACCGTCATGCTGAGGCCTTTGAGGAACCAGAAGCAGGCTTCTGGTCCTGGGAGCCTGCAGGTGCAGGCTTTTTGGATTTTGCACACCCACCTCTAAAGAAAGTGGTAGGGGGCTTGGACTTTTGTCTTAGCGGTCCGAAAGGATGTGGATGAAGAAAAGGGTTTCTTCGTAGAAGGCGTAGCGGAGGGAAGAAACTGTGACTTACCTGCGGTTGCCATGGAAATCCATGCATCCAATGCTTTCCCAAAGAGAGCCTGACCTGTGTAGGGTAGGTTCTCCTCACCTCTCCTGGATTGCGCGTCTGCTGACCATTGGCATAGCCAGAGTCCCCTGCGAGCTGAGACAGACATGGAAGATATTCGTGCATTCAGCGTACCCAGGTCCTTCATGGATTCTACCATGAACCCTGCAGAATCCTGTATGTTACGTAAAAACAGGTCAATGTCACTTCTATTCATTGTATCTAAGTCTTCTAGTAACGTGCCTGACCACTTTACTGAAATCCATGCACAGGCAATAGTAGGCCTTAAAGCCACCCCTGAAGCAGTGTATATGGATTTAAGCATAGTGTCAATCTTACGATCAGCCGGTTCTTTTAACGCGGTAGATCCAGGGACAGGTAAAACCACCTTTTTTGACAGTCTGGAGACAGAGGCGTCAACTATGGGTGGGTTTTTCCCATCTTTTTCTATCCTCCTCAGGAAAGGGAAAAGCAACCAGAACCCTCTTGGGGATCTGGTATTTTTTCTTCAGGGATTCCCAAGATTTTTCAAATAAAGCATTTAATTATTTAGATGCAGGAAAGGTTAGCAAGGCTTTCTTATGGTCTGTTACGTAAGCCTCCTCAACCTGCTCAGGTGGTTTGTCAGTAATGTTTAACACATCTCTAATGGCCTCAATCATGAGCTGCACCCCCTTAGCCAGGGATATCGCCCCCCCCCCCCCCACACACACATCCCCATCACCGTATGCCGTATTAGAGTCTGTATCTGTGTCCTCATGCATAATCTCGGCAAGTGAACGTTTCTTTGGGAATATGCCAGGGGATTGAGAAGGAATGGTAACAGAACCTGACCAAACAGCCATAGAATTCTTTAAAACCTGAGTTTCCGTGTCAGTATGAGCTACCCTAGTAGAGATCTGAGATATCACTCCTTTAATAGAAGTCAGTCTTTAATGGCCACTATCTCTGCTGGCAGGACACCGAGCTCCTGAGGGTGATGATCGTTAGCCGCCCCAGGCGACCGCTCACTCCCGCAGCATGCCACCACCCCCTAAAAGCCAGTAGATTTCGGTGGCGAGTGAGTCACCGGCGCCCCGGCAAGCGGGGAGCCGGTGTGAAAATGGTAGCAACAGGGTGGGCGCGCAGTACTAACTGTGCTCCGGAGGCTCAGCGGTACAGTGCGGCGCTATGAGGGGCGCCCTGAGCCAGCTCCTATAGCCTACACTGGTCACTCAGGCTGTCAGGAACCTCGGTACCGCTGCCAGCACCATACCTTAGGCCAGTATAAATATGTAAAAGCGGGAAGCAGTGCCATGTTTCAGGGGGCGGAGGCTCTCCTCAGAGCAGACCCAGCAGCGTTCAGCATCATTTTCCTCCCTGCAGCTCCAGCTGGAGGTACTGACAGGGAGAGCTGGAGTCGTGTGGAAGGACAGCTCTCCCTGCGTTGAGACTCAGATATCACAAATCACCAAGGAGTCCAAGTGTGTCCGTTGTTGCGATGTCTAGGCCTGACCTTCCCAAGACTGTATTGGAAGAGCAGGCTCCTACCACCATTTGCACACCCCATGCAAGTGCTAGAAGGAGCACCATCACCACTCCAGTTACGGATACTGAGGATGTCACTGAAGTAGTACACCAGGATGAGTGTACTTGGTGTAGCTGGCGCTGAGGAGGAAGTTGACTGAGGATTCTGATGGGTATGTGGTTTGTTTAAATAAGGTACCTGTGGAGACAGTTGTTGACCATGGGATGAAAAAGCCCATTGTCATGCCTGGGCAAAATACCAAAAACGCCACCTCTTCGGTGTGGAATTATTTCTCCACAAATCCGGACAACAGGTGTCAAGCCATGTGTTGCCTTTGTCAATCCATAATAAGTAGGGGAAAGGTCGTTAACCACCTAGGAACATCCTCCCTTATACGTCACCTGCAGTACATTCATCATAAATCATTGTCAAGTTCAGATACTTTGGGTAAGAGCGTAAGCAGTCCACTGACACAAATCCATTTCCTGTTGTATCCAAGCTCCTGCAATCCACACCACCAACTCCCTCAACGTCAATTTCCTCCTCAATCAGGAACGGAAGTAGTCCTGCAGGCCATTTCACTGGCATGACTAATGAGTCCTCTCCTATCCAGGATTCCTCCGGAGGATCCTTGAGTGCTACGCCTACTGCTGCCGCTGCTGGGAGTCTATCGTCATCCCAGAGAGGAAATCGGAAGACCACTTGTACTACTTTAACTAAGTAATTGACTGTCCAACAGTCCTTTGCGAGGAAAATGAAATATGACAGCAGTCACCCTGTTGCAAAGCGGATTACGGAGGCCATAACTATGTTGGTGTTAGACGTGCATTCGGTATCTGCCATTAGTGCAGTGGTATTCAGACAGTTGATGGACGTCATGCGTCCCCGGTACCAAATCCCCTCTAGATTCCATTTCACTAGGCAAGCGATTCCCAGACTGTACAGGGACATTAAGAAAAGTGTCCTCAGTGTCCTGAAAAATAAGTGGACAGTGGGTGTACAACCATAAATCACAGACATGTGGAGCAGGGCAAAGGAAGGACTACATGACTGACAGCCCACTGGGTAGATGTATTGCCTTCCGCAGCAACACCAGCATCTCACAAACGCCAACTCCTTCATAGGCAGGCTACACTTTGTATCACCGGTTTCTATAAGAGGCACACAGCTGACAACCTTTTACAGAAACTGAGGGACATCATCGTACAATGGCTTAACCCATTTAGACTCTCCTGGGGATTTGTGATATCTGACAATGCCACCAATATTGTGCGTGCATTACACCTGGGCAAATTCGAACACGTCCCATGTTTTGCACACACATTTAATTTGGTGGTGCAGAATTTTTTTTCAAAACGACAGAGGGCGTGCAGGAGATGCTGTCGGTGGCCCGAAAAATTGCAGGACACTTTCGACATTCACCGACTGCATGCCGAAGACTGGATCACCAGCAAACACTCCTGAAGCTGCACTGCCGTCACCTGAAGCAAGAGGTAGTAACAAGGTTGAATTCAACCCTCTATATGCTTCAGAGGATGGAGGAGCAGCAAAAGGCCATTCAAACCTATACATCCATCTATGACATGGGCAAAGGAGGGAGAATGCACCTGACAAGCACAGTGGAGAATGATTTCAGTCTTATGCAAAGTTCTCCAACCCTTCGAACTTGCCACATGTGAAGTCAGTTCAGACACTGCCAGCTTAACTCAGGTCATTCCCCTCATCAGGCTTTTGAGGAAGCAGCTGAAGAAATTGAAGGAGGAGCTAAGACGGAGGCATTCCGCTAAGTATGTGGGACTTATGGATGGAGCCCTTCATTTATTTGCCAGGATTCAAGGGTGGTCAATCTGTTGAAATCAGATCACTACATTTTGGCCACTGTGCTCGATCCTAGGTTTAAAGCCTACATTGTATCTCTCATTCCGGTGGACACAAGTCTGCAAAGACCTGCTGGTGAGAAAATTTGTCAGCTCAAGTGGAACGTGACCGGTCAACAGCTCCTCCTTCATTTTCTCCCACAACTGGGGCTGCGAGGAAAATAATAAGAATTTACTCACCGGTAATTCTATTTCTCGTAGTCCGTAGTGGATGCTGGGAACTCCGTAAGGACCATGGGGAACAGACGGGCTCCGCAGGAGACTGGGCACTCTAAAAGAAAGATTAGGTGCTATCTGGTGTGCACTGGCTCCTCCCTCTATGCCCCTCCTCCAGACCTCAGTTAGGGAAACTGTGCCCGGAAGAGCTGACATTACAAGGAAAGGATTTGGAATCCAGGGTAAGACTCATACCAGCCACACCAATCACACCGTACAACTTGTGATAACCATACCCAGTTAACAGTATGAACAACAACTGAGCCTCATTCAACGGATGGCTCATAACAAATAACCCTTTAGTTAAGCAATAACTATATACATGTATTGCAGAGAGTCCGCACTTGGGACGGGCGCCCAGCATCCACTACGGACTACGAGAAATTGAATTACCGGTGAGTAAATTCTTATTTTCTCTGACGTCCTAGTGGATGCTGGGAACTCCGTAAGGACCATGGGGATTATACCAAAGCTCCCAAACGGGCGGGAGAGTGCGGATGACTCTGCAGCACCGAATGAGCAACTCAAGGTCCTCCTCAGCCAGGGTATCAAACTTGTAGAACTTAGCAAATGTGTTTGATCCCGACCAAGTAGCAGCTCGGCAAAGCTGTAACGCAGAGAGCCCTCGGGCAGCCGCCCAGGAAGAGCCCACCTTCCTTGTGGAATGGGCTTTCACTGATTTTGGATGCGGCAGTCCAGCCGCAGAATGCGCCAGCTGAATCGTGCTACAGATCCAGCGAGCAATAGTTTGCTTTGAAGCAGGAGCACCCAGCTTGTTGGGTGCATGCAGGATAAACAGCGAGTCAGTTTTCCTGACTCCAGCCGTCCTGGCTACATAGATCTTCAAAGCCCTGACCACGTCAAGTAACTTGGAGTCCTCCAAGTCCCGAGTAGCCGCAGGCACCACAATAGGTTGGTTCAAATGAAACGCTGATACCACCTTTGGGAGAAATTGGTGACGAGTCCTCAATTCTGCCCTGTCCATATGGAAAAGCAGATAGGGGCTTTTACATGACAAAGCCGCCAATTCTGACACACGCCTTGCTGAAGCTAAGGCCAACAGCATGACCACCTTCCACGTGAGATACTTTAGCTCCACGGTCTTAAGTGGCTCAAACCAGTGGGATTTCAGGAAATCCAACACAACGTTAAGATCCCAAGGTGCCACTGGAGGCACAAAAGGGGGCTGAATATGCAGCACTCCCTTAACAAACGTCTGAACTTCAGGCAGTGAAGCCAGTTCTTTTTGAAAGAAAATAGACAGGGCCGAAATCTGGACTTTTATGTAACCCAATTTTAGGCCCATAGTCACCCCTGACTGTAGGAAGAGCAGAAATCGACCCAGCTGGAATTCCTCTGTTGGGGCCTTTCTGGCCTCACACCAAGCAACATATTTCCGCCATATACGGTGATAATGCTTTGCTGTCACATCCTTCCTAGCTTTTATCAGCGTAGGAATCACTTCATCTGGAATGCCCTTTTCCGTTAGGATCCGGCGTTCAACCACCATGCCGTCAAACGCAGCCGCGGTAAGTCTTGGAACAGACAGGGCCCCTGCTGCAACAGGTCCTGTCTGAGAGGCAGAGGCCACGGGTCCTCTGAGATCATTTCTTGCAGTTCTGGGTACCAAGTTCTTCTTGGCCAATCCGGAACGATGAGTATAGTTCTTACTCCTCTCTTTCTTACTATCCTCAGTACCTTGGGTATGAGAGGAAGAGGAGGGAACACATAAACCGACTGGTACACCCACGGTGTCACTAGTGCGTCTACAGCTATTGCCTGAGGGTCCCTTGACCTGGCGCAATATCTTTTTAGCTTTTTGTTGAGGCGGGACGCCATCATGTCCACGTGTGGCCGTTCCCAACGATTTGTAATCTGTGTTAAGACTTCTTGATGAAGTCCCCACTCTCCCGGGTGGAGGTCGTGTCTGCTGAGGAAGTCTGCTTCCCAGTTGTCCACTCCCGGAATGAACACTGCTGACAGTGCTAGCACGTGATTCTCTGCCCATCGAAGAATCCTTGTGGCTTCTGCCATTGCCATCCTGCTTCTTGTGCTGCCCTGGCGGTTTACATGGGCGACCGCCGTGATGTTGTCTGACTGAATCAGCACTGGTTGGTTTTGAAGCAGGGGCTCTGCTTGACTCAGGGCGTTGTAAATGGCCCTTAGTTCCAGTATATTTATGTGTAGTGAAGTCTCCAGACTTGACCACTGTCCTTGGAAGTTTCTTCCCTGAGTGACTGCCCCCCATCCTCGGAGGCTTGCATCCGTGGTCACCAGGACCCAGTCCTGTATGCCGAACCTGCGGCCCTCGAGAAGATGAGCACTCTGCAGCCACCACAGCAGAGACACCCTGGCCCTCGGGGACAGGGTGATTAGCCGATGCATCTGAAGATGCGATCCGGACCACTTGTCCAACAGATTCCACTGAAAGATCCTTGCATGGAACCTGCCGAAGGGAATTGCTTCGTATGAAGCCACCATCTTTCCCAGGACTCGCGTGCAGTGATGCACTGACACCTGTTTTGGTTTCAGGAGGTCCCTGACCAGAGATGACAATTCCTGGGCCTTCTCCACCGGGAGAAACACCTTCTTCTGTTCTGTGTCCAGAATCATGCCCAGGAAAAGCAGACACGTCGTAGGAATCAGCTGCGACTTTGGGATATTCAGAATCCAGCCGTGCTGTTGCAACACTTCCTGAGAGAGTGCTACACTGACCAACAACTGCTCTCTGGACCTCGCCTTTATGAGGAGATCGTCCAAGTACGGGATAATTATAACTCCCTTCTTCCGAAGGAGTATCATCATTTCGGCCATTACCTTGGTAAATATTCTCGGTGCCGTGTAGAGACCAAACCGCAACGTCTGGAATTGGTAATGACAGTCCTGTACCACAAACCTGAGGTATTCCTGGTGAGGTGGGTAAATGGGGACATGCAAGTAAGCATCCTTGATGTCCAGCGACACCATAAAATCCCCCTCTTCCAGGCTTGCAATAACCGCTCTGAGCGATTCCATTTTGAACTTGAATTTCTTTATATAAAAGTGTTCAAGGATTTTAAATTCAGAATGGGTCTCACCGAACAGTCCGGTTTCGGTACCACAAACATTGTGGAATAGTAACCCCTTCCCTGTTCAAGGAGGGGGACCTTGATTATCACCTGCTGGAGGTACAGCTTGTGAATTGCCACCAGTACTACCTCCCTTTCCCTGGGGGAAGCTGGCAAGGCTGATTTGAGGTAACGGCGAGGGGGAGTCGCCTCGAACTCCAGCTTGTATCCCTGAGATACAATTTGTACAGCCCAGAGATCCACCTGTGAGCGAACCCACTGGTTGCTGAAGTTTCGGAGACGCGCCCCCACCGCACCTGGCTCCGCCTGTGGAGCCCCAACGTCATGCGGTGGACTTAGTGGAAGCAGGGGAGGATTTTTGTTCCAGGGAACTGGCTGCCTGGTGCAGCTTCTTTCCTCTACCCCTGGCCAGAAAGGATGCGCCTCTGACCCGCTTGCCTTTCTGAGGCCGAAAGGACTGCATTTGATAATACGGTGCTTTCTTAGGCTGTGAGGAAACCTGAGGTAAAAAAGTCGACTTTTCAGCTGTTGCTGTGGATACGAGGTCCGAGAGACCGTCCCCAAACAATTCCTCACCCTTATAAGGTAAAACCTCCATGTGTTTTTTAGAATCAGCATCACCCGTCCACTGCCGAGTCCATAATACTCTCCTGGCAGAAATGGACATTGCATTAATTCTAGATGCCAGCAGGCAAATGTCCCTCTGGGCATCCCGCATATATAAGACGACGTCTTTCATATGTTCTAGGGTTAGCAAAATAGTATCCCTGTCGAGGGAATCAATGTTGTCTGACAGAGTATCAGTCCATGCTGCTGCAGCACTACACATCCAGGCTGAAGCAATAGCAGGTCTCAGAGTACCAGAGTGTGTATACACAGACTTCAGGATAGCTTCCTGCTTTCTATCCGCAGGCTCCTTTAGGGCGGCCGTATCCTGAGACGGCAGGGCCACCCTTTTAGATAAGCGTGTGAGTGCCTTATCCACCCTAGGGTATGTTTCCCAACGTAACCTGTCCGTTGGCGGGAAAGGGTACGCCATAAGTAACCTCTTAGAAATCACTAGTTTCTTATCAGGGGAACTCCACGCTTCTTCACACAATTCATTTAATTCATCAGATGAGGGAAAAGTCACTGGCTGCTTTTTCTCCCCAAACATCTAAACCCTCTTGGTAGTAACCGGGTTAACCTCAGAAATGTGTAGTACATCTTTCATTGCAGTAATCATGCATCGGATGGCCTTTTTAGACTGTACATTTGTCTCATCTTCGTCTACACTGGAGTCAGACTCCGTGTCGACATATGTGTCCACCATCTGAGCCAGAGGGCGTTTATGAGCCCCTGACAGCTTCTGAGTCGCCTGGGCAGGCGCGGGCTGATACCCCGGCTGTCCCAAGGCTGCTGCGTCATCGAACCTTTTATATAAGGAGTTGACACTGTCGGTTAAGACCTTCCACATATCCATCCAATCAGGTGTCGGCCCCGACAACACACTTATCTGCCCCTGCTCCGCCTCCACGTAACCCTCATCAAACTGGTCGACACAGCCGTACCGACACACACAGGGAATGCTCAGACTGAGGACAGGACCCCACAAAGTCCTTTGGGGAGACAGAGAGAGTATGCCAGCACACACCACAGTGCTATATAACACAGGGATTTACACATATAATAAGTGATTTACCAAATAGCTGCTTATTTATCTTATTTGCGCCTAAATTTGTGCCCCCCCCTCTCTTTTTTACCCTTCTTGTACCTGGATACTGCAGGGGAGAGCCTGGGGAGCTGCTTCCAGCGGAGCTGTGAAGGGGAAATGGCGCTGGTGTGCTGAGGAAGAAGGCCCCGCCCCCTCAGTGGCGGGCTTCTGTCCCGCGTTGTGTAAATTAATGGCAGGGGTTTTTACACATATACAGTGCCAGACTGTATATGTGTATTTTTAGTGCCAAAAGGTATTATAATTGCTGCCCAGGGCACCCCCCCCCCCCCCCCCCCAGCGCCCTGCACCCTACAGTGACCGGAGTGTGTAAGTGTGCTGGGAGCAATGGCGCACAGCTGCGGTGCTGTGTGCTACCTTAATGAAGACAGGAGTCTTCTGCCGCCGATTTCGTCGTTCATCTTCTGTCTCTGCAAGGGGGACGGCGGCGCAGCTCCGGGAACGGACGATCAAGGTCAGGCCCTGTGTTCGAACCCTCTGGAGCTAATGGTGTCCAGTAGCCTAAGCACAAGCTAGCTGCAAGCAAGTAGGCTTGCTTCTCTCCCCTCAGTCCCACGTAGCAGTGAGTCTGTTGCCAGCAGAAGCTCACTGAAAATAAAAAACCTAACACTTTCTTTTCTAGCAAGCTCAGGAGAGCCCACTAGGAGCACCCAGCTCTGGCCGGGCACAGATTCTAACTGAGGTCTGGAGGAGGAGCATAGAGGGAGGAGCCAGTGCACACCAGATAGTACCTAATCTTTCTTTTAGAGTGCCCAGTCTCCTGCGGAGCCCGTCTATTCCCCATGGTCCTTACGGAGTACCCAGCATCCACTAGGACATCAGAGAAAATAAAATTTCTTAGCCAACCTGCTGGCAGTGATGCAGGGCAGTCAGGAGCAAGTGTTGACATCTGGTCCGGACTGAAGGAGCTGCCAACAATTACTGACATGTCTACTGTCACTGCATATAATGCTGTCACCATTGAAAGAATGGTGGAGGATTATATCAGTGACAGCATCCAAGTAAGCATGTCAGATAGTCCGTATGTACACTGGTAGGAAAGAGGCAATTTGGAGACCCTCGCACAAACTGTCTTTATTTCACCTAAGTGCCCCCCCCTTCCCCTCAAGTGTGTACTCCAAAAGTGTTTAGGGCAGCTGGTAACCTTGCCAGCGATCGCCATAGGCGGTTACTTCCACAAAATGTGGTGAAGATGATGTTCATCATAATGAATTATAAATTCCTTTACCAGCAATTGCCTCCAGAGAGTACACAGGGACCTGTGACGGTGGATTCCAGTGGGGACAAATTAATACTCTGAGGATGAGGATGTAAAAACTGAAAGGGGCGAGGAATCGTCGGATGAGGATGAAATCTTGCCTCTGTAGAGCCAGTTTGTGCAAGGAGAGATTAACTGCTTCTTTTTTGGTGGGGGCCCAAACAAACCAATCATTTCAGCGACAGTCGTGTGGCAGACCCGGTCACTGAAATGATTGGTTTGTTAAAGTTTGCATGTCCTGTTTATACAAAATAAGGGTGGGTTGGAGGTCCCAAGGACAATTCCATCTTGCAACTTTTTTTTCTTTGGATTGTGCGCTCTTTGGGGCCTAGTTCTTAAAACTGCCATCCTGTCTGCCACTGCAGTGCCACTCCTAGATGGGCAAAGTGTTTGTGCCGCACACTTGCGTCGCTTAAGGGCCCTACACACTCTGCGATGTTCCGCCTAGGTGCCAGACGGCCGATGGGCAACCCCGCGGCAGGGAGAGGTGATGAGGGGAGGGGAGTGACGTTTCTTCACTCCCACAGTCACCCGGCTCCATAGCAGTTAATGCTAATATGGACAAGATTGTCCATACTGGCCTGCATGCATAAGCGACGAGGCACCAACGATGAACTAGCACGGGGCCGCGCATCGTTGGTGCCTACACACTGAACGATATGAACGAGTTCTCGTTCATTAATGAACGAGAACGTTAATATTGTTCAGTGTTATCTGCCAGTGTGTAGGGCCCATTAGCTTAGTCATCCAGATAACACTGTGCAACCTTTTGGCCTAAAAACAATATTGTAAGGTGTGAGGGGTTCAGAATAGACTGAAAATCAATGTTATTGAGGTTAATACTGTAGGAACAAAAAAACACAGCCAGCATTTTACAGACATACGGAATCCTGACATCCACCCGGTATTCTCACTCTGTTGGCGAGTCCACGCCACCGAGTGGGAATAGAACATGTGGCGAGCAAAGCAAGCCACCGGGTCTGATATGTGGTGAGCGCACTCGCAGCCGGGATTCCAGCAGACAGGCTGTCTGCATAGTGACAGCCGGCATCCCGTTTTCCTGGATATCATATGTATCCCCACGGTCATATGAGGCTATTCAATGAATCAAAATAGCAACCAGCTATACCATGTTGGCGCCAGGTATCTCCTTTGACTCCAAGAGAAAGATCCTGAAAAACCAGCAATGACTGGTCAAGGAGGATTTTTTTTAATATGGGTTTCCCAGATTTTGCCAGGTATTTTGTGAAGCTAGAACAGTATTGTCTGTGTGCACCATGAACCAGAAGGCATTTTCGGAATAAAGTTGAGCAAGTTGAACATCAAAACAAAAAACACCCACCAAACTGTTCCAGTAAATATTCATTGCATTAATCATTTGCCTGCAAAACTTAACATTTTGTTGGTTTACTCTGGCCTACGGTGCTTTACAATTATTTCCTCTCTTCACATTACCTATAAACTTTAAAATATTTAGGGCGGTATCCTTTTAGCCCTGATACCGTTTCAGATTATCAAAATGCCTGGATATCACGATTAATGACTGATGGTTATTTTCATGGTATCCAATTAGGGATAAGTCGATTTTCAAAAAAAATAAAGACTGACGCAAATATGTATGAATTAATCATACGATAACTATGTATTGTGCATGTAAATCGAAACGACTATACAAAAATAGTTGTTTACAGGTATTTATACAGTCTACTTTTCAAGAGTAGAGAAAGGAAAAAAATAAACACATTAACAATAGCACATTATTTAACGAAGCCTATTTTTTTTACTCCAAATGTTAAATGTAAAAAAAAATGTCCAGCACAGCTGTCATTTAAAAAAGGAGATCTACAATAAGTACTATGCTTCTAGTTC
This sequence comes from Pseudophryne corroboree, assembly GCF_028390025.1. Classification (NCBI taxonomy): domain Eukaryota; kingdom Metazoa; phylum Chordata; class Amphibia; order Anura; family Myobatrachidae; genus Pseudophryne; species Pseudophryne corroboree. The sequence goes on along the minus strand of NC_086444.1, from coordinate 947,941,569 downwards.
AATAAACAGATGAACCCAATGTCTTTGAATGACATAATAGCTGATCAGTGTACAGTACATCTTATGAAGACCCGTAAAGTAAAGAACTACTTCTGAAACTTAGTGATTACAAGATATATTTTTCAAAGCTTAAGTTTCTTTCTTCTTCCTCTACCATCAGGTGCTCCATCCATTTTCCGTTTCTGAGCCTGCAATAAAAGGTTACAGTAAAGGTTAGGATTTTGCGTGAGGAACAGACTACTGTTAAGATTTATTTGGTTACCTAAAGGGCAACTATCCCACCGTCTAAACACTGACATCTATCCCCATGTTATTCTGACACAACATAGTAATTCATTACATACACACCGATTCCGTGCACTATAGAAATTCAGCAAACCTCAAAACTTCACTCGTCTCCAACAACTTTCAAAATCCTTAAATGTACCCTTTTGAACATAAACGCAGTAACAATCTAACCCATGACCACTTACCTTCCAACAACCTAAATATTCTGGCAATAGAAGCATGACACACATGCAGTGTGGTTGGAACATATCTAGTATATACATATATATATATATCTAGTAATCATTTTTTCCTTAGCCCCATCAATATAGAATGATGAAAATATTAGAAGCCAAACTCACCGAGGATGATCTTGGTCCACGTTTCTTTTTCTCAGCTTTTTCCTTTTCTTCCAGTTCAAGATTCTCCCTCTCAATTAAGGTTATTAAAGTATTACATCTTCTCTGCAGTTCCTGAAGTGATGCAACACACACGTTTTCAGAATACGTTGCCCTTTCAACTTTGACCACTTAAATATTTGTCTAAATGCACTACAAGTACACAAATGTTATTGTACACAAAAAGCATTTAATCTGACTAAAAAGTAGTTTCTCCTGTACTTTCCTTTTTGATTGCTTCCCTTCACTATTAACCCAATGTTTATAGAAGCAAGTGTTTACATATTAAGTATGTCGCCAGATCGCCAGTTTCTTCGGAAACAGATACAGTAATAAGCTGACTGAGAGGTAGAAAATTGGAGGTCATCATAAGGCAAGGGGTGAATAATCCTTTAAACTGTAATGGTAGTTTTTCCACAAAACGCAAGCATCTTCCAAGCACATGAATTACTGTAAAAGCACCAAAATTTACTCACCATTGCAGTTCTTGATTTAAGAAACCAATCAAATCTAAACTGAGGCGAGTTCCGGATGCATTGCCTAAGCTCATCATAGACATTTTCCTTGTCAAAACCAAGTTTGTGCAGCATACAGATAAGAAAGCGATCCTCCTCCTCTGTGTAATTTTTTCCCTTGTTTGTGCCATAAGAAATCCTCAACTGATGAAAAGGTGCCTTGTATCGGCCAATCTAGAAGAAACACAGCAAATTATTTGCACAGACTTGCATTATTAACCTTTATGTAGTGACAGCATTTTATGCATCACTTTACAGAGACCTCAGTCTCTGCCCTCATGCAGTTTACAGGCTATATTTGCCAAACATGGAAGGGTACACAAGATCAAAAGCCAAATACATTTCCTGGATGTTCTGGACTGTGTCCTGTGTGATACATAAGATATATTTGTGCGCTGGTACTAATAACAGAATACACACTGATGGAATCGAAATTGTTTTACTATATTTAAAATATTTGTTCTGCTTTGCTAGCACTAGGTTTAAAAGATGGTTTCCATCAGTATCAAACTATATATATATATATATATATATATATATATATATATATATATATATATATATATATATATATATATAAGGAAGCACGTCTTTACAATAAAGGTAACTAGATGTTGAGGAGAGAGGGATATTCTCTGATATCTTCTTAATTATACAGTTATGGTGGTATAGTAAGATAACCACTTACTGGAATAATGCTTTAGGAAATTTCCCACAGGATAATCTCACTGTGAAGAGTATTATAATCAGGATTGGCACATTTACTATCTTTACAGGAAGTGTACACTGGGCGGACATCCGTGCGTTCCACCACGATTCAGGTGGAACGCAGGGCGGAAGTCAGTGATTCAGGCTGTCATACGAACACTTTAAAGTTACCATTTGAGACTCCCTTTGAGTAAAAGTCCATGTTGAGCTCAGAACAAGGATCTATTCCCTTTATTGCGATTCGGACATGTATTCATTTAAGCCTGTTAAATTAACCAATCATCAAGGTATAGGAAGTGAGGTAACTCGCATATAGGTATAAATAGGCCAGATATAGCCTCTCCAGTTCACTTGATATCCAGGAGAGGAGGCTGACACATATCCAGAATCTTTCATTGTGAGTAGAACTTTATGGCCCTAATTGAATTAATTATCTCACTTTATTGAGTGTGATGTGAATATCTCTAACTATTTCAGTTGGGGATTTATTTATTTATCCCCCTGGACAACCTGTTTGGTGTCATTGGTTTTACCTTAAAGTGAGTAGATTCATTAGTTTATTTTATAATCTAATTATAGCCATGTTGTTCAATTATCACCATGAACACCATTCAATCTATTTAGATTCTTTGTGGCACTTTACTAACCATGGAGGACACAGTATAATCGGTTTTGTCCTATAACTAAATGTGAGTATTAAAATACACCTCAATAAAGGCTAAATTAGGTTGCAATAAATTTCTACTACAAGTTGAGTATCCCTTATCCAAAATGCTTGGGACCAGAGGTATTTTGGATATGGGATTTTTCCGTATTTTGGAATAATTGCATACCATAATGAGATATCATGGTGTTGGGACCTAAATCTAAGCACAGAATGCATTTATGTTACATATACACCTTATACACACAGCCTGAAGGTAATTTTAGCCAATATTTTTTATAACTTTGTGCATTAAACAAAGTGTGTGTACATTCACACAATTCATTTATGTTACTTATACATACAGCCTGAAGGTCATTTAATACAATACTTTTAATAACTTTGTGTATTAAACAAAGTTTGTGTACATTGAGCGATCAAAAAACAAAGGTTTCACTATCTCTCTTTCACTCAAAAAAGTCTGTATTTCGGAATATTCCGTATTTCGGATATTTGGATATGGGATACTCAACCTGTAATAGTTTAAATCTGTGTTCTATAGAAAACATCTACCAGGAGTCACTAATAAGGAATATCTGACAAGAAGACCCCCGACAATTATCTTTTATGTAAGTGACTAATTAACTCTTTAGCCGGTATATAGTTCGAATTAGTTTATTGAATTTAATAAATACAATCTCTCCACCAGAAATACATACCACGTTATAATACTCTTCACAGTGAGATTATCCTGTGGGAAATTTCCTAAAGCATTATTCCAGTAAGTGGTTTTCTTACTATACCACCATAACTGTATAATTAAGAAGATATCAGAGAATATCCCTCTCTCCTCAACAACTAGTTACCTTTATTGTAAAGACGCGCTTCCTTATTGTAAAGACGTGCTTCCTATATTTATCAAGTCTGTATTATGAGGTGTTTTTTCCACTCCTTTGGATCTGTTATACATATTGTTAAACGAATCTGTTAAATGAACTGGTTGATGAAAATATGACACCATTTGATGTATCTCATTTGCTCTTTTCTCTCTCTCTCCTCCATTCACCCCACCAGCTACGACTTGTACCCCTGATGAAGTCCATAACGGACGAAACGCGTTGGGTTTTATGAAAAATATATTTAATATACACTGTTTCTGCATAAATGTGTATTGTGCTTATGGAACAACGTATACTACAAATTTTAACTTTTATTAAAAATAATCTTTTTGTCATTCTGGTTATGCTGGTTGGATTTTAATTTTTAATGACATTACTGGATCTGTGCGCCCTCTGAATACTTGTATTCTATATCTTTGTCTGTCTCCCACTAGCAGGGAGATTTTTCACGAGGTGCTGCCCCATTTATAGTACAGCGCGAATTAAAGGTATTGAGAGAGATATATATATATATATCTATATCAACACAAAGCAAAATCCCCTTACTAAACATAGTACGCATAAGGTCTGCAATTTCAATCAAGCACTAGGACACCAACATTACCTTTGTATCCAGAGCTTTCTTTATGCTAATTCTTCTCTGTATCCTTGCTTCTCCCCTTTCTATCTGAGCCATGATTTTCTCAATGTCTTGTAGCTCATTGCATCTTTCCCAAAAGACAGCTGAACAAAATCATTAGTTTGGATCACAATACATACATTACAGGAAAAAAAAAAAAAAGTGTAGTAATATTTATGCTTAGAGACGCTTTAAATCTTACAGCAATATATTTCTAGAAGACAGATTGCTTTCCTTCTATAAGACAGAGCCCAGTTTAACTACAATATAAACATTTGAGGATGCGCGAGACAAACTGATAACAACTGTATATGCATTATTTGCTGCTTTCCTTTTAAGATCCAGTCTGAAAACTCGTTTTTGTACATATGTTAAATCCTTTTCTAGACATCTGTTTGGAACACTGGAGCCATAGGGTATAGAGGTGCATGTAGGAGCAGAGGCACCTAATTATTAAGTCTGAGCTCTTGCTCCTCTACATCCCCAAGCCAAGAGTGTACCAGGTATGTGTCTAACTCGGTCCCAATACATAAGAAAGGTTAAAATGTAAATGAGAAGAGACCAGAAAGAGGACATGGACTTGTCTAGTGCTGAAGTACACTGGCCTGTTGCTGTTCTCCCTTTCCTCATTTACATTTCTATCTTTCTTCTGTACTCAGCAGTTTTAAAAATAACTGAAGCTCTCCCAGGGTTAGGGGCAGAACATCAGTACCCGATTCTGCCATCACCCCTACATCCAATGGTCCCAGTGACCCCCAAAGTGATGTAATTTTTTTTCTTCAAATATTAGTATAGACAAGCTAGCGTCTTTGGCCTTCCTCAGCTCAAACTACTATAGTCTGCAAACAAAATAATAGGTTTACTTCATCAATCACATGTACCTTAGCATTCACATTATATAACACACATAGCTCAGAAAGATTGTCCATAGCATGACTAAAACATAAAATAAATAAAAATGAGTATGCAGCACTACATAGAAATACCCTGCACAGAAGTACATAGAGCCTTGTAAACAAATACAAAGAAACCCTCAAGGGGCCAGCAAGGGATTTGCATAGGGCGATTAGAAAAAAATATCTAACTAAAATTCCTGTAGCAATCCATAAGAACTCTTCTGTACGAGTTCTAATTCAAATATCAACCACCACTATATAAAGGGTCGCACAGAGCGATGGATAGATTTTAAAAATACGAGATTTAAACCTGCCAGTGGTTTTTCAATAAAAATAACTATACTTTATGCATGTGTTATTTCAAAAAAAATTGTTATAAACAGTTTATACAATAATACAATATAACAATACATTAATGTATCTACTTTCTCAAGTTTATCCGGCGGACAAAGCGGTACTGCAAATTGGTGCTGTGAGTATGCAATACAGCTGGCTACACAAAAAGTGACATTACAGCAGACTTGATTTCTCACATTCTTCATCCCAACCACCCAGCCGGAAAGCTATTGATACAAGTTACTAAGGGGTCTATTCATGAAGCAGTGAAAAGAGCGGAGAAGTGAGCCAGTGGAGAAGTTGCCAATGGCAACCAATCAGCTGCTACGTATGATTTTATAGTATGCAAATTATAAATGTTACTTCAATGCTGATTGGTTCTTCACCACTGGCTCATTTCTCCACAGTTTTCACTGCTTCATGAATAGACACCTAAGTCTTTGGACATTCACACAATTGTTATAATAGTGACTGTCATTTTATGAAAACAGCTGAAACAGTTTCCTTTAACGTGTCACAAGTCTGCTATGATCATGAACTGGATAAACTTGAGAAAGTAGAGATGCATATATGTTTTATTGTTATATTTTATTATTATATAAACTGTTTATGCATGTTTTTTTGTATAACTTTTTATAAAGTAAAATTATTTTTATTGAAAAACCACTGGTAGGTTCACGACTCGCGACTTTATATAGTAGTGGTTGACCTAGAGCCTTGTGCCTAAATTAATAGCCTCATACCCGCTAGGCCTCGCATACTGTCACTGTACAGTGCATCCGGAAAGTATTCACATCCCTTCACTTTTTCCACATTGTTATGTTACAGCCTTATTCCCAAATGGAATAAATCAATTTTCCCCCTCAAAATTCTACACACAATACCCCATGACAACGTGAGATTTGTGCAAATTTATTAAAAATTAAAAACGAAGAAATCACATGTACATACAAATATTCATAGCCTTTGCCATTAAGCTCAAAATTGAGCTCAGGTGCATCCTGTTTCCACTGATCATCCTTAAGATATTTTTACAGATTAACTGGAGTCCACCTGTGGTAAATGAAGTTGATCAGGCATGATTTGGAAAGGCACACACACCTGTCTATATAAGGTCCCACACTTGACAGTGCATGCCTGAGCACAAATCAAGCGTGAAGTCAAAGGAATTGTCTATAGACCTCCGAGACAGGATAGTCTCGAAGGCACAAATCTGGGGAAGGTTACAAAAAATAAATAAATATTTATCTTCTGCTTTGAAGGTCCCAATGAGCACAGTGGCGTCCATTATCCATAAGTGGAAGAAGTTCGGAACCAAATGGACTCTTCCTAGAGCTGGCCGGCCGTCTAAACTGAGTGATCGGGGGAGAAGGGCCCTAATCACAGAGGTGACCAAGAACCTGATGGTCACTGTCAGAGCTAGAGCATTCCTCTGTGGGGAGAGGAGAACCTTCCAGAAGGACAACCATCTCTGCAGCAATCCACCAAACAGGCTTGTATGGTAGAGTGGCCAGACGGAAGCCACTACTTAGTAAAAAGCACATGGCAGCCCATCTGGAGTTTGCCAAAATGCACCTGAAGGACTCTCAGACCATGAGAAACAAAATTCTCTGGTCTGATGAGACAAAGATTGAACTCTTTGGCGTGAATGTCAGGCGTCATGTTTGGAGGAAACCAGGCACCACTCTTCACCAGGTCAATACCTTCCCTACAGTGATGCATGGTGGTGGCAGCATCATGCTGTGGGGATGTTTTTCAGTGGCAGGAACTGGGAGACTAGTCCGGATAGAGGAAAAGATGAATGCAGCAATGTACAGACACATCCTGGATGAAAACCTGCTCTAGAGCGCTCTTGACCTCAGACTGGTACGACCGTTCATCTTTCAGCAGGACAACAACCCTAAGCACACAGCCAAGATATCAAAGGAGTGGCTTTAGGACAACTCTGTGAATGTATTTGAGTGGCCCAGCCAGAGCCCAGACTTGAATCCAATTGAACATCTCTGGAGAGATCTGAAAATGGCTGTGTAGCGACTCTTCCCATCCAAACTGATAGAACTTGAGAGGTGCTGCAAAGAGGAATGGGCGAAAATGCCCAAAGATAGGTGTGCCAAGCTTGTGGCATCATATTCAAAAAGACTCCAGGCTGTAATTGCTGCCAAAGTTACATCAACAAAGTATTGAGCAAAGGCTGTGAATACTTATTGATTTTAGTTTATTTTGAATAAATTTGCAAAAATATCAAAAAACTTTTCACGTTGTCATTATGGGGTATTGTGTGTAGAATTTTGAAGGGAATTTTTATTTATTTATTCCATTTTGGAATAAGGCTGCAACATAAAATAGGGATTTTTGCTACTTACCGTAAAATCTCTCTCTCTGATTCCATCTGGGGGACGCTGCGCTGTTACTTGTGGGTTAGAGAGTGTGGATGGGAGTTTGGCACAGAACCTATCAAAACTAACTCCTCCCCCCCTCTAACCCCTCCCATCTCCAGCCTACCACCAGATCACCTCAGTTAACGTTTAGCAAAGCCGGAGGAGATGAGATAGAACCTGACCAAGGAAACCAGACAAAAATACGGGAGGGATCGCAGCGTCCCCCAGATGGAATCAGAGAAAGATTTTACGGTAAGTAGCAAAAATCCCTATTTCTCTTTCATCCATCTGGGGGACGCTGCGCTGTTACTTGTGGGATTTCCCAAAGCAAGCTAATTAGAGGAGGGAGACGTGGACGGCATAGCCGTCCGTAAAATCTGACGCCCAACAGAGGCAGACTCCAAACCAAAAGTATGAAAACGGTAGAACTTTGTGAAGGTATGCACGGAAGACCAGGTTGCCGCTCGACATAACTGCTCGACGGACACTCCACCGCGCACAGCCCAAGAGGATCCAACAGCTCTGGTCGAATGAGCCCTCAACGAATCAGGAACAGGTAACGCTGAAGAAACATAAGCCTGTCTAATAGCAGATGTAACCCAGCGCGCCACTGTATTTTTAGAGGCCGGCCAGCCACGCTTGGGCGCAGCAAACAAAATCAGTAAGGTATCCGTACGTCGAATAGATTCTGTACGGGACAAATATATGCGTAAGGCTCTAACAACATCTAAGGAGGCCAAATGGCAATCCCCTCCAGCAGATTCTGGAACAAACGCCGGAAGAACAATGTCCTGATTCATATGGAAAGCCGATACCACTTTAGGCAGAAAAGAAGGCTTTGTACGCAAAACCACTCGATTGTCGTGAAAAACCAACAAAGGCGGCCTGCAAGAAAGGGCTGCCAACTCAGAAACACGCCTAGCGGAGGCAATGGCCAAGAGAAAAACCACTTTAAGAGTAAGAAAACGTAACTCAACAGAATTTAATGGTTCAAACGGAGGCTTCTGGAGAGCCTGAAGAACCAGATTTAAATCCCACGGTGGAACCGGAGGTATAAAGGGAGGTTGAATCCTGAGTACACCCTGAAAGAAGGTCTGAACATCCGGAATGGTAGCCAATCTTTTTTGAAAAAGTACCGACCGTGCCGAAACCTGTCCCTTAAGAGAAGACAAACGAAGTCCCTTAGTCAGACCCTCCTGGAGAAAAGAGAGCAGACGAGGTAATTGGAAGAGGTGCGGGGACAACACACGCCTTTCACACCAAGCAATGTAAATACGCCATACCCTGTGATAAATACGAGAAGTGACAGGCTTCCTAGCCTGAAGCATTGTTTTTACCACTGGACGAGATAATCCTTTAGCTCTTAAAATGTTGGATTCAAGAACCAAGCCGTCAAAGCCAGACGATCTAAACCCTGATGGTGACAAGGACCTTGTAAGAGGAGATCGGGTCATAGAGGAAGACTGAACGGTTCTCCGACCACCATGCTCCGAAGAAGAGTGTACCACTGACGTCGAGGCCAGTCTGGTGCTACAAGAATGACTGGTAGACCCTCTCTGCGGATGCGTTGAAGAAGACGCGGTATCAAGGGAATTGGAGGAAACACATATCCGAGACGAAATTGCCACGGGGCTGTCAATGCATCGATTAGCGTTGCTTGAGGGTCTTGAGTGCGAGAGCCGTACTGAGGTAACTTTCGGTTTAGGCGGGATGCCATGAGATCTATGTCGGGTGTGCCCCACTGAGACACCAGGGTCAGAAAGACTTCTTGATGTAGTTCCCATTCCCCCGGATGTATCGTGTGGCGGCTTAAGAAATCTGCTTCCCAGTTTTCTACCCCTGGAATGTGAATTGCGGATATGGTCGGAATCCACTTCTCCGCCCACTGTAGAATATGTGTGACTTCCTTTATGGCTCTCCAACTGCGAGTTCCTCCCTGCTTGTTTATGTAAGCTACTGCTGTTGCGTTGTCTGATTGGATGCGTACTGGGTGACCCCTGACACTGTCCTGTATCTGAACCAGAGAATACCGAATTGCTCTTAACTCTAAAATGTTGATTGGTAGCCTTGATTCCTGAACGCTCCAGAGCCCCTGGAGATGCTGAGACTGAAATACCGCCCCCCAACCGGTGAGGCTGGCGTCCGTGGTGACCATCATCCAATCCCATACCGTGAACGGTGCTCCTTTGGTCAGATTTGGACTGTGAAGCCACCAAAGTAGAGACTGTCGAGTCTGAACCGACAGCCGGCATAATTGCAAGTCCAGATGCGGATCCGTCCGATTCCAAGAGCCCAGAATCTGAGACTGAAGGGCACACGAGCATGAAATCTGGCATATGGTACCGCCTCGAACGCTGCTACCATCTTGCCCAACACCTGCATACATCTGAGAACCGACACCCTTGGCAATTGTAAGAGAGAGCGAATCCTGGACCCGAGATCCTGAATCTTGTCCGGAGGTAGAAAAACCCTCTGCCTCCTTGTGTCGAACAGGAGACCTAGAAACAATATCTCCTGAGAGGGAGTCCGGGAAGATTTTTGGAAATTCACAATCCATCCGAAGGATTGCAGAGTGGCCGTGGTGCGCTGTAGGTGTAGTTGAAGAAGTTCTGGCGAGGAAGCTTTTAGAAGTAGATCGTCTAGATAAGGAGTAATATTGATCTCCTGGCCTCTGAGGACCGCTACCACGTGACCCAATATTTTTGTAAATACTCGAGGGGCCGTGGAAAGACCGAAGGGAAGAGCCTGAAACTGGAAGTGCCAGGGCCTTAGTGCGAACCTCAACAGACATTGGTGACCCGACCAAATTGGAACGTGGAGATAAGCGTCCTTTATGTCGATAGATGCCAAATATTCCTCTGGTTCCATGGCTGCGATGATTGAACGAATCGATTCCATTTTGAACTTCTGGACAGAAAGGTAAGGATTAAGGCACTTTAGATTTAAAATGGGCCAAAAGGAACCGTCCGGTTTGTTTACTAGAAAAAGACTTGAGTAAAACCCTTGACCGCGTTGAGTTCTGGGAACTTAACGAATTACTCCTTGTTTCAAGAGCGTGAAAGTAGCCTGAGTTATTGCTTGTCGTCTGGAGGGATCCCGCGGAAGAGGAGTGATGAAGAAACGGTTTGGAACAGGTTCTTCGAGATCTAAAATGTAACCTCGGGTTATGACTCCAGACACCCACTGATCCGGATGCGACAGGAGCCACACCTCTTTGAACTGTAGTAACCGCGCTCCCACTACCAAGGATCCCTCCAGGGGATTCCTTGCGTCATGCTGCAGGCTTGTCGGCAGGTTTGACTGCCGCTCTGCGAGGTGCTTGTGCGCCCCTACCACGGTACACGCCTCTACGTGGGAATCTTGAAAAGGCCCGAAAGGACTGGAACCCGCCCCTACTCTGAGTACGGAAGGATCGAAACCTAGTCGCTCTTGACTTCTGAGGGGCAACTGGAAGAAATGGACTCTTACCACCTGTAGTATCAGAGATAATCTTTTTAAGCTCTGAACCAAAGAGGAACTCTCCTTCAAAAGGAACCGCTGTCAATGTCTGTTTTGAATCAGAGTCAGCGTTCCAAACACGAAGCCATAGCGCACGCCTTGCTGTAACCGCCTGAGCAGATACCCGCGACTGTAGTGAGACAGAGTCTAGTAAGGCCTCACCAACGAAGGTGACCGCCTCGAAGATCTGCTCAGCCAGCTGAATAGCCTCTGATGGGTCATCTGACTGCATGCCAGATACCACCTGGCCCAACCATTCATCAACGGCTTTAAGGACCCAGGCACTAGCAAGTATTGGGCGCAGAGAAATACCTGATAAAGCAAAAATGGACTTAAGAATAGCTTCAAGCTTCCGATCTGTTGGATCCTTTAATGTCACTGATTGTGCTGAAGGAATTACCGTAGCCTTCGCCAAATGAGAAATAGGAGCATCCACTCTCGGAGCAGTCTCCCAGAATTTTGTGTCGTCATCTGCAAAGGGATACAAAAATTTTAATTTCTTAGGAGCCTGAAATCGTGAATCTGGCCTAAGCCAAGGTTCCTTCAAAATGTCTTCAAAATGAGTATAAGACGGAAAGACTACTACTTGTCTTTTCTGACGCTTGAAGAAACCTGAAGTCTCCGCCTCCGCCGAATCCTGAATATTAAGAGTCTGACGGATGGCCTCAATCAATAATCTGACACCTGAACTTGTAGATAATTCCTCCTCTTCCCAGGCGGAAGTATCCTCCCACTCAGACTCCAGTTCGCCCTCCTCCAGAGGAGCGGATACCGGATCCAAGTCCTCTCCTGGGAAGGTGATAGCGGCCACCGGATGCTGTCGCTTAGCGGCCGCCGAACTGGACGCTGACACCATCTTGTTAATAGACTGTGCCAAGTCAACAATACTTTTTCCCATATTCCTTGCCCAAGGTGGCTCCATAGCCGACTGACCGGAATCCACCCCTGACTGTGATTGACGTAAATCAGCAATAGCGTCGGCCATGTTCCTGGCCCACAGAGGGACTGACTGATCTGCTGATACACTAGGCTGCTCTACTGTAGGTGTCACGGAGCATGTCCTGCAGAGCGAACCAGGATCCGTGCTACCCTTTGACATCTTTGAACCACACTGAGAACAGGCAAAATATACAGCTGAGCCTGTCTTCCCCTTAGTAGGTTTGTCTGGCTTACTGGTCATTATTATATATTTTTTTTTTTTTTTTTTTAGTGACTTATTAAATAAAGGAAATTTCTATATAAAAGGCTTCCCACCTATACAGTTGCTGACAAATTGTGTACCCCTCCTGTAAATCTCAGTGTGAGTACTAAACAACTGATAAAGTCAAGACAGCCTGTGGGAAACCTTGCAGGATACTTCTTACAATCTTATACTTGCTATTTTGCTGCTCCCCGCCTGTGAGATATACAGGGTGAGATGCTGTCCCTGTGTGTTGTGGCGTCAGCGCAGTGTCCCTCGCTTCCACTCCGGCAGCAAGCAGTAAGATGGCGCCTGAAGGTGGGACCCGCCCCCACAGAGTGAGGACGACGGACGCTACATGGCGGGTGTGCAATGCGGGAAGACGTCATCTCCCCCAGCATCCCGCCGCGGTTACCGCTCCCCTTCATTGACCGGAGCGTCATACGTCCCCCTTCCCTGAAGGGACCTTCCGCTCTCTGCGCTGTTACACTAGCGGCGGCGATCTGAGAGATCCCGTGCGCTAGTGCTGCCCGCAGGGACCTTAGCGCTGCAGTGAAAAGAAAACTAGCGGCAGTGATTTGAGTGATCCCGTCCGCTAGAACTGTGAATACAGTCTCCTCCATAATAGGGGAACAGGGGGAGGGGGGGGGGATTAGGATCTTGTCCTACCGTGACAGCCAGTGTCCCCCGCTCTGTTTATGCCTCCTCGGATCTGAGCCCGGAATGAGAAAGCCCCAGTGACCGCAGTATGGTGACTCCCCAGAGGCGCAAAAAGGAGTGAGTAAAAGCATACTGACTAACCCCACTCCTGTTATACTTGTCACCTGTGGACAGGGACTAAGTATTATTGAAGAAATCTAAAGAAAAGAAATAAAACCTAACTAAAAGCTATAGCTAAGGAATCTGTGCCTGTACTCCTCAGGCACAAAACTAAAACTGAGGTGATCTGGTGGTAGGCTGGAGATGGGAGGGGTTAGAGGGGGTGGAGGAGTTAGTTTTGATAGGTTCTGTGCCAAACTCCCATCCACACACTCAAACCCACAAGTAACAGCGCAGCGTCCCCCAGATGGATGAAAGAGAAATGTGGAAATAGCGAAGCGCTGTGAATACTTTCCGGATGCACTGTATATATCCCTGTTGCTCATTAGTTCTGCTTCTGCCCCATTCACTTATATTTCTTGTGGTGGTTCTGTGTCTCCACACTAGCAAAGATAAGAAAAAGCACTACCATTTCATTCAATTGAATTGTGAGGCTTCATGGTTTTAGCCAACACCACTACTGAGAATTCATGTAGTGAAGCCAGAACTACTGTAACAAATTAAACTAGATCCTGCGATGGAAGCGTGAATGATAAGCTTTCCATTTTACAGTTGGACCCTGTATTTGTAAAGATGCACATGACATCTTGGCTCCAAAAATGTCCCCAAACTCTACTGCAGATAAGCTAGAAGCCTACTTATCCACGGGAAACATCAAAAATGATCTAAAAATTGAGCAGTGAACACAAACCAATTGTCTTTACAACAAATAAACCACTTACATATTTACACCCCTGCTTGCAAAAACATAAGGGAAACCGTTACCTGAATACTCCATTACATCATCCGGAGTTTTGCCTTCCACTTCACGGGCAATATTTTCAATGTCATCGCGTCCCCATTTTTCATTGGCTTTGATGAACTGGTTAAAATCTCTCTTGTTCCAATTGGTAAAGCCCTGAAAAATGAAGACAGAACATTCCCTTAGCATAAATATGACATCTAAAAGATACGCATTTGTGTTTCATAATCATAACGTCTTGAAAGCCAATAAACTGCTGCTTTGCACACCTGAGTTAGTAATTTTTCCTTTTCATCCAACTCTTCGTCATTAAGTGGCTCTGCTTCATCAATCTTCAACTGTTCTTCCTTTTGTGCCTGTGCTGCATTAGGTAAGTCAGGGTTGCGAGGTACCTGAGGTAGCAGAACAGCATTAGTGACTGTAGTACAGAAATTATACTGAAAATTTAGCTTGAAATTCAAAATATCTTACCTTATAACCAATTGTTTTTCTATAATAAAGAATTTCCTTTTCCAATAACTCAAATAATCGTGGAGGGAAAAATTGAAAATCTTGAACATTTGGTTGTTTTGGAGGTCGTGGAGCCTAGGCAGATCGTAACAAAAGTTATTTGCCATGAAGGAGAAAAGGGCTAATACAGGTTGAGTATCCCATATCCAAATATTCCGAAATACGGAATATTCCGAAATACGGACTTTTTTGAGTGAGAGTGAGATCGTGAAACCTTTGTTTTTTGATGGCTTAATGTACACAAACTTTGTTTAATACACAAAGTTATTAAAAATATTGTATTAAATTACCTTCAGGCTGTGTGTATAAGGTGTATATGAAACATAAATGAATTGTGTGAATGTACACACACTTTGTTTAATGCACAAAGTTATAAAAAATATTGGCTAAAATTACCTTCAGGCTGTGTGTATAAGGTGTATATGTAACATAAATGCATTCTGTGATTAGATGTAGGTCCCATCACCATGATCTCATTATGGTATGCAATTATTCCAAAATACGGAAAAATCCCATATCCAAAATACCTCTGGTCCCAAGCATTTTGGATAAGGGAGACTCAACCTGTATGATATACCCAAGGTGCCCCCAATGCAACAGAGGGGGACTTCATCTGCTCTTTTTTATTGGGATTGTACTAAAGTCAATCTCATACACTTACCTTCGGTATTTTTGGTTCACTGACACGAAGAGCTTCTCTAAAATAGGCATCAACAGCATAATTTGCTTTTCTTTCACGCTTTGGAGGTTCAATCCATTCGGTAAATGCCATCTTGTTAAAAATAAATAAAAAATAGTCATAAGAATATATTAAATAAGGCATACTGCTCCATAAACATTACATTAAAAAAAAAACAACGCGTATACAAACGCAACAATATTAACTGTGGAAGTCATTTTTACCTTTTGTTTTTCTCTGTAATCTTCACCTTCAAAATTATAAACACTGGACTCCGTATCCACAGTAAAGTTCCTCAATGAGCTTTCACCCATGTTTGAGAGTTTCTCTTTCATTTCTGCAGTCTAAAAAAAATAAAAATATAAAACAAAAATAAAAAAAACTCAGCAAGGAGAAGTAGATTTATAGAAAATTTCTAGGAAAAACTGATAAATGCGATTCCTCGATTAAGTACTGGATTCTCTGATGTATATCAGCCTAAAACCTTTAAGGCAAAAACGTATAGAATTGTGTACATACATTTATATAGGTTGATACAATTAGCATGAGCTTACTCACCCAGTAAGTAAGTATATGCCACATTTGCGGTACTCACGAGATCAGGGATTTTTGTTCGCCACTTTACTAGGCTGCATACAAAAAATAAGAATTTACTTACCGATAATTCTATTTCTCGGAGTCCGTAGTGGATGCTGGGGTTCCTGAAAGGACCATGGGGAATAGCGGCTCCGCAGGAGACAGGGCACAAAAGTAAAGCTTTTACAGGTCAGGTGGTGTGTACTGGCTCCTCCCCCCATGACCCTCCTCCAGACTCCAGTTAGGTACTGTGCCCGGACGAGCGTACACAATAAGGGAGGATTTTGAATCCCGGGTAAGACTCATACCAGCCACACCAATCACACCGTACAACTTGTGATCTAAACCCAGTTAACAGTATGATAACAGAGGAGCCTCTGAAAGATGGCTTCCTAAACAATAACCCGAATTAGTTAACAATAACTATGTACAAGTATTGCAGATAATCCGCACTTGGGATGGGCGCCCAGCATCCACTACGGACTCCGAGAAATAGAATTATCGGTAAGTAAATTCTTATTTTCTCTATCGTCCTAAGTGGATGCTGGGGTTCCTGAAAGGACCATGGGGATTATACCAAAGCTCCCAAACGGGCGGGAGAGTGCGGATGACTCTGCAGCACCGAATGAGAGAACTCCAGGTCCTCCTTTGCCAGGGTATCAAATTTGTAAAAATTTACAAACGTGTTCTCCCCTGACCACGTAGCTGCTCGGCAGAGTTGTAATGCCGAGACCCCTCGGGCAGCCGCCCAAGATGAGCCCACCTTCCTTGCGGAATGGGCCTTAACAGATTTAGGCTGTGGCAGGCCTGCCACAGAATGTACAAGTTGAATTTTGTTACAAATCCAACGAGCAATCGACTGCTTAGAAGCAGGTGCACCCAACTTGTTGGGTGCATACAGTATAAACAGCGAGCCAGATTTTCTGACTCCAGCCGTCCTTTAAATGTATATTTTTAAGGCTCTGACAACGTCCAACAACTTGGAGTCCTTCAAGTCGTCTGTAGCCGCAGGCACTACAATAGGCTGGTTCAGGTGAAACGCTGATACCACCTTAGGGAGAAAATGCGGACGCGTCCGCAGCTCTGCCCTATGTCGAATGGAAAATTAAATAAGGGCTTTTATAAAACAAAGCCGCCAGTTCAGATACTCTCCCGGCCGAAGCCAGGGCCAGTAACATAGTCACTTTCCATGTGAGATATTTCAAATCCACATTCTTTAGTGGTTCAAACCAATTGGATTTGAGGAAATCTAAAACTACATTTAGATCCCACGGTGCCACCTTAGGCACCACAGGAGGCTGTATATGCAGTACTCCTTTGATAAAAATCTGGACCTCAGGGACTGAGGCCAATTCTTTTTGGAAGAATATTGATAGGGCCGAAATTTGAACCTTAATAGATCCCAATTTGAGACCCATAGACAATCCTGATTGCAGGAAATGTAGGAAAACGACCCAGTTGAAATTCCTCCATCGGAGCACTCCGCTGCTCGCACCACGCAACATATTTTCGCCAAATACTGCGATAATGCTTCGCGGTGACTTCCTTCCTTGCCTTTATCAAGGTAGGAATGACTTCTTCTGGAATGCCTTTTCCTTTTAGGATCTGGCATTCAAACGCCATGCCGTCAAACGCAGCCGCGGTAAGTCTTGAAAAAGACAAGTACCCTGCTGAAGCAGGTCCCTTCTCAGAAGTAGAGGCCACGGATCGTCCGTGACCATCTCTTGAAGTTCCGGGTACCAAGTCCTTCTTGGCCAATCCGGAGCCACTAGTCTTACTCCTCTTTGCCGTATAATCCTCAATACCTTTGGTATGAGAGGCAGAGGAGGAAACACATATACCGACTGGTACACCCAAGGTGTTACCAGCGCGTCCACAGCTATTGCCTGCGGATCTCTTGACCTGGCGCAATACCTGTCCAGTGTTTTGTTGAGGCGAGACGCCATCATGTCCACCATTGGTTTTACCCAACGGTTTAATAGCATGTGGAAAACTTCTGGATGAAGTCCCCACTCTCCCGGGTGAAGGTCGTGTCTGCTGAGGAAGTCTGCTTCCCAGTTGTCCACGCCCGGGATGAATACTGCTGACAGTGCTATCACGTGATTCTCCGCCCAGCGAAGGATCCTGGCAGCTTCTGCCATTGCCCTCCTGCTTCTTGTGCCGCCCTGTCTGTTTACATGGGCGACTGCCGTGATGTTGTCCGACTGGATCAACACCGGTCTTCCTTGAAGCAGAGGTTCCGCCTGGCTTAGAGCATTGTAGATTGCTCTTAGTTCCAGAATGCTTATGTGAAGAGACTTTTTCAGGCTCGACCACACTCCCTGGAAATTTCTTCCCTGTGTGACTGCTCCCCAGCCTCTCAGGCTGGCATCCGTGGTCACCAGGATCCAATCCTGCATGCCGAATCTGCGGCCCTCCAATAGATGAGCCTCCTGCAACCACCACAGAAGGGATACCCTTGTCCTCGGCGACAGGGTTATCCGCAGGTGCATCTGAAGATGCGACCCTGACCATTTGTCCAACAGATCCCTTTGCATGGAATCTGCCGAAAGGGATTGCTTCATAAGAAGCTACCATTTTTTCCCAGGACTCTTGTGCATTGATGTACAGACACCTTTCCTGGTTTTAGGAGGTTCCTGACCAGGTCAGATAACTCCTTGGCTTTTTCTTCGGGAAGAAAAACCTTTTTCTGAACTGTGTCCAGAATCATCCCCAGGAACAGCAGACGAGTTGTCGGCATTAATTGGGATTTTGGAATATTCAGAATCCATCCGTGCTGCTTTAGCACCTCTTGAGATAGTGCTAAACCCATCTCTAGCTGTTCTCTGGACCTTGCCTTTATTAGGAGATCGTCCAAGTATGGGATAATTAATACGCCTTTTCTTCGAAGAAGAAATATTATCTCGGCCATTACCTTTGTAAAGACCCGAGGTGCCGTGGACAAACCAAACGGCAGCGTCTGAAACTGATAGTGACAGTTTTGTACAACGAACCTGAGGTACCCCTGGTGTGAGGGGTAATTGGAACGTGGAGATACGCATCCTTGATGTCCAAGGATACCATAAAGTCCCCTTCTTCCAGGTTCGCTATCACTGCTCTGAGTGACTCCATCTTGAACTTGAACTTCTTTATGTACAGGTTCAAGGACTTCAGATTTAGAATAGGCCTTACCGAGCCATCCGGCTTCGGTACCACAAAAAGAGTGGAATAATACCCCTTCCCTTGTTGTAGAAGAGGTACCTTGACTATCACCTGCTGAGAATACAGCTTGTGAATGGCTTCCAAAACCGTCTCCCTTTCTGAGGGGGACGTTGGTAAAACAGACTTCAGGAAACGGCGAGGTGGCTCTGTCTCTAATTTCAACCTGTACCCCTGAGATATTATCTGCAGGATCCAGGGATTTACCTGCGAGTGAGCCCACTGCGCGCTGTAATTCTTGAGACGACCGCCTACCGCCCCCGAGTCCGCTTGCGAAGCCCCAGCGTCATGCTGAGGCTTTTGTAGAAGCCGGGGAGGGCTTCTGTTCCTGGGAAGGAGCTGCCTGTTGCAGTCTCTTCCCTCGTCCTCTGCCTCGTGGCAGATATGAATAGCCCTTTGCTCTCTTATTTTTAAAGGAACGAAAGGGCTGCGGTTGAAAGGTCGGTGCCTTTTTCTGTTGGGGAGTGACTTGAGGTAGAAAGGTGGATTTCCCGGCCGTAGCCGTGGCCACCAAATCCGATAGACCGACCCCAAATAACTCCTCTACGCATCGCCTGTCCACTGTCGTGTCCATAAAGCTCTTCTGGCCGAAATGGACATAGCACTTACCCGTGATGCCAGTGTGCAGATATCTCTCTGTGCATCACGCATATAAAGAAATGCATCCTTTATTTGTTCTAACGACAGTAAAATATTGTCCCTGTCCAGGGTATCAATATTTTCGATCAGGGACTCTGACCAAACTACCCCAGCACTGCACATCCAGGCAGTCGCAATAGCTGGTCGTAGTATAACACCTGCATGTGTGTATATACCTTTTTGGATATTTTCCATCCTCCTATCTGATGGATCTTTAAGTGCGGCCGTCTCAGGAGAGGGTAACGCCACTTGTTTTGATAAGCGTGTTAGCGCTTTGTCCACCCTAGGAGGTGTTTCCCAGCGCTCCCTAACCTCTGGCGGGAAAGGGTATAAAGCCAATAACTTCTTTGAAATTAGCAGTTTTTTATCGGGGCACCCCCCGCTTCATCACACACGTCATTTAATTCTTCTGATTCGGTAAAAACTACTAGTAGTTTTTTCACACCCCACATAATACCCTGTTTAGTGGTACCTGTAGTATCAGCTAAATGTAACATCTCCTTTATTGCCAAAATCATATAACGTGTGGCCCTACTGGAAAATACGGTTGATTCGTCACCTTCACCACCGGAATCAGTGCCTGTGTCTGGGTCTGTGTCGACCGACTGAGGCAAGGGGCGTTTTACAGCCCCTGACGGTGTTTGAGGCGCCTGGACAGGCACTAATTGAGTGTCCGGCCGCCTCATGTCGGCAAACGACTGCTTAAGCGAGTTGACGCTATCCCGTAATTCCACAAATAAAGGCATCCATTCTGGTGTCGACCCCCTAGAAGGTGACATCCTCATATTTGGCAATTGCTCCGCCTCCACACCAATAACGTCCTCATACATGTCGACACACACGTACCGACACACAGCAGACACACAGGGAATGCTCTATACGAAGACAGGACCCACTAGCCCTTTGGGGAGACAGAGGGAGAGTCTGCCAGCACACACCAAAAAGCGCTATATATGACAGGGATAGCCTTATGATTAAGTGCTCCCTTATAGCTGCTTTTATATTAATATATTGCCATTTATTTTGCCCCCCCTCTCTGTTATACCCTGTTTCTGTAGTGCAGTGCAGGGGAGAGACCTGGGAGCCTTCCTGACCAGCGGAGCTGTGACAGAAAATGGCGCCGTGTGCTGAGGAGATAGGCCCCGCCCCTTTTCCGGCGGGCTCGTCTCCCGCTATTTAGTACATTTAGGCAGGGGTAAATATCTCCATATAGCCTCTGGGGCTATATGTGAGGTATTTTTAGCCTTTTTAAAGGTTTTCATTTGCCTCCCAGGGCGCCCCCCCCCCAGCGCCCTGCACCCTCAGTGACTGCCGTGTGAAGTGTGCTGAGAGGAAAATGGCGCACAGCTGCAGTGCTGTGCGCTACCTTAAGAAGACTGCAGGAGTCTTCAGCCGCCGATTCTGGACCTCTTCTTGCTTCAGCATCTGTGAGGGGGCCGGCGGCGTGGCTCCGGTGACCATCCAGGCTGTACCTGTGATCGTCCCTCTGGAGCTTCATGTCCAGTAGCCAAGAAGCCAATCCATCCTGCACGCAGGTGAGTTCACTTCTTCTCCCCTCTGTCCCTCGTTGCAGTGATCCTGTTGCCAGCAGGAATCACTGTAAAATAAAAAACCTAAGCTAAACTCTCTAAGCAGCTCTTTATGAGAGCCACCTAGAATTGCACCCTTCTCGGCCGGGCACAAAAATCTAACTGGAGTCTGGAGGAGGGTCATGGGGGGAGGAGCCAGTACACACCACCTGACCTGTAAAAGCTTTACTTTTGTGCCCTGTCTCCTGCGGAGCCGCTATTCCCCATGGTCCTTTCAGGAACCCCAGCATCCACTTAGGACGATAGAGAAATCTGCAATTTCTGGGCTGCAATGGCACATCGCCAGGTTTATAACTAATTGACTCTAACCCATATCGGCAGTAGTTAACCACATGGCAAAAAAGAGGTTTTGGTACTTACTGATAAATCCTTTTCTCTGAATCCACTCGGGAACATTGAAGATTTCTCAGACAGCTGGGGCGTGAAGGGATGCAGACTGGAGGTAGCACAATATAATAAAAAATTATGCACAGCTGGCTATTCCCTCTACACGCCCGCTAATCCCTTCAGTTTGAAAATTTGACGAAGAGAAGAGGGAACATGAAAAATCAAGACCATACTGGAAGGAACCAACACGTAACCAAGAACTATGAACATAAATTTAGTTAGAAAAGTTTGATTATTAACAAGAACACACAGGCTGACAGCACCGAGGCGGGCGTCATGTCCGCGGGTGGATTCAGAGAAATGGATTTATCGTTAAGTACCAAAATCCTCTTTTCTCTATGATCCACTAAGGGACACTGGAGATTTCTCAGACAACTGGGGACGTCCCAAAGATACTCACACAGGCGAGTGTGCTGTCCGAAGCCTGAAGAACCTACCATCCAAAGTTTGCCGCTGTAAATGCAAACGTATCAAACTTCTAGAATCGAGTGACCACGTTGCCGCTCTGCAAAGTTGGGTAGTAGAGGCTCCTCTAGCCGCAGCCCATGAAGCTCCCACTGATCTGGTAGTATGAGCATCTACCCGAAATGAAACTCTTACTACTAGAGAGAGATGCCTGCTTTATGGTTAGTCGTATCCATCTGGCCAAAGTGTTTTGAAGCCTGCCAGCCCTTCCTGGGACCATTACTTCCTAATGGAATTTGTAGCCTGTACGTATTCCCGTAAGGCTCTGACCACATCCAATGTCAAGGCCCCTGGAAGGAAGGGACCACAATCTGTTTTGTGTGGAAAACACCTTACGTAAAAAAAAAAACAAAAAAAAACCCCACAGTTTTTGTACGGAGCCCCGCTTTGTCCTCATGAAAAACTAGGAAAGGACTTCTACATGACAGAGCCCCTAACTCGGAGACCCTCCTCGCTGATGCTAAAGCTAGGAGCAGGACTACCTTCCAACTCAAGTATTTCAGATCTGCTTTCTCCAAAGGCTAAAAAACTGCCAATCTAAAAAATTCTAACACCAAATTTAAATCCCACGGGGCCGTGGGAGGACGAAAGGGTGTTGTATTACTCAACACTCCTTGCAAAAATGTCTGGAACTCCTGCAAGGACGCCAGATGTTGCTGAAAAAAAGATAGAGGGGGCTGAGACCTGAAACTTCAAATATCCCAAATCTCAAACCACCATCCAAACCATTTTGGAGAAAAGGAGGATTTTGGTACTTACCGATAAATCCATTTCTCTGAATCCACTCGGGGACACTGGAACAGCCTTATACAGTAGGGGTGTTAAGCTTGCAACCGGAGGTGTGGCACAATCTAAAAATTAGCATTGTCCGCACAGCCGGCTCCTCCCTCTTCACGCCCCTCATCCCTCAGTTTGGAAAATTTGACGGAGAGAATAGGACATGAAACCACAGCCAATGGCTAGGAACCCAACCGTGCAACATATCAAACAGCATCCAAGAACTCTTAACAGAAAATCCAACACTGTTTGCACGAACTGTTCTAACAAGAACTTTGAACACAGCAGGCTGACAGCACCGAGGCGGGCGTCCAGCGTCCCCGAGTGGATTCAGAGAAATGGATTTATCGCTAAGTACCAAAATCCTCTTTTCTCTTTCATCCACTAGGGGACACTGGAAAAGTCTTATACAGTAGGGGACATCCCAAAGTTACTCCCAAGGGCGGGAGTGCTGTCAGTGGCCTGCAAAACTAAAACGTCCAAACTTAGAATCTCCAAACGCAAAAGTATCAAACTTGTAAAATTTTGTGAACGTGTGTACTGATGACCACGTTGCCGCTCTGCAAAGTTGCGTAGTAGAAGCACCACTGGCGGCCGCCCATGAGGCACCCACGGATCTGGTGGTATGAGCACCAGTCTAAACAGGAACTTGTTTACCACCAGCTATATAAAAGCTTGCCTAATGGCAAGTCTAATCTATCTAGCCAACGACTGCTTAGATGCTGGCCAACCCTTGTGGGGACCATCATAAAGAGCAAACAAATGGTCCGACCTTCGGAAGGACAACGTAACTTGCACGTATATTTGTAGAGCTTGTACAACATCCAAAGACACGTCCCCATCTGCATATCCCTGAAAAGATGGGACTACAAATCGGCTGGTTTACATGAAACCCCGAAACGACCTTCGGAAGGAACTCTGCCCTTGTACGGAGTTCTGCCCATTTCCTCATGGAAAATTAGTAAAGGACTCTTAACATAAGGCTCCCAATTCATAAACTCTTCTGGCCGAAGACAAGGCAAGTAATAATGTGACCTTCCAAGAGATATTTCAGGTCCGTTCTTTCCAACGGCTCAAAAGTTGGTGATCTCAAAAATTCCAACACGAAATTTAGGTTCCACGGTGAAGAGGGAGGACGGAAAGGAGGTTGCATCCTCAGAACCCCCTGTAAGAAAGTTTGAACTTCTTGTAATGATGCTAAACGCTGTTGAAAGAGGATGGAGAGAGCCGAAACTTGAACCTACAAAGAACCTAATCTTAGTCTTCCCTCTAGACCAGCCTGAAGGAAATGAAGAAGTCTGGATAAGTGGAATTCCTGAGAGTTCCACCCACGTTCTTGACACCAGTCCATGTACTTCTTCCAAATTCTGTAGTAGTGCATGGATGTGACCGGCTTCCTAGCGGCTATCATTGTAGGAATCCCTCTGTTTCTTAAGATCTGGGTCTCAATAGCCACGCCGTTAAACGCAGCCTGTTCAGGTCTGGGTGGAGGCTACGGCCCCTGAGATAGCAGGTCCTCTCTCTGAGGTAACCACCAAGGATCTTCCGCCAGTAGCCCCAAATCAGAGTACCAACTCCTGCGGGGCCAATCTGGTGCTATTAGAATTGGCCACACCCGTTCTCACTTTGCCTTTTTGAGAACTCTGGGTATGAGTGGAAAAATGTAAACCCTTCTGTAACACCAAGGAAGTGTCAATGTGTCCACTCCTTCTGCTGCTGGATCTCTTGTCCTGGACACACATCTGGGCAGCTGGTGGTTGTATCGAGATGCCATCGGGTCCACCTGAGGTAGACCCCATCTCCTCACCACCATGTCAAAGATCTGTGGGTGTAGGCACTCTCCTGGATGCATGTCCTGGCAACAGAAAATCTGCCTCCCAGTTCTCCACTCCTGGAATGAACACTGCCGAGAGGACGATGTGTCGCCTTTCTGCCCACAACAAGATCTTTGTGGCTTCCTTTAACGTAATTTTGCTCTTTGTTCCTCCTTGACTGTTAATGTATGCCGTCACTGTGACATTGTCAGACAGTATCCTCAAGTGCTGACCCATGACTAGGTCTTCGGCTAAGAGAAGCGCATTGTAAACTGCTCTCAGTTTGAGAATGTTTATGGGTAACCTGCTCTCCTGTAACATCCATCTGCCCTGAAACTGATGTTCCTCTAAGACAGCACCCCAACCTCTGAGACTGGTATCCGTTGTCAGGATCCTCCAATCCCAAATGCCGAATCTCTTGCCTGCTGCGAGGTTCTTGTGCAATGACCACCAAATTAAGGAGGCTCGTATTTGTGGTGGAAGTCGAATTCTTCGATGTAGAAGCCAGTGCGAACCTGCTCCCTGAGCAATGAGGCTCATCTGGAATGGTCAGGAGTGAAGTCTGCCGTATTGGAGAGCCTCGAAAGATGTCACCATCTTCCCGAGAAGTTGCACACAGAGGTGTAGAGAAACCGTCTGTGTCCTTCGTACCTGAGTCAATAACCTCTGTAAGTCCTGGATCTTGTTCTCTGGTAAGAATACCCTCAATTGTACAGTGTCCAAGATGAGAACTAGGAAATTAATCCATTGAGTTGGCATGAGGTTGGATTTCTGGAAGTTCACAATTCACCCATGTTGAATGAGAAATTGATGAAATATCTGAGCATCCTTGATCAGCTGTTCCTGAGAGGATACCTTGATCAAGAGATCGTCTAGATAAGGTATGATCGTGACCCCTAAAAGTCTCAATCCTGCAACCATTATTGCCATGATCTTCGTAAAGATTCTTGGGGCTGATGATAGACCGAATGGCAAGGCCCTGAATTGGTAGTGATCCTTCACCAGTGCAAATCTTAAGTATGCTTGGTGAGGAGTCCAAATGGGGATATGAAGGTATGCTTCCTTTATGTCCATGGATACCATTAACTCTCCTTGTTCCAAACCTGCAATGACCGACTGTATTGATTCCATCTTGAATTTGTAGACCGTTAGAAACTGGTTAAAGCTTTTAAATTGAGTATTGGTCTGGCTTCGGCACGACAAAAAAAATTGAATAGAAACCCGTTCCTCTTTGAGAGTCGGGGACTGGAATACTGACCTCTGATCGTAGCAATCTTTGAATCGCTGTCAATAATGTCTTCGCTTTCTGAGGACACCGAGGCAAATCCTGTTGTAAAGAACTGACTGAGGTCTCTGTTGAAAATCCATTTTGTACCCCTGGGAGATAATGTTAAACCAAAGTGAGGTTTTGGCCCAGATGTCCCGAAAACCTTCCAGCCATGCACCCACCAAGGGGTACCACAGGTGAGCTGGGAGACCATCATATCACGGTCTTGTAAGCAGGTTTATCCTGCTTTCTGGCTGTTGCCTGTGAGCAGCCTATACCTCTGCCTCCTCGTGCTTGTGCACCGAAACCTCTTCCTCTGGCTTGAAAGGACTGATCTAAATGAATTAAATACTGGTCCCGAATAACCTCTCCTAACCTGTGGAGTGGTTCTCGTATAAGGCGTAGGAAGAAAGGTGGACTTCCCTGCTGTAGCTTGTGAAATCCACTTGTCTAACTCTGGACCGAAAAGCATCTCTTCCCCCAAAGGGGATGGCTTCTACCGCCATCTTGGAGTCAGTCTCCCTGCCATTCTCTAAGCCATAAAATCCTTCTAGCCGAAATGGCCGATGCAGAGATGCGTGATGCTATCTTGCTAATATCCTTTGAGCTTGACACAAAAGGCTGATTCACAAATATGCTCTGCCAGTTGAGTACTCTCTTCCAGGCTATTTTCCTCTTCAATAGCCTGAACAATACGTCCAGACCATGGCCTTGTTAACCCAAGCACAGATGATCGTAGGTCTCTGTGCTGCACCTGCTGCTACAAAAATTTACTTTAAAGCCGTGTCAACCTTTCGATCTGAAGCATCCTTTAAAGTAGTCACATTAGGTATGGGTAAAAAAAAAAAAAAATTTTTGACAACCTTCCTAGTGAAGCATCCACTACTGGTGGAGTCTCCCACTTAGCCATTAAATTTTTAGGTAAAGGGTACTTCACTTGAAACCTCTTTGGAAATTGAAAACGTTTATCAGGCTGCTTCCAAGCTTACTCCATCTGAGTTTGGAGAAATTTAGGAACGGGGAACACTGCTGAGCACGGTTTTTGGGATTCAAATAATTCAAAATCCTCTGACTCCTTAACTTCTTCCAATTTAAAATTTAGGATCTCCTTTACCGCTTCAATTAAGGAATCAAGACCTGTGACTGCCATGTCTTCTTCCTGACAATCGGCGTCTAGGTTAGTTTCAATCAACTCACCTTCTTCTGCATCAATGATAAGACCCTCCTCCTCCTCTGATTCTGGTACAATAGGAAGAGGTCTTTTAACTGCCTTGCGCACATTTGTTACTGCTTGTGTGTTAACCTGATGAGAAATTCTTCCATCATCTTTGAGAATCCTGCAGCCCATTCCGATTGCTGCTTGCGGGATTCCACCATCTCCTTGGAGATCCTATTTCCAAGGATATCTTCCCATGACCTAGACAGAGCACTGCTCCAAGGTGGAGCGTCCTTGTCCAAGCAGGAATCGCACACCCCGGAGCTGTCAACCCGCGTGCTCTTCTTGTTACATTTCGTGCAAACATAATAGGTCTTGGAGGACTTGGTTGGTGCTTTAGACATGTTGACTAAACCCTGTACCAGACTACTTTGCAGCGCTTTCATCCTTTACTCTAGGAAGAGAAAGACTGTGATAGATGATGGAAGCAAAGGTGTGGATTAGCCTTGCTGGAAAAAATGTTATAAGTCAGCTACGATGTTAGAGTTGGCATCCACTTGCTTCCCTGTATTTTCTTCAGGATCTTTGCATTAAAATTCCTTTGAAAATATAAATAGCAAAATATAATTATTTTTCAGGAGATCCTCACAGTACTCAATATATAGTTTCACCAGCAGAGGGAGCTGTTACTATAATAAAAATCCCTCTTCCATCTCATTTGTCAACTTATAAGAGTGGGAGGCTGCATGGAATACTAATCAATGCCCCATGTGGTCCCCACTGCCTACTCTATTCTCCTTTCCAGCTTGACTTTTTTTTTTTAACACTCTTGGTAAAAGGGGAAACGGCAGGAAGATTTACACTAGTTCGTTTGCCCAGGGAATAGCCACTGCGTCCACCACCTCTGCTGATGGATCCCACGTCCTTGGCAGCTGATGGTTGTTCCGGGAGGCCATATGATCTATCTGCGGTAGACCCCACCGTCGTACTACTTCCTTGAATACCTGTGAGTATAGACACCATTCCACTGGATGCATATCTTGATGACTGAGGTAGTCTGCCTCCCAATTGTCCACTCCTGGCATGAAGACTGCCGACAGGATTACATTGCGCTTTACTGCCCAAGACAGAATCTTTGTGGCGTCCTTTAAAGCCATGCGGCTTCTTGTTCCTCCCTGATGATTTATGTATGCAGTCACCATCACATTGTCCGACTGTACGCTCACATGTTGAGCCCATACCAAGTCTTCTGCTAGAAGAAGTGCATTGTAAATGGCTCTCAGTTCCAGTACATTTATTGGAAGACTGCTCTACTGTGGCATCCATCTTCCCTGAAACTGATGGTTGTCCAATATTGCTCCCCATCCTCTGAGACAGGCATCCGTTGTAAAAATCTTCCAGTCCTAGACGCCAAACCTTTTTCCCGCCATTAGATTCTTTTGAACAGACCACCAGATTAACGAGGTCCTGGGTTGGGGAGACAAGCAAATCCTTTGTGAAGTAGTAAATGCATGCCTGCCACCTGAGCAATCAGGTTCAGCTGAAATGGTCTGGAATGCAGCCTGCCATATTGGATCGCTTCGAAAGATGCTACCATCTTCATAAGAAGCTGTACACAAAGATGCAGGGAGATAGTCTGGTTTTGTGGAACCCGACATACCATTTCTCTGTCGTCTCAAATCTGGTCTTCTGGGAGAAACACCTTCATCTGTATCGTATCTAAAATGAGGCCCAGGAATTGAATCCTCCGTGTTGGTTGCAGATTGGATTTCTTGAAATTCACGATCCAGCCGTGTCAAATGAGAAACTGATTAGTGATCTGAGCATCCCTAATCAACTGTGAAGACTCTCACTCAGGGCTGATGGTAGAGCTCTGAATTGGTAATGAGACTTGCCCACTACAAACCGTAGATAGGCTTGGTGTGGGGTCCAAATTGGGACATGGAGGTATGCGTCCTTTACGTCCATGGACACCATGAATTCCCGAAGCTCCAGTCCCGCAATAACTGACTGTATTCATTCCATCTTAAATCTGTAAACAGTCAGGAATTGATGTAGCACCCTTAAAATTGAGGATTGGCTTGACAGACCGATTCGGTTTTGACGCTACAAAAAAATTTGAATAAAATCCTGTACCTCTCTGAGGCATTGGGACAGGCATAATTACTTCTGTCTGAAGTAACCTTTGAATTGCTGTGTCTGATGCCTTAACGCTCTGAGTGTACAGAGTAAGGCTAGTCATAAAAAGAACAGACTGATATCGGCTCAGAATCTATTTTGTATCCCTGGGAAATAATAGTGTTGATCCAGACCTGGTGAGATTTCGGCCCAGATGTACCGAAACCTTTCTAAACGTGCGCTCAGCATAGGATACCCAAGGTGAGCTGGGAGACAGTCATGCCACGGTCTTGTCAGCAGGTTTAGAGTCCTGCTTTCGTGTTGTGGACTGAGAACCACCTCTGCCTCTGTTTCCACGAGCTGGACCACCAAAATCTCTTCCTCTAGCATGAAAGGACCGAGACCTAAAAGACTTGAACACTGAACCAGAGTAACTGTTTCTGACTGGTGGTGTAGTTCTAGGATACGCGGTAGGCAGAAAAGTAGATTTTCCCACTGTTGCTTGTGAAATAACCTTGTCCATCTCTGGACCAAATAAGACCTCCCCTACAAAGGGGATCGCCTCCACTACCTTCTTGGAATTAAAGTCCACTTGCTGAAGCCAAGATGAATCCGAAGCCAAGATGCATGGCGCTATCCTGCTAGCATCTTTTGTAGCTTGGCAATATATGTTGCAGACTCGCAGATATGTTCCACTAGCCGAACTCTTTTTTCCTGGCTGTTACCTTCCGCCATTGCTTGAACAATTTAACCAGCCCATGCTACAATAGCTTTGTTCACCCAAGCACTGATAATCGTAGGCCTTTGTGATGCTCCAGCAGCTACAAAAATAGATTTTTATGTCGTATCCAACTTACAATCTGACACATCCTTTAATGTCGTCACATTTGGTATAGGTAAGATTGTCTTTGACAGTCTAGCCAGAGAAGTATCCACAATCGGTGGAACCTTCTATTTAGACATTACACCCGTGGGCAATGGGTATTTAGTCAAACTTTTTGAGAATCTGGAAGCATCTACCTGGTTGCTTCCATACCTCTCCCATCTGATTCTGGAGTGAGAAATCTGAAAAACTGCTGTTTGGGGTTTTTGAGACTACAACAGATCAAAGACTTCCTTAGCCTCTTCTTCCTTGAAGTTAAGGACCTGTTTCACCGCTTCAACGAGGAATTCTAACCCATTGATCTCAACATCCTCCTCCTGAGGACTGACAACTACTACGGACTCTCTCTCCTCCTCTTCTTCTTGCAGGATAGGGAGGGGTCTCTTTATAGTTCTATGCACAACAGTAGTACTTTCACCCTATTAAAGTGAGAGGAGAAAGACTGTAGGATGTAGGAACAATTAAATATTTGGAGTCGCACAGCTGGAATTTATAAATTAAAAAAAAAAAAAAAAAATATTAACCAGCCTGACGTTTACAACCCTCACACCACCAACTGTTGATACAGCTTGCGTTGAACGGGTTTATAATTCTGTTGCTCCACCTCCGCAGGACCAGTCAGCAGTGTCCTTTGGAAGAAAAGGGAAGTAAAGTAAATTTAGACAGAACTCAGCAGCAGAGCCTCTAACAAGTCCTTAATCTAAGCCAGCGCCCGTAATAATGTAACATTAACAGTAATTTAAACCTTCAAACTACTATCCACACATACGAATATCTATCCCCCTTCTGTGACTGGACTCTGTACTTGCCCGGCCCCTCAGAAGAAACCCACTCTAACATCGCGCCTGAATTTTTATGGTCACTTAGTCAGCGTGGAGACAATAGAGCAAACTGACGTATTACACTGGCCTGGAACTCACGCGCCCACTGGGAGCTCTCAGCTGCGTTCCCCTCAGCGGCTTTCTCCTCTCCGCGTCTATACACTGTCCGGCCCTTCTGTTGCACTGTCAGACCTTGTGTGACCGCCGCTCCAGGCTTCCTAGCGTCTCTTTATCCGCGCCGTTGCATGCGCCCTCTGCAGTTTGGAGTCTTTTGCTATAGCGGTGATCACAGTGGCTAACCCTTTCTCCCTTGCTTTACCCTCACTGTCGGGGAGATGGGGAACTGCGGTTGGTGGGGATATACGGCCGCGTCGCTGCCCGCTCTGCTTGCCACCTAACCCGTGCTTAGTACTCACTGCTCAGGCCCGCTGCTGATCCTCTGTGGGAGATGCAGATCCCATCCACCGGGATCTTTGTCTCATTAAACTGACGTACAGATTATAGAGCCTTCTCCCTCCTTTCAGACAGGCTGGATCGGCTCAGTTATATTAGTAAAAGCAAAATATCTCTTATAGAAGAACCCCTGTTCTGTGCTGCTCCCTCTAGCACAATTTTTCAAACTGAAGGGATTAGGGGGCATGAAGAGGGAGGAGCCAGCTGTGCATTTTTTTGTATTATATTGTGCTACCTCCGGTCTGCATCCCTTCACACCCCAGCTGTATGAGAAGTCTCCAGTGTCTCCTAGTGGATGAAAGAGAAATGTTTATGTCGACGATATTTTCTTGATATTATCGGGCTATCCTATTTGTAGCCCGTTTTTGCAGTATGGTAAACTACCACTATCAGCCGATAACTCATAGGATCCAGAATAAGTTCCGGGTCCCATGTGTTATTGCAGCAATAACGGGACTCCTGGTGCCATTTATCACGGATTATGCTTTGCGTGCCTGAGGCATGTTAAGCATAATCCCCAATAAATGCCGGCATCAGGGGAATCAGCACGATGGCATTGGGGCTAATAGGATAGCCCCCGGTGAACCTATTCGTAGCAGTAAATTACCGCTGCTAATAGGATACACCCCCCCCCCCCCCCCCATATACTGTTGACACCTGACATTTATAGACTAGAGAGCATTACACAGAGAATAGACTTCTTCGCCATTAAGAATTTTAAGCTGCTAGCAGGAGTTTAAACCTACCTTTTTTTCACCTCTTTCTAAGATGGCATCAATGTCTTCATCTGTGATTTCACTATCTTTTGAAGCAAACACATGCGTGGCACCATGACGAATCATCTGAAGCATTTCATCTTTTCCCAGCTTATTTAAATTTTGGTCCACTAATCTTCCTGTTGTAGATGAAATGGAAAGAATAGCTGACTAATAGAAGTAGTTCTCAACATGTATGAGATAGCAGTATGAATATACACCATAAAGAGGAAACAAACATTTTCTCGCTTCTCTATATTTGCATTTCACGGCATAATTTATTAGTACAACAGTAACAAATACAATTAAACATAAGGCTCTAGGCAATGTTAACTCGTAATGAAGTGTTAAAGCTGCATTACCATCTATTAAGTACATTTTAAAAGGATTATCCCAATCCTAGAACTCTATGGCTACTCACAACGCATATGTGTGGCAGCTATTGCCGGGGAGTGATTCAGAGTAACCCTATGGAAGCTCAGCTAAGGTTGCAATCTGTAGCCCATATGGGGGTTGCAGCTGCTGTCGGAAATTGAGGGACTACAGCAGATATCAGAGATCCTTCCTTAATACATGGGGGCGATACTTCATTTGTGAGGGGGTGGGAGGGTAGGCACCACAACCCGCAAATAAGGATAAAATGGCCCCTTAGTCTTTTCTCCCCAGGGACTGCGTTAGAAGAGCTAAATTCCTGGTTGCTATTTGCATCTTTTTGATTTTTTTGCCTGCAGTTTATTAATTTTTGAAATAGCAGTGGGTAGATTTTCTGCAGACTGTTTATATTCCTTAGGATTCCTGTAGTGTGATAACGGTTTATGCAGCTTTATAGCTCTGCATTTCCAATGAATCCTGGTGTGGTTCTCAGTATGTAGGGAGCTGTATCTGCTCATGTCAAATACCTGCCTGGCAGGAGTTCTCAATAATCACACTGATGCTGTGTACCAATTATTGTTAAAGCTGCCTACCTATTGTGACTGCGTGTTGCAGTGAACTAGGGACTTGGCTTTGGGTCACTGTAAAGTGGTCAGGAACTAATAGCTTCAGCACCTTGCCACATGGATGCCGCTTAAATTTCAATACAGAACCAAGTGCTTCCACATTCTTAAGAGGTAACCCTCTGAGGTCTCAAATGTGACACTTACACACTAAACTGGTACATACACAATTTTGTCTATAGACCTCACACCAAAGACAAATACATATTCTACTTACTGCGCTAATTTTTTATAAGGGAAAACACTGAAGGTGCTAATCAAACCTAAAAAGGAGAAGCTGGTGAAACCCACTGTACCTTGCTGAATAACTATAGAATCCAATCGCAGTTTCATCTCTGCACGTTCCACAATACGTTCTTCAACTGTGTTGTCTGTTATAAATCGGAATACTCGAACAGTTTTTGTTTGGCCAATTCTGTGTGCTCTGTCCTAAAAAAAATAATAATAAAAAAAGGGGTTTGTACATTTGGCTTTAAAAAATAAGATTTTACTTACCGATAAATCTATTTCTCGTAGTCCGTAGTGGATGCTGGGGACTCCGTCAGGACCATGGGGATTAGCGGCTCCGCAGGAGACAGGGCACAAAAATAAAGCTTTAGGATCAGGTGGTGTGCACTGGCTCCTCCCCCTATGACCCTCCTCCAAGCCTCAGTTAGGATACTGTGCCCGGACGAGCGTACACAATAAGGAAGGATTTTGAATCCCGGGTAAGACTCATACCAGCCACACCAATCACACCGTACAACTTGTGATCTGAACCCAGTTAACAGTATGACAACGTAGGAGCCTCTGAACAGACGGCTCACAACAAGAACAACCCGATTTTTTTGTAACAATAACTATGTACAAGTATTGCAGACAATCCGCACTTGGGATGGGCGCCCAGCATCCACTACGGACTACGAGAAATAGATTTATCGGTAAGTAAAATCTTATTTTCTCTAACGTCCTAGTGGATGCTGGGGACTCCGTCAGGACCATGGGGATTATACCAAAGCTCCCAAACGGGCGGGATAGTGCGGATGACTCTGCAGCACCGAATGAGAGAACTCCAGGTCCTCTTTAGCCAGGGTATCAAATTTGTAGAATTTTACAAACGTGTTCTCCCCCGACCACGTAGCTGCTCGGCAGAGTTGTAATGCCGAGACCCCTCGGGCAGCCGCCCAGGATGAGCCCACCTTCCTTGTGGAATGGGCCTCGACAGATTTAGGCTGTGGCAGGCCTGCCACAGAATGTGCAAGTTGAATTGTGCTACAAATCCAACGAGCAATCGTCTGCTTAGAAGCAGGAGCACCCAGCTTGTTGGGTGCATACAGTATAAACAGCGAGTCAGATTTTCTGACTCCAGCCGTCCTTGAAATATATATTTTCAATGCCCTGACAACGTCCAGCAACTTGGAATCCTCCAAATCGCTAGTAGCCGCAGGCACCACAATAGGCTGGTTCAGGTGAAACGCTGACACCACCTTAGGCAGAAAATGAGGACGCGTCCGCAGTTCTGCCCTGTCCGAATGGAAAATCAGATATGGGCTTTTATACGATAAAGCCGCCAATTCTGACACTCTCCTGGCTGAAGCCAGGGCCAGTAGCATGGTTACTTTCCATGTAAGATATTTCAAATCCGCCGATTTGAGTGGCTCAAACCAATGGGATTTGAGAAAATCCAAAACTACATTAAGGTCCCACGGAGCCACTGGGGGCACAACCGGGGGCTGTATATGTAGTACTCCTTTTACAAAAGTCTGGACTTCAGGAACTGAAGCCAATTCTTTCTGGAAGAAAATCGACAGGGCCGAAATTTGAACCTTAATGGACCCCAACTTGAGGCCCATAGACAATCCTGTTTGCAGGAAATGTAGGAATCGACCCAATTGAAATTCCTCCGTGGGGGCCTTCCTGGCCTCACACCACGCAACATATTTTCTCCAAATGCGGTGATAATGTTGTGCAGTCACCTCCTTCCTGGCTTTATCCAGTGTAGGAATGACCTCTTCTGGAATGCCTTTTTCCCTTAGAATTCGGCGTTCAACCGCCACGCCGTCAAACGCAGCCGCGGTAAGTCTTGGAATAGACACGGTCCCTGCTGAATCAGGTCCCGTCTTAGAGGTAGAGGCCACGGATTTTCCGTGAGCATCTCCTGAAGTTCCGGGTACCAAGTTCTTCTTGGCCAATCCGGAGCCACGAGTATCGTTCTTACTCCCCTTTGCCGTATAATTCTCAGTACTTTGGGTATGAGAGGCAGAGGAGGAAACACATACACTGACTGGAACACCCACGGTGTTACCAGAGCGTCCACAGCTATTGCCTGAGGGTCTCTTGACCTGGCGCAATACCTGTCCAGTTTTTTGTTGAGGCGAGACGCCATCATATCCACCTTTGGTTTTTCCCAACGGTTCACAATCATGTGGAAGACTTCTGGATGAAGTCCCCACTCTCCCGGGTGTAGATCGTGTCTGCTGAGGAAGTCTGCTTCCCAGTTGTCCACTCCCGGAATGAACACTGCTGACAGTGCTATCACATGATCTTCCGCCCAGCGAAGAATCCTTGCAGCTTCTGCCATTGCTCTCCTGCTTCTTGTGCCGCCCTGTCTGTTTACGTGGGCGACTGCCGTGATGTTGTCCGATTGGATCAACACCGGCTGACCCTGAAGCAGGGGTTTTGCCAGGCTTAGAGCATTGTAAATCGCTCTTAGCTCCAGTATATTTATGTGAAGAGACATCTCCAGGCTTGACCATACTCCCTGGAAGTTTCTTCCCTGTGTGACCGCTCCCCAGCCTCTCAGACTGGCATCCGTGGTCACCAGGACCCAGTCCTGTATGCCGAATCTGCGGCCTTCTAACAGATGAGCACTCTGCAACCACCACAGAAGAGACACCCTTGTCCGTGGCGATAAGGTTATCCGCTGATGCATCTGCAGATGCGATCCGGACCATTTGTCCAGCAGATCCCACTGAAAAGTTCGTGCGTGGAATCTGCCGAATGGGATTGCTTCGTAAGAAGCCACCATCTTTCCCAGGACTCTTGTGCATTGATGCACAGACACTTTTCCTGGTTTTAGGAGGTTCCTGACAAGTTCGGATAACTCCTTGGCTTTCTCCTCCGGAAGAAACACCTTTTTCTGAACCGTGTCCAGAATCATTCCCAGGAACAGCAGACGTGTTGTCGGGGTCAACTGAGAATTTGGAAAATTCAGAATCCACCCGTGTTGTTGCAGCACTACTTGGGTTAGTGCTACTCCGTCCTCCCGCTGTTCTCTGGACCTTGCCCTTATCAGGAGATCGTCCAAGTAAGGGATAATTAATACGCCTCTTCTTCGCAGAAGAATCATCATTTCGGCCATTACCTTGGTAAAGACCCGAGGTGCCGTGGACAATCCAAACGGCAGCGTCTGAAACTGATGACAGTTTTGCACCACGAACCTGAGGTACCCTTGATGTGAAGGGCAAATTGGGACATGCAGGTAAGCATCTTTTATGTCCAGGGACACCATAAAGTCCCCTTCTTCCAGATTCGCTATCACTGCTCTGAGTGATTCCATCTTGAACTTGAATTTTTGTATGTACAGGTTCAAAGATTTCAGATTTAGAATAGGTCTTACCGAGCCGTCCGGCTTCGGTACCACAAATAGCGTGGAGTAATACCCCTTTTCCTGTTGTAGGAGGGGTACCTTAACTATCACCTGCTGAGAAAACAGCTTGTGAATGGCTTCCAATACCGTCGCCCTGTCTGAGGGAGACGTTGGCAAAGCAGACTTTAGGAACCGGCGAGGGGGAGACTTCTCGAATTCCAACCTGTAACCCTGAGATACTACCTGCAGGATCCAGGGGTCCACCTGTGAGCAAGCCCACTGCGCGCTGAAATTCTTGAGTCGACCCCCCACCGTTCCTGAGTCCGCTTGTAAAGCCCCAGCGTCATGCTGAGGGCTTTGCAGAACCCGCGGAGGGCTTCTGTTCCTGGGAAGGAGCTGCTTGCTGCCCTCTCTTACCCTTTCCTCTGCCTCGGGGCAGATATGACTGTCCTTTTGCCCGCTTCTTATAGGACCGAAAGGACTGCGGCTGAAAAGACGGTGTCTTTTTCTGTTGGGAGGGGGTCTGAGGTAAAAAGGTGGATTTCCCGGCAGTTGCCGTGGCCACCAAATCCGATAGACCGACGCCAAATAATTCCTCCCCTTTATACGGCAATACTTCCATATGCCGTTTGGAATCCGCATCACCTGACCACTGTCGTGTCCATAAACTTCTTCTGGCAGATATGGACATCGCACTTACTCTCGATGCCAGAGTGCAAATATCCCTCTGAGCATCTCGCATATAAAGAAAAGCATCCTTTAATTGCTCTTAAGTCTGTACTGTCCCTATCCAGGGTATCAATATTTTCAGTCAGGGAATCCGACCAGACCACCCCAGCACTGCACATCCAGGCTGAGGCGATGGCTGGTCGCAGTATAACACCAGTATGTGTGTATATACTTTTTAGGGTAGTTTCCAGCCTCCTATCAGCTGGATCCTTGAGGGCGGCCGTATCAGGAGACGGTAACGCCACTTGTTTTGATAAGCGTGTGAGCGCCTTATCCACCTTAGGGGGTGTTTCCCAGCGCGCCCTAACCTCTGGCGGGAAAGGGTATAATGCCAATAACTTTTTTGAAATTAGCATTTTTCTATCTGGGTTAAACCACGCTTCATCACATACATCATTCAATTCCTCTGATTCAGGAAAAACTACAGGTAGTTTTTTCACCCCCCACATAATACCCCTTTTTGTGGTACTTGTAGTATCAGAGATATGCAAAGCCTCCTTCATTGCCGTGATCATATAACGTGTGGCCCTACTGGAAAATACGTTTGTTTCTTCACCGTCGACACTAGATTCAGTGTCCGTGTCTGGGTCTGTGTCGACCGACTGAGGTAAAGGGCGTTTTACAGCCCCTGACGGTGTCTGAGACGCCTGGGCAGGTACTAACTGGTTTTCCGGCCGTCTCATGTCGTCAACTGATTTTTGTAATGTGCTGACATTATCACGTAATTCCATAAACAAAGCCATCCATTCCGGTGTCGACTCCCTGGGGGGTGACATCACCATTACCGGCAATTGCTCTGCCTCCACACCAACATCGTCCTCATACATGTCGACACACACGTACCGACACACAGCAGACACACAGGGGAATGCTCTATTGAAGACAGGACCCCACTAGCCCTTTGGGGAGACAGAGGGAGAGTTTGCCAGCACACACCCAAGCGCTATAATATATATGGGAACAACCCTATATAAGGGTTGTATCCTTATAGCAGCTTAAATATAGTAATATCGCCAAAAAAAGTGCCCCCCCTCTTTGTTTTACCCTGTTTCTGTAGTGCAGTGCAGGGGAGAGTCCTGGGAGCCTTCCTCACAGCGGAGCTGAGCAGGAAAATGGCGCTGTGTGCTGAGGAGAATAAGCCCCGCCCCCTATTTCGGCGGGCTCTTCTCCGGAGTTTGTGAGATCTGGCAGGGGTTAAATACATCCATATAGCCTCAAGGGCTATATGTGATGTATTTTTTAGCCATAAAAAGGTATTATACATTGCTGCCCAGGGCGCCCCCCCAGCGCCCTGCACCCTCCGTGACCGCTGTGTGAAGTGTGCTGACAACAATGGCGCACAGCTGCAGTGCTGTGCGCTACCTCAGGAAGACTGAAAAGTCTTCTGCCGCCTGCTTCTGGACCTCTTCCATCTTCGGCATCTGCAAGGGGGGTCGGCGGCGCGGCTCCGGGACCGGACTCCATGGCTAGGCCTGTGTTCGATCCCTCTGGAGCTAATGGTGTCCAGTAGCCTAAGAAGCCAATCCATCCTGCACGCAGGTGAGTTGACTTCTCTCCCCTAAGTCCCTCGATGCAGTGAGCCTGTTGCCAGCAGGACTCACTGAAAATAAAAAACCTAAAAACTTTTTCTAAGCAGCTCTTTAGGAGAGCCACCTAGATTGCACCCTGCTCAGACGGGCACAAAAACCTAACTGAGGCTTGGAGGAGGGTCATAGGGGGAGGAGCCAGTGCACACCACCTGATCCTAAAGCTTTATTTTTGTGCCCTGTCTCCTGCGGA
Organism: Pseudophryne corroboree; assembly: GCF_028390025.1. Taxonomy (NCBI): domain Eukaryota; kingdom Metazoa; phylum Chordata; class Amphibia; order Anura; family Myobatrachidae; genus Pseudophryne; species Pseudophryne corroboree. The sequence goes on along the minus strand of NC_086444.1, from coordinate 947,902,513 downwards.
GCCGCTAATCCCCATGGTCCTGACGGAGTCCCCAGCATCCACTAGGACGTTAGAGAAAAGGAATTTGAACAAGTCGTAAATAAAGTATCGTCAAAAGGGACAATGGACAAGTAATAAAGCTCTTCTCCTTTGATCTATAAGAAATCCTCACAAAAATTGTGTAGAGATGTATGAGAGGAAGACACGCACAGTAAAACTACTGATTTGACATTAGTTCAGACCAAAGGAGGAACACACACTTATAAGGATCATAATTGGACTTTTCCATTAATTTAAAAATTAAGGAGTTGAATTAAGCAGTGAAAGGGTGGAGAAGAGTACCAGGGTCAAAGTTGCTCATAGTAACTCCTAAGTCAACCCCTGTCTTTAATGTCCCAGTATTAATTAAAGCTAAGGAAAAACAAACAGCATTAACATCTGCGTTGCAAGAAGTGTTTAATGGAGTTTATTTTTCAACCAGTTTCTGCATTTCATTTTTAACAATGTGCAAATAAGTTCACTAGATTCACACTTTAACCATAATGCAGGTTATAAACATACCATAGCCTGAAGATCTACTTGGGGGTTCCAATCGGAATCATATATAATGACAACATCAGCTGTAGCAAGGTTAATTCCAAGTCCACCAGCACGTGTGCTTAACATGAAAATGAATTTTGAACTATCAGGAGCATTATAAGCATTAATAGATTCCTGTAAAATAAAGGATTCCTGTTAGTTAAGTGTTCATATGCAAGCATGACAAGAAACAAAACACATAGCGGACAATACTAACTTGTCTTTCTTCATGTGGCGTTTGTCCATCTAGTCGGCAGTATTCATAATTTCTCCACATGCAATAATCTTCCAGGATATCCAACACTCTTGTCATCTGGCTGAATATCAACACCCGTGATCCTATTAGAAAATAAATCTGTTTACATAGAACTTTCTAGTGACATTACAAGGCTGTGAGCCAACAGCAAATAGACGCAGTGGTTCTTAAACACGGTCCTCAAGGAATCCCAAATGTCCAGGGGTTTTAGGTATATAAGTTAGCCTTAATTGTCACTAGCACTGATAAGGTAAGCTTGCCAGCACTGTGGCAGCCATAGGCAGGGAATCTCTAATATCGACAGTGACAAACAAGAATTGAAAGAAGGTGAATAGGTGCGCCTCACTAGCAAGAAATTAATCCGTATTTTGTCATAGGAGGATACTCTCGACCTCCACCACATCCAAACTTTCACATACAAAGATGACAATACAGATACCAAGCGCTTTGAGGGTATATGAACAAAATACTGAATAGTTCACCGTTTTCCTTTTTCCGCTGCTTATGGTGCAACTGAATTCCTCATGTACATATGGAGGAAAAATGGAAAAAGATATCCATATGGTGAAGTAGTTTTAATAAATAGTGCAAAATAATAAAAATATTAGACAATGTATACAATAGGTTTAAAGTGCAAGTGCATAGACATATAACAAGTGGGGATCCTTAAAGGGCTGCAGACTGTATGATTACCGGCTAGATGTAAGGGCTGTTAACAAACAGTCCTTTAAACGTACGAGTCTCTTAGATGGAACACCCGGGTAAAAAAAAAAAAAAAGGTCTTTCTTGCCGGCCTTCAGTGTTGCTCACCGCCAGAGTCTCCCCAAACAATCACCAACGCGTTTCGATCCGCCAATATAGAGTCTTTTTCAAGGTGTACAATCTTTCTAAAGATTGCACACCTTGAAAGAGACTAGATATTGGCGGGTCGAAACGCGTTGATGCACGTTTGGGGAGACTGGCGGTGAGCAATACTGGAGGCCGGCAAGGAGGACAATTTTTTTTTGTTTTTTAACCCAGGTGTTCCATCTAAGAGACTCTAACAGCCCTTACATCTAGCTAGTAATCATACATTCTGCAGCCCCTTAAAGATCCCCACTTGTTGCTATATGTCTATGCACTTGCACTTTAAACCTATTGTATACGTTGTCTAATATTTGTATTTTGCACTTTTTATTAAAACTGTACTTCACCATATGGATATATTTTTCCTCCATATGCACATGAGGAATTCCGTTGCACCATACGCAGCAGAAAAAGGAAAACTAAACTATTCTGTTTTTTGTACATATACCCTCAAAGCGCTTGGTATCTGTATTGTCATCTTTGTATGTGAAAGTTTAATCTCTAATATCGCACGCCACTGGGATTGGTTTAGGGCAGCTTGCTTGGCATCAATATGGAACTGCAATGATTGAAGGTTTTGGGAAAACTGCTTTAGCAATGTTTTCTTTGGCGTGTGTTATTTAGGCACTGGTATGGTATTCTTTAAGGCTCCATTCTGTAGACATGCCTGAAACACTCTAAATGTTGTCTTTTAATATAGGATTCAATTGTGGTTTGGTCTTAGCATATTTCTTGGACATTTTCATTTCTCCAGTACATTTGGAAATACGTCTGCGCAGCGAAACCTAGATGGAATCATCATTGAACAACTGGACACCTTAAAATACCTAGTGTTCAACTATCAATGGTCAGCAGCTAACTGCTACAAGTGACATCACAAGTAGGGTTGCCACCTCATCCCTTTAATTCTGGACACATTAATAATTACACAGGTACTGTGGCTGGCTGACTTCAAGACTCCATTTCACTTGGTTTTAATCAGCCACAGAACCTGTGAAATTAATATGTGTCCAGAATTAAAGGGATGAGGTGGTAACCCTAACAAGTCGTACAGGTTGTGCCACAGCTTTCTTTGCAACGCTGACATTTCCATTGCCACAAAAAATTAAAAAGGTATTCAACGTATCAGAATAATACTTTATGGTTCAGAATCATGGACAAACCTTAAAAATGACTTAACAAGGCTGGGATGCTTAAAAATGAGGTGCTTCCGAAACATACAAGTAAAACTAACAGACTGCTTGACAAATAAAAACATCCATATATCCCTGCTTATGCAGATGGTATAATCAAACTGACTGAGGTACTAATTAAGTCACCTATGCCTAAGCATGGATAACCTTAAAACCTGGACTGTTGGGGTGCCTTGAGGGCCGTGTTTGGAACGTCGTCTGTTTATAGTGCGTCTTAAAGTAATTTTATCTGGGACAGTATCAAGGTGAAACACCATGCACATTTTAAGATTAATACTGAACCCATACTCCAAATTATTACTCAGTCTTGTTTTACCAGTGCTCCTAATTGTAAAGCAAGATGCTTGTGCTATATAAATGTTAACCTTCCATATGAAGTTTTCAAAACATGGGATATGCACCCTGTATGCATGCTCATGCTATGTTGATCAATTAGCTGACATGAATGAGCTTTCGGTTAAGCTTGGTACACATTACACAGTTATTGGTAAACAAAGGTAGAAACGCTCGGCTTTGATTATCCGATGGTTCAGCCTTGCCATAAGATATCAAAAAAGGACATTTAATTATTTTATTATCACAAGTTAGCATCTATTAGATGGATTCACATACAGGACTGGGTGTAATGAAGTCAAGAGTTGGCTAGAGGTGTGGGTTCCTGACCAAACACAGACTTTTTTAAAGCAGCAATCACGTACAAGCTATACTAATGCCTTGTAAATGATTGCTGCTTTAAAAAAAAGAAAAAAAGGTTTGAGTTCAAATGGGAACCCGCACCTTCGGCTGACTTCATTACATCCGGCACATAGATGTTAAAATAAAAAATGGTGCACACTAGAAGTTACGGACATTAAATTTCAACAAGAACTTGTCTGGACTCCTAGAGCAAAGGCCTGACAGAACATCTTTATGATTTTTTTGTCCATTAAGTAGAGAAGTGGTATAGTAGGTAGAATTTGTTGCCTTTTTAGAACATTGAGGTCAACCTTGTATTACAAACTGTCCAGTATGCAATCATTGTGTGCACTCTCACCTTGCTCTTTTAGCTTGGGCAGAAGTTTGTTCAGCACTACCATTTTACCACCATTTGTTACCAAGTGCATATCTGTAGTGTATGGTGGGCCTGGCTCTGCACCATCAAAAAGGTAAGGATGATTACAACACTTTCTCAGCTGCATCAGAATATTCAACAGTCTCATTTTATCAGTCTTCCCTGAAGAATTCAAGATATCTATGTCTTTCATCAAGATCCTTGTGTACCTACAGTAATGACAAAAAGGATTAAAAAAACAACAACAAAAAACGGGCCCCAACTGCTGATAGGATTCTTTGCTGTGGTGATAAACTGGACATGTAAACTCACATGAAAACCTCTCTGAATCCACTAGGGGACACTGAAACTTTGAGTTTGGACACTATTCTGAATCTGCTCCCTTTCGGATCCCCTAAACCTGCCCTTAGTTGGTTGTTTTTAATAAAAAAAAAAATCAAGTACAGAACAGAGGAATGAAACTGCCGTAAAATCCACCAATGGATCAGAGAAAAGGCAGTAACATTAGTATAAAATCCTCTTTCACGTACCATTCTCTTTGCATCTTACTTAGGCCCACATAGATTTTAATTTCTTTTTTTGGAGGTAGACTCTTTTCCACTTCAGCCTTTATACGACGCAGAAGGAAAGGTCTCAACACCTAGAGAAAAGTTGTATATATTTATGCAATCTTACAGTAGTAAAATGTATGTCCTATATGGAAGAGAATGACAAATTTAAATGCATTAACACTTACCATATGAAGACGTTCCACCAATTTTTGATCTCCAAGACAGTTGTTTGTATCAAACCAAGAATCAAAATCCTAGGACATGATCAAAAAAAGAAAAATTACACAATGATGCAGTTCTTAGTGTTGATTTTCTCTTTCACAAGAATCAACCTCGTCTCCTGGCATCATTCGCATCCACTTCCACACATTACTGACCTCTGCAGAGTTGAAGACATCAGGCAAAAGGAAATTCAGAAGTGCCCAGAGTTCATGCAAATTATTCTGAAGAGGGGTTCCTGTAAGGAGGAGCCGATTTGTGGTCTTAAATTCTCTCACGATTTCAGAAAGCTGTAAATATCCAAAATTGGAAAATATTTAGTGTAAAACACAGAATTTACAAAATTGTGAATGTGCTGTAGTTATCGAAAACAAATGCTCCTAATCTGTTACCTACCTTAGATTTTTCATTTTTAATTCTGTGAGCTTCATCAATCACTAAATATCGCCAATTAAACTTCTTGAACACAGACTTCTCCCTAATGAGCATTTCATAGGAGGTCACACAAACATCCCATTCTCCTGGCAGAAGAACATCACGGACAAAAGCAGCCTAAAAAGAGATTGTTTAAGTAAAAAGGGAGAAAGTGTTTGACCAATTTCACCATACAAAAGATATATATTAAACTAAAAATTAAAAATCCAGTTACAATAGAGATCTGTGCAAAAGAAAGCCAAAAAAAATTTAAATAAATAAAAACTTACTCTCTGATCCTTGTCGCCAATGAGACAAACTGCACGCAAGGAGGGCACCCATCTTTTAAACTCAGCCATCCAGTTGTGCAAAGTAGACTTTGGAACCAAAACCATGTGAGGTCCAGGAATGTATTTGTAATGTTTCATATAGCCAAGAAGACTAATTGTCTGTAGAGTCTTACCAAGACCCTAAGCACACAAAGAAGACAATTTAATCTCACATTGGTAGTTCAAATTGTGATCAACTGAAAGAGCTTGTTAATGTAATTAGAATAATCGATCAAGATTATTAGGCAAAATTGTTTACACAAGATTTATTTAGAACTAAAAACAATATAGAACACTGCATCCTAGTAGCATTTAATAGGTGATACTAGAGAAAATTAACAAAAACGGTACAGAGTATACCATACTGAATCTAGCAATTTTGGAAAAATACAGTGGTTGGCAAAATTGCGTACACTTTTTGAAATTTGAATGTTTTTCAACTTTGAATGCTTATAAAAACTGTTACACTTCACGCAGTGCAATGATTCATATATCAAATGAAAGGAAATGTAATGCAGAAAACATTGGTTGGCTCAATGCCACGTTGCTGTGCTGCCGTCTTGAAAAATGAAGGATAACCGACGAAATACAGTGACATCATAAGTACACAAGGATTTTCACCCTAAGTAGTGTTTTCACTGCATAACTTCCCTTGAAATGCAAAATGTGACCTGTTTATTGTTGAATTCAGAATAAAATTTCCTTTCATTTGCTATATGAATCATTGCCCTGCGTGAAGTGAAACAGTTTTTATAAGCATTCAAAGTTGAAAAACATTCAAATTTCAAAGTGTCCGCAATTTTGGCCACCACTGTATGTATGCAACTGTCTGAGCAGTGAGCCAATGGAGTCATGCTACTATGCACTTTAATGGCGTGTACACACAGTGCGATGTGCTGTAAAGCCCGACATTGACTATTCGATGTGGCTGGAGCCCGGCCCCACCGATAGTCAATGTTGGGCTGCCTGCACAGTATTTTTCCTTGCTATGCCGATCCCGCGGGACCGCGCATCGACATCGCAAGGACTATACACACGGTGTGAAATGCACTATATTTTCTTACGATTTTGATTAGTCAAAATCGCACGAAAAATCGCACAGTGTATACACACCTTAAGACATGAAAGCCCGAGTTGACAATGGCTTATATACATGGCAGCATTGCCCATGGTGAACCCACCCCAGACATAACTCAGAGCAATGATAGATCCCTATGCGAATACATCATAATGACTCCTGCTCATATTTGAATCGTTATATTATATTACACCAGCGGTTCTCAAACTGTGGGTCGCGACTCCATGTTGCTGACCATCAGGCAGATGGATTACTCCTCTGATCTATCAGCCAGTGATCCAAGGAGTAAAAAAAAAAAAATCAGTTGAACCATGTCACTGTACTTCAGTTTCCTCGGGCCACTTGCGTTATCAGGCACCTCTGTCACCACCCCAGTGCTCTGCATGAGCGAGGTGGGGGGTGGGGTGGGGGGGAACACTGATCACACTGCCTCCCTCCTCCATCCCTCTGATCACACTGCCTACTCATGCCAACCTATGCCTCCCTATTCATCCTCTCCCTGTTCCCCACTGCCTCCCCATCATCCTATGCCTCCCTCTGCCGCCCCCCTAGTCACGCTCTGCTTTTCCCTGCCTCCCCGTCATGCATGCATGCATGTACGTACACACACAGGTTGAGCATCCCTTATCCAAAATGCTTGGGACCAGAGGTATTTTGGATATGGGATTTTTCCGTATTTTGGAATAATTGCATACCATAATGAGACATCATGGTGATGGGACCCAAGTCTAAGCACAGAATACATTTATGTTTCATGTACAACTTATACATACAGCCTGAAGGTAATTTTAGCCAATATTTTTTATAACTGTGTATTAAACAAAGTTTGTGTACATTGAGCCATCAAAAAACAAAGGTTTCACTATCTCACTCAAAAAAGTCCGTATTTCGGAATATTCCGTATTTCGGAATATTTGGATATGGGATACTCAACACACACACGTGTGTGTGTGTGTGTGTGTGTGTGTGTGTGTGTGTGTGTGTGTGTGTGTGTGTATATATACAGGTTGAGTATCCCATATCCATATATTCCGAAATACGGAATATTCCGAAATACGGACTTTTTTGAGTGAGATAGTGAAACCTTTGTTTTTTGATGTCTCAATGTACACAAACTTTGTTTAATACACAAAGTTCTTAAAAATATTGTATTAAATGACCTTCAGGCTGTGTGTATAAGGTGTATATGAAACAAATGAATTGTGTGAATGTAGACACACTTTGCTTAATGCACAAAGTTATAAAAAATATTGGCTAAAATGACCTTCAGGCTGTGTGTATAAGGTGCATATGTAACATAAATGCATTCTGTGCTTAGATTTAGGTCCCATAGCCATGATATCTCACTATGGTATGCAATTATTCCAAAATACGGAAAAATCCCATATCCAAAGTACCTCTGGTCCCAAGCATTTTGGATAAGGGAGACTCAACCTGTATATACATATATACACACACATACACATGCCGGGCAGGGACTCCGAAAGGAGCATGTCCCTATTGTGTAAAAAGAAGATTTTGGTACTTAATCCATTTCTCTGAATCCACTCTGGGACACTGGAGTCAGACAGCTGGGGTGTGAAGTATGCAGACCGGAGGTAGCAAAATCCAATAAAAAATAAATAAAAACACTGTACAACTGGCCCCTCCCCCTTTACACCCCTCCAGTTTGAAAATTTAACAGAGAAAAGAGGGAACATGAAAGAAAAAAAAAGATTTTGGTACTTACCGATAAATCCATTTCTCTGAATCCTCTAGGGGACACTGGAGTCTTATACAGTAGGGGTGTGAAGCTTGCAAGCGGAGGTGTGGCATAATCTAAAATTAGCATTGTCTGCACAGCCGGCTCCTCCCCATTCACATCCCTCCTCCCTCAGTTTGGAAAATTTGACCGAGAGCATAGGACATGATACTATAGCACCTGGCGAGGACCTGAACCGTACAACATATCAAACCGCATCCAAGAAACTCTTAACAGAAAAACCAACGCTGTTTGCACAAGAACGTTGAACACAGCAGGTTGACAGCACTGAGGCAGGCGTCCAGTGTCCCCTAGAGGATTCAGAGAAATGGATTTATCGGTAAGTACCAAAATCCTCTTTTCTCTTTCATCCACTAGGGGACACTGGAGTCTTCTACAGTAGGGGACGTCCCAAAGTTATCCCCAAAGGAGGGAGTGCTGTCGATGGCATGCAAAACTAAACGTCCGAACTTAGAATCTCCGGACGCCAAGGTCTCAGACCTGTAAAAGTTTGCGACTGTGTGGGCTGAAGACCACGTTGTCGCTCTACAAAATGGAGTAGTGGAAACACCACTAAGAGTCGCCCATGAGGCACCCACTGATCTGGTATGATGAGCACTAGTCTGAACCGGAACCTGCTTACCACAGGAAATATTAGCTTGCCGATTGGCAAGGCTATTCCATCTAAACAAAGACTGCCGAGATGCTGGCCAACCAGTCTTTGGACCATCATAGAGAACAACCAATGGTCCGACCTTCTAAAAGGACAACGTAACTTGTACGTATATTCGTAAAGCTCGGACAACATCCAAAGACACTTCCCCATCTGCGAATCCCTGAAAGGATGGGTCCACAATCGGTTTGTTTACGTGAAACCCCGAAACGACCTTAGGAAGGAAATCCGCTCATGTACGGAGTTTTGCCTAATCCCTCTGGAAAATTAACAAAGGACTCTTACATGATATGGCTTCTAACGCCGAAACCCTTCTGGCCGAAGCCAAGGCAAGTAATAGCGTGACCTTCCAAGAGAGATACTGCAGGTCTGTTCTTTTCAACGGCTCAAAAGATGGTGTTCTCAAAAAATCCAACAACAAATTTAAGTCCCACTGCGCAGTGGGAGGACGGAAAGGAGGTTGTATCCTCACCACCCCCTGCAAAAAGGTTTGAACCTCTTGTAAGGACGCTAACCGCTGTTGAAATAGGATGGAGAGAGCCTAAACTTGAACCTTCAAGGAACCTAGTCTTAGTCCCCCATCTAGACCAGCTGGAATGAAAAATAGGATTTTGGTACTTACCAGATAAATCCTTTTCTTTGAATCCATAGGGGGCACTGGAGTACTCTTGGGATATGGACGGTTCCACTGGAACTAGGCACTGAACAGTTAAACTTTGACTCTATCTCCCCTCCATATCCCAGAGTACCTCAGTGTTTTTTTACTGAGCCGAACTGGAGCTATAGAGGTTGACAATGGAGACATACATATAACAAAAAATGGACAACAATAAAGTTGACAAACAAAAAATGACAACTAACAGTTGACACCAACCCGACAGAATTTCTAATTTGAAACAGTCGGTAAGAGTGTGTTAACATAATATTCCCTGCACTTACCAAAACCAGGTAACAACTGCTCTGGGTGGGCGTCTAGTGCCCCCTATGGAATCAAAGAAAAGGATTTATCTGGTAAGTACCAAAATCCTATTTTCTTTTTCATCCACTAGGGGTCACTGGAGTACTCTTGGGACGTACCAAAGTTTCCCCCGTGGGCGGGAGAGCTATTTGGCACATGTAACACTAAACAGCCAAAGCTAGATGCTGATGCCGCAAAAGTATCAAACTTATAAAAGCGCACAAACGTGTGCACTGACGACCATGTAGCCGCCCGGCAAAGCTGTGTCGTAGAAGCTCCCCGACCAGCTGCCCATGAAGTTCCCACAGAACGTGTGGAATGAGCTTTTACCGAAGTAGGCGGCTGTAACCTAGCCTGAAGATAAGCCTGACGTATGGTCAGTTTTATCCATCTGGATAAGGTCTGCTTAGAGGCTGGCCAACCCCTCTTGGCAGCATCATAGAGAACAAATAACGTATCCGTCTTACGAACTGTAGACGTTCGAGACACAAACGCGTAAAACGCGTAAAGCGCGTACCACATCCAGAGTTTCAGAATGTCCTGATAACACAGGAACTACTATTGGTTGGTTGATGTGAAAAGATGACACTACCTTTGGTAAGAAAGCGGGATTCGTCCGAAGTACCGCTCTGTCATCATGAAACACCAAATATGGTGGCTTGCCTGACAAGGCACCCAAATCTGAAACACGCCTTGCCGAAGCCAAGGCTAGAAGAAAATGGGGATTTTTGTTTACTTACCGTAAAATCTCTTTCTCTGAGTCCATCTGGGGGACGCTGCGCCGTTACTTGTGGGTTAGAGGTGTGTGGTAGTGGAGATTGGCACAGAACTATCAAAAGCTGACTCCTCCCCCCTCTAACCCCTCCCATCTCCTTCCTGCTCAGCCCTGATCAGTTAACGTTTAGCCAAGCCAAAGGAGATAGACCAGAATAAAAAATTAACCAATTAAACCAGACAAACTATGGGAGGGATCGCAGCGTCCCCCAGATGGACTCAGAGAAAGAGATTTTACGGTAAGTAAACAAAAATCCCCATTTCTCTGTCCTCCATCTGGGGGACGCTGCGCCGTTACTTGTGGGATTTCCCAAAGCAAGCTAATGAGAGGAGGGAGACGTTGACGGCATAGCCGTCTGTAAAATACGACGCCCAACAGAGGCAGTCTCCAAACTAAAAGTATGAAACCGGTAAAACTTTGTGAACGTATGGACTGACGACCAGGTCGCCGCCCTGCATAGTTGCTCAACAGATGCACCACCGCGAACAGCCCAAGACGCTCCAACTGCTCTAGTCGAATGAGCCTTAATTGAGTCAGGAACCGAAACGCTTGAGGACACGTAAGCCTGTCTGATGGCCGAAGTTATCCAACGGGCCACAGTGTTCTTAGAGGCAGGCCAACCTCGTTTGGGAGCATCAATCAATACCAGCAAGGAATCCGTACGACGGAAAGCCTCCGTGCGAGACAAATAAATACGTAAGGCCCGAACAACATCCAAGAGAGCCAAATGGGAATCCTCCCCCTGAGAAGATGACGGATTAAAAGCTGGAAGAACGATGTCCTGATTTAAATGGAATGCTGAAACAACCTTTGGAAGAAATGAAGGCTTTGTCCGCAGCACCACCCGATTTTCATGAAACACTAACAAGGGTGGCCTGCAAGAAAGAGCCGCCAACTCAGACACTCGTCTAGCTGAGGCAATTGCCAACAGAAAAACAACTTTTTGTGTTAGATAACGTAGTTCCACAGATTCTAGAGGTTCAAATGGAGACTTTTGAAGAGCCTTAAGTACCAAGTTTAAATCCCAGGGAGGAATCGGAGGAACAAAAGGTGGTTGAATTCGAAGTACTCCCTGCAGGAATGTTTGAACCTCTGGAATGATTGCTAATTTCTTTTGAAAAAGGACCGACAAGGCCGAAACCTGACCCTTCAGGGAAGAAAGTTTTAAACCCTTGTCAAGACCCTCCTGGAGAAAGGAGAGCAGGCGAGGAAGTCTAAACAAATGCGGAGTCAAGTTCCTTTTCTCGCACCAAGCAATGTAAATACGCCATACTCTATGGTAAATGCCAGAAGTCACCGGCTTTCTAGCCCGAATCATTGTCTGAACAACCGCACGAGAAAGGCCCTTTGCCTTCAGAATGTTGGATTCAAGAACCAAGCCGTCAAAGCCAGCCGATTTAAATCTGGGTGGCGACAAGGTCCCTGAAGCAGAAGATCTGGTCGCAGAGGGAGGCGAAAGGGGTCTCCGACGACCATGCTGTTTAGAAGAGTGTACCACTGTCGGCGTGGCCAATCCGGAGCCACCAGAATTATTGCAAGGCCTTCTCGCCGAATGCGTTGGAGTAGACGTGGGAGCAGTGGAATTGGTGGGAACACGTAACCCAGCTGAAATTGCCACGGAGCTGTTAGTGCATCGATCAGAAATGCTTGAGGATCCTGAGTTCTTGATCCGTAAACCGGAAGTTTTTTGTTGAGCCGTGACGCCATCAGGTCTAATTCTGGCACTCCCCAGCGATCCACTAGAGAAAGAAACACTTCCTGGTGAAGTTCCCACTCTCCCGGATGAATCGTGTGACGACTCAAAAAGTCTGCTTCCCAGTTTTCGACTCCCGGAATGTGAATGGCTGAAATCACGGGAATCCAACGCTCCGCCCACGTGAGAATCTGAGCAACCTCTCTCATTGCGGACCAGCTGCGAGTTCCTCCCTGTTTGTTGATGTAAGCCACTGCCGTGGCATTGTCGGATTGCACCCGAACTGGATGGCCCTGCACCATGGTCTGAATCCGAATGAGAGCATACCGGATCGCTCTCAATTCCAGAATGTTGATTTGTAGTTTTGACTCTTGATTGCTCCAGCGCCCCTGTAAATGATGAGTCTGGAACACTGCTCCCCAACCGCTGAGGCTTGCGTCCGTGGTTACCATCATCCAAGACCAGACCGTGAACGGCGCACCCTTCCTCAGATTGTGACTGTGAAGCCACCAGTAGAGCGACTGACGAGTTCTTATCGACAAGCGTATCAACTGCAGTTCGAGGCGCGAATCCGTCCGAGTCCAACAGTGGAGAATCTGAGCTTGAAGAGGTCGGGCGTGGAATCTGGCGTATGGAACTGCCTCGAATGAGGCTACCATCTTGCCCAGTACCTGCATGCATCTGAGGACTGATACTGCCGGCAATTTTAACAAGGTTCTGATTCTGGCTTGTAAGTCCTGAATCTTGTCTGTAGGAAGAAACACCTTCTGGCTGTTGGTGTCGAATAGAAGACCCAGAAAAACCATTTTCTGTGACGGGAGTAGAGATGACTTTGGAAAATTGATTATCCACCCGAAAGACTGTAGAGTCTCTATCGTTAGACGCAGGTTCTGAGTGAGAATCTCCGGTGACGGGGCCTTGATCAACAGGTCGTCCAAGTATGGAGTGATGTTGACCCCTTTGCAACGGAGAACTGCGACGACATGACCCAGGACCTTCGTAAACACCCGGGGAGCCGTAGAAAGACCAAAGGGAAGGGCCCGAAACTGAAAATGCCACGGACCTACTGCAAATCTCAGAAGTGATTGATGTCCTGTCCAAATTGGAACATGTAGGTATGCGTCCTTTATATCTATTGAAGCCAAATATTCCCCTGGCTCCATGGCTGCGATAATGGAGCGAATGGATTCCATCCTGAATTTCTGGGATGAAAGGTACGGATTGAGGGCTTTTAGATTTAGAATGGGTCGAAACGAACCGTCCGGCTTGTCTACGAGAAAAAGACCCGAGTAAAAGCCCCGACCTCTCTGAGGAGCTGGGACCGGAAGGATTACTCCATTTTGTAATAGTTTTGCTGTTGCCTGAAGGAGAGCCTGACGTCTGGAGGGGTCGTCTGGGAGAGGCGTCACAATTAGTCGGGCTGGGACTGCTTCTTCGAAATCCAACATATATCCTCTGGAAATGACCCCTATTACCCACCGATCCGGTTTCGATAGGAGCCACACTTCCCTGAAGTGAAGTAAACGAGCCCCAACCTGTATTGATCCCTCCAGAGGGCCCGAAGCGTCATGCCTCAGGCTTGTCGGCAGGCTTACTGGACGGTCTGCGAGTAGCCTGAGCTCCTCTACCTCTGAATGATCCCCTTCGTGGAAATCTGGAGAAGGGTCGAAAGGACTGGAAATTACCTCTGCCCTGCGTACGAAAGGACCGAAATCTTGTAGGCTTTGGTTTGTTTGGAGCAGACGGAAGGAAAGGGCTCTTTCCCCCCGTAGTATCTGAAATAATTTTCTTTAACTCTGATCCAAAAAGAAATTCGCCTTCAAAAGGGACTGCCGTCAAGGTCTGCTTTGAGTCCGAATCAGCATTCCAAACCCTAAGCCAAAGAGATCGTCTTGCGGATACTGTTAAGGCAGAAACACGGGACTGTAGCGCCACCGAATCCAATAATGCTTCACCCACGTAAGTAAGGGCCTCAGAAATCTGTTCTGCTAATTGAATGGCCTCCGACGGATCGTCTGACTGCATCCCAGATACAACCTGTGCAAGCCACTCATCAACGGCTTTAAGCACCCAGGCACTCGCCAGAACTGGACGGAGAGAAACACCTGATAAGGAAAACATAGATTTTAGTAATGCTTCTATCTTCCTATCGGTAGAGTCTTTTAAAGTCGCAGACTGTACTGACGGAATAACCGTAGCTTTTGCTAAATGCGAAATAGGGGCGTCTACCTTTGGGGCGGTTTCCCAAATTGTTGTATCCTCTTCTGTAAAAGGATATAGAAACTTTAACTTTTTAGGCGCCTGGAAACGGGAATCCGGTTTTAGCCAGGGTTCTTTTAAAATATCCGCAAAGTGCGAGTAAGAAGGGAACGCAGTAACCTGTCTCTTCTGTCGTTTAAAGAAAGAGGAAGAAGTCTCGGCTACTGCCTCATCCTGAATATTAAGGGTCTGACGAATGGCTTCTATTAGTAGCCTAACACCTGAATTAGTAGATAAATCCTCATCTTCCCAAGCCGAATTTTCGTCCCCTTCAGGATCTACCTCCCCTTCTTCCAATGGAGATGTCAGAGTATCCAACTCCTCTCCTGGAAATGCAATAGCGGGTAACGGCTGCGTTCGCTTAGAAGCCGCCGAACTACTGGCCGAACTTACAAATTTATTTACAGACTGAGTCAAATCAGTGAGACATTTTCCCATATTCTGGGCCCACAGCGGTTCCACCTGAGTCTGGGCCAAAGCTGCTTCCGACCTTGACTGACGCAAATCTGAAATTGCGTCCACCATGGCCTTGACCCAAGGGGGCATTGACTGATCTGTGGATGTGCCCTGCTGATCTGCCGCTGATGCACCAGAGCATGATGTACAGAGGGTCCCTGCGTCAGCACTCCCCTTAGCCAGCTTTGTGCCACATTGTGAACATGAGAAATAAACCACTGAGGTTGTTTTTCCCTTAGTAGGTTTCTCTGGCTTGCTGGTCATCTTTACTCTGGTGAACTATGTCCCCCAAGTTGTGTTAAAAAATATCTGAGATTCAACCCACTAGACTTGCTCTTTGTTAATATGCTGCTCTAGCCACCAGACTAGAGGAGACACTGTGATCCCCCTCCCCCCCTTTTATACTTGCGGTTTTTATCCCCCTGTGTATGTAATCCTCCTCCGTAGCACAGCGTCCCCTGTGTGCAGGCAGAGAAGATGGCGCCGTGACCAGCCGTGCGCGCGCGCGGGCAGAGCTGAGCGGGAAGACGGCTCTGCCCGCCTGACGTCATTCTCATCTCGTCAAAAACCGGAAGTTCGGCTCCCGTGCGCCGCTACACAGAGCGGTTGTCACGGCAGCCAAGTAACGGTCCAGGGAGTGAATAACACCCTCCCGGACCTAACACAGTCCTCCACCTCACATTTCACCCCAGATCAGCCTCCGTGCTGTCTGTGGGTGATCGCGCGCTCGGGGGGGGGGGGGGGGGGAGGGAGGGGAGGAGGAGTTTGGTAGTCCCAATAAATTCACCATTAATAATAGGAAATAGGGACATTAATAATAGGAAATAGGGACAGCCCAATACTGTCAATGACAGATTGTGGCTGTCCAGTACCTGATGCTGCTGTCTTCTCTCTTTCTCTCTCTGAAGGCCCCAGTGACCGAAGGTATAGTGGCCTCCCTGCAGCAGTCTGGAATGGGATACTAACCCCTTCCACTGTTATACCTGTCACCTGTAAACAGGGACTAGGTATTTGTGAAAGAAGAAATAATAAAAAAAAAAAAATTCCTAAAGAGAAATCAAAACTGTGTCTGTACTCCACAGGCACAAAACTAAAACTGGTCAGGGCTGAGCAGGAAGGAGATGGGAGGGGTTAGAGGGGGGAGGAGTCAGCTTTTGATAGTTCTGTGCCAATCTCCACTACCACACACCTCTAACCCACAAGTAACGGCGCAGCGTCCCCCAGATGGAGGACAGAGAAATAAGAATTTACTCACCGGTAATTCTATTTCTCGTAGTCCGTAGTGGATGCTGGGAACTCCGTAAGGACCATGGGGAATAGCGGGCTCCGAAGGAGGCTGGGCACTCTAGAAAGATCTTCGACTACCTGGTGTGCACTGGCTCCTCCCACTATGACCCTCCTCCAAGCCTCAGTTAGGTACTGTGCCCGGACGAGCGTACACAATAAGGAAGGATTTTGAATCCCGGGTAAGACTCATACCAGCCACACCAAACACACCGTACAACTCGTGATATGAAACACAGTTAACAGTATGAAACCATAGAGCCTCTCAACAGATGGCTCAACAATAACCCGATTTAGTTAACAATAACTATGTACAAGTATTGCAGATAAACCGCACTTGGGATGGGCGCCCAGCATCCACTACGGACTACGAGAAATAGAATTACCGGTGAGTAAATTCTTATTTTCTCTGACGTCCTAGTGGATGCTGGGAACTCCGTAAGGACCATGGGGATTATACCAAAGCTCCCAAACGGGCGGGAGAGTGCGGATGACTCTGCAGCACCGAATGAGAGAACTCCAGGTCCTCCTCAGCGAGGGTATCAAATTTATAGAATTTTGCAAAGGTGTTTGCCCCTGACCAAGTAGCAGCTCGGCAAAGTTGTAAAGCCGAGACCCCTCGGGCAGCCGCCCAAGATGAGCCCACCTTCCTTGTAGAATGGGCATTGACAGATTTTGGCTGTGGCAGGCCTGCCACAGTATGTGCAAGCTGAATTGTATTACAAATCCAACGAGCAATAGTCTGCTTAGAAGCAGGAGCACCCAGCTTGTTGGGTGCATACAGGATAAACAGCGAGTCAGATTTTCTGACTCCAGCCGTCCTGGAAACATATTTTCAGGCCCTGACAACGTCTAGCAACTTGGAGTCCTCCAAATCCTTAGTAGCCGCAGGCACCACAATAGGCTGGTTCAGGTGAAACGCTGACACCACCTTAGGGAGAAACTGGGGACGAGTCCTCAATTCTGCCCTATAGATATGGAAAATCAGATAAGGGCTTTTACATGATAAAGCCGCTAACTCTGACACTCGCCTGGCTGAAGCCAAGGCCAATAACATGACCACCTTCCACGTGAGATATTTCAGATCCACGGTTTTTAGTGGCTCAAACCAATGTGATTTTAAGAAACTCAACAACACGTTGAGATCCCAAGGTGCCACAGGAGGCACAAATGGGGGCTGAATATGCAGCACTCCTTTCACAAATGTCTGAACTTCAGGTACTGAAGCTAGTTCTTTTTGAAAGAAAATTGACAGAGCCGAGATCTGTACCTTAATGGAGCCCAGTTTTAGGCCCATATTCACTCCTGCTTGCAGGAAATGCAGAAATCGACCTAGTTGAAATTCCTCTGTTGGGGCCTTTTTGGCCTCGCACCATGCAACATATTTCCGCCATATGCGGTGATAATGCTTTGCCGTAACATCTTTCCTGGCTTTAATAAGCGTAGGAATGACTTCCTCCGGAATGCCCTTTTCCTTCAGGATCCAGCATTCAACCGCCATGCCGTCAAACGCAGCCGCGGTAAGTCTTGGAACAGACAGGGGCCCTGTTGCAGCAGGTCCTGTCTGAGCGGCAGAGACCACGGGTCCTCTGAGATCATCTCTTGAAGTTCCGGGTACCACGCTCTTCTCGGCCAATCCGGAACCACGAGAATTGTGTTTACTCCTCGCTTTCTTATTATTCTCAATACCTTTGGTATGAGAGGTAGAGGAGGGAACACAAACTGACCGGTACACCCACGGTGTCACTAGAGCGTCCACAGCTATCGCCTGAGGGTCTCTTGACCTGGCGCAATACTTCTCTGGTTTTTTGTTTAGGCGGGACGCCATCATGTCCACCTGTGGACGACCCCATTGATTTACAATCATTTGGAAGACTTCTGGATGAAGTCGCCACTCTCCCGGGTGGAGGTCGTGCCTGCTGAGAAAGTCTGCTTCCCAGTTGTCCACTCCCGGGATGAACACTGCTGACAGTGCTAGTACATGATTCTCCGCCCATCGGAGAATTTTTGTGGCTTCTGCCATCGCCGTCCTGCTTCTTGTGCCGCCCTGTCGATTCACATGGGCGACTGCCGTGATGTTGTCTGACTGGATCAGCACCGGCTGGTGTAGGAGCAGGGATTTTGCTTGACTTAGGGCATTGTAAATGGCCCTTAGTTCCAGAATATTTATGTGAAGGGCAGTCTCCTGACTTGACCATAGTCCTTGGAAATTTCTTCCCTTTGTGACTGCCCCCCAGCCTCGTAGGCTGGCATCCGTGGTCACCAGGACCCAGTCCTGTATGCCGAATCTGCGGCCCTCCAGAAGATGAGCACTGTGCAGCCACCACAGAAGAGACACCCTGGTTCGTGGAGACAGGGTTATTAAACGATGCATCTGAAGATGCGATCCGGACCACTTGTCCAACAGGTCCCACTGAAAAATTCTGGCATGGAACCTGCCGAATGGAATTGCTTCGTAAGAAGCTACCATCTTTCCCAGGACCCGCGTGCAGTGATGCACCGATACCTGTTTTGGTTTTAGGAGGTCTCTGACTAGAGAAGACAACTCCCTGGCTTTCTCCTCCGGGAGAAACACTTTTTTCTGGGCCGTGTCCAGAATCATTCCCAGGAACATTAGACGTGTCGTGGGGACCAGCTGTGACTTTGGGATATTCAGAATCCAACCGTGCTGGCTCAGCACTTCCTGAGATAGTGCTACTCCCACTAACAACTGTTCCTTGGATCGTGCCTTTATTAGGAGATCGTCCAAGTATGGGATAATTAAAACTCCCTTTTTTCGAAGGAGTATCATCATTTCCGCCATAACCTTGGTAAATACCCTCGGTGCCGTGGAGAGTCCAAACGGCAGCGTCTGGAATTGGTAATGGCAATCCTGTACCACAAATCTGAGGTACTCCTGGTGAGAATTGTAAATGGGGACATGCAGGTAAGCATCCTTGATGTCCCGGGATACCATGTAATCCCCCTCGTCCAGGCTTGCAATAACCGCCCTGAGCGATTCCATCTTGAACTTGAATTTTTTTATGTATGTGTTCAAGGATTTCAAATTTAAAATGGGTCTCACCGAACCGTCCGGTTTCGGCACCACAAATAGTGTGGAATAGTAACCCCGGCCTTGTTGAAGTAGGGGTACCTTGAAGGATCCAGGGATCCACCTGTGAGCGAGCCCACTGATCGCTGAAATTCCTGAGGCGGGCCCCCACCGTACCTGGCTCCGCCTGTGAAGCCCCACCGTCATGCGGCGTACTTGGAAGAGGAAGCGGGGGAGGACTTTTGGTCCTGGGAACCTGCTGTTTGCTGCAGCCTTTTTCCCCTGCCTCTGCCTCTTGACAGAAAAGACCCTCCTTTTCCCCGCTTGTTTTTCTGGGACCGAAAGGACTGAACCTGATAAAATGGCGCCTTCTTAGGCTGTGAGGGGACATGGGGTAAAAATGCTGACTTCCCAGACGTTGCTGTGGAAACTAGGTCGGAGAGACCATCCCCAAATAATTCCTCCCCCTTATAAGGCAAAACTTCCATGTGCCTTTTGGAATCTGCATCTCCAGTCCACTGGCGAGTCCATAAGCATCTCCTAGCAGAGATGGATAATGCACTTACTTTAGATGCCAGCCGGCAGATTTCCCTCTGTGCATCTCTCATGTATAAGACTGAGTCTTTGATATGGTCAATTGTTAGCAGGATCGTGTCTCTGTCTAACGTATCAATATTTTCTGACAGTTTATCTGACCACGCAGCGGCAGCACTGCACATCCATGCTGACGCAATAGCTGGTCTGAGTATAATGCCTGAGTGTGTATCTACAGACTTCAGGATCGCCTCCTGCTTTCTATCAGCAGGTTCCTTAAGGGCGGCCGTATCCTGGGACGGTAGTGCCACCTTTTTAGACAAACGTGTGAGCGCTTTATCCACCCTCGGGGGTGTTTCCCAACGTAACCTATCCTCTGGCGGGAAAGGTAACGCCATTAGTAGCTTCTTAGGAATTACCAATTTCTTATCGGGGGAAGCCCACGCTTCTTCACACACTTCATTTAATTCATCTGACGGGGGAAAAACTACAGGTAGTTTTTTCTCCCCAAACATAATACCCTTTTTTGTGGTACCTGGATGTAAATCAGAAATATTTAACACCTCTTTCATTGCCTCAATCAAGCAGTGAATGGCCTTAACGGGCATTAAATTTGACTCATCGTCGTCGACACTGGTGTCAGTATCCGTGTCGACATCTACTTGTGCCACCTGAGATAGCGGGCGTTTCAGAGCCCCTGATGACTTTTGAGACACCTGGACAGGCACGAGCTGAAGACTCGGCTGTCCCACAGTCGGCATGTCGTCAAATTTTTTATGTAAGGAGTCTATACGTGCACTCATTTCCTGCCATAATACCATCCACTCAGGTGTCTGACCCCCAGGGGGTGACATCCCTGCTAAAGGCATCTGCTCCCCCTCCACATCATTATCCTCCTCAAACATGTCGACACAGCCGTACCGACACACTCCACACACACAGGGAATGCTCAAACAGAGGACAGGACCCACAAAAGCCCTTTGGGGGGACAGAGTAAGAGTATGCCAGCACACACCAGAGCGCTATATATATACAGGGACTAACTGAGTTATGTCCCTAATAGCTGCTTTTCAATATAATATACTGTATACAGTGCCAATTTTAATGCCCCCCCTCTCTTTTCCCTCTTACTGTACTGTAGAATTGCAGGGAAGAGCCAGGGAGCTTCCTTCCAGCCGAGCTGTGAGGAAAAATGGCGCCAGTGTGCTGAGGAGATAGGCTCCGCCCCTTTTTCACGGCGTATTCTCCCGCTTTTTATGGAATTCTGGCAGGGGTATTTACCTCATATATAGCCCCAGGGGCTATATATTGAGGTATTTTAGCCAGCCCAGGTGTTTTTATTGCTGCCTCAGGGCGCCCCCCCCCCAGCGCCCTGCACCCTCAGTGACCGGAGTGTGAAGTGTGTATGAGGAGCAATGGCGCACAGCTGCAGTGCTGTGCGCTACCTTGGTGAAGACAGGATGTCTTCATGCCGCCGATTTTCCGGACCATCTTCTTGCTTCTGGCTCTGTAAGGGGGACGGCGGCGCGGCTCCGGGACCGAACATCAAGGCTGGGCCTGCGGTCGATCCCTCTGGAGCTAATGGTGTCCAGTAGCCTAAGAAGCCCAATCCGGCTGCAAGCAGGCGAGTTCGCTTCTTCTCCCCTTAGTCCCTCGCTGCAGTGAGCCTGTTGCCAGCAGGTCTCACTGAAAATAACAAATTCTAAGACTATAACTTTCTAAGAGCTCAGGAGAGCCCCTAGTGTGCATCCAACCTCGGCCGGGCACGAAATCTAACTGAGGCTTGGAGGAGGGTCATAGTGGGAGGAGCCAGTGCACACCAGGTAGTCTAAGATCTTTCTAGAGTGCCCAGCCTCCTTCGGAGCCCGCTATTCCCCATGGTCCTTATGGAGTTCCCAGCATCCACTAGGACGTCAGAGAAAAATTGTTTTCCAAGTGAGAAATTTAATATCCACTTATTGTAAGGGTTCAAAATGAAAAGACTAAGAAATCTGAAACCAGATTCAAGTCCCATGGCGCTGTAGGTGGAATGAATGGAGGCTGTACTCTGAGGACACCCTGCATAAAGGTGTGTACTGATGGCAAAAGAGCCAGTCGTCTTTGAAAGTAGATTGACAAAGCAGATATCTGCACTTTTAGTGTGGATAGACGTAGACCTCCATCTAATCCCATCTGTAGAAATAACAAAAGACGGGATAACTTGAAAGAAGATGTCGGAAATTTGCGAGCTTCACACCAACCTATATAGTCACGCCAAATTCTGTAATAATGAGCTGCCGCAACCGGCTTTCTAGCTCGTAACATGGTTGGAATGACTGATTCTGGAATGCCCTCTCCTCTTAAGAGGGCGGTCTCAACAGCCACCCCGTCAAACGCAGCCGCGCTAAATCGGGGTAAAGAAACGGACCCTGTTGTAACAGGTCCGGACGTAGTGGGAGCGGCCAAGGATCGTCTGCAAGTAATCCGCGAAGATCCGAGAACCAAGCTCTCCGTGGCCAATGAGGCGCCACTAGTATGATTGTGACGAACTCTCTTTTGATCCGTTTTAGCAATAGCGGGAGCAGCGGAAACGGTGGAAACAGATACACTAGACTATATGGCCACCGGACTGTGAGAGCATCCACCGCCACTGCCTCTGGATCTCTCGTTCTGGATACATACTGGGGCATTTGATGATTGTGGCGAGATGCCATCAAGTCCACCTGCGGGTAACCCCACCTCTGGACCAGCATGAGAAATACTTCTGGATTTAATGCCCATTCTCCTGGATGAAAATCCCGACGACTGAGATAATCCGCGTCCCAGTTGTCCACTCCCGGAATGAACACTGCCGACAATATGACCTGGTGGTATTCTGCCCAATTGAGGATTCGAGCTACTTCCCGCATTGCCATGCGGCTTCTCGTTCCGCCTTGTTTGTTGATGTATGCGACCGCCGTCGCATTGTCTGATTGCACCTGAACCGCCTGCGCCTGCAGGATGTGCACTGCCTGTCGCAATGCATTGTAAATTGCCCGGAGTTCCAGGACATTTATGGACAGCAATCTTTCGTGATCCGCCCAGAGACACTGGAGCTGAAGATTCTGAACTACAGCTCCCCAACCTCTGAGACTTGCGTCTGCCGTGAGAATTATCCAATTCCAGGTGCCGCACTGTTTCACTGCGGTTCGATTCTGTACCCTGAGCCACCAGAGTAGAGACACTCTGGTCCTTGGAGACAACCTTACCCTGTGGTGAATCTGTAAGTGTGAGCCCGACCACTGTGCGAGCACATCCAGTTGAAAAGGACGTGAGTGAAATCTCCCGAACTGGAGTGCTTCGAAAGCCGCCACCATTGTGCCTAAGAGGCGAATGCACAAATGAACCGAGACTGTGCGTGGCTTGAGCACTAATTGTACCAGATGACGAATGACCCGTACTTTCTGTTCGGGTAGGTAAATCCTTTGGTCTACCGTATCGAGAATCATACCTAGGAATTGAAGTCGTTGGGACGGAACTAGATGTGATTTCTTGAAGTTGACAATCCAACCGTGGTGAACCAGAACATTGTATGTCAGCAATGCCTGTTGAAGGAGTATTTGTTGAGACGGAGCTTTGATGAGCAGATCGTCCAAGTATGGAACTATTATCACTCCTAGAGATCTGAGATGAGCTATCAACACAGACATCACCTTGGTGAATACCCGAGGTGCTGACGAGAGGCCAAACGGTAGAGCCTGAAACTGATAATGGTTCTGTCGTATTGCAAACCGCAAAAACCTTTGATGAGGAGGCCAAATCGGAATGTGTAAGTACGCATCCTTGAGATCCAGCGCAATCATAAACTCCTGTGGCTCTAGACCTGCAATTACTGATCGTAGAGATTCCATCTTGAATCTGTAGTAAGTGACGTACTGATTGAGGCCCTTTAAAGTTCAATATTGGCCTGACCGAGCCATCCGGCTTCGGTACTACAAACAGACTGGAATAATAACCCTGACCCTGTTGGTGCACAGGGACCAGAACCAAAACTGCTGCGTCCAGCAAAGACTGAATGGCAGTCTGCAGAATCGCCTTCTTGTCGTCCAACCGAGGCAGTCCTGTCCTGAAAAACCGCATTGGCGGGAGACAGTCGAACTCTATTTTGTAACCTGTTAAAACTAGATTGCGGATCCACCCATCTGTGGACGTCTGAAGCCACGCCAACTGGAATGACTGAAGACGTGCTCCTACAATAGGAGATCCGAGATGGGCTGGGAGCCCGTCATGCCACTGGCTTACCGGTGACTTTAGTATCCTGACGAGTGGTATTGGCTCGTTGGAAACTACGTCCCCGACCTCGTCTACCTGGTGTGGCCGTTCCCCTGCCACGCCCGCGAAAGGACTGAGGTGTAAAAGATTTGAACGCCGGTCCAGAATATCTTTTTCTAGGCACTGTTGGAGGAAATGGTAAGAAAACCGACTTTCCTCCCGTGGCCTCAGAAATCCATTTGTCTAATTCAGGACCGAATAACCTCTCGCCCTCATAAGGTAATGCTTCTATTCCTTTTTTGACCTCTGCCTCAGCTCGCCAAGAGCGTAGCCAGAGCGCACGTCGTGCTGTGACTAGTGATGAAGAAAGGCGAGAAGCTGACAGACGTCAGTAGAAGCTGTACATAAATAGTCAGCCGCTTCCCAGATTTGATCAGCGAGAAGTATAAGATGATCATCAGTTAAGGCAGATCTGAGTTTTGTTATCCATACCATTAGTGCTTTAGTTACCCAAATGCCACTCAACCCAGGTCTAAGCAGCACTCCTGCCGCTGTATACATGGACTTCAGCATAACCTCTATTTTACGGTCCGAAGGGTCCTTGAGTGTAGTTGCAGCTGGTACAGGTATGGTTAATTTCTTTGTAAGTTTAGATACAGATGAATCCACCAACGGCGGATTCTCCCATGTAGCTGTCATAGACTCTGGAAACGGATAGCTAGACCTAAATCTGTGAGGTACAGAAAACCGTTTATCCGGATTCTTCCTCGTTTCTAGTAACATTTTATTAAGAGATTCTGACACAGGAAAACAAACTGGAGTTCTTTGTCGTTTAGTAAAAACGACCTCATCATTTGTCAGAGGCTCCTCAGTTTCTGTAAAATTCAGAGACTGACGCACTGCTCTGATGAGATTATCAATACCTGGCCTGTCAAAATCGTCACCCTCTGACTGCTGGTCTACTTCGCCCTCCTCACCCATATCTTGTACAGTGAGGTCTGGCGAAGAATCATCAGACATTAACATAGCAGCCGGTAGCTTATAGGAAAAATGAAACTTATCCCCTTTAGTCAAAGAAGATCTGGACCTTTGGTAAGGCTGAGACCCCTCAGGAAGTTCTAGCGGTCTCACCCTAGATTCAGATCTTGCCGCCTCTCGCTCCTGCCGAGAGGCGGCCAACTCTGATTGCAATCCAGCTAAAACATCTGCTAATATAGCCCATGGCGGGTCCGGGGTTGAAATGGGATTTGAAACCGGAGCAGGAATTGTATTTGTTTCAGAATTTACAACACATACTTTACATGTGGTAAATCCATCAGGTAATACACCCTTACAGACATTGCAGTAAACCTGCTTCTTGGACTTTGCTGGTGTCTTACTCATTATGCAAAAAAAAAAAAAAAAATACAAAGACAAAGAACCTGTGCGACTCAGTAAATAGCACTAAGGTGTCTCTATATCGCTGGCCAAATGTGCCAGTAATGTCTGATCCCAAAATCCCCCTAACACCCCAGCGCCTTCAATGGTGGAGAGATGTATACAGGAAATTCTGAAAAGAAACAGGAAAAAACAGGAAGCATGGTTTAATATGTCCCCATGCTCACAGAATATCACAAAGTGCAAACATTAATCTATGTAGCAGATTATACTTAAATGCATATATGCCATTCCTGTTACTTATCTATACAGCGCTGCTGGCTCTGTGTTAGGTCATACATACTTTTAAAGAAGTGTGCCTCCCCCTCTCCCCCGTGTACCGCTACTCTGTACACGGAGACCGGCCTTGTGCGCCCTCCGGAAGTGCATCGGAGCAGACGATATGCCGCGTGGAGCGGCCTCCAAAGACCAGTGTGGCACAGCGCAGCGGAAGAGACATTTACACAGCGGCGGCGGGCGGCTGCGGCGCGACACAAATACACACACAGTAATCCCACACAGCGGGGCGGGAGCATGAGCTGACCGCCCCAAACAACATACCTGGACCCTGTGGTGAGGGCAATGATGGGGCTTCTCTGTAAGCACTGACAGCCTTTTACTGCAGGTGTCCTGCACGTGGAAGTGAGGGAGCTCTTCTAGAGAGGTCCGATACCCACAGCTGCAACAGCAGCTTTCACTATCCCAAACCCTCGCCTTCTTGGAAGGGGGAAAGGGATGTTTTCAAAAAATAATCAAAGAAAAAAATCAATAATTGTGGATCCACTTCCACAAGCCTAGTTGCTCTGTGAGCACCGAAAAAACACTGAGGTACTCTGGGATATGGAGGGGAGATATAGTCACGTTCAGTGCCTAGTTCCAGTGGAACCGTCCATATCCCAAGAGTACTCCAGTGACCCCTAGTGGATGAAAAAGAAAGTAGAAGTCTGGATAAGTGCAAGTTCGTCAAATTCCACCCATGTTCCTAACACCAGTCCATGTACTTCTTCTAATGTCTGCAGTCGTACATGGGAGTAACCGGCTTCCTAGCAGCGATCCTCTTTCGGAATAGCCGTTCTTGGTCTCCCTCTGTCTCTTAAGATCCGGGTCTCAACAGCCCCGCCATGAAACGTAGCCTGTTCAGATCTGAGTGGAGGAACGGCCCCTGATATAGCCGGTCCTCCCTTCGAGGTAACAGTCAAGGGTCCTCTGCTAGTATCCCCCGTAAGTCCGAGTACCAACCTCTGCGGGGCCAATTTGGTGCTATGAGAATTGCCCATATTCGCTCTCGTATTACCCATCTTGGAGAATTCGGGGTATGAGTGAGAAAAGTGGAAAAATGTAAACCCTTCTGTAACACCAAGGAAGTGTCAGCGCGTCCACTTACTCTGCTGCTGGAACCCTTGTCCTGGACACATACCTGGGCAGCTGATGATTTTGTCGAGGCGCCATCAGGTCCACCTGAGGTAGACCCCATCTACTCACCATCATGTCGAATATCTGTGTAAGCACCACTCGCCTGGATGCATGTCCTGACGACTGTGATAATCTGCTTCCCAGTTCTCTGTTGACCGCTGACTATATCTTCGGCTAAGAGAAGCGCATTGTAAACTGCTCTCAGTTCGAGAATGGATATGGTTAGAAGGCAGCAGCGTGCAGAGGGACTAACATTATAAAGATCTCCTGCAGGAAGATCATAATTTTATGTAAACTAGGGCCCCTCTCTTACCACCAGTACTCACAGTAACCGGAGACACTCCTGACTCTGTGCTTCGGATTTTACTGTAGAGAGATGTAGATCCCTTTAGCTGGGATCCTTGTCTCTCTTATTCTGAAGACCTTTGTCCCCCTTTGATTAGGTTGACGCAGCCTTTCTTCTTTTGGTCAAACCTGCACCCTCCTTTCATTAGGAGGGATTGGGCAGTTTTCCTTAGGTAAAGCCTGTACCCTCCTTTTAGTTAGGAGGGATTAGGCCATTCATAGATGACAAAACATTTAAAAAATAAAATAAAATAATGCTTTGTGGAGCAGGAGCTCCCATCTTGTGCTTTTTTCCTCCTAGCACAATTTTTCAAACTGAGGGAGGAGGGATGTGAAGGGGGAGGAGCCGGCTGTGCAGACAATGCTAATTTTAGATTGTGCCACACACCTCTGCTTGCAAGCTTCACACCCCTACTGTATAAGACTCCAGTGTCCACTAGTGGATGAAAGAGAAAAACATTCAGGAAGGCCCCAACCATACCACAATGTCAAATATCAACCAAGAACTAAAACTGTAATCAAACATGTTTGAGCCATTACTAATCATAACATGCAGTTTGGCAGCACCGACGTGGGAGTCCAGTGTCCCCTAGTGGATTCAGAGAAATGTATTTATCGCCAAGCACCAAAATCCTCTTTTCTCTATCATCCACTAGGGAACACTAGAGTTAGACAGCTGCGGACGTCCGAAAGATACTCCCATGGGCGGAAGTGCTTTTCCGAAGCCTGCAGAACCAAAACGGGCAAACTTGTATTCTTTATCTGCAAAAGTATAAAATTTGTAGAAGCAAGTGAACGTGTGTCTATAAAGTTGGGCAGTAGTAGCTCCTCTGACAGCCGCCCAAGAGGCTCCTACTGACCTGGTGGTATGAGCAACCACCCTAAACGGAACACTCTTACCACTGGAGACATACGCCTGTCAGATGGCGAGCCTCATCCATCTGGTCAAGGTTTATTTTGTAGCTGGCCAACCCCTCTTGGGTCCATTATACAGCACAAACAAAACATCTGACTTCCTAAGGGAACTTGTAGCCTGTACATAAACCCTTAAACAGTCCCCCTCTGAAACCTGAAAAGATGAGACCACGATTGGTTGGTTTATGTGAAAACCAGATACCACCTTAGGTAGAAACAAAGCCCTAGTACGGAGTTCCGCACTATCCTCATGGAAAACAAGAAAGGGGCTCTTACAGGATAGCGCTCCCAATTCCGACACTCTCCTTGCTGAAGCCAATGCAAGGAGCAAGGCGTCTTCCAGGACACACATTTAAGATCTGCCCCTTCCTAAGGCTCAAAAAGGTCAGATCTTAAGACGTTTAACACCAAGTTTAGGTCCCATGGAGCTGTGGGAGGACGAAAAGGTGGTTGTAGTCGCGAAACTCCCTGTAGAAATATCTGTTCCTCCTGAAAGGACGCCAGATGTTGCTGGAAAAAGATTCAAAGAGCGATACCTGTACCTTCAGGGACCCCAACCTCAAACCTCCATCCACAGCAGTTTGGAGATAACAACAATCTGGTAAGGCGGAATTCTCTGGGGTTCCAACCCTTAGTCTGACACCAGTCCATGGAGTAAATTTACTAAGGTGGGAGATTTTTAGAACTAGTGATGTTGCCCACAGCAACCAATCAGATTCTACTTACCATTTATCTAGCTGCTTCTAGCAGATAATAGATATAATCTGATTGGTTGCCACAGGCAACATCACCAGTTCTAAAAATCTCCCACCTTAGTAAGTTTACCCCCATGTATCTCTTCCAGATGCTATAATAGTAACAGGCTTTGCAATCATGGTAAGAATAACCGCTTTTGGAATACACTTTTCTTTTAGTATCCTGGTTTCAAGAACGCAGGCGGTTCAGAACTGGGTGTAGAAAAGAGCCCTGGGACAACAGATCCTCCCTGTGTGGCAACCTCCAATGTTCTTCCGCCAAGAGTCCGTTCAGATCAGAGTACCAACTTCTGCAAGGCCAATCCGGCACTATCAGAATCACCCACGCTCCTTCCTGTTTCACCTTAACACCTTTGGCAATAGGGGAAACGGGAGGGAATATGTATTCCAGGTCGTATGGCCAGTGAAACGCTAGCGAAATCCACTGCTTCTGCCGCTAGATCCTGCGTCCTGGCCACATATCTCGGAAGTTGTTGATTGTTTCGAGATGCCATTAGATCTACCTGTGGTAACCCCCATCTTACCACTGCATTGAAGACTTGGGTATGTAGACTTCACTCTCCCAGATGCATGTCCTGATGGCTGAGGTAATCTGCCTCCTGATTCTCTACACCCGGAATGAAGACCATCAACAGGATTATGATGCACTTCTGTCGAACACAGAATCCTTGTGGCTTCCTTTAAAGCCATGCTGCTTCTTGTTTCTCCCCGACGGTTTACGTATGCTGCTGCAGTCACGTTGTCCATTTGCACTCTCGCGTGCCGATCTCGCACTAGGCTCACTGCTTGAAAAAGCGCATTGTAGATGGCTTGTAGCTAAGCCACATTTATTGGTAGACAACTCTCATACAGTGACCATCTTCCCTGAAATTGATAGTTGCCCAGTACTGCGCACCAACCTCTGACTTGCATCTGTTGTCAAAATTATCCAATCCCGATTCAGAATAGTTTTCCCGCTGATTGGTTCTTGTGAACCAGCCACCAAATCAATGAGGTTCTGGCCTGAGGCGACGAGAATTATTCAGTTAAGAGACAGATGCATGCCTGCCCCTTGCGCAATCGCTTCGAAGGATACGACTATCTTCCCTAGAAGTAATAAACAAAGATGCAGCGACACAGTCTGGTTTTGTAAAACCTGGTGTACCATTGTCATGATGTCTCGAATCTCGTCTTATGGAAGGAACACTCAGTCGTATGGTATCCATGATGAGACCCAAGAATTGAATTCTCTGTATTGGTTGCAAGTTGTATTTTTTGAAGTACACAATCCTCTGGAGAGTAATCTGAGCATCCCGGATCAACAGTTCCTGGGATGGTGCCTTGATGATTAGATTGTCCAAATATGGTATTATTGTTACCACCAATGATCTCAATTTCACCACCATGACTGCCATGATCTTTGTGAAGATCCTCAGGGCCGATGACAGACCGAACGGTAGACAGTGAATTGGTAGTGGTTCTTTTCCACCGAGAACCTTAAAAAAGCTTGGTGTGGTGACCAAATCGGCATATGTAGATGTGCATCCTTTATGACCATCGACACCATGAATTCCTTTTTCTCCAACCCCGCATTTAGAATGGGTTTGACTGACCTATCTGGTTTGGGTACTACAAAGAGGGAGAGGTTTTTGTTAAAAAAAAATTTTTGAGGTATTGAGACTGGTATGATTACCTCTGTCAGAAGTAGTTTTTGGATAGCTGTGTGTAATGCCCCGGCCTTTTGAGGGCACAGAGGTAGGCGTGTAGTAAAGAACCGATTGTGAGGTCAGGTTAGAAATTCTATTTTGTATCCCTGGGAAATTATATTGTTGATCCAGACTTCTGGAGAAGTTTCAGTCAAGGCCTCTTGAAACCTTATCAACCTGGCGCCCACCTTGGGAGACCCAAGATGAGATAGTAGACCGTTAAGCCACGGTCTTGTCAGTGGGCTTAGAATACTGTTTATAGGCTGTGGATTGGGAACAGCCTCTACTTCTATTTCCACAAGCCTGTCCTCCAAAACCTCTAGTTTCTTCTTCTCACCGGAGGTGTGTTCCTAGGATATGTAGTAGGCAGAAATGTAAACTTTGCTGCCGTGGCTTGTGAGATCCACTTGTCTAATTCTGGACCAAATAAGGTCTCCCAAACAAAAGTAATTGTTTCCAGTGCCTTTTTCTAATCTGAATCCACCTGCCAATCTCTGAGCCACAGAATCTTTCTGGCCAAAACTGCTGAAGCTGAGATGCGGGATGCTATCCTGCTAGCCTCCTGTGCAGCTTGGGAAAGATAAGTGGCCAATTCCCGAATATGCTCCGCAAGTCGGGATATCTCTCCCGATTATCTTCCGCCACTGCTCGAACCATCTGTCCAGCCCAAGCAACGACAGCTTTATTTTTCCAGGCACTTACCCACGTAGGTCTGTAAAATGCTCCCGCAGCAATAAAGATGGATTTAAGAGCTGTATCCAATTTACGATCAGAAACATCTTTCAGTGTAGTCACATTTGAGATTGGTAAGATAGCCTTTTTTGACAATCTAGCTAAGGATGCATCCACAATAGGAGGTACTTTCCATTTAGACATAACTGCCTGAGGCAGGGGATAATTAACTGTAAACTTCTTGGGCAACTGAAAACGCCTATCGGGCTGTTTCCATGCTTCAGCTATCTGTTCCTGGAGCGTCTGAGGAATCGGGAAGACCACTACTTGCAGCTTTTGTGACTCAAACAGATCAAAAACTTCAGGTTCCTTTATTTCCTCCTCCTTGAAGTTAAGGACTTGTTTAACCACCTCATTTAGGGATTCCAACCCATTAACTTCAGAGTCCTCCTCCTGAGAATGAACTTCAAACACCTCCTCAATAGACTCCCTCTCATCTTCATCCGCCACGAGACCCTCTTCCTCCTCTGACTCTTCATGTAGGGCAGGAAGAGGTCTCTTTACAGCTTTGCGTACAGTCTTTTCTAGCTGTGCAGGCGGTGTAAGTCTAATAAGAAATTCTTCCATAGTCTTTGAGAAACCCGCTGCCCATTCTAAATGGTGCTTGCGGGACTCCACCATTTCCTTAGAAACATCTGCCAGGGCAGTTTCCCATGACCCGGATGGGCCACTGCTACCAGGCTGTGCGTCAATACCCAAACACGTGTCGCACACTCCAGAGCTGCCAACACTTGTGCTCTCTCTCTCACATTTGGAACACACGTAACAAATTTTGTGGTCTTGGTTAGTGCTTTTAACGCTATGTTAAATACACACACACACACCACCAACCAACAGTGCTTTCACCCTATTAGAATAGATGGAGAAAGGCCGTAGGGATTCATGGAGCAATGAAGCAAAGATTCACCCAGCTGGAATGGTTATCCTAGAAAAAAAAAATCTTTACCAGCCAGACTTTTACAAACCCCACACTACCAACTCCGGTGTTCCCCCTCCTCAGGACCTGTCAAGCAGCATCCTTTGGGAGACTAATATCTATTGGTAATTTCAGTGAGATCTACTTAACTGTGCTGCAATTACAGAGCCCGCGCAAAAGGAGCCCACAGTCCTAACTATACTGTTAAAATAAGAATTTACTTACCGATAATTCTATTTCTCGTAGTCCGTAGTGGATGCTGGGGACTCCGTCAGGACCATGGGGAATAGCGGGCTCCGCAGGAGACAGGGCACATCTAAAAAGCTTTTTAGGTCACATGGTGTGTACTGGCTCCTCCCCCTATGACCCTCCTCCAAGCCTCAGTTAGGTACTGTGCCCGGACGAGCGTACACAATAAGGAAGGATCTTGAATCCCGGGTAAGACTCATACCAGCCACACCAATCACACCGTACAACTTGTGATCTGAACCCAGTTAACAGTATGATAACAAAACGAAGTAGCCTCTGAAAAAATGGCTCACAACAATAGTAATAACCCGATTTTTGTAACAATAACTATGTACAAGCATTGCAGACAATCCGCACTTGGGATGGGCGCCCAGCATCCACTACGGACTACGAGAAATAGAATTATCGGTAAGTAAATTCTTATTTTCTCTAACGTCCTAGTGGATGCTGGGGACTCCGTCAGGACCATGGGGATTATACCAAAGCTCCCAAACGGGCGGGAGAGTGCGGATGACTCTGCAGCACCGAATGAGAGAACTCCAGGTCCTCTTTAGCCAGAGTATCAAATTTGTAAAATTTTACAAACGTGTTCTCCCCTGACCACGTAGCTGCTCGGCAAAGTTATAATGCCGAGACTCCTCGGGCAGCCGCCCAGGATGAGGCCACCTTCCTTGTGGAATGGGCATCTACATATTTCGGCTGTGGCAGGCCTGCCACAGAATGTGCAAGCTGAATTGTACTACAAATCTAGCGTGCAATAGACTGCTTAGAAGCAGGAGCACCCAGCTTGTTGGGTGCATACAATATAAACAGCAAGTCAGACTTTCTGACTCCAGCCGTCCTAACTATATATATATATATATATATATATATATATATATATTTTTAGGGCCCTGACAACGTCTAGTAACTTGGAGTCCTCCAAGTCCCCAGTAGCCGCAGGCACCACAATAGGTTGTTTCAGGTGACAACGCTGACACCCCTTTAGGAAGAAACTGGAGACGAGTCCCAGTTCTGCCCTGTTCAAATGGAAAATTCTAATATGGGCTTTTGTAAAACAAAACCGCCCATTCTTTTTGACAATCGCCTGGCCGAGGCCAGGACTAACAACATGGTCACTTTCCATGTGAGATATTGGTCAACAGCATGGTCACTTTCCATGTGAGATATTTCAAATCCACAGATTTGAGCGGTTCAAACCAATATGATTTTAAGGAATCCCAACACTATGTTGAGATCTCACGGTGCCCCTAGAGGCACAAAAGAACTGTATATGGAATACACCCTTTACAATCTGGACTTCAGGAACTGAAGTCAATTTTTTCTGGAAGAAAATCTACAGGGCCGAAATTTAAATCTTAATGAACCCCAATTTGAGGCTCAAAACACTCCTGTTTTCAGGAAGTGCAGAATCGACCTAGTTGAATTTCCTTCGTGGAGCCTTCCTGGCCTTACCCACGCAACATATTTTCACCACATGTGGTGATGACGTTGTGCGGTCACCTCCTTCCTGGCTTTGACCAAGGTAGGTATGACCTCTTATGGAATGCCTTTTTCCCTTCAGAATCCGGTATTCAACCGCCATGCCGTCAAACGCAGCCGCGGTAATTCTTGGAAAAGACATGGTACTTGCTGAAGCAAGTCCCTTCTTAGCTCCCCAGGCCCTTAGTCCTCTGTGAGCATCTCTTGAAGCTCCGGGTACCAAGTCCCTCTTGGCCCATCCGGAGCCACTAGTATAGTTCATACTCCTCTATGTCTTATAATTCTCAATACCTTGGTTATGAGAAACAGAGGAGGGAACCCATACACTGACTGGTACACCCACGGTGTTACCAGAACATCCACAGCTATCGCCTGAAGGTCTCATGACCTGGCGGAATACCTGTCCCGTTTTTCGGGCGGGACGCTATCATGTCCACCTTTGGTCTTTGCCAACGATCCACAATCATGCTGAAAAACTTCCCTATGAAGTTTCCACTCTCCCGGGTGGAGGTCATGCCTGCTGAGGAAGTCTGCTTCCCAGTCGTCCACTCCCGGAAAGAACACTGCTGACAGTGCTATCACATGATTTTCCGCCTAGCGAAAAATCCTTGCAGTTTTGTCACTGCCCTCCCGCTTCTTGTGCCGCCCTTTCTGTTTACGTGGGCGACTGCCGTGATGTTATCCCACTGGATCAATACCGGCTGACCTTGAAGCAGAGGTCTTGCTAAGTTTAGAGCCTTATAAATTTGCTCTAAGTTTATTTATGCAGAGAGAATTCTCCAGACTTAATCACACTTCCCTGGAAATTTTTTCCCTGTGTGACTGTTCTCCAGCCTCTCAGGCTGGCCTCCGTGGTCACCGGCATCCAATCCTGAATGCCAAATCTGCGGCCCTCTAGAAGATGAGCACTCTGTAATCACCACAGGAGAGACACCCTTGTCCTTGGATATAGGGTTATCCGCTGATGCATCTGAGGATGCGATCCGGACCATTTGTCCAGCAGATCCCACCGAAGAGTTCTTGCGGGAAATCTGCCGAATGGAATTGCTTCGTAATAAGCCACCATTTTTACCAGGACTCTTGTGCAATGATGCACTGACACTTTTCCTGGTTTTAGGAGGATCCCGATTAGCTCGGATAACTCCCTGGCTTTCTCCACTGGGAGAAACACGTTTTTCTGGACTGTGTCCAGAATCATCCCTA
Source organism: Pseudophryne corroboree (assembly GCF_028390025.1). Lineage (NCBI taxonomy): Eukaryota > Metazoa > Chordata > Amphibia > Anura > Myobatrachidae > Pseudophryne > Pseudophryne corroboree. The sequence continues at coordinate 947,867,273 of NC_086444.1, read as the reverse complement.
TGAACAGTAGACGTGTCATCGGAAAAAGCTGCGATTTTGGAATATTTAGAATCCACTCGTGCTGACGGAGAACTACTTAAGATAGTGCTACTCCGACCTCCAACTGTTCTCTGGACCTTGCCCTTATCAGGAAAGCGTCCATGTTTCCTTTTAAGAAAAATCATCATTCCGGCCATTACCTTGGTAAAGACCCGGGGCGCCGTGGACAACCCAAACGGCAGCGTCTGAACTGATGGTGACAGTTCTGTACCAGGAACCTGAAGTACCCTTGGAGAGAAGGGCAAATTTGGACCTGTAGGTAAGCGTCCCTGATATCCAGTGACACCATATCGTCCCCTTCTTCCTGGTTCGCTATCACTGCTCTGAGTGACTCCATCTTGATTTGAACGCTTGTATGTAAGTGTTCAAATATTTCAGATCTCACCGAGCCGGTTGGCTTCAGTACCACAATATAGTGTGGAATACTACCCCCTTCCATGTTGTAAGAGGGGTACTTTGATTATCACCTGCTGGGAATACAGCCTGTGAATTGTGTGAGGGGGAGATGTCTCGAATTTCCAATGTACACCTGGGATACTACATGTAGGATCCCGGAGTTCCCTTGCGAGTGAGCCCCCTGCGTACTGAAACTCTTGAGATGACCCCCTACCGCACCTGAGTCCGCTTGTACGGCCCCAGCGTTATGCTGCGGACTTGGCAGAAGCTGTGAGGGGCTTCTGTTCCTGGGAATGGGCTGCTTGCTGCAGTCTTCTTCCCTTTCCTCTACCCCTGGGCAGATATGACTGGCCTTTGCCCGCCTGCCCCTATGGGGACGAAAGGACTGAGACTGAAAAGACTGTGTCCTTTTTTGCCGATATGTGATTCGGGGTAACAAAAAGTGGATTTTTCAGCTGTTGCCATGGCCACCAGGTCCGATGGACCGCCCCTTTATACGGCAATACTTCCACATGCCGTCTGGAATCTGCCTCACCTGACCACTGTCGTGTCTTCGTCTGGCAGATATGTAAATCACATTTACTCTTGATGCCAGAATGCAAATATCCCTCTGCGCATCACGCATATATAGAAATGCATCCTTAAAATGCTCTATAGTCAATAAAATCTTGTCCCTGTCAAGGGTATCAAAATTTTCAGTCAGGAAATCCGACCAAGCCCCCTCAGCGCTGCACATCCAGGCTGAGGCGATTGCTGGTCGTAGTATAACACCAGTATGTGTGTATATACTGTCATGATATTTTTCAGCTTCCTATCAGCTGGCTTCTTGAGGGCGGCCGTATCTAGAGACGGTAACGCCATGTTTTTATAAGCGTGTGAGCGCCTTATCCACCCTAAGGTGTGTTTCCCAACTCGCCCTTACTTCTGGCGGGAAAGGGTATACCGCCCATAACTTTCTATCGGAGGAACCCCACGTATCATCACACACTTCATTTAATTTATCTGATTCAGGCAAAACTACAAGTAGTTTATTCACACCCTACAAAATACCCTTATTTGTGGTACTTGTAGTATCAGAAATATGTAACAGCTCCTTCATTGCCCTTAACATGTAACTCGTGGCCCTAAAGGAAAATTACGTATGTTTCTTCACCGTCGACACTGGGGTCAGTGTCCATGTCTGTGTCTGTCGACCGACTGAGGTAAATGGGCGTTTTTACAAGCCCCTGACGGTGTCTGAGACGCCTGGACCGGTACTAATTTGTCCGCCGGCCATCTCATGTCGTCAACCGTCTTGCAGAGTGTTGACATTATCACGTAATTCCATAAGTAGACCATCCATTCCGGTGTCGACTCCCTAGAGAGTGACCTCAACATTACAGGCAATTTGCTCCGCCTCCTCACCAACATTTTCCTCATACATGTCGACACACACGTACCGACATACAGCACACACACAGGGAATGCTCTGATAGAGGACAGGACCCACTAGCCCTTTGGGGAGACAGAGGGAGAGTTTGCCAGCACACACCAAAAGCGCTATAATGTATATAACAACCCTAGAAGGTGTTGTTTCTATATATGCGCTCTTAATATATCATTATATCGCCAATTTATGCCCCCCTTCTCTTTTAACCCTGTTTCTGTAGTGCAGTGCAGGGGAGAGTGGGAGCCTTCCTCACCAGCGGAGCTGATCAGGAAAATGGCGCTGAGTGCTGAGGAGAATAAGCTCCGCCCCCTTTTCGGCGGACTTTTCCTCCCGGTTTTTTAATAACTGGCCTGGGTTAAAATACATACATATAGCCTTAATGGCTATATGTGATGTATTTATTTGCCAAATAGGTATTTATATTGCTGCCCAGGGCGCCCCCAGCAGCGCCCTGCACCCTCCGTGACCGTGTCAGTGAGCCGTGTGACAACAATGGCGCACAGCTGCAGTGCTGTGCGCTACCTCTCTGAAGACTGTGAAGTCTTCTGCCGCCTGTTTCCGGACCTCCGTTCCGCCGTCTTTCTTCAGCGTCTGTAAGGGGGATCGGCGGCGCGGCTCCGGGACGAACCCCAGGCTGACCTGTGTTCCGACTCCCTCTGGAGCTCAGTGTCCAGTAGCCTAAGACTTCAATCCTCCTGCACGCAGGTGAGTTGCCAGTCTCTCCCCTAAGTCCCTCGTTGCAGTGATCCTGTCGCCAGCAGGAATCACTGATTAGAAACCTAAAAAAAAACTTTACTAAATAGCTCCTTAAGAGAGCCATCCAGTTTGCACCCTTCTCGGACGGGCACAAAAACCTAACTGAGGCTTGGAGGAGGGTCATAGGGGGAGGAGCCAGTACACACCATGTGACCTAAAAAGCTTTTTAGATGTGCCCTGTCTCCTGCGGAGCCCGCTATTCCCCATGGTCCTGACGGAGTCCCCAGCATCCACTAGGACGTTAGAGAAAATATGAAAAAAAACATAGGGGTATATTCAATTAAAGTCGGATCCAGATAGGACAACCCCTATTAAATTCCATCTTAAATTTGACTTTTTCAAGTCGAATTTAGATGGGACGCAGAGGAGGAGAAGGGGGGGCGAGCCGCGGGGGGACAGCCGGCAGGCATACAGGGAGATCAGCGCTACAGTAGCGCTGCAGCTGGATGTCACTCAACCGCCCGACCTCACGGCAGCTACCACCCGGCTCCAGCCGCCCCGTTTTCGCCAAAAACACGTGGATCTGCAGCTATTCCGCCGATCCACGTGCTTTTTGACTTGTCGAAAAATTTAGCAAAATATTGAATAGGTCGAATCAGGATTCGACCTTAAAAAGTCGAAAACTGCAGTCTTTTCGACAGACAGCAGTTTTCGACTTCAATTGAATATACCCCATAGTACTGATTTAACAGCTACTGAACACCAGCTGGCAGAGCGTGGCTGAAGCAGCTAATACTGTATATATAGTGTGTAGTGTGTGTTGTGTGTGTGTGTGTGTGTGTCTATATATATATATATATATATATATATATATATATATATATATATATATATATATATATATAATTTTTTTTTTTTAAAGGGCCGCCTCCTCCTCCTCCTCCTCCTCCTCCTCCTCTTTCCCGCTCTAAAAGCGCGCCAGAAGCAGCTTAAAATGCCGCTATTGAAAAAATAAGAATTTACTCACCGGTAATTCTATTTCTCGTAGTACATAGTGGATGCTGGGGACTCCGTAAGGACCATGGGAATAGACGGGCTCCGCAGGAGACTGGGCACTCTAAAGAAAGATTCAGTACTATCTGGTGTGCACTGACTCCTCCCTCTATGCCCCTCCTCCAGGCCTCAGTTAAGGAAACTGTGCCCGGAAGAGCTGACATTACAAGGAAAGGATTTTGGAATCCAGGGTAAGACTCTTACCAGCCACACCAATCACACTGTACAACTTGTGATAAACTTACCCAGTTAACAGTATGAACAACAACTGAGCATCACCCAACCGATGCTACATAACCATAACCCATTGTTAAGCAATAACTATATACACGTATTGCAGAAAGTCCGCACTTGGGAAGGGCGCCCAGCATCCACTACGGACTACGAGAAATAGAATTACCGGTGAGTAAATTCTTATTTTCTCTAACGTCCTAGTGGATGCTGGGGACTCTGTAAGGACCATGGGGATTATACCAAAGCTCCCAAACGGGCGGGAGAGTGCGGACGACTCTGCAGCACCGAATGGGCAAACACAAGGTCCTCCTCAGCCAGGGTATCAAACCTGTAGAATTTAGCAAAAGTGTTTGAACCCGACCAAGTAGCAGCTCGGCAAAGCTGTAATGCCGAGACCCCTCGGGCAACCGCCCAAGAAGAGCCCACCTTCCTTGTGGAATGGGCTTTCACTGATTTTGGATGTGGTAATCCAGCCACAGAATGCGCCTGCTGAATCGTGTTACAGATCCAGCGAGCAATAGTTTGCTTTGAAGCCGGAGCACCCAACTTGTTGGATGCATACAGGATAAACAGCGAGTCAGTCTTCCTGACTCCAGCCGTTCTGGTTACATAAATCTTCAAAGCCCGGACCACGTCCAGCAACTTGGAGTCCTCCAAGTCACGAGTAGCCGCAGGCACCACAATAAGTTGGTTCAAATGAAAGGATGACACCACCTTTGGCAGAAACTGCGGACGAGTCCGCAATTCTGCCCTGTCCATATGGAAAACCAGATAGGGGCTTTTACATGACAAAGCCGCCAATTCTGACACACGCCTAGCTGAAGCTAAAGCCAACAGCATGACCACTTTCCACGTGAGATACTTTAGCTCCACGGTTTTAAGTGGCTCAAACCAGTGGGATTTCAGGAAATCCAACACCACGTTAAGATCCCAAGGTGCCACTGGTGGCACAATAGGGGGCCGAATATGCAGCACTCCCTTAACAAACGTCTGAACCTCAGGCAGTGAAGCCAGTTCTTTTTGAAAGAAGATGGATAGGGCCGAAATCTGGACCTTTATGGACCCTAATTTTAGGCCCATAGTCACACCTGACTGTAGGAAGTGCAGGAATCGACCCAGCTGGAATTCCTGTGTAGGGGCCTTCCTGGCCTCACACCAAGCAACATATTTTCGCCATATACGGTGATAATGCTTTGTTGTCACGTCCTTCCTAGCCTTTATCAGCGTAGGAATAACTTCATCCGGAATGCCCTTTTCTGCTAGGATCCGGCGTTCAACCGCCATGCCGTCAAACGCAGCCGCGGTAAGTCTTGGAACAGACAGTGCCCCTGTTGCAACAGGTCCTGTCTGAGAGGCAGAGGCCATGGTTCCTCTGTGAGCATTTCTTGCAGTTCCGGGTACCAAGTCCTTCTTGGCCAGTCCGGAACAATGAGGATTGTTTTCACTCTTCTTTTTCTTACGATTCTCAGTACCTTGGGTATGAGAGGAAGAGGAGGAAACACATAGACCGACTGGAACACCCACGGTGTTACCAGTGCGTCCACAGCTATCGCCTGAGGGTCCCTTGACCTGGCGCAATACCTTTTTAGCTTTTTGTTGAGGCGGGACGCCATCATGTCCACCTGTGGCAGTTCCCACCGCTGTGCAATCTGCGTGAAGACCTCTTGATGAAGTCCCCACTCCCCCGGGTGGAGATCGTGTCTGCTGAGGAAGTCTGCTTCCCAGTTGTCCACTCCCGGAATGAACACTGCTGACAGTGCTTGCACGTGACTCTCCGCCCAACGAAGAATCCTGGTGGCTTCCGCCATCGCCACTCTGCTTCTTGTGCCGCCCTGGCGGTTTACATGAGCCACTGCGGTGATGTTGTCTGACTGAATCAGCACCGGTAGGTTGCGAAGCAGAGGCTCCGCTTGACTCAGGGCGTTGTATATGGCCCTTAGTTCCAGGATATTTATGTGCAGACAAGCCTCCTGAAATGACCACAACCCTTGGAAGTTTCTTCCCTGAGTGACTGCCCCCCACCCTCGGAGGCTCGGATCCGTGGTCACCAGGACCCAGTCCTGTATGCCGAACCTGCGGCCCTCGAGAAGGTGAGTACTCTGCAGCCACCACAGGAGAGACACCCTGGCCCTGGGGGACAGGGTGATCAGCCGGTGCATCTGAAGATGCGATCCGGACCACTTGTCCAACAGATCCCACTGAAAGATCCTCGCATGGAACCTGCCGAAGGGAATGGCTTCGTAAAAGAGGCCACCATCTTTCCCAGGACTCGCGTGCAGTGATGCACAGACACCTGTTTCGGTTTTAAGAGGCCTCTGACTAGAGTCACGGGCCTTCTCCGCTGGGAGAAACACCTTCTTCTGGTCTGTGTCCAGAATCATGCCCAGAAAGGGCAGACGCGTCGTAGGAATCAGCTGTGATTTTGGGATATTCAGAATCCAGCCGTGCTGTTGCAACACTTCCTGAGAGTGTGCTACGCTGATCAACAACTGCTCCCTGGACCTCGCCTTTATGAGGAGATCGTCCAAGTATGGGATAATTGTGACTCCTTGCTTTCTCAGGAGCACCATCATTACCGCCATTACCTTGGTAAATATTCTCGGTGCCGTGGAGAGCCCAAACGGCAACGTCTGGAATTGGTAATGACAGTCCTGTACCACAAATCTGAGGTACTCCTGATGAGGTGGATAAATGGGGACATGCAAGTAAGCATCCTTGATGTCCAGAGACACCATAAAATCCCCCTCTTCCAGGCTTGCAATGACCGCTCTGAGCGATTCCATTTTGAACTTTAATTTCTTCAGATAAATGTTCAGGGATTTTAAATTCAAGATGGGTCTGACCGAACCGTCCGGTTTCGGTACTACAAACATAGTGGAATAGTAACCTCTTCCCTGTTGAAGGAAAGGAACCTTTACAACCACCTGCTGGAGGTATAGCTTGTGAATTGCTGCCAGCACTACCTCCCTTTCCATGGGGGAAGCTGGCAAGGCCGATTTTAGGTAACGGTGAGGGGGCGTCACCTCGAATTCCACCTTGCATCCCTGAGACACAACTTGTATAGCCCAAGGATCCACCCGTGAGCGAACCAACTGGTGGCTGAAATGTCGGAGACGCGCCCCCACGGCTCCTGGCTCCGCCTGTGGAGCCCCAGCGTCATGCGGTGGATTAGTGGAAGCCGGGAGGACTTTTGTTCATGGGAACTAGCTGCGCGGTGCAGCCTCTTTCCTTTACCCCTGCCTCTGGCAAGAAAAGATGTACCTCTGACTTTCTTGCTCTTTTGCGAACGAAAGGACTGCATTTGGTAATACGGTGCTTTCTTAGGCTGTGGAGGGACATAAGGCAAGAAATTTGACTTCCCAGCCATAGCTGTGGAAACTAGGTCTGAGAGACCGTCCGCAAACCATTCCTCACCCTTATAAGGTAAAACCTCTATGTGTTTTTTAGAGTCGGTATCCCCTGTCCATTGCCGAGTCCATAAGACCCCTCCTGGCAGAAATGGACATTGCGTTTACTCTAGAGCCCAGCAGGCAAATGTCCCTCTGGGCATCCCGCATATATAGGACCGCGTCCTTGATATGTGCCAGGGTCATTAGAACAGAGTCCCTGTCCAGGGTATCTAACTCCTCAGACAGAGTATCCACCCATGCTGCTACCGCACTACACATCCAGGCCGAAGCAATTGCTGGCCTCAGCAGCGTACCAGAATGTGTGTAAACAGACTTCAGGATAGCTTCCTGCTTTCTATCCGCAGGATCCTTTAGGGCGGCCGTATCCTGAGACGGCAGGGCCACCTTCTTAGACAAGCGCGTCAACGCCTTGTCTACCCTGGGGGAGGATTCCTAGCGTAACCTGTCCGTTGGCGGGAAAGGATACGCCATCAGCAATCTCTTGGAAATTACTACCTTCCTATCAGGGGAATCCCATGCTTTTTCACATAATTCATTCAATTCATGTGACGGAGGAAAAGTCCATTCTTGCTTTTTCTCCCCATACATACAAATCCTCTTGTCAGGGACAGGATTTTCCTCACCGGTAATTCTATTTCTCGTAGTCCGTAGTGGATGCTGGGAACTCCGTAAGGACCATGGGGAATAGACGGGCTCCGCAGGAGACTGGGCACTCTAAAAGAAATATTAGGTACTATCTGGTGTGCACTGGCTCCTCCCTCTATGCCCCTCCTCCAGACCTCAGTTAGGGAAACTGTGCCCGGAAGAGCTGACACAACAAGGAAAGGATTTGGAATCCAGGGTAAGACTCATACCAGACACACAAATCACATTGTACAACTTGTGATAACCATACCCAGTTAACAGTATGAACAACAACTGAGCCTCATTTAATGGATGGCTCATAACAATAACCCTTTAGTGAAGCAATAACTATATACACGTATTGCAGAGAGTCAGCACTTGGGACGGGCGCCCAGCATCCACTACGGACTACGAGAAATAGAATTACCGGTGAGTAAATTCTTATTTTCTCCGGCTTCCTAGTGGATGCTGGGAACTCCGTAAGGACCACGGGGTTTATACCAAAGCTCCCAAACGGGCGGGAGAGTGCGGATGACTCTGCAGCACCGAATGAGCAAACTCAAGGTCCTCCTCAGCCAGGGTATCAAACTTGTAGAATTTTGCAAATGTGTTTGAACCCGACCAAGTAGCACCTCGGCAAAGCTGTAAAGCAGAGACCCCTCGGGTAGCCGCCCAAGAAGAGCCCACCTTCCTTGTGGAATGGGCTTTTACCGATTTAGGATGCGGCAGTCCAGCCGCAGAATGTGCCAGCTGAATCGTGCTACAGATCCAGCGAGCAATAGTTTGCTTTGAAGCAGGAGCACCCAGCTTGTTGGGTGCATGCAGGATAAATAGCGAGTCAGTTTTCCTGACTCCAGCCGTCGTGGAAACATAAATTTTCAAAGCCCGGACTACGTCCAGCAACTTGGAATCCTCCAAGTCCCGAGTAGCAGCAGGCACCACAATAGGTTGGTTCAAATGAAACGCTGATACCACCTTTGGGAGAAATTGGGGACGAGTCCTCAATTCTGCCCTGTCCATATGGAAGATCAGATATGGGCTTTTACATGACAAAGCCGCCAATTCTGACACACACCTAGCTGAAGCTAAGGCCAACAGCATGACCACCTTCCACGTGAGATACTTTAGCTCCACGGTCTTAAGTGGCTCAAACCAGTGTGATTTCAGGAAATCCAACACAACGTTAAGATCCCAAGGTGCCACTGGAGGCACAAAAGGGGGCTGAATATGCAGCACTCCCTTAACAAACGTCTGAACTTCAGGCAGTGAAGCCAGTTCTTTTTGAAAGAAAATAGATAGGTCCGAAATCTGGACCAATTTTAGGCCCATAGTCACCCTTGACTGTAGGAAGTGCAGAAATCGACCCAGCTGGAATTCCTCTATTGGGGCCTTCCTGGCCTCACACCAAGCAACATATTTCTGCCATATGCTGTGATAATGCTTTGCTGTCACATCCTTCCTCGCTTTTATCAGCGTAGGAATCACTTCATCTGGAATGCCCTTTTCCGTTAGGATCCGGCGTTCAACCGCCATGCCGTCAAACGCAGCCGCGGTAAGTCTTGGAACAGACAGGGCCCCTGCTGTAACAGGTCCTGTCTGAGAGGCAGAGGCCATGGGTCCTCTGAGATCATTTCTTGTAGTTCTGGGTACCAAGTTCTTCTTGGCCAATCCGGAACGATGAATATAGTTCTTACTCCTCTCTTTCTTACTATCCTCAGTACCTTGGGTATGAGAGGAAGAGGAGGGAACACATAAACCGACTGGTACACCCACGGTGTCACTAGTGCGTCCACAGCTATCGCCTTGACCTGGCGCAATATTTTTTTAGCTTTTTGTTGAGGCGGGACGCCATCATGTCCACCTGTGGCAGTTCCCAACGATTTACAATCTGTGTGAAGACTTCTTGATGAAGTCCCCACTCTCTGCTTCCCAGTTGTCCACTCCCGGAATGAACACTGCTGACAGTGCTAGCACGTGATTCTCCGCCCATCGAAGAATCCTTGTGGCTTCTGCCATCGCCATCCTGCTTATTGTGCCGCCCTGGCGGTTTACATGGGCGACCGCCGTGATGTTGTCTGACTGAATTAGTACTGGTTGGTTTTGAAGCATGGGGCTCTGCTTGACTCAGGGCGTTGTAAATGGCCCTTAGTTCCAGTATATTTATGTGTAGTGAAGTCTCCAGACTTGACCACTGTCCTTGGAAGTTTCTTCCCTGAGTGACTGCCCCCCATCCTCGGAGGCTTGCATCCGTGGTCACCAGGACCCAGTCCTGTATGCCGAACCTGCGGCCCTCGAGAAGATGAGCACTCTGCAGCCACCACAGCAGAGACACCCTGGCCCTTGGGGACAGGGTGATCAACCGATGCATCTGAAGATGCGATCCGGACCATTTGTCCAACAGATCCCACTGAAAGGTCCTTGCATGGAACCTGCCGAAGGGAATTGCTTCGTAAGAAGCCACCATCTTTCCCAGGACTCGCGTGCAGTGATGCACCGACACCTGTTTTGGTTTCAGGAGGTCCCTGACCAGAGATGACACTTCCTGGGGCCTTCTCCACCGGGAGAAACACCTTTTTCTGTTCTGTGTCCAGAATCATGCCCAGGAAAAGCAGACGCGTTGTAGGAATCAGCTGCGACTTTGGGATATTCAGAATCCAGCCGTGCTGTTGCAACACTTCCTGAGAGAGTGCTACGCTGACCAACAACTGCTCTCTGGACCTCACCTTTATAAGGAGATCGTCCAAGTACGGGATAATTATAACTCCCTTCTTCCGAAGGAGTATCATCATTTCGGCCATTACCTTGGTAAATATTATCGGTGCCGTGGAGAGACCAAACGGCAACGTCTGGAATTGGTAATGACAGTCCTGTACCACAAACCTGAGGTACTCCTGGTGAGGTGGGTAAATGGTGACATGCAAGTAAGCATCCTTGATGTCCAGCGACACCATAAAATCCCCCTCTTCCAGGCTTGCAATAACCGCCCTAAGCGATTCCATTTTGAACTTGAACTTCTTTATATAAGTGTTCAAGGATTTTAAATTCAGAATGGGTCTCACCGAACCGTCCGGTTTCGGTACCACAAACATTGTGGAATAGTAACCCCTTCCCTGTTGAAGGAGGGGGACCTTGATTATCACCTGCTGGAGGTACAGCTTGTGAATTGCCGCCAGTACTACCTCCCTTTCCCTGGGAGCAGCTGGCAAGGCTGATTTGAGGTAACGGCGAGTGGGAGTCGCCTCGAACTCCAGTTTGTATCCCTGAGATACAATTTTTACAGCCCAGAGATCCACCTGTGAGCGAACCCACTGGTTGCTGAAGTTTCGGAGACGCGCCCAGACCGCACCTGGCTCCGCCTGTGGAGCCCCAACGTCATGCGGTGGACTTAGTGGAAGCAGGGGAGGATTTTTGTTCCTGGGAACTGGCTGCCTGGTGCAGCTTCTTTCCTCTACCCTTGCCTCTGGCCAGAAAGGATGCGCCTCTGACCCGCTTGCCTTTCTGAGGCCGAAAGGACTGCATTTGATAATACGGTGCTTTCTTAGGCTGTGAGGGAACCTGAGGTAAAAAAGTCGACTTCCCAGCTGTTGCTGTGGATACGAGGTCCGAGAGACCGTCCCCAAACAATTCCTCACCCTTATAAGGCAAAACCTCCATGTGTTTTTTAGAATCAGCATCACCTGTCCACTGCCGAGTCCATAATACTCTCCTGGCAGAAATGGACATTGCATGAATTCTAGATGCCAGCAGGCAAATGTCCCTCTGGGCATCCCGAATATATAAGAGGACGTCTTTTATATGTTCAAGGGTTAGCAAAATAGTATCCCTGTCGAGGGAATCAATGTTGTCTGACAGGGTATCAGTCCATGCTGCTGCAGCACTACACATCCAGGCTGAAGCAATAGCAGGTCTCAGTAGCGTACCAGAGTGTGTATACACAGACTTCAGGATAGCTTCCTGCTTTCTATCCGCAGGCTCCTTTAGGGCGGCCGTATCCTGAGACGGCAGTGCCACCCTTTTAGATAAGCGTGTGAGCGCCTTGTCCACCCTAGGGGATGTTTCCCAACGTAACCTATCCGTTGGCGGGAAAGGGTACGCCACCAGTAATCTCTTAGAAATCACTAGTTTCTTATCAGGGGAACTCCACGCTTCTTCACACAACTCATTTAATTCATCAGATGGGGGAAAAGTCACTGGCTGCTTTTTCTCCCCAAACATAATACCCCTCTTGGTGGTAACCGGGTTAACGTCAGAAATGTGCAATACATCTTTCATTGCAGTAATCATGCTTCGGATGGCCTTTGTAGACTGTACATTTGTCTCATCCTCATCTACACTGGAGTCAGACTCCGTGTCGACATCTGTGTCTGCCATCTGAGCTAGCGGGCGTTTATGAGCCCCTGACGGCTTCTGAGTCGCCTGGGCAGGCGCGGGCTGAGACCCCAGCTGTCCCAAGGCTGCTGCGTCATCGAACCTTTTATGTAAGGAGTTGACACTGTCGGTTAAGACCTTCCACATATCCATCCAATCAGGTGTCGGCCCCGTCGGGGGCGACACCACACTTATCTGCCCCTGCTCCGCCTCCCCGTAACCCTCCTCATCAAACAGGGAATGCTCAGACTGAGGACAGGACCCCACAAAGTCCTTTGGGGACACAGAGAGAGAGTATGCCAGCACACACCACAGCGCTATATAACACAGGGATTTACACTATAAAAAGTGATTTACCCAATAGCTGCTTAAATATCTTATTTGCGCCTAAATTTATGTGCCCCCCTCTCTTTTTTACCCTTCTAGTATTAGGATACTGCAGGGGAGAGCCTGGGGAGCTGCTTCCAGCGCAGCTGTGAAGGGAAAATGGCGCTGGTGTGCTGAGGAAGAAGGCCCCGCCCCCTCAGCGGCAGGCTTCTGTCCCGCGTTTTATGTAACTTAATGGCGGGTTTTTTTACACATACAGTTGTCAGACTGTATTATGTGTATTTTAAGTGCCAAAAGGTATTATAATTGCTGCCCGGGGCGCCACCCCCCCAGCGCCCTGCACCCTACAGTGACCGGAGTGTGTGGTGTGCTGTGGGAGCAATGGCGCACAGCTGCGGTGCTGTGCGCTACCTTAATGAAGACAGGAGTCTTCTGCCGCCGATTTCATCGCTTCTCTTCTGTCTCTGCAAGGGGGACGGCAGCGCGGCTCCGGGAACGGACGATCAAGGTCAGGCCCTGTGTTCGAACCCTCTGGTGTCCAGTAGCCTAAGAAGCACAAGCTAGCTGCAAGCAGGTAGGTTTGCTTCTCTCCCCTCAGTCCCACATAGCAGTGAGTCTGTTGCCAGCAGATCTCACTGAAAATAAAAAACCTAACAAATATTTTCTTTTCTAGCAAGCTCAGGAGAGCCCACTAGGAGCACCCAGCTCTGGCCGGGCACAGATTCTGAGGTCTGGAGGAGGGGCATAGAGGGAGGAGCCAGTGCACACCAGATAGTACCTAATCTTTCTTTTAGAGTGCCCAGTCTCCTGCGGAGCCCGTCTATTCCCCATGGTCCTTACGGAGTTCTCAGCATCCACTAGGACGTCAGAGAAATGTGTAATACATCCTTCATTGCCACAATCATGTAGCAGATAGCTTTAGTCATTTTAGGCTGCAATTTTGCATCATCGTCGTCGAATCAGAGTCCGTGTCGACATCTGTGTCAACTAACTGGGATACTGGGCGCTTTTGAGACCCTGACGGCCTCTGCGCTGTGGGAGCAGGCATGGGTTGAGACCCCGACTGTCCCAAGGCTACAGCTTTATCCAATCTGTTATGTAAGGAGCTTACATTATCATTTAACACCTTCCACATATCCATCCAATCCGGTGTCGGCCCCGTCGGGGGCGACACCACATCTGTTTGCACTTGTTCTGCCTCCACGTATCCTTCCTCATCAAACATGTCGACACAGGCGTACCGACACACCGCACACATACACGGAACGCTCTGACTGAGGACAGGACCCCACAAAGGCTTTTGGGGAGACAGAGAGAGAGTATGCCAGCACACACCCCAGCGCTATGTAACCCAGGGATTACACAGTACCTTAGTGTTTACCCAGTAGCTGTTGTATATATATATATATATCTGCTTCTGTCCCGCTTCTCATGTGTAAAAATGGCGGGGGCTCGTCCATATATACATTGCCTGACTGTATATATGTATACTTTTGCCATCAGGTATCTTAATTGCTGCCCAGGGCGCCCCCCACCCCTGCGCCCTACAGTGACCGGAGTGTGTGGGTGTGCTGCGGGAGCAATGGCGAACAGCTGCAGTGCTGTGCGCTACCTTAAGTGAAGACAGGAGTCTTCTGCCGCCGATTTCGATGTCTTCTTGCTTCTGCTGCTTCTGTACTTCTGGCTCTGCGAGGGGGACGGCGGCGCGGCTCCAGGAACGGACGATCAAGGTTAGGTACCTGTGTTCGATCCCTCTGGAGCTAATGGTGTCCAGTAGCCTAAGAAGCGCAACTTAGCTGCAGTGAGTAGGTTTGCTTCTCTCCCCTCAGTCCCACGTAGCAGAGAGTCTGTTGCCAGCAGAAGCTCTCTGAAAATAAAAAACCTGACAAAATACTTTCTTTTCTAGCAAGCTCAGGAGAGCCCACTAGGAGCACCCAGCTCTGGCCGGGCACAGATTCTAACTGAAGTCTGGAGGAGGGGCATAGAGGGAGTAACCAGTGCACACCAGATCGTACTGAATCAATCTTTAGAGTGCCCAGTCTCCTGCGGAGCCCGTCTATTCCCATGGTCCTTACGGAGTCCCCAGCATCCACTAGGACGTTAGAGAAATTTACATAGCTGCTTTTCCGACCCAGCAGCGCTGTGAGAAACTGCAAGGGAGGTATGCTTTTTCCCGCTCTAACATTGCCGGCTAACTCCCGCTCGGGAGCTCAGTCTCCCGCCCTGCTCGCCCCCGCCAGTCTGCGCACCGGTCCCTAGCTGCGCTGCCCATCAGCTGAGTCAGTCACTTCGGAGCTAGACTGACCCGTGCGCGCCAAGATCCGCTCTCTGGATCCCTGTAAGCGGAGTCTGCTGAAATAGGCTGCACTGCCCTTCTAGCACCTGCCTATCTAACAAAACTACAGTACAGGGCGGGGGAATGCGTACCCTATTGTCAGTGGTTACTCAGTTTGTAGATCTCCTGAAGTGAGATGCCGATCCCTTCCACCATGATCTTTGTCTCACATGCCTCTGAAAGAGCACCTTTGTGACATCAGCTCCCCCCTTTTCTTTTAGGCGAGATTGAGCCACAGAATCAAAATAAAACTCTGATGGAAAAAGAGCTCCCGGTTTTTGTGCCTCTACCTCCACCACAATTTTTCAAACTGGAGGGATGGGGGGGTCATGAAGGGGTAGGAGCCAGCTGTACAGTGTTTTTTTTTTTGTTTTTTTTATTGGATTGTGCTACCTCCGGTCTGCATACTTCACACCCAAGCTAACTCCAGTGTCCCCTAGTGGATGATAGAGAAATTCAGTGATAGTATTAATGGTCAATTCACTTGTTTTGTGCCTCTGCAATGCTACTGTGCATGTGTGGTATGCCAACCATTCTATGGTAGCTTGCTGGGGTCCTGTAATCCTTTTTATTGTAGGACCCAGAGAAAAAAATAGTTTGAGAACCTCTATTAGACTAACAATATAAAATAAGATTTTACTCACCGGTAAATCTATTTCTCGTAGTCCGTAGTGGATGCTGGGAACTCCGTAAGGACCATGGGGAATAGCGGCTCCGCAGGAGACTGGGCACAACTAAAGAAAGCTTTAGGACTACCTGGTGTGCACTGGCTCCTCCCTCTATGACCCTCCTCCAGACCTCAGTTAGGATACTGTGCCCGGAAGAGCTGACACAATAAGGAAAGGATTTGGAATCCCGGGTAAGACTCATACCAGCCACACCAATCACACCGTATAACTCGTGATACTATACCCAGTTAACAGTATGAAATATAACTGAGCCTCTCAACAGATGGCTCAACAATAACTATATACAAGTATTGCAGACAATCCGCACTTGGGACGGGCACCCAGCATCCACTACGGACTACGAGAAATAGATTTACCGGTGAGTAAAATCTTATTTTCTCTGACGTCCTAGTGGATGCTGGGAACTCCGTAAGGACCATGGGGATTATACCAAAGCTCCCAAACGGGCGGGAGAGTGCGGATGACTCTGCAGCACCGAATGAGCGAACTCTAGGTCCTCCTCAGCCAGGATATCAAACTTGTAGAATTTAGCAAATGTGTTTGACCCCGACCAAGTAGCTGCTCGGCAAAGTTGTAAAACCGAGACCCCTCGGGCAGCCGCCCAAGAAGAGCCCACCTTCCTCGTGGAATGGGCTTTTACAGATTTAGGATGCGGCAGTCCAGCCGGAGAATGTGCAAGTTGAATCGTGCTACAGATCCAGCAAGCAATAGTCTGCTTTGAAGCAGGCGCACCCAACTTGTTGGGTGCATGCAGGATAAATAGCGAGTCAGTCTTTCTGACTCCAGCTGTCTTGGAAACATAGATTTTTAGGGCCCGGACTATGTCCAGCAACTTGGAGTCCTCCAAGTCACGAGTAGCCGCAGGCACCACAATAGGCAGGTTCAAATGAAAAGCTGAAACCACCTTTGGGAGAAATTGGGGACGAGTCCTCAATTCCGCCCTATCCATATGGAAATTCAGATAAGGGCTTTTACATGACAAAGCCGCCAATTCTGACACACGCCTGGCCGAAGCCAAGACCAACAGCATGACCACTTTCCACGTGAGATATTTTAGTTCCACGGTTTTAAGTGGTTCAAACCAATGTGACTTTAGGAAATCCAACACCACGTTGAGATCCCAAGGTGCCACTGGGGGCACAAAAGGGGGCTGAATATGCAGCACTCCCTTAACAAATGTCTGAACTTCAGGTAGTGAAGCCAGTTCTTTTTGGAAGAAAATCGAGAGCCGAAATCTGGACCTTAATGGAACCCAATTTTAGGCCCAGTCACCCCTGACTGTAGGAAGTGCAGAAATCGGCCTAGCTGAAATTCCTCCGTTGGGGCCTTCCTGGCCTCACACCACGCAACATATTTCCGCCATATGCGGTGATAATGGTTTGCGGTCACTTCTTTCCTAGCTTTAATTAGCGTAGGGATAACTTCCTCCGGAATGCCCTTTTCCTTCAGGATCCGGCGTTCAACCGCCATGCCGTCAAACGCAGCCGCGGTAAGTCTTGGAACAGACAGGGCACCTGCTGCAGCAGGTCCTGTCTGAGCGGCAGAGGCCATGGGTCCTCTGAGATCATTTCTTGAAGTTCTGGGTACCAAGCTCTTCTTGGCCAATCCGGAACAATGCGTATAGTTCTAACTCCTCTCATTATTATTCTCAGTACCTTGGGTATGAGAGGCAGAGGAGGGAACACGTACACGACTGGTACACCCACGGTGTTACCAGAGCGTCCACAGCTATCGCCTGAGGGTCTCTTGACCTGGCGCAATATCTTTTTAGCTTTTTGTTGAGGCGGGACGCCATCATGTCCACCTGTGGCCTTTCCCAATGGTGTACAATCATTTGGAAGACTTCTAGATGAAGTCCCCACTCTCCCGGGTGGAGGTCGTGTCTGCTGAGAAAGTCTGCTTCCCAGTTGTCCACTCCGGGAATGAACACTGCTGACAGTGCTAACACATTCTTTTCCGCCCATCTGAGAATCCTTGTGGCTTCTGCCATCGCCATCCTGCTTCTTGTGCCACCCTGTCGGTTACATGGGCGACCGCCGTGATGTTGTCTGACTGGATCAGCACCGGCTGGTGTTGAAGCAGGGGTCTTGCCTGACTTAGGGCATTGTAAATGGCCCTTAGTTCCAGAATATTTATGTGTAGGGAAGTCTCCTGACTTGACCATTGTCCTTGGAAATTTCTTCCCTGTGTGACTGCCCCCCAACCTCGAAGGCTGGCATCCGTGGTCACCAGGACCCAGTCCTGTATGCCGAATCTGCGGCCCTCTAGAAGATGAGCACTTTGCAGCCACCACAGCAGCGACACCCTGGCCCTTGGAGACAGGGTTATCAGCCGATGCATCTGAAGATGCGATCCGGACCACTTGTCCAATAGATCCCACTGAAAGATCCTTGCATGGAACCTTCCGAATGGAATTGCTTCGTGAGAAGCCACCATCTTTCCCAGGACTCGCGTGCAGTGGTGCACCGACACCTGTTTTGGTTTTAGGAGGTCTCTGACTAGAGATGACAACTCCTTCGCCTTCTCCTCCGGGAGAAACACTTTTTTCTGTTCTGTGTCGAGAACCATCCCCAGGAACAGTAGACGCGTTGTAGGAACCAGCTGCGACTTTGGAATGTTCAGGATCCAGCCGTGCTGTTGTAGCACTGCCCGAGCTAGTGTTACTCCGATCAACAACTGTTCCCTGGACCTCGCCTTTATAAGGAGATCGTCCAAGTACGGGATAATTATAACTCCCTTTTTTCGAAGGAGTATCATCATCTCTGCCATTACCTTGGTAAATACCCTCGGTGTCGTGTACAGACCAAACGGCAACGTCTGGAATTGGTAATGACAGTCCTGTACCACAAATCTGAGGTACTACTGGTGAGGGGGGTAAATGGGGACATGCAGGTAAGCATCCTTGATGTCCAGTGATACCATGTAATCCCCTTCGTCCAGGCTTGCAATAACCGCCCTGAGCGATTCCATTTTGAACTTGAACCTTCGTATATAAGTGTTCAAGGATTTAAAATTTAAGATGGGTCTCTCCGAACCGTCCGGTTTCGGTACCACAAACATTGTGGAATAGTAAACCCATCCCTGTTGAAGGAGGGGTACCTTGACTATCACCTGCTGCGAATACAGCTTGTGAATTGCCTCCAGCACAGCCTCCCTGTCCGAGGGTGCCGTCGGCAAGGCAGATTTGAGGAAACGGCGAGGGGGAGACGTCTCGAATTCCAGCTTGTACCCCTGCGATACTACCTGTAGAATCCAGGGATCCACCCGTGAGCGAGCCCACTGGTCGCTGAAGTTCTTGAGACGGGCCCCAACCGTACCTGGCTCCGCCTGTGGAGCCCCAGCGTCATGCGGTGGACTTAGAGGAAGCGGGGGAGGACTTTTGTTCCTGGGAACTGGCTGTATGCTGCAGCTTTTTCCCTCTACCTCTGGGCAGAAAGGACGTGCCTTTAACCCGCTTACCTTTCTGGGGCCGAAAAGGACTGTACCTGATAATACGGTGCTTTCTTTGGCTGTGAGGGAACATGGGGTAAAAATGCTGATTTCCCAGCTGTAGCTGTGGAAACGAGGTCCGAGAGACCCTCCCCAAACAACTCCTCACCCTTGTAAGGCAAAACCTCCATGTGCCTTTTAGAATCAGCATCACCTGTCCACTGCCGAGTCCACAATCCCCTCCTGGCAGAAATGGACATTGCGTTTATTTTAGATGCCAGCCGGCAAATATCCCTCTGTGCATCTCTCATGTATAAGACTGCGTCTTTAATGTGCTCTACGGTTAGCAATATAGTGTCCCTGTCTAAGGTATCAATGTTATCTGACAGGGAATCTGACCACGCCGCTGCAGCACTGCACATCCATGCTGAAGCAATAGCTGGTCTCAGTATAATGCCTGAGTGTGTATATACAGACTTCAGGATAGCCTCCTGCTTTCTATCTGCAGGTTCCTTTAAAGGCGGCCGTGTCCGGAGACGGTAGTGCCACCTTCTTTGACAGACGTGTGAGCGCTTTATCCACTCTAGGGGATGTCTCCCAACGTGACCTGTCCTCTGGCGGGAAAGGGTACGCCATTAGTAACTTTTTAGAAATTACCAGTTTCTTATCAGGGGAAGCCCACGCTTCTTCACACACTTCATTTAATTCATCAGAAGGGGGAAAAACCACTGGTAGTTTTTTCTCCCCAAACATAATACCCTTTTTTGTGGTACCTGGGGTAATATCAGAAATATGCAACACATTTTTCATTGCCGTAATCATGTAACGGGTGGCTCTATTGGAATGTACACTAGTCTCATCATCGTCGACACTGGAGTCAGTATCCGTGTCGACATCTGTGTCTGCCATCTGAGGTAGCGGGCGTTTTAGAGCCCCTGATGGCTTTTGAGACGCCTGGGCAGGCACGATCTGAGAAGCCGGCTGTCCCACATCTGCTAGGTCGTCAAATCTTTTATGTAAAGAATTGACACTGTCACGTAATTCCTTCCACATGTCCATCCATTCAGGTGTCGACCCCGCAGGGGGTGACATCACATTTATCGGCACCTGCTCCGCCTCCACATAAGCCTCCTCATCAAACATGTCGACACAGCCGTGTCGACACAGCCGTACCGACACACCGCACACACACAGGGAATGCTCTGACTAAGGACAGGACCCCACAAAGCCCTTTGGGGAGACAGAGAGAGAGTATGCCAGCACACACCAGAGCGCTATATAAAACAGGGATACACACTACACAGTGAATTTTCCCCTATAGCTGCTTATATAACACAGATTGCGCCTAAATTTAGTGCCCCCCCCTCTCTTTTTTACCCTATGTAGTCTGGAACTGCAGGGGAGAGCCTGGGGAGCGATCCTTCCAGCAGAGCTGTGAGGGAAAATGTAATAGCTGAGTGTGCTGAGGGAGATAGCCCCCGCCCCTTTCTCGGCGGGCTTCTCCCGCTTTTTTATGGAATATATGGCAGGGGATTTTACACATATATAGCCTTAATGACTATATTATGTGTTATTTTGCCAGTAAGGTACACCTATTGCAGCCCCAGGGCGCCCCCCCAGCGCCCTGCACCCATCAGTGACCGGAGTGTGCGGTGTGCATGGGGAGCAATGGTGCACAGCTGCAGTGCTGTGCGCTACCTTAATGAAGACCGAAGTCTTCTGCCGCCGATTTTCGGGAACATCTTCTTGCTTCTGGCTTTGCAAGGGGGACGGCGGCGCGGTTCCGGGACCGGACGACCGAGGCTGGGCCTGTGTTCGATCCCTCTGGAGCTAATGGTGTCCAGTAGCCTAAGAAGCCCAAGCTAGCTGCAAGCAGGTAGGTCCGCTTCTCTCCCCTAAGTCCCTCATAGCAGTGAGTCTGTTGCCAGCAGATCTTACTGAAAATAAAAAACCTAAATATAACTTTCTATTCTAAGAGCTCAGGAGAGCCCCTAGTGTGCATCCAGCTCGGCCGGGCACAAAATTCTAACTGAGGTCTGGAGGAGGGTCATAGAGGGAGGAGCCAGTGCACACCAGGTAGTCCTAAAGCTTTCTTTAGTTGTGCCCAGTCTCCTGCGGAGCCGCTATTCCCCATGGTCCTTACGGAGTTCCCAGCATCCACTAGGACGTCAGAGAAAATACGCATGAGGAATTTAAGACTATCACACGCAATTAAGACAGCTGAATGTTATGTACAGTAATCAATGGGTCATTCAATTAAATATAGGACAATACATGAAAATTAAGTTTCACATAACTGCTAACATTTTTGTATATTTATGTTAAAAGATTGTAGTATATTGTGTGATAATCAACATTTATGGCATATCAATTTCCCGCGTGTGTCAACATCGAACTTACATGGAAGTAGTTGAAGTAGTTACAAAAACGGCTAATTTCCACTTATTTTATACACATTTTAAATTCACATTTAATCAGGAAGATAAACAGGTCTACACGGATTAACTCACGTGGACCCTACAGGTTTGAGTAACTTAAATCAGAGCCCTTTGACTGGGGACAAAAACGTGAATTGCATGTCAAAACTGATTTTAAGAATAATGTGGTTAGCATATAGGCCCAGATTTATCAAGACTTGGGTGTAATAAATAGCACGGTGATAAAGTACCAGCCAATCACCACCTAACAGCCATGTTACAGGCAGTGTTTGAAAAATGACAGGTGGTGATTGGCTGGTACTTTATCACCGTGCGATTTATCACTCTCCAAGGCTTGCTAAATCTAGGTCTCAGTTTTGTATGTGTGTGTCAATCATAAGTTTAGGTTCTTATAAGTGTATACAGGTTGAGTCTCCCTTATCCAAAATGCTTGGGACCAGAGGTATTTTGGATATGGGATTTTTCCGTATTTTGGAATAACTGCATACCATAATCAGATATCATGGTGATGGGACCTAAATCTAAGCACAGAATGCATTTATGTTACATATACACCTTATACACACAGCCTGAAGGTCATTTTAACCAATATTTTTTATAACTTTGTGCATTAAACAAAATGTGTCTACATTCACACAATTCATTTGTTTCATATACACCTTATACACAGCCTGAAGGTCATTTAATACAATATTTTTAATAACTCTGTGTATTAAACAAAGTTTGTGTACATTGAGCCATCAAAAAACAAAGGTTTCACTATCTCACTCTCACTCAAAAAAGTCCGTATTTCGGAATATTCCGTATTTCGGAATATTTGGATATGGGATACTCAACCTGTAGTATAATAATCATACTGTAAAGATAATTAGGAGAGCAGGTAAATATATAAGTCCACTCAGTTCCTATGTCCATTCTGTTGTAACATGAGTCTTGCATTTAAACAATAAAATGTAACTCAGGGGTCTATTTACTAAGCCTTGGATGGAGATAAAGTCACTGGAGATAAAGTACCAGCCAATCGGCTCCTAACTGCTATGTCACAGGCTGTGTTTGAAAAATTACCGTTAGGAGCCGATTGGCTGGTACTTTATCTCCAGCGACTTTATCTCCATCCAAGGCTTAGTAAATAGGCCCCTAAGAGTGTACATTTTCCCTGCTTATAAGCATTACTGCCTATCATTTTTAATATGTTGAATTTCAGCTTAATTTTGTATGTAGTGCATTTAAACGTCTAAAAATGAACATGAAATTTGACCCGAGTCACATGGAATGACCCTATTGCAAACAACTACGTAAATTAACTCTTGATGCTTTTGTTTAAAACATTTTCACATATTGGGCTAAATGTAATAGCCTCAGATGCCGGAGGTGTGGGACTCTGCTGCTTTAAAAAACCAGGAAGACTCCAATAAAGTCACACAGCTCCAGCATCTCGGAAGCTATTACATTTAGGGGGTCATTCAGAGTTGATCGCAGCTATGCTAAAATTAGCACAGCTACGATCACGAACACAGACATGCGGGGGGGGCAGCAGAGGGCTAGCCCTCCCCGACTGACATGAGGGGGCGGGCTAGCCCTCTGCTGGGTCCCGGGTCCCCCCCCCTGCATTGGCCGGACCGCGCACACAAAACGGCGGCTGTCAATCAGGCAGAGGCGATTGCTAGGCAAAGACAGCTGTCGGCTGTCAGCTATGCGCCGGCGCAGTTCTGACCTGAACGCTACAAAGAACGGCGAGCGAGCATTCAGGTCAGAATGACCCCCTTAGCCCATTGCGTTCTGAAAACATAGCGTTGTTTAACACATAGATCTGATCAGAACAGCATTAAATGTTACTTTTGTATGCAGTTGAAAGGCAATTCACAGACCATAATTTTTGCACATACCATTTCATCAGCTAGGATGCCATTAATGCCATTCTCATACAGGGATATAAGCCAGTTCAAGCCTCTGA
This sequence comes from Pseudophryne corroboree, assembly GCF_028390025.1. Lineage (NCBI taxonomy): Eukaryota > Metazoa > Chordata > Amphibia > Anura > Myobatrachidae > Pseudophryne > Pseudophryne corroboree. Next base: position 947,843,852 of record NC_086444.1, on the reverse strand, counting down.
CCTGATAATCCCTCAATTTACCATTTTTTACATCTGTAAACACACAAAAAACAGTAATAATGACTAATTGTTAAAGACGTAGATAATTCAAATTTGCCAATACAGTTACAGTTTTTGGTTTTTCTAACTTTGTACTGCTGTTGCGTTAATATTTCCAACCATACTCATTAGACCAGCTCAAGGTCCATTCACATATTCAGGACAGTCTTAATTGGATCGGATATAAACCAAAACGCTGAGATTACAAACATACAGTATGCATCACTGTGACTACAACAGCGTCATCCTGATGTACAAATGAACCATCGACACTGGGAGGGCCTTACTTCCGTCAGTACTGTCCAATTTGAAAAAGTATGCAGGGATGATAGTGTTGTCTGTGCACAATCCTGCCAAGCCACTCAAACTGTAGATTTATGAAATGGGAGACCAGTATGAAAGCATTTTTGCAATAACCTAGCAGAGCTGAGGGGCCAAAAAGTGAAAGCAAGGACAATATAATTTCCTAAAATGCAAGTGCAGGATGACATTGGTCTTTGCCATGAGGCCCACCGACAGAGCTGCACGAACTACCTTGATATCCGATCAAACTCGGCTGCCCTCACTGTGTGACAAAGATGAGTAAGTCAGGAGTACCAGGGATATTGTAAGGTAATACAGAGGTATACAGCTCCTTCTCACTCAGGTATAAGGGACTCTCAGCAATGGAAGTAGGTAGATGTAAGGGATAAGGGACTCTCAGCAATGGAAGTAGGTAGATGTAAGGGATGAAAAACATAGCTCCTTTTGTAGGCATGATTTGTGTTTAGGGTCATTGTATTGCTGCAAGACCCACCTTCTGTTGAGCATTGATACCCTTAAACTCCCCTTTTGAATTTACTGGTACAATGTAGAATTCATATTTTCATCATTGACAAGCCATCCTTTTACTGAACCAGCAAAACAGCCCCAACAAAGATATGAAACGGCAATGTTTCTCGGTTGGGAGGAAGCTGATGTTAGAAAGCAGTGCTTGGATTTCTACAAATATAACCGCTTATCATTCGATATTAGAGACCCACTCTACCATAAACCTACTTACATGATGGGGACACTTCAAATCTGGTGCAAACATTGGTTGTTTTGGAATTTTCAGTTAAGAGCTCTTCGTCCTCTTCCTGCTCGGTCCGCCGATGTCGATAACTGTATAAGAAGGTAAAAAAAAAAAAAAATTGACAAAGAAGCTAAAATATCACATTATAAAGTGTGAAATGCAGCTTTCTCTGGTCCCTCAGAAACATGTTTAGTCAGTCATCCAGTTAACTGGATTTTAATACATAGAAGCCTGTCCCAAACGCGAATTTCAGAGGACTTCATAAAATAAAGCAGTCTGGCATCTGTCCTCAAACAGTGCTGTTCTACATAAGCCAACAAATTTAGCAAACAGATTCTGGCTTAATATAATTTTTATATTTTTAGAACAATTTGTATGCAACAATGGCCTCTATGAAAAGGAAACAATACCCTTTGCACTAAGTTTGGGCAGCTCCAAAATATTTGAAACTAAGCAGTGTATGACCAGCTTAATATTATCCTTTATTAGAGGAATGCACAGTATAATTAAGTATAGCATTGAGGACTTTTTTTTTTTTAATATATGTTTTAAAACTATAGTTCAGTATAACAATTATAAAGATTAAATTAAGGATCAACTTACTCTCCTACAGATATCAAATCTTGTTTTTCATCTTTCTTTAAGCGAGGGCGTCCAGGCTTCATTTTTAATGGAGAAGTTGGCGTCTTTTGAGCAGCTGGTTGAATAAAGTGTGCAAACAACTCTGTTTGTTTCAAAAGGTATTCAAATCTGTTTGTTCGGTCAGTTTTCTAAAATGGATAACAAAACACAAAACAATGAAAACAATTGCAGGGCTATTTTTGAAATCTTCACGTGAAAATAGAAATTGTCATAATTAGAGCAAATAAGGCTATTAAGCATTCATGAAAAAAAAAAAAAAAAATTCAGATTTAGTTTTGCACTTAAAACAGAAAAAAAAAAAAAAACACCTTACCCTTTTTTCCTCATATCCAAATTCCATTTCATTGGATTCTTTTGATTTGTTGAGGGAGTCATCCCCTTCAACTTCAGGCTGACCGTCCTATCCAGAAAAAAAAAAAAATTCAATTATTCCCTGAATAGAACATATATGTCTAGTTAGGAAAGCACCAGTACTAAAAATCACATTGCTAACTCTTGAGTAGTCAATGTTTCTCGTCCCTTTCTGGCCAGACCAATTCTTCTGTTTGGAATATACACAAGCTTCATTTGAAAGAAACCTTATATGACCAGGTCTACTGTCATCCACTACTGTTAATTTTACACTATTACTCTATTAAGAACTCATGAAGTACAAATGCTATCCTTCCAATTGTAGTGATACAGTTATGCAGTAGCATTAAGCAGTGACATCGCTGTGGTCAGGTGTAGCGGGGAAAAGGAGGCTCAGCTACTGGGTATACAGTATGGATACAAACCTGTTCAGTAACAGCTGACATTAGTAAAAGGAATAATGTAAATGCCAGTGAATAAAGCCATTGTTTTGTTTATGTAAGGATAATGGAGGGTAAGCCACTGAGGGACAAATTTTTAGTATTTTATTTGTAAGGTGCCACAAAAAGGTTTTCATAGCGCCATACAATTGGTATAGAAAAACAAATTACAAAAGTACAAGGACTAAATGATGTAAAGGTGACAAAGCGGTGAGGACCCTACATGCAAAAATTTTAAATTGTGCAGCCACATTACTTGTCAAAGCACTTTTACAGTAGGGAGTTATTCATATATGCACTGGCACGCGGAGTGAGTAGTGGAAAGAGGCTGCAAAAGCACCATTTAGAGCATTGGTCTTCAACCTGCGGCCCCTCCAGCTGCCGTGGAACTACAAATCCCAGCATGCTTTGTCACAATTTTGCTATTAAGGCATGCTAAAACTGAGGCAGGGCATGCTGGGATGTGTAGTTCCACAGCAGCTGGAGGGCCGCAGGTTGAATACCCAGATATAGAGATTTACAAAAGGCAGGTATACGTTATGACACCTGATGCAGATCTCTCCTGCTCCTCACAGGCTTGAACCAGCTTTCCCCTGCACAAATACCCTTTTCTGAAAGAAACCACAGATATAGTCACAACAACATTATAGTGGTTCCATTTAAGCCCTTAGCCATGTCCAGGCCATAGAGAACCTGGGAACAAAACCACACAGTCCCTGACAGCCTAGTTTCAGTGCTGGCAGACTAGTGGTGTTCCTGCCAGGATTGGTTGTGTGTATGTAACTTGAGAACAGAGGTTGGGAGTGCCTGCTCTAGTCTCTAGACCCCGTTTTGGAAACTAAGGGCATGCCAGCCACGTCATGCAAATACATTTTGATGTCGTTAAACATGACATAAAACAACATGACATGTGAAGACCAGCAAACAAGCCATTTCAGATTTTTTTTCTTTAAATAACTAGATCTAACTAACCTGTGGCTTTCTTGTTGATAAAATAACTAAAGCTATTCTAACAGGAAAGGTAAGGAAACCACATATTAAAGTTCATTTTCTGTGAAATGTCATTAGGCAATGTGTTTGAAGATGATGCATAGAGGGCGATCCAATTGGTCTTTAGGCACCTACCATTAGATGGTGCCCAACAGCGGCTAGTACTGGCTTTGCTTATCACTTTGACAATAAATTTGAATTGTTCTGAACACCAACCCAAAGCACCCTACAAAAGCCTTGCAGCACCCAGTTTGGAAACCACTGGTATACTCTGACAAGGAGACATTTATCTGGTGTGGCATTTCCTTGAAAGTATCAACCACACATACCGATGAAAAAATAAGATTTTAAACCTACCGGTAAATCTTTTTCTCCTAGTCGGCAGAGGATGCTGGGGACTCCATAAGGACCATGGGGTATAGACGGGCTCCGCAGGAGACATGGGCACTATAAAGAACTTTTAGTATGGGTGTGCACTGGCTCCTCCTCTATGCCCCTCCTCCAGACCTCAGTTAGAGAACTGTGCCCAGAGGAGATGGACAATATGAGGAAAGGATTTTGTTAATCTAAGGGCAAGATTCATACCAGCCCACACCAATCATACCATATAACCTGGAATATACGCAACCAGTTAACAGTATGAACTAAAAACAGTATCAGTCAAAGACCGATCACAACTGTAACATAACCCTTATGTAAGCAACAACTATATACAAGTCTTGCAGATTTAGTCCGCACTGGGACGGGCGCCCAGCATCCTCTACGGACTAGGAGAAAAAGATTTACCGTTAGGTTTAAAATCTTATTTTCTCTTACGTCCTAGAGGATGCTGGGGACTCCGTAAGGACCATGGGGATTATACCAAAGCTCCAGAACGGGCGGGAGAGTGCGGATGACTCTGCAGCACCGACTGAGCAAATGCAAGGTCCTCATCAGCCAGGGTATCAAACTTGTAGAATTTTGCAAACGTGTTTGAACCTGACCAAGTAGCTGCTCTGCAAAGCTGTAATGCCGAGACGCCTCGGGCAGCCGCCCAAGGACGAGCCTACCTTCCTAGTGGAATGGGCCTTCACTGAATTTGGTAACGGCAATCCAGCCGTAGAATGAGCCTGCTGAATCGTGTTACAGATCCAGCGAGCAATAGTTTGCTTAGAAGCAGGAGCGCCAATCTTGTTGGCCGCATACAGGACAAACAGAGTCTCTGTTTTCCTAACCCTAGCCGTCCTGGCTACATAAGTCTTTAAGGCCCTGACCACATCCAGGGACTTGGAGTCCCTCCCAGTCCCTTGTAGCCACAGGCACCACAATAGGTTGGTTCAAATGAAATTAAGAAACCAGCTTAGGCAAAAATTGAGGACGTGTCCTCAATTCAGCTCTATCCGCATGGGACAAGGCCGCCAATTCTGACACCCGCCTTGCAGATGCCAAGGCCAATAACATGACCACCTTCCACGTGAGAAATTTTAAATCCACTGCTTGAAGAGGTTCAAACCAGTGAGATTTCAGGAAACTTAACACCACGATAAGGTTCCACGGTGCCACTGGGGGCACAAAGGGGGGCTGGATGTGCAGCACTCCCTTCACAAACGTCTGGACTTCTGGGAGAAGCCAATTCCCTCTGGAAGAATATAGATAGGGCCGAAATCTGTACCTTAATGGAGCCTAACTTCAGGCCCATATCCACTCCTGTCTGTAGAAAGTGGAGAAACCGACCCAGATGGAATTCTTCCGTAGGAGCCTTCTTGGCTTCACACCAAGATACATACTTCCTCCAAATACGGTGATAGTGCTTTGCTGTCAACTCCTTCCTAGCCTTCAACAGAGTAGGGATGACTTCCTCCGAATACCCTTCCCAGCTAGGATTCGGTGTTCAACCGCCATGCCGTTAAACATAACCGCGGTAAGTCTTGGAACACACATGGCCCCTGCTGTAGCAGGTCCTCCCTGAGAGGAAGAGGCCACGGATCTTCTGTGAGCATTTCTTGAAGATCTGAGTACCAGGCCCTTGGAGGCCAATTTGGAACAATGAGTATTTATCTGCACTCTTCTTTGTCTTATGATTCTCAATATTTTTGAGATGAGAGGAAGAGGAGGAAACACATAGACCGACTGAAACACCCACGGTGTCACTAGGGCGTCTACTGCTACTGCCTGAGGGTCCCGTGACCTGGCACAACACCTCCGAAGCTTCTTGTTGAGACGTGACGCCATCATGTCTATTTGAGGAATTCCCCAACAACTTGTTATCTCTGCAAAAACTTCCTGATTAAGTCCCCACTCTCCCGGATGGAGATCGTGTCTGCTGAGGAAGTCTGCTTCCCAGTTGTCCACTCCCGGAATGAAGACAGCTGACAGAGCGCTTACGTGATTTTCTGCCCAGCGAAGAAACCTGATGGCTTCCGCCATTGCCACTCTGCTCCTTGTCCCGCCTTGGCGGTTTACATGAGCCACGGCTGTGACGTTGTCTGATTGAATCAGAACCGGTAGGTCGCGAAGAAGATTCTCCACTTGTCGTAGGCCGTTGTATATGGCGACCCTCTAAAAGGTGAGCACTCTGCAGCGACCACAGGAGAGACACCCTGGCCCTGGGGGACAGGGATATTTTCAGATGCATTTGTAGATGGGACCCGGACCACTTGTCCAGAAGGTCCCATTGAAAATTCCTCGTATGAAACCTGCCGAAGGGGATGGCCTCGTAGGCTGCCAACATTTTTCCCAGCACACGAGTGCATTGAAGAACAGACACTTTTTGGTTTTAGCAGGTCTCTGACCATGTTCTGGAGATCCTGGGCTTTTTCCAATGGAAGAAAAACCCTCTTATGTTCCGTGTCCAGAATCATGCAGAGGAATGACAGCCGAGTCGTTGGAACCAATTTTGACTTTGGCAGATTGAGAATCCAACCGTGCTGTTGCAGCACTTTCAGGGAGAGCAACACGCTCTTCAGCAATTGGTCTCTCGATCTCGCCTTTATCAGGAGATCGTCCAGGTATGGGATAATTGTGACCCCCTGCTTGCGCAGGAGCACCATCATCTCCGCCAATACCTTGGTGAAAATCCTCGGGGCCGTGGAAAGCCCAAATGGCAACGTCTGAAACTGGTAATGACAGTCCTGTACAGCGAATCTCAGGTACTCCTGATGAGGGGGGTAAATAGGGACATGAAGGTATGCATCGTTTATGTCTAGTGATACCATCAAATCCCCCCCTTCCAGGCTGGATATTACAGCACGGAGCGATTCCATCTTGAATTTGAACTTTTTCCAAGTACAGGTTTAGGGATTTTAGATTTAAAATGGGTCTGACCGAACCATCCGGCTTCGGGACCACAAACAGGGTGGAATAATACCCTTTTCCCTGTTGGACCAGGGGAACCTTGACCACCACTTGCTGTTGACACAGCTTTTGAATTGCAGCTAACACCACTTCCCTCTCCGGGGGTGAAGCTGGCAAGGCCAACTTGAAAAATCGGCGAGGGGGCACCTCTTCGAATTCCAACCTGTAGCCTTGGGAGACAATTTCCATCGCCCAAGGATCCACGTCTGAAAGCATCCAGATCTGGCTGAAAAGTCGAAGGCGTGCCCCCACTGGTGCGGACTCCCTTAGGGGAGCCCCAGCGTCATGCGGTGGATTTTGTAGAAGCCGGGGAGGACTTCTGCTCCTGGGAACTAGCCGAAGGTGTTCTCTTTCCTCTACCCTTAACTCTGGCAAGGAAGGAGGAACCCCGACCTCTTCTGGACTTACGCAACCTAAAGGACTGCATCTGATACTGTGGAGTTTTCTTTTGCTGTTGGGGGACAAAAGGTAGATTTACCCAGAGTAGCTGTGGCAACCAGGTCCGCGAGCCCCTCCCCAAACAACACTTAACCCTTGTAAGGTAATACCTCCATATGCTTCTTTGAGTCTGCATCACCCGTCCATTGGCGGGTCCATAAAGCTAGTCTCGCAGAAATCGCCATGGCATTGGCTCTGGAACCCAGCAGCCCAACGTCTCTTTGAGCGTCCCTCATATATAAGACTGCGTCTTTAATGTGAGCTAAGGTTAATAAAATGGTATCCATGTCTAGGGTATCAAGGCCAGCTGACTAGGTATCTGTCCATGCTGCAACCGTGCTACATACCCATGCCGATGCTATCGCCGGTCTGAGCAAAGCACCTGTATGCGCATAAATAGACTTTAAAGTAGTCTCATGCCTGCGATCAGCAGGATCCTTGAGGGCTGCCGTTTCCGGAGACGGTAGCGCCACCTTCTTTGACAGGCGTGTTAAAGCCTAGTCCACCCAGGGAGAGGATTCCCAACGTACCCTGTCCTGTGCAGGGAAAGGATAAGCCATAAGAACCCTTTTGGGAATCTGCAATTTTTTATCAGGAGTTTCCCAAGCTTTTTCAAATAACTCGTTAAGCTCATGAGATGGGGGAAAGGTTACCTCAGGTTTCTTTTCCTTATACATGCTCACCCTCGTGTCAGGGACAGAGGGGTCATCAGTGATAGCAAAAACGCGACATGGCGCGTTTTTTACCCGATTTTGAAGACCTGGGACTCAAGTTTCCAAAGTGGATGGGTCCCCGGGGACGCACTCCTCATTAGCCAATCTGATTGATTGATGCTGGCCCCGGCTGAATGATCTAAAGAGGAGGTGGATCCTTTCCCCTCCTCTTTAGCGCCTCTCCTCCTGTCCTGTGCATGGCGCTGCTCGCGGCGGGTGAGTGAAGCGGGGAGCGGGTCTAACTTGCTGAACAGGGGGATTGCCACAGCGTCTGGGGAGTGCTGTCGATGTGGCACAATGCAGAGATCGGCGTCCGTGATTGAGCAGGTAAAGCTGGGCTTAGTGAGAGGGGCTTCCCGCGGTGCCGTCTGAGCCGGTGGGCGCATTGCAGCGCTTGCTTTGAGGGTTCCTCAAACCAAGCGCGGCAGCACGGCCACAGCCTCAGACGGCACCGTGGGAAGCTCCTCTCACTAAGCCCAGCTTTACCTGCTCAATCACGGACGCCGATCTGGAGTCTCTGGCGGGAGGGGGGCTGGCTATGCGGTAGCTGCCTGCCTGTGTCTGCTGCGGGTGATTAGGTGCCGGCCGTGACGCGTGTTAGTCACGGCCGTGTTAGACTGCTCTTGCTGAGGGGGCTGAGCTTCCCACGGTGCCGCGATCTGAGGGGAGGGAGGCTGGCTATGCAGTGGTGACTGTTTTTACTGTCATGACCGTTGCGGGGTTCCCGCGGGGAGCTGATATGGTGGGTGGACCACTTGTAAACGCCAGTGGGGTCTCCCCATGGGGTCCAGCATGGCACAACTCCCTGGCAAAGTGTACAGCTAACTGCCGGGGAGTGTGTGTGTGTGTGTGTGTGTGTGTGTGTGTGTGTGTGTGTGTGAGAGACAGTCGGGTCGCGGCGTGCTGCAGGGGGTGATTAGATGCCAGTATAGCCTGGTCCTGGGGTTACCTTCTGTAAGTCCCATGCAATCTGGTCCTAGAGTTCTGTAAAAATAAGTAAGCAGCCATGGGGGTCTTCAGTAACCATAATGCTGTATAATGTCTGTTCCCGTCAACTGGATGTGCTTGGACTTGTAGTGCCATCACAGCTGGAGAGGCCTTGCCAAGCACGATATTGCTATTTATGTATATGTGTTTTGTGGAGGGTTTCAGCTTTTAAATGCATTTATTACATGCCATGTTGTTTAGGTTGGCATTACCTAGCTAGCAGCAGGAGTATTTGTTTCAAAATGACAATTGATCAAGTCTTTTTTTAATTTTATTTTTTAATATGGTAAGGAAAGGTTTTAATTTTCTCCATAATATACTACTGTAGTCACCATCTGCTAACCGCCTCGGATTTACGTTCACATAATTAAATGTTAGTTGTCCTTGTGTAATGTGTATAACGTGCTGTACCTGGCGCAATGTGTATAACGTGCTGTACCTGGCGCAATGTGTATAACGTGCTGTACCTGGCGCAATGTGTATAACGTGCTGTACCTGGCGCAATGTGTATAACGTGCTGTACCTGGCGCAATGTGTATAACGTGCTGTACCTGGCGCAATGTGTATAACGTGCTGTACCTGGCGCAATGTGTATAACGTGCTGTACCTGGCGCAATGTGTATAACGTGCTGTACCTGGCGCAATGTGTATAACGTGCTGTACCTGGCGCAATGTGTATAACGTGCTGTACCTGGCGCAATGTGTATAACGTGCTGTACCTGGCGCAATGTGTATAACGTGCTGTACCTGGCGCAATGTGTATAACGTGCTGTACCTGGCGCAATGTGTATAACGTGCTGTACCTGGCGCAATGTGTATAACGTGCTGTACCTGGCGCAATGTGTATAACGTGCTGTACCTGGCGCAATGTGTATAACGTGCTGTACCTGGCGCAATGTGTATAAGCAGCACTACTGTGTGGTGTAATGTGAATTGTCACTTATGTGGTCACGCCTCTTCCCTGTGAAGCCACGCCCATAAAATTTTGCAGCGCGCCGTAGGCGCGCATTGCCTATGCTTTGCGGACTGGGAGGTGGGACACCAATTCACTTTCTGCCTAAGGGCACAACAATGTCTAGTTACACCTCTGGTGCAGGGTGTCCTGCATGCTACACAGCCCAGCAGCATCGTCACCCCATACTCCACCTTGCACCACTTTTGTAGTGTCCAAATAAGATTAATAAAAACCTTCATTCCGATGGGACCCAGAAAAAGACTGTTAGGACCCCAATTTTCAAAAGTGAGGGGTCCCTGGGACCCACTTTTTTTTTGGCTCAGCGCGATCACTGGTCATCTGTGATATGCAAAACATCTTTTATTGCAATAATCATACAGTGAATACTTTTTGCCACCCTTGCGTGCAATTTAGCATCATCGTAGTCGACACTGGAATCAGAATCCGTGTCTGTATCCGTGTCTACTATTGGGGACAGGGGATGTTTTTGAGACCAGAAGGACCCTGTGACCCACTCCAATCCAAGGATTGACTCCCTGATTTCTCCCTGGACTCTGCTTTGTCCAGTCTTATGTAATGAGGCCACCCTTGCATTTAACATATGCCACAGGTCCATCCAATAATGCGTCGGCGTTGCAGACGGAGACACCACTCATCTGCTCCATCTTCTCCTTGGACGAGCCTTCCGCTTCAGACATGCCGACACACATGTACCGACACCCCCACACACACAGGGATATATCTATAGGGGGACAATTCCCCAACAAGGCCCTTTGAAGAGAGAGAGAGAGTATGCCAGCACACACCCAGCGCCAACTGACACTGGAATAATCCCAGACAGCGCATGCACAGATAGATAGATATATAGATATATCTCAATGTTATACACTCACTGCGCCAATAATTGTGGCCCCCCTCTTTTCCAGCCCTCAGCAGGAGAGTGTCCGGGGAGCCAGCTTCTCTGCAGCTTCTGTGGAGAAAATGGTGCTGTTAGTGTGAGGGATCAAGCTCCGCCCCCTCCAGCGAAAATGGCGGGGGATCTCTTCATTTACTGCCCATTAGCAGCCTAATGTGCCCTGAAATGCCAGTCGGGAGGTTTATTGCTTCCCAGGGCGCCCCCCCTGCACCCTGCACCCATCAGTGCCCGTTCTGTGTGTGTAGCATGTGGGAACAATGGCGCACAGTGTTACCGCTGCACGCTTACCTCAGTGAAGATCTGAAGTCTTCTGCCGCCTTGAAGTCTTCTTTTCTTCTTATACTCATCCGGCTTCTATCTTCCGGCTCTGCGAGGAGGACGGCGGCGCGGCTCTGGGACGAACGGCGGGGTGAGACCTGCGTTCCGACTCCCTCTGGAGCTAATTGTTTCCAGTAGCCTAAGAAGCAGAGCCTATCATTTAAGTAGGTCTGCTTCTCTCTCCTGTTGCCAGTAGTACTCCCTGAAAATAAAAAACCTAACAAAATTCTTTTTCAGAGAAACTCTGGAGAGCTCCTCTGTAATGCACCCTATCTCCTCTGGGCACAAAATCTAACTGAGGTCTGTAGGAGGGGCATAGAGGGAGGAGCCAGTGCACACCCATACTAAAAGTTCTTTATAGTGCCCATGTCTCCTGCGGAGCCCGTCTATACCCCGTGGTCCTTACGGAGTCCCCAGCATCTTCTAGGACGTAAGAGAAAAGTTAATGGACTCACAAATGTCACGGGCAATACATGATTCAATTACAAACGGTAAGTCACAAACATCAAGTCCCATAACTATTCAACCATAAGTGACCTGCCAAGGTGCATGAAAAAGTGGCAAAATCATCCTGGACCTCAAGAAAGTGACAACTAAGATAGCAGGACAGTATAGAAGGCTAGTAATGACCACAAGGAAGGTACTGGAGGTTCTTGAAAAGTGTTAGTGTTGACTCTTGCTTTTATTCATGGAGGCAACAGTGTTGTTTTAGCAAATTAAAAGTCTTCACAGTATAATGGGACAAATTAGAATGTTTGCGAAACGATTTTTCTTCAAGTTTTTGAAATAAAAAACCATTACAAAAACATTTTGCTGCCATCTTCAAGTCCTAAATCCACTCTCCCATCAATAAAATACCTCTACATATATGTCCAGCATCACATAGCCAATAATTGAGCTTTTTAAAGAAATTCACCGGAAAACGGTCTATTAGCTAAATTATACCCAGAGTTTCTGCACGGCATCCCAATTTTTTTTTTAACTTTCAAATAAAGAGTCTTCCTTATCTTTCCAGCTACTCAGAGGGTGGGCACAAAAACCCCTGAATTTGCTGTGAAAATGCTATGTGAGTTTGGAATGGAATTGCAATTCAGTGCTCAATGGTCCCAACTTGCTTCTAATTAAATTGGGCCCTATGAGCTGACAATGTGACTACTGTAGAAAGCAATAACCTGACTAAGGAGCCCATTTATCAATAATCACATTTGTATTGTGATCTGGGCATATTAGCACCCAGAATGGCAATGCAATATACAAATGTATTGGCAGGATGCAATAAGGAGCAATCTGCTGTGTCCAGGGCTCCGAAAGGGGCCACCCCTGTGATGTGCTCGAAGCGGAAGCTGGACTCCTGCCCAGGCGCGGTACACACATGACATCACCCATTGCCGGGGAAGGTTCCCGGGGTACCCCCTGTTGGCTAATTATGCATTAGCAGGGACAAATATTTACAAATTTGATTTTAAAACCACTAAGCATTAAGTACATTTGCACTTTTTTCTCCTATGGTCTGTAAGTAATTAGAGACTTTATGCTTCGATTTTTAAATATTTTTTGGATTGTGAGTGTAAATATACACTAAAAAAGGGGGGTGACCCTTGGCGCTGTGTTTATGTAGACCGAGCTGCACACCAGAAGGAACCTCCTGTTAGATGATGTCAAAGTCAGAAAAATATCTCTATGCACACTACCATATTTGCACCTCACACAGGTCCGTGCTGCGCATGCGTACGCTCTCCCGTACGTGCGCATACTCACAGTCGCGGGCACCCGCAGGCGCACGGTATGCGTATTTACGGTAGAGTTTATGTGATCGTAGCGTGCGACTCAATCGTTACATATTTTCACTATATAATGCATTTTGTAGATCATGGTCCCTTTGATAGATTCTGAAAGTTTAGTTAACATAGCATGTTCCTGAACAGAGAGATCCCTCTTTGTATTGTACGAAGGGTCTAACAGGGGTCATACAGTGGTGTTTGGTACCCATCGGAAGAGTATTTAAATAGCAATATTCCGGTGTTGGTTTGGAGCGGATTAATCGCTCGTGCGAATAGTTATGGACATAAGAAGTTTATGTCCATTTACTATTATTTGTTCTTATTTAGTCATGCGGCGGGAAACCCAGTATCCCACCCACCTGAACAGTTGGAAGCAGTCACAGCCCACCTGTATGAATCAACCTATGACCTTTTGTTATAATGCGAAGCCGAATTCCTGTGTCCAATGAACAATGAGATTGTAGGGACCATTGAATTGTATTGTGTGTGGGGCATAAATAGGCAGGCCGACCATATCCAGTTCACTCTCTTCAACGGTTCTCATTGCTGATAATCGGGAGCTGGATATCGAGGCGCATGCGATCGTTTCCCCTTGTGCGTAAGTGTTTCTCCGCAACTATATTGATCTTCTTGTTATTGTGGGCCAATTTCTCTCTCTCTCTCTCTTCTCCTCTTTCCCTCTTATTTTCCCTTAAATAGTAATTGTATTGTATTTCCTGTGTAGTTATCTGGTTAGGTAGTCTATGTTATATTGTAGTGTATGATTTGTATTTGTATTAATTCTTTTGCAAGTATATCACTTCATAAAATATATATACTAGGCGTTGGACCCTAAGCCCAGGTATCTGTGTATTTCTTATAGTGTTAAGTATTCTCAGAGCGTCGGTGACGCTCATACAGCTTTTGAGTTAATAAGGTTATACTGTGTTGCATTTACACTCTATCATTACACTTAGGTTTTACTGCACAATACACTATTTATGGTTTAGATACAAAGGTTTAACATTGTGAGCGTCAGCGCCGCTGGTGATCTCCTCGTGGTCCCGAGCGTCCGCTACGCTATAGCGAATCATTAAGTTAGTCAGCAGCCAATAGCGTGCGTGCCTGCCTGTGATCTCTTGGCCGTGAGCGAACGTAACGCAGTGCTGTCAGGATAAGCGTCTGCTTCTCTTAGTAAAGGGTGCTGAAGGAATCCGGGAACCGGAGGTAAGAACAACACGCTAGTCTCTTTTAAAACTGTTTATTTTTCTGTCTTGCGTACACACGCACGCAAATATATCTGCATTTCTTTTTTTTTTCATTTGTGTATTTTCGTATATCACTCTCCTGTTTGCCAGTTTTATAGTTGATAAACGTGCTAAGAGAGATTTGCCGCTATTTCATAGTTTAAGAGTAAAGGTAATATAGTTAAAGTATAGACAAACACACAGCTGTGCCTGAGAGACAAGGCGAAGTCAGTGTGGTGCGCGGTAGATGATAAAGGATCATCTACATTGATAAACGTATAAATTGTGTTACGGTGGATCTTTGCTTTGCGTACACGTGTCTCTAACAAAGGACTGAGACTTGCGTACGCAACCCAAGGGCCGACGCACGCAGCGTATATTACGCAACGGAGCGTACGGGTACGCCCACGTAACTCAAATCACAAGTGTTAATTTTTTTTTCAACGCGATAAATAGCGCAACGCGGTAAATAACGCAAGGCGATAAATCGCGCAAATCTATTTTTACATTCGAAATTTAAATTAACAGATCCTTCTCCTAATTTGTAACATCTGGTCTAAAGAGAAATTTCTGCGCAGAAATAGAAATAGAAACAAAAGTGTATATGTGGTGAGTGAGTGTTTGTTTTTACAATTTTTAAGGTTGAACCACAAGAAAAGTCGAGTTCCCGTGAGGTACATGCGTGTAAGTGACGTACATGGTGGCTAGGGAGGCATCCCTGGTTAAAACATACAATTTGAGCATTAGAGTGTAGCAGACCAGGAGGTCATACTGTAACAGACCAGGAGGTCATAGCAGACCAGCAGGTTCAGGTACAGCAGACAAGGAAGTCCGTTATACAGTCCACAGGCACAACACCTAAAAGGGTTGGTGCAACACCCATATAGGCCATACAAGCTCTGGCTGAAGGAATTCGCAGCCGTAATTTTCGATTCCACTGGTCGCTCCGTACATAAGATTAGTTGCTTATGTGCTGAACGATTGTACCGCACGTAATTGTGTGCATTAGTAAACCTGACCGGTACTATTTGTGTACGAAGGTCATAAACGCTATTTGTACATTCTAACGTGATTTGTGTAATTTTTTTTATTTTAAGGGAGGTTCGCTGCTCACTCAGGAACTATCCAACAACCAATAGTTACTGGAAAGAGTAAGTGTTCTTCGGATCACCCTCACAGGTTCCAGTAAATAGAGGTTCAGGTCGCAGGGGCCCTGGGTCGAGTACGCCAGCACCATATCGGTGTGATCAGGTCGTATTGGTCGGCGTGGGCGAGTGAGTGGGGTACTCGGTAAACCGCCACCGTCAGCCTATTTTGAACATTTTGGTTTGCGTAAGGGTTGGCTGAATAAAGCAACACCTTCGAACTATGGGGGCAACTTGTTCAGGTAGGGGGCGATCAACTTCGGTTCGGGTTGATTCAGTGAACCGACCAGTCGGGTCGGCAAGGTACGTAATGTGTGAGAAATACGGAAGTCACACAGAAGCTTTATGTGATGAATGGGAGAGAATGACGGTACATGACGGGGAGAAATTCCCAAGAGTAGGTAGCTTCAGCACAGAAGTGTTAACGAATTTAAGGAGAAGGATATGTCTCATTAAATCAGCAAAGAGACGAATCAAGCAGTATGATTATTTGCAGTTGTGGCAACAGGAGGGTGACATACAGAGAGGATTGGCTCAGGCGGCGGGATCTGGCTCGATCAGAAAACTGATAGCCACGGCCCCACCGCCACCATATATATCGGGAGAGAAATTGGTTGCGGAGAATGACGCACTAAGGTGTAACAAACAAACACTTAGCAACTGTGTAAATGTTAAAGATAATGTTAACCAATTAACCAATGCAAGTATTAACCCGTGCAAGTTGTACCCTGTTTTGAACTTTCCTCAGGAGTGTGATCAAGAGGACGAATCGGCAACAATTTCAGCGCTCTTTCTAGCAGCCACCATAGCAGAGACCACAGTAGGCACAGCTCCACCCCCGAGATTAGTAACAAAGGCCCCTAGCGGAGGGATAGGTGAGGTCGTATCAACGGGTAAGTACGGCACCATACACTATGCTGAAACTATTTCACCACAGCCTGTAGAATCTACACAGAATGAGGTTGTTAGAGTTAATCCTGTTAAGGTAATAGTAGTTCCAAATGGGAAAACAGACACTTCAGGAGTCACTCCTGTTAGGAACATTGCCATGTACAGCCCATTTTCCCGAATGGAATTAAGGACCATAGTGTCTGAATTCCCTGACCCTAGAAAAGACTTAGTTGCCAGCCAAAAATACATCAGAGACCTAGGTAACACTGTAGAGCCCAACAATAAAGACTGGCAGATATTGCTGAGAGCATGTTTACCCTCCAATGTCGACGCAGCTCAATTTTTAGCTGACTGTGGATTAGATCAGGATGTACCTCTTACAGAAGTGTACAACAAAGACAATGTAAAAAGAATAAGTTTACAGTTAAAGGAGTATTTCCCAGCCGTAGTTAAATGGAACAAAATATTCTCCATTAAACAGAAGGAGTCAGAAACAGCTGCAGAGTATTTTCACAGAGCATTATCAGAAATGGCAAAATACACAGGCATAGAGGACATTAAAACAAACATAAACCATCGAGAAGTAGCAGTATCGGTACTGATGGATGGTTTAAAAGAGTCATTGAAGACTAGGGTACAGACCACACAACCATGTTGGCGAGGTCTGTCTGTGGCTACTTTGAGAGAGGCTGCTATTGATCACGATAGGAACATCACCAGACACAGGGAACAACAAGGTGATAAGTTAATGGCAGTAAGTATACAGGCCCTGACCACAAGGCAGCCTTTGTTTATATCACCAAACCCTGTGGGTAAGTCAAATGTGGTTACTTGTTATTCTTGTCATAAACAGGGACACATGGCACGAGATTGTAGAGTGAAGAATTCACGAAACTCATACCAACCCCCTAGACAACGACACGACACACGACATTGGGATCAGGGTCCGCAGAAACGGAGTTATGAGCCACATACAGGGGAAACAAAAAGATATCCCCCGAACAGAGACTGGCAAGCCTCTGGTAGCTCCCAATTAACTCCATCACAAGTAGTTGCTGCCAGCAGGATTCAGGGAGGTCACCATACCCAATAGGGGTGTGGCCATACCTGTAATCTGCAGCCAGTAAAATTGATTGCAAGTCTTGGAAGTGAACCAGAAATTGCAATCAATGTAGCTGGTAAATCATTAAACTTTCTTGTAGACACAGGGGCGGCCAAATCAGTGATAAATTCGACAGTGGGCATGAGAACCACTGGTAAGACAATTCCAGCCATAGGGGTAACGGGAGTAGTCCAGCACTACCCTGTTAGCAAACCAGCCGAGATTACAGTAGGGCCTTTACATACCAAGCATTCCTTTTTGCTGGCTGCATCGGCACCGACTAATCTCCTGGGAAGAGACTTACTGTGTAAAATGGGGTGCGTCATTTATTGTACTCCTGAAGGTGTATTCTTGGACATACCTGAGAATCACGCTCAGGAAGTACGAGACATGTTAGACTCCCCATCAAAATTAATGTCACATACCATTATGACAAATAGGACTCCCTCCCAAGTAGAAGAAATGACATCTCAGATACCAGAGTCACTTTGGACTAAAGATGGACAGGACACTGGATTAATGGCAAACGTAGCTCCGGTAGTTGTACAAGTAAAAGATGGTAGGATAGCTCCAAAAATCCCACAGTACCCTCTGAAGCCAGAGGTGGAGTTAGGAGTGTATCGCGTAATAGAGCGCTTGCTACAACAGGGCATTCTGGTAAGAACGTCCAGCACTGCCAATAGTCCCATCTTCCCTGTTAAAAAGAGTGGGGGGAGGGGTTACCGGCTAGTGCAGGATCTAAGGGGGATTAACAAAATAGTTGAGAGTCAGTTCCCCGTAGTGCCAAATCCAGCTGTCATCCTAATGCAAATCCCTCCCACTGCGAAATTTTTCACTGTTATTGACCTCTGCTCCGCTTTCTTTTCGGTACCTCTGCACCCTGACAGTCAATATTTGTTTGCATTTACATACAGAGGAGTCCAATACACATGGACTCGATTACCACAAGGATTCATAGATAGCCCAAGTATATTTTCTCAGGCTTTGCATGATTGTTTACAGTCTTTCCAACCAGTGAGTGGATCAGTATTAATACAGTACGTGGATGATCTACTACTGTGTTCTGATTCATTTGAAGCATCCCTGAAGGATACGAAACAGCTCCTGTTTCATCTTTCAGACACAGGACACAAGGTTTCCAAAGACAAGTTGCAATTATGCCAAACTAAGGTAAAATATTTGGGACACTGTCTAACACAAGGACTGAGACACCTGACCGCTGATAGAATTCAAGCAATTAGAGACATGACTCTGCCACAAACCCAGCAACAGATCAGAACATTTTTAGGAATGTGTGGGTATTGCCGTAACTGGATCCCAGGGTTTTCCATTCTAGCGTTACCCTTGCAGGAGATGGTCTCCTCAAACAAACCTGATCGGATTTCGCATACAGACGAGTCTGAGACAGCATTTGAGAGACTTAAACAGTGCCTAACGCAGGCACCAGCATTAGGTATGCCAGACTATGGGAAACCCTTTGAACTATACGGAACAGAAAGTGCTGGTTGCGCGGCAGGCGTACTAACCCAAAAGCACGGTGATGCCAGCAGGCCAGTAGCATATTACAGCGCTCAGCTAGATACGGTAGCGCGATCCCTCCCCACATGCTTGCGAAGCGTTGCTGCGATAGCATTGCTAGTAACGAAAAGCGAAGACGTCGTGCTAGGTCACAACCTCACAATTCATACACCACATGCAGTGTCAGCCTTGTTAAATTCTGCCCAAACCAGACACGTCTCATCAGCGCGGTTTACAAGATGGGAATTGGCACTAATGGCCCCCGTAAACATCACCATAAGGAGATGCAGTGCATTAAATCCTGCAACATATCTCCCAGGTGTGCCTGGACAGGCACAAAGGGTGGAGGATGAGAGTGGTGGGGAAGGAGAATTTAATACAAAGGAAGACACACATGATTGTATGGAATATTTGACCCAAAATTTTACCGCAAGGCCTGACATCAGTGACAACCCACTGGAAGATGTAGAACTTACGTTCTACACGGACGGTAGTTGTCATAGACAGTCAGACTCGGGAGACTTGTGTACTGGATACGCAGTCGTAGATGACCAAGGCACCATAGAAGCGGAACCGCTAGGCCCACCTCACTCAGCCCAGGTTGCTGAACTGGTCGCCCTAACCAGAGCATGTGAATTGGCTAAGGGCAAATCAGCCAATATCTACACCGATTCTAGATACGCATTCGGGGTAGTCCATGATTTCGGAGCCCTATGGCGCCTCAGAAATTTCATGACGGCAGCTGGTACACCGGTAGCGCATGCAGCTCACATAAAAAGGCTTCTAACAGCGATACAGGAACCCGACAGAGTGGCTGTTATCAAATGTAAAGCACACACATATAGCCAAGACCCAGTATCACTTGGTAACAGCCGAGCAGACGAAGCTGCTAAATTAGCAGCTGCTACCCCCAGACAGACACCACACAACTGATGGTATTTAATACCATCAACACACAGAAGTTGTGTGAGATGCAAAATTTGTGTTCCACACAGGAAAAGGCAGTCTGGAAGGCAAAAGGATATGGCCAGGAGTCCTCAGGACTCTGGACGGATGGACACGGTAAACCAGTGGCCCCCAGAGCATACCTTCCATGTTTAGCTGAGGCAGCCCACGGGCTGACTCATCTGGGCAAGGAAGGGATGTGCAAGTTGGTAAGAGCATATTGGTGTGCCCCAGGATTTTCATCTCATGCGAGTAAAAGGGCAATGTCATGCCTTACCTGTCTGAGAAAGAACATCGGAAAGGCAATACCTACTGAACCATCTCATATCCCACCTGCCGGCGGCCCTTTCCAGGTAATACAGATTGGCTTTATTCAATTACCCCCTTGTCGAAATTTGAAATATGTACTTGTTTGTATAGATGTTTTCTCAAATTGGGTCGAAGCATTTCCAGCGGCCACAAATGTTTACTGCTAAGAAAATTGTGCAGGAATTTGTATGTAGATATGGTATCCCTAGAATTATCGAAAGTGATAGGGGTACCCATTTTACAGGTGATGTCTTTCAAGGAATGTGTAAATTGATGGGAATTGATAGCAAGCTGCACACTCCATACCGTCCACAGGCGAGTGCGAAAGTGGAAAGAGTGAACAGCACTATTAAAAATAAACTGAGTAAAGTGATGGCAGAGACAGGATTGACATGGCCAGAAGCTTTACCCATTGTACTGTACAGCATCAGAACCACTCCCAGGTCCCCTCTTAATCTGTCTCCCTTTGAAATCTTGTTTGGTCGACAACCGCATGTTATGATTAACCCTCAGGATGATTTGAAGTGTAACAATGAAGTGACTGTAAAATACTTGATTAACATGAGTAAACAGTTAAGGAATCAAAATGATAATCTGAAGTTAGTGATTCCTGATTTACCAGATAGTAATTGTCATGACATTGAACCTGGGGATTATGTAATGATACGGAATTTTCTACGCTCAGGTTGCCTTATTGACAGATGGGAAGGACCATACCAGGTCTTATTGACTAGCACT
Organism: Pseudophryne corroboree; assembly: GCF_028390025.1. Taxonomy (NCBI): domain Eukaryota; kingdom Metazoa; phylum Chordata; class Amphibia; order Anura; family Myobatrachidae; genus Pseudophryne; species Pseudophryne corroboree. Next base: position 947,823,021 of record NC_086444.1, on the reverse strand, counting down.
ACAGCATTGAAGGTTGCTGAGAGAGAGACTTGGGTTCATTCGTCCCACTGTAAAAAGGTTGCTGATCCAGAGAGGCCCCGTGATAAGGAACAGACGGTAGAGGTTGTATCACTGGAGTGTCTGTTCCAGGAGGATTGAGGCGGCACCTGAGCATTGAAAATCACAAGACCAAAAGCAGTTGTCGATCCCCTGTTCCCTTTTATTGTTTTTCTCCAACTTCCCATCCCCTCTCCCTCAAATTATTTTTTTTCCCCCTTCTCATTCTTCTCCGTTTCCTCCTACAAGATGGACTTGCCCCAAGAGACTGTGATCCGGATTTTCCTGTTGACCATGATGTTGACCAGAGCAGTCTGTTCCGGCGAGAGTACCATGGAGGTCGAGAGAGGTTCTGGAATGGGTTCTGATGACAGAGATTGAGGCGTAGTTTTCCAAGAACAACTTAACCAACAAGTAAAGGCGAGTATCAGAAAACGATCCGATAGCATTGACCATAGAAGGAATTGTGAAGGATTGTTAGCTGAAGAAAACTGTATCTGTCGGCTCTGTAACAATGTCATTGAGGATGGGTGCATAAAGAAAATAAGAATTTACTTACCGATAATTCTATTTCTCGTAGTCCGTAGTGGATGCTGGGAACTCCGTAAGGACCATGGGGAATAGCGGCTCCGTAGGAGACTGGGCACATCTAAAGAAAGCTTTAGGATCACCTGGTGTGCACTGGCTCCTCCCCCTATGACCCTCCTCCAAGCCTCAGTTAGGATACTGTGCCCGGACGAGCGTACACAATAAGGAAGGATTTTGAATCCCGGGTAAGACTCATACCAGCCACACCAATCACACTGTACAACTTGTGATCTGAACCCAGTTAACAGCATGATAATAGAGGAGCCTCTAGAAAAGATGGCTCACTACAACAATAACCCGAATTTTTTGGTAACAATAATTATGTACCAGTATTGCAGACAATCCGCACTTGGGATGGGCGCCCAGCATCCACTACGGACTACGAGAAATAGAATTATCGGTAAGTAAATTCTTATTTTCTCTGACGTCCTAGTGGATGCTGGGAACTCCGTAAGGACCATGGGGATTATACCAAAGCTCCCAAACGGGCGGGAGAGTGCGGATGACTCTGCAGCACCGAATGAGAGAACTCCAGGTCCTCCTCAGTCAAGATATCAAATTTGTAGAATTTTACAAACGTATTTGCTCCTGACCAAGTAACTGCTCGGCAAAGTTGTAAAGCCGAGACCCCTCGGGCAGCTGCCCAAGATGAGCCCACCTTCCTTGTGGAGTGGGCATTTTAAGATTTTTGGCTGTGGCAGGCCTGCCACAGAATGTGCAAGCTGAATTGTACTACAAATCCAACGAGCAATCGTCTGCTTAGAAGCAGAAGCACCCAGTTTGTTGGGTGCATACAGGATAAACAGCGAGTCAGATTTTCTGACTCCAGCCGTCCTGGAAACATGTATTTTCAGGGTCCTGACCACGTCAAGCAACTTGGAATCCTCCAAGTCCTTAGTAGCCGCAGGTACCACAATAGGTTGGTTCATGTGAAATGCAGAAACCACCTTAGGTAGAAAATTTGAGGACGAGTCCTCAATTCTGTCCTTTCAGAATGAACTATTAAGTAAGGGCTTTTATATGATAAAGCCGCCAATTCTGACACCCGCCTGGCTGAAACCAGGGCTAACTCGTCACTTCCATGTGAGATTTTAAGTCCACAGTGGCGAGTGGTTCAAACCAATGTGACTTTAGGAAAACTCAACACAACATTGAGATCCCCAAGGTGCCACTGGAGGCACAAAAGGAGACTGTATATGCAGTACCCCTTTTACAAATGTCTGAACTTCAGGCACTGAAGCCAGTTCTTTTTGGAAGAAAATCGACAGGGCCGAAATTTGAACCTTAATGGACCCTAATTTTAGGCCCATAGACAGTCCTGTTTGCAGGAAATGGAGGAAACGACCCAGTTGAAATTCCTCTGTAGGGGCCTTCTTGGCCTCACCCCACGCAACATATTTTCGCCAAATGCGGTGATAATGTTTTGCGGTTACGTCTTTCCTGGCCTTGACCAGGGTAGGGATCTTCAGGATCCGGCGTTCAACCGCCATGCCGTCAAACGCAGCCGCGGTAAGTCTTGGAACAGACAAGGCCCTTGCTGGAGCAGGTCCTTTCTTAGAGGTAGAGGCCACGGTTCGTCCGTGAGCATCTCTTGAAGTTCCGGATACCAAGTCCTTCTTGGCCAATCCGGAACCACGAGTATAGTTCTTACTCCTCTCCTTCTTATGATTCTCAGTACTTTTGGTATGAGGGGCAGAGGAGGGAACCCATACACTGACTGGTACACCCACGGTGTTACCAGAGCGTCCACCGCTATTGCCTGAGGGTCCCTTGACCTGGCGCAATATCTGTCTAGTTTTTTTGTTTAGACGGGACGCCATTATGTCCACCTTTTGTTTTTCCCAACGGTTTACAATCAGGTGGAAGACTTCTGGGTGAAGTCCCCACTCTCCCGGGTGAAGGTCGTGTCTGCTGAGGAAGTCTGCTTCCCAGTTGTCCACTCCCGGAATGAACACTGCTGACAGTGCTATCACATGATTTTCCGCCCAGCGAAAATCCTTGCAGCTTCTGCCATTGCCCTCCTGCTTCTCGTGCCGCCCTGTCTGTTTACGTGGGCGACTGACGTGATGTCCGATTGGATCAATACCGCCTGACCCTGAAGCAGGGGTTTCGCTTGACTTAGGGCATTGTAAATGGCCCTTAGTTCCAGAATGTTTTTATGAAGAGATGTCTCCAGGCTTGACCATAAGCCCTGGAAATTCCTTCCCTGTGTGACTGCTCCCCAGCCTCGCAGGCTGGCATCCGTGGCCACCAGGACCCAGTCCCGAATGCCGAATCTGCGGCCCTCTAGAAGATGAGCACTCTGCAACCACCACAGGAGGGATACCCTTGTCCCTGGTGACAGGGTTATCCGCTGAAGCATCTGAAGATGCGACCCGGACCATTTGTCCAGAAGGTTCCACTGTGCGTGGAATCTGCCGAATGGGATTGCTTCGTAGGAAGCCACCATTTTTACCCAGAACCCTTGTGCATTGATGCACTGAGACTTGGTTCGGTTTTAGGAGGTTCCTGACTAGCTCGGATAACTCCCTGGCTTTCTCCTCCGGGAGAAGCACCTTCTTTCTGGACTATGTCCAGAATCATCCCTAGGAACAGAAGACAAGTCGTCGGAACCAGCTGCGATTTTTGGAATATTGAAAATCCAATCGTGCTGCCGCAACACTACCTGATATAGTGCTACACCGATCTCCAACTGTTCCCTGGATCTTACCCTTATCAGGGAATCGTCCAAGTAAAGGATAACTAAAATTCCCTTCCTTCGAAGGAATATCATCATTTCGGTCATTACTTCAGTAAAGACCCGGGGTGCCGTGGACCATCCCTACGGCAGCGTCCGAACTGATACAGTTCTGTACCATAACCTGAAATACCCTTGGTGAGAAGGGTAAATTTTGACATGAAGGTAAGCCTCCTTGATGTCCCGAGACATCATGTAGTCCCCTTCTTCCAGGTTTGCAATCACTGCTCTGAGTGACTCAATTTTGAATTTGAACCTCTGTATGCAAGTGTTCAAAGATTTTAGATTTTAGATTTTAAAATCGGTCTCACCGAGCCGTCTGGCTTCGGTACCACAATATTGTGGAATAATACCCCGTTCCCTGTTGTAGGAGGGGTACCTTGATTATCACCTGCTGGGAATACAGCTTATGAATGGCTTCCAAAACTGCCTCCCTGTCAGCGGGAGACGTCGGTAAAACAGACTTTTGGAAACGGCGAGGGGAATACGTCTCGAATTCCAATTTGTACCCCTGAAATATTATCTGAAGGATCCAGGGGTCTACTTGCGAGTGAGCCCACTGCGCACTGAAATTCATTGAGAACGGGACCCCACCGTGCCTGAATTTGTAAAGCCCTAGCGTCATACTGAGGGCTTGGCAGCGGCGGAAAAGGGTTTCTGTTCCTTGGAACTGGCTGATCTCTGCAGACATTTTCCTCTCCCTCTGTCACGAGCAGAAAAGAGGAACCCTTTTGTCCGCTTGCCAACCAGGACTGCGCCTGATAATACGGCGTCTTATTTTGAGAGGCGACCTGGGGTACATCCCCTCTTTTAAGGCAATACTTCCAAATGCCGTTTGGAATCCGCATCACCTGACCACTTTACTGGAATAATTGGACAACGCACTTATACTTGATGCCAGTCAGCAAATATTCCGCTGTGCATCCTGCATATATAGAAATGCATCTTTTAATTGCTCTATCGGCAATAATATACTGTCCTTATCTAGGATATCATATTTCCAGTCAGGGAATCCGACCACGCCAACCCAGCACTGCACATCCAGGCTGAGGCGATTGCTGGTCGCAGTATAACACCAGTATGTGTGTAAATACATTTTAGGATACGCTCCTGCTTTCTATCAGCAGGATCCTTAAGGGCGGCCATCTCAGGAGAGGGTAGAGCCCTTGTTTTTACAAGCGTGTGAGCGCTTTATCCACCCTAGGGGGTGTTTCCCAACGCACCCTAACCTCTGGCGGGAAAAGGTATACTGCCAATAACTTTTTAGAAAATATCAATTGTTATCGGGGGGAAACCCACGCATCATCACCCACCTCATTTTATTTCTCAGATTCAGGAAAACTACAGGAAGTTTTTCCTCACCAAACATAATACCCCTTTTTTTGGTGGTATTCATATTATCAGAAAAGTGTAAACTTTTTCCATTGCCTCAATCATGCAATGTGTGGCCCTATTGGAAATCACGGTTGTCTCTTCACCGTCGACACAGGAGTCAGTACCCCTGTCGGCATCTGTATCTGAGGTAACGGGCGCTTTAGGGCCCCTGTATGAGACGTCTGGACATGCACAAGCTGAGTAGCCGGCTGTCTCATGTCAACCACTGTCTTTTATACAAAGCTGACACTGTCACGCAATTTCAACAGTACATCCACTCAGGTGTCGACCCCCTAGGGGGTGACAACACAATTTCAGACACTCTACTCCGTCTCCTTATCTTTTTCTCCTCATACATGTCGACACCAACGTACCGACACACAGCACACACACAGGGAATGCTGATAGAGGACAGGACCCCACTAGCCCTTTGGGGAGACAGAGGGAGAGTTTGCCAGAACACACCAGAGCGCTATATATATACAGGGATAACCTTATATAAGTGTTTTTCCCTTTATAGCTGCTGTATTGTTATATACTGCGCCTAATTTGTGCCCCCCTCTCTTTTTTAACCCCTTTCTGTAGTGTAGTGACTGCAGGGGAGAGCCAGGGAGCTTCCCTCCAACTGAGCTGTGAGGGAAAATGGCGCCAGTGTGCTGAGGAGATAGGCTCCGCCCCTTTCTCGGCGTCCTTATCCTTTTTCTGTATGTTTTGGCAGGGGTTAAATGCATCCATATAGCCCAGGAGTTATATGTGATGCATTTATTTTAGCCATATAAGGTTTTTTTTTTTATCGATTTATTGCGTCTCAGGGCGCTGCCCCCCCCAGCGCCCTGCACCCTCAGTGACCGGAGTGTGAAGTGTGCTGAGAGCAATGGCGCACAGCTGCGGTGCTGTGCGCTACCTTATCTGAAGACAGGATCGTCTTCTGCCGCCGATTTTTCCGGACCTCTTCGCTCTTCTGGCTCTGTAAGGGGGACGGCGGCGCGGCTCCGGTGACCCATCCAGGCTGAACCTGTGATCGTCCCTCTGGAGCTAATGTCCAGTAGCCTAAGAAGCCCAATCCACTCTGCACGCAGGTGAGTTCGCTTCTTCTCCCCTTAGTCCCTCGATGCAGTGAGCCTGTTGCCAGCAGGTCTCACTGAAAATAATAAACCTAAACTAAAACTTTCACAAAGAGCTCAGGAGAGCCCCTAGTGTGCACCCTTCTCGTCGGGCACAGAAATCTAACTGAGGCTTGGAGGAGGGTCATAGGGGGAGGAGCCAGTGCACACCAGGTGATCCTAAAGCTTTCTTTAGATGTGCCCAGTCTCCTGCGGAGCCGCTATTCCCCATGGTCCTTACGGAGTTCCCAGCATCCACTAGGACGTCAGAGAAATGCCAGTCCAGTTTTAATATCCATATGGACCGGCATCCATTGAGTGACTATCACTCCTTAGTGGGTAGTGTGTTAAATAAAATAGATTGTTGGGTATGCTCTCAAGTACCTCAAGGTCATAGCAAATCAGGGCTAGTACCATTTCCTTTAACGTTAGGGGAGGTACTTGAGTTAAGTGGTGGGAGACCGGTGGACAGGAGATTTAATATCTCCAGCCCTCCTAGTTTGAAGCTCCACCAATACCATGTGGATAGGTCCCTATTATGTTTTAACATCTCCAACCCCCGAAAGCCGGGAAATTGGGAAGTGTCATGGAGTAATCAAACCATGACCTTTTCACATAGAGCAGATAGAATGCCTACAGATACAGAGCTTATACGCCACATAGGCAGTAGAGGAAAATCTTTCCGGTATAGGTATACCTTAGGAAATAGGATTACGAGAGTTGGAGAGGTATCACCAGGATACTGTGCACATATCGTACAACCTGATACGTGTACTAAGCAGATGGAAGAATTAGGGTTAGGAGATTTCACATGGAAGGTGTGTAATATGGTTATGTCCTACTCCGTCCCATATGTTCTCCCCGATGATGCATATTTCATATGCGGGAGAAAGGCGTATAAGTGGCTTGCCCCAAACTCTGGAGGATTGTGTTATATTGGAAAAGTACTGCCTGAAGTAATGACTGTATCACATGACAAAATGAAAGACATACACCGTGTTGCCCAAACTCCTTATACTCACACCCATTACGAGCACGTAGTTAAACGGCACCTGATAGAAAGAACAGAGCATCCGGCCTCTGACATGATCCATGAATCCACCGGGATTCAGTTTCTAATCGCGTTAGATATCACTCGCACCGCTAGAGGAGTGTTGAATTATAAATACATATCTGCGCTCGCCAATTTGTTAGATAATATCACTGAAATGTATGATGACACGTTTAGGTATACTGGAAGAGAACTTCAGGCTTATAAAACAGAACTGGTACAGCATAGAATGGTTCTCAATTACCTCACAGCAGTGACAGGCGGATATTGTGTCACACTGGCAACACAATACGGCGTGAAATGTTGCACATATATTACGAATAGCACCGAGGATCCGGTCGAGGTCATAGACCAAAAGATGGACGATATTCTCCAGCTGAAGTGGGAATTTCGCAGGAGACACAATCTCACTCTTGCTGCTGTAGGTAGTGAGCTGACTGGTTGGGTGTCATGGTTGAACCCGCGAAATTGGTTCTCTGGTTTAGGAGACTGGGCTCAAGGAGTCATAATGGATGTTGGGAAGTTTCTCCTATGTATCTTAGGTGTTATCATAACGATCGGTTTGATATTTAGATGCGGTCAGGCTTTAATGAGGTGCAATCGTCGTACTAGGGTAATGAGTTTAAGGAGTGAGGAAACTAATTCCAATGGATTTGATTTATGACCCAAATGTAGAAACAATGATGGGATGAAAATGCGATTTCTACGGTCCGTTTCTTTCACCTGTTTTTCTGTTTCCTCCAAGGTAAAAAGACCCACTTGGACGAGGAATTTGATGAGCCGATATACAGACAACAGATGGATTAAAGAAGAAGTTTTGACAACCTGATACACAGATTTTTGATGAACTATGCCATGGATCCCCAGTTTCCCTAGAAATTTTAAAATTACGCTAGCCCAACACTTTTGTAAATCTATGGACATTGACAGCTTTTGCTCGCACCTTATGGGCAAAAGCACAAAGAAGACTGCATTCAACAGACACCAAACAAGACCTCAATCGACGAATGTACATTTACCCGACATAGAATACCACCGCATTTACCGTAATTATGTCTTTTCTTCATTTCTACAACCCTCAGGTAATGACACACAGTCGATAGGGAATACAGGCACAGATATCAGCAATCACATATCTCCCCCATTCATGTATCATCAACTAAAATGTGCTCCCCCATTTTGTTACAACCAAAGCCGAAAAGAGCTCGGTAAAGTTTGACAGCCCATCCACAGACCCGTACCACGGGATAAGAAGGAATTCAAATGTATACTTCGCAATACCTTGAAGCTTGATTTAAAACACGTACGGCACGATGATACATGACCCCCAAGCACGGACTCATACACACATGCTTCTGCTATCTCACTAGGTCATACCCTCTTCACACCTTCTCCTCTCTCCTCCCCTACCCAACCATGTAAATGTATTAACCCCTGTTATATATTTTTCTCTTTTTGAAATGTTTTAGAAGGTGGCAGTTAATGTTGACTGCCAAAGGGTGGACTGTCAAAGTCAGAAAAATATCTCTATGCACACTACCATATTTGCACCTCACACAGGTCCGTGCTGCGCATGCGTACGCTCTCCCGTACGTGCGCATACTCACAGTCGCGGGCACCCGCAGAGTTTATGTGATCGTAGCGTGCGACTCAATCGTTACATATTTTCACTATATAATGTATTTTGTAGATCATGGTCCCTTTGATAGATTCTGAAAGTTTAGTTAACATAGCATGTTCCTGAACAGAGAGATCCCTCTTTGTATTGTACGAAGGGTCTAACAGGGGTCATACAGTGGTGTTTGGTACCCATCGGAAGAGTATTTAAATAGCAATATTCCGGTGTTGGTTTGGAGCGGATTAATCGCTCGTGCGAATAGTTATGGATATAAGAAGTTTATGTCCATTTACTATTATTTGTTCTTATTTAGTCATGCGGCGGGAAACCCAGTATCCCACCCACCTGAACAGTTGGAAGCAGTCACAGCCCACCTGTATGAATCAACCTATGACCTTTTGTTATAATGCGAAGCCGAATTCCTGTGTCCAATGAACAATGAGATTGCAGGGACCATTGAATTGTATTGTGTGTGGGGCATAAATAGGCAGGCCGACCATATCCAGTTCACTCTCTTCAACGGTTCTCATTGCTGATAATCGGGAGCTGGATATCGAGGCGCATGCGATCGTTTCCCCTTGTGCGTAAGTGTTTCTCCGCAACTATATTGATCTTCTTGTTATTGTGGGCCAATTTCTCTCTCTCTCTCTTCTCCTCTTCTCCTCTTTCCCTCTTATTTTCCCTTAAATAGTAATTGTATTGTATTTCCTGTGTAGTTATCTGGTTAGGTAGTCTATGTTATATTGTAGTGTATGATTTGTATTTGTATTAATTCTTTTGCAAGTATATCATTCATAAAATATATATATTAGGCGTTGGACCCTAAGCCCAGGTATCTGTGTATTTCTTATAGTGTTAAGTATTCTCAGAGCGTCGGTGACGCTCATACAGCTTTTGAGTTAATAAGGTTATACTGTGTTGCATTTACACTCTATCATTACACTTAGGTTTTACTGCACAATACACTATTTATGGTTTAGATACAAAGGTTTAACATTGTGAGCGTCAGCGCCGCTGGTGATCTCCTCGTGGTCCCGAGCGTCCGCTACGCTATAGCGAATCATTAAGTTAGTCAGCAGCCAATAGCGTGCCTGCCTGTGATCTCTTGGCCGTGAGCGAACGTAACGCTTGAGCGTCTCGACTACGGCTAAGCGATTGTTACGCAACGTGCGTACCCTTACGGTACTTCATACGTAGATAGCGTACAGTGTTCTTAGACCTCATAAAGGGTATTATATAAGATAAATATTTAGCTTTATCAATGAGGTTCAATAAATAAAGATATGAAAAAAAGGGGAATCTGGGTGCGCTAAAACATAACTATACTGTCATCCACAACCGTATAAATAGAAACAATGATTCGGAAATTAATATTTATTACATAAAAACTGGATTTTTTTTCCCATCACATAAAAACAGAAAAGTTCTTTCAGGATTTTCAAACAATACAATTCATACCAATACACGATGAACAGTGTACATCCAATGTTGGTTAAATGTTATTAACTGAACTGTATAGAACAGATGGAAACAGTACTTGTAGAAACCCAACGCGTTTCGTCCCAATCGGGGACTTCTTCAGGGGTATTTATCAAGTGCCAACTTGTTTAGAGAATATCCTGAAAGGACATGTGTCTCATTATGAAACTATAAAACAGGTATAAAACCAAAATTGGTAAATGGCGGATAATCTGTTCGTAGAATTCCGCGTTTTTAGAAGGGGGCCATATTTATATAGAGCATAGTGAAATGACCAGCCATATATTCAAAATAAATGCGCTCTGGTTCTGTATGGAGAAGGCTAATACGCAACCTCAAGTAATTTCTTCTTCACAATGAATGAAACTAGATAAGCATCTAGTGGTTCTCTCAAGAGTCCAGAGTGTAACTCTCGGGCTGGCCTCCGTGGTCACCAACATCCAAAACTGAATGCCGAATCTGCGGCCCTCTAGAAGATGAGCACTCTGTAACCACCACAGGAGAGACACCCTTGTCCTTGGATATAGGGTTATCCGCTGATGCATCTGAAGATGCGATCCGGACCATTTGTCCAGCAGATCCCACTGAAAAGTTCTTGCATGAAATCTGCCGACTGGAATTGCTTCGAAGGAAGTCACCATTTTTTTACCATGGCCCTTGTGCAATGATGCACTGATTTTAGGAGGTTCCTGACTAGCTCGGATAACTCCCAGGCTTTCTCTTCCGGGAGAAACACCTTTTTCTGGACTGTGTCCAGAATCATCCCTAAGCACAGGAGACTTGTTGTCGGGATCAGCTGCGATTTTGGAATATTTAGAATCCACCCCTGCTGTTGTAACAGTATCCGAGATAGTGCTACTCCGACCTCCAACTGTTCCCTGGACTTTGCCCTTATCAGGAGATCGTCCAAGTAAGGGATAATTAAGACGCCTTTTCTTCGAAGAAGAACCATCATTTCGGCCATTACCTTGGTAAAGACCCGGGGTGCCGTAGACAATCCAAACGGCAGCGTCTGAAACTGATAGTGACAGTTCTGTACCACGAACCTGAGGTACCCTTAGTGATAAGAGCAAATTTGGGACATGGAGGTAAGCATCCCTGATGTCTCGGGACACCAGATAGTCCCCTTCTTCCCGGTTCGTTATCACTGCTCTGAGTGACTCCATCTTGATTTGAACCTTTGTAAGTGTTCAAATTTTTTTAGATTTAGAATAGGTCTCACCTAGCCTTCTGGCTTCAGTACCACAATATAGTGTGGAATAATACCCCTTTTCTTGTTGTAGGAGGGGTAATTTAATTATCACCTGCTGGGAATACAGCTCGTGAATTTTTTCCCATACTGCCTCCTTGTCGGAGGGAGACCTTGGTAAAGCAGACTTCAGGAGCCTGCGCAGGGGAAACGTCTCGACATTCCAAACTGTACCCCTGGGATACTACTTGTAGGATCCAGGGGTCCTGTACGGTCTCAGCGTCATGCTGAGAGCTTGTCAGAAGCGGTGGAACGCTTCTGTTCCTGGGAATGGGCTGCCTGCTGCAGTCTTCTTCCCTTTCCTCTATCCCTGGGCAGATATGACTCTTATAGGGACGAAAGGACTAAAGCTGAAAAGACGGTGTCTTTTTCTGCAGAGATGTGACTTAGGGTAAAAACGGTGGATTTTCCAGCAGTTGCCGTGGCCACCAGGTCCGATGGACCGACCCCAAATAACTCCTCTTCCTTTATACGGCAATACACCTTTGTGCCGTTTGGAATCTGCATCACCTGACCACTGTCGTGTCCATAAACATCTTCTGGCAGATATGGACATCGCACTTACTCTTGATGCCAGAGTGCAAATATCCCTTGGTCCTTTCAGGAACCCCAGCATCCACTAGGACGATAGAGAAAAACTGGATTTTTTTTGACATCACATAAAAACAGAAAAGTTCTTTCAGGATTTTCAAACAATACAATTCATACCAATACACGATGAACAGTGTACATCCAATGTTGGTTAAATGTTATTAACTGAACTGTATAGAACAACAGATGGAAACAGTACTTGTAGAAACCCAACGCGTTTCGTCCCAATCGGGGACTTCTTCAGGGGTATTTATCAAGTGCCAACTTGTTTAGAGAATATCCTGAAAGGACATGTGTCTCATTATGAAACTATAAAACAGGTATAAAACCAAAATTGGTAAATGGCGGATAATCTGTTCGTAGAATTCCGCGTTTTTAGAAGGGGGCCATATTTATATAGAGCATAGTGAAATGACCAGCCATATATTCAAAATAAATGCGCTCTGGTTCTGTATGGAGAAGGCTAATACGCAACCTCAAGTAATTTCTTCTTCACAATGAATGAAACTAGATAAGCATCTAGTGGTTCTCTCAAGAGTCCAGAGTGTAACTCACTCTGGACTCTGAGAGAACCACTAGATGCTTATCTAGTTTCATTCATTGTGAAGAAGAAATTACTTGAGGTTGCGTATTAGCCTTCTCGTCTTTCAAATTGTTTGAAAAATCACTTATGGCCCATAAGGCTTCACACCGACTTCGTTCACTATTAAAAATATTTTGATTGAAACTTTCCATTCTGCACGTCACTTGAAATTGGTGGTGGAATACAGCAGATAAATCCATTATAAGTTTTTGTAGCTGGACTCTATGTAACAATACTAAGATGTTGCATTTTTTTCAAAACAGACAAAATGCTTCCCGTCACGCGTCACCATGACAACGAGACGCGATGTTCAGGAAACAGGATATGACTGTCCTTGCGCAAAGAGTCATGGGACATGTAGTTTCAGGCTGTATAGAGACTCACGCGCCGGGACCAATCATGAGATAGCGGGAGGTTTTTAAACACCTCCAATGAAGTATGGACTCGCTCTGCTTCACGGCTTACCTTGAGAAAGACCCCTGTGGAGGGTCGCAACGCGTGGGTGCCGCCGCTGGGGGAACCGGACGATCCTGAGTGCGGACGGAACGGAGGAACTTGGAGCTGCAGCCCAGGACTCTTGATTCCAAAAGCGTTTAAGAACTGAGCGCTGCCAGTTCTTCACCTGGAACTGGTAATTATCCACCTCACGGATCAGTTTTGGATATCCCAGCTTTTTTAGGTGTTTTTGCATGTTGCTGACACATATGGAATGTACTTGGTGCATGCTTGTTTGAGAACTCGTAACAGTTCTCATATGACATTGGTAATTACAACCAACACCTAGCTGTTTTTAATCTAATGTTCAGTGTAAAAATTTGTGTAAAAACTGTTTTATTTGTTTTATTTTATATCCTTGCAGGGATATTTTAATTGACTGTTGATTCTTTTTGATTAAAAAAAAAAAAAAAAAAACAGTATTACACTATGGTATTTCTACTTTCTCTCTTGCAAATTCTATGACATCTGAGTGGGAGAAAATAAGAATTTACTTACCGATAATTCTATTTCTCATAGTCCGTAGTGGATGCTGGGGACTCCGAAAGGACCATGGGGAATAGCGGCTCCGCAGGAGACTGGGCACAAAGTAACAGCTTTAGGACTAGCTGGTGTGCACTGGCTCCTCCCCCTATGACCCTGCTCCAAGCCTCAGTTAGGATACTGTGCCCGGACGAGCGTACACAATAAGGAAGGATTTTGAATCCCGGGTAAGACTCATTACCAGCCACACCAATCACACCGTACAACTTGTGATCTGAACCCAGTTAACAGCATGATAACAGAAGGAGCCTCTGAAAAGATGGCTCACAACAACAATAACCCGATTTTTGTAACAATAACTATGTACAAGTAATGCAGACAATCCGCACTTGGGATGGGCGCCCAGCATCCACTACGGACTATGAGAAATAGAATTATCGGTAAGTAAATTCTTATTTTCTCTAACGTCCTAGTGGATGCTGGGGACTCCGAAAGGACCATGGGGATTATACCAAAGCTCCCAAACGGGCGGGAGAGTGCGGATGACTCTGCAGCACCAAATGAGAGAACTCCAGGTCCTCCTCAGCCAGGGTATCAAATTTGTAGAATTTAGCAAACGTGTTTGCCCCTGACCAAGTAGCTGCTCGGCAAAGTTGTAAAGCCGAGACCCCTCGGGCAGCCGCCCAAGATGAGCCCACTTTCCGTGTGGAATGGGCTTTTATAGATTTTGGCTGTGGCAGGCCTGCCACAGAATGTGCAAGCTGAATTGTACTACAAATCCAACGAGCAATCGTCTGCTTAGAAGCAGGAGCACCCAGCTTGTTGGGTGCATACAGGATAAACAGCGAGTCAGATTTTCTGACTCCAGCCGTCCTGGAAACATATATTTTCAGGGCCCTGACTACGTCCAGCAACTTGGAATCCTCCAAGTCCCTAGTAGCCGCAGGCACCACGATAGGTTGGTTTAAGTGAAATGCTGAAACCACCTTAGGGAGAAATTGAGGACGAGTCCTCAATTCTGCCCTGTCCGTATGAAAAATTAGGTAAGGGCTTTTATAGGATAAAGCCGCCAATTCTGATACACGCCTGGCTGAAGCCAGGGCTAACAGCATTACCACTTTCCAAGTGAGATACTTCAAGTCCACAGTGGTGAGTGGTTCAAACCAATGTGATTTTAGGAATCCCAACACTACATTGAGATACCAAGGTGCCACTGGAGGCACAAAAGGAGGCTGTATATGCAGTACTCCCTTGACAAACGTCTGAACTTCAGGTACAGAAGCTAGTTCTTTTTGGAAGAATATCGACAGGGCCGAAATTTGAACCTTAATGGACCCTAATTTGAGGCCCATAGACAGTCCTGTTTGCAGGAAATGCAGGAATCGACCCAGTTGAAATTCCTCCGTAGGGGCCTTCCTGGCCTCGCACCACGCAACATATTTACGCCAAATACGGTGATAATGTTGTACGGTTACATCCTTCCCGGCTTTGATCAGGGTAGGGATGACTTCATCCGGAATGCCTTTTTCCTTCAGGATCCGGCGTTCAACCGCCATGCCGTCAAACGCAGCCGCGGTAAGTCTTGGAACAGACATGGTCCCTGCTGGAGCAGGTCCTGTCTTAGAGGTAGAGGCCACGGGTCTTCCGTGAGCATCTCTTGAATTTCCGGGTACCAAGTCCTTCTTGGCCAATCCGGAGCCACGAGTATAGTCTTTACTCCTCTCCTTCTTATGATTCTCAGTACTTTTGGTATGAGAGGAAGAGGAGGGATCACATACACTGACCGGTACACCCACGGTGTTACCAGAGCGTCCACAGCTATTGCCTGAGGGTCCCTTGACCTGGAACAATATCTGTCCAGTTTTTTGTTGAGGCGAGACGCCATCATGTCCACCTTTGGTTTTTCCCAACGGTTTACAATCATGTGGAAGACTTCCGGGTGAAGTCCCCACTCCCCCGGGTGAAGATCGTGTCTGCTGAGGAAGTCTGCTTCCCAGTTGTCCACTCCCGGAATGAACACTGCTGACAGTGCTATCACATGATTTTCCGCCCAGCGAAGAATCCTTGCCACTTCCGTCATTGCCCTCCTGCTTCTTGTGCCGCCCTGTCTGTTTACGTGGGCGACTGCCGTGATGTTGTCCGACTGGATCAATACTGGCTGACCCTGAAGCAGAGGCCTTGCCTGACTTAGGGCATTGTAAATGGCCCTTAGTTCCAGGATATTTATGTGAAGTGACGTTTCCATGCTTGACCACAAGCCCTGGAAATTTTTTTTTTTTTTTCCTGTGTGACTGCTCCCCAGCCTCTCAGGCTGGCATCCGTGGTCACCAGGACCCAATCCTGAATGCCGAATCTGCGGCCCTCTAGGAGATGAGCACTCTAACCACCACAGGAGAGACACCCTTGTCCTTGGAGACAGGGTTATCCGCTGATGCATTTGAAGATGCGATCCGGACCATTTGTCTAGCAGATCCAACTGAAAAGTTCTTGCGTGGAATCTGCCGAATGGAATCGCTTCGTAAGAAGCCACCATCTTTCCCAGGACCCTTGTGCACTGATGCACTGACACCTGGCCTGGTCTTAGGAGTTTCCTGACTAGGTCGGATAACTCCCTGGCTTTCTCTTCCGGGAGAAACACCTTTTTCTGTACTGTGTCCAGAATCATCCCTAGGAACAGCAGACGTGTCGTCGGAATCAGCTGCGATTTTGGAATATTTAGAATCCATCCGTGCTGTCGTAGTACTATTTGCGATAGTGCTACTCCGACCTCTAACTGTTCTCTGGACCGTGCCCTTATCAGGAGATCGTCCAAGTAAGGGATAATTAAGACGCCTTTTCTTCGAAGAAGAATCATCATTTCGGCCATTACCTTGGTAAAGACCCGGGGTGCCGTGGACAATCCAAACGGCAGCGTCTGAAACTGATAGTGACAGTTCTGTACCACAAACCTGAGGTACCCTTGGTGAGAAGGGCAAATTGGGACATGGAGGTAAGCATCCTTGATGTCCAGAGACACCATGTAGTCCCCTTCTTCCAGGTTCGCTATCACAGCTCTGAGTGACTCCATCTTGAACTTGAACCTTTTTATGTAAGTGTTCAAGGTTTTCAAGGTTTTCAGATTTAAAATGGGTCTCACCGAGCCGTCCGGCTTCGGTACCACAAACAGCGTGGAGTAATACCCCTTTCCCTGTTGTAGGAGGGGTACCTTGATTATCACTTGCTGGGAATACAGCTTGTGAATGGCTTCCAATACCGCCTCCCTGTCGGGGGTAGACGTTGGTAAAGCAGAACCGGCGAGGGGGAGACGTCTCGAATTCCAATTTGTACCCCTGAGATACTACCTGCAGGATCCAGGGGTCCACTTGCGAGTGAGCCCACTGCGCGCTGAAATTCTTGAGACGGGCCCCCACCGTGCCTGAGTCCGCTTGTAAGGCCCCAGCGTCATGCTGAGGACTTGGCAGAAGCGGGGGAGGGCTTCTGGTCGTGGGAAGAAGCTGTCTGTTGTAGTCTTTTTCCCCTTCCTCTGCCCCGGGGCAGATATGAGTGGCCTTTTGCCCGCTTGCCCTTATGGGGACGAAAGGACTGAGCCTGAAAAGGCGGTATCTTTTTCTGCTGTGAGGTGACCTGGGGTAAAAAGGTGGATTTCCCAGCCGTTGCCGTGGCCACCAGGTCCGATAGACCGCCCCCAAATAACTCCTCCCCTTTATACGGCAATACTTCCATATGCCGTTTGGAATCCGCATCCCCTGACCACTGTCGCGTCCATAATCCTCTTCTGGCAGAAATGGACATCGCACTTACTCTTGATGCCAGAGTGCAAATGTCTCTCTGTGCATCTCGCATATATAGGAATGCATCCTTTAAATGCTCTATAGTCAATAATATATTGTCCCTGTCCAGGGTATCAATATTTTCAGTCAGGGAATCCGACCAAGCCACCCCAGCACTGCACATCCAGGCTGAGGCGATTGCTGGTCGCAGTATAACACCAGTATGTGTGTATATACTTTTAAGGATATTTTCCAGCCTCCTATCTGCTGGCTCCTTAAGGGCGGCCGTTTTTGGAGACGGTAACGCCACTTGTTTTGATAAGCGTGTGAGCGCCTTATCCACCCTAGGGGGTGTTTCCCAACGAGCCCTAACCTCTGGTGGGAAGGGATATATTGCCAATAATTTTTTAGAAATTAGCAGTTTTCTGTCGGGGGTAACCCACGCTTCATCACACACTTCATTCAATTCATCTGATTCAGGAAAAACCACGGGTAGTTTTTTCACACCCCACATAATACCCCTTTTTGTGGTACTTGCAGTATCAGAGATGTGCAAAACCTCCTTCATTGCCGTGATCATGTAACGTGTGGCCCTACTGGAAAATACGTTTGTTTCTTCACCGTCGACACTGGAGTCAGTGTTTGTGTCTGGGTCCGTGTCGACCCACTGAGGTAATGGGCGTTTAATAGCCCCTGACGGTGTTTGAGACGCCTGGACAGGCACTAACTGAGCTGCCGGCTGTCTCATGTCGTCAACAGTTTTCTGTAACGTGCCGACACTGTCACGTAATTCCTTAATTACGGCCATCCATTCAGGTGTCGACTCCCTAGGGGGTGACATCACCATTATAGGCAATTGCTCCGCCTCCACATCATTTTCCTCCTCATACATGTCGACACACACGTACCGACACCCAGCACACACACAGGGAATGCTCTGATAGAGGACAGGACCCACTTAGCCCCTTGGGGAGACAGAGGGAGAGTTTGCCAGCACACACCAGAGCGCTATATATGTATAGGGACAACCTTACAATAAGTGTCTATCCCTTTAAGCTGCTTATATCTGTTATTTTGCCAAATAAGTGCCCCCCTCTCTTTTTTACCCTGTTTCTGTAGTTGCAGGATGCAGGGGAGATTCTGGGAGCTTTCCTACCAGCGGAGCTGTGTGGGAAAAATGGCGCTGTGTGCTGAGGAGATAGGCCCCGCCCCCTTCACGGCAGGCTCTTCTCCCACTTTTTTCTGGAAAACTGGCAGGGGTTAAATACATCCATATAGCCCAGGAGCTATATGTGATGTATTTTTCGCCAACTAAGGTAAATTCATTGCTTCCCAGGACGCCCCCCCCCAGCGTCCTGCACCCTCAGTGACCGGAGTGTGAAGTGTGCTGAGAGCAATGGCGCACAGCTGCAGTGCTGTGCGCTACCTTATGAAGACAGGAAAGTCTTCTGCCGCCGTTTTATGGACCTCTTCTTGCTTCAGCATCTGTAAGGGGGCCGGCGGCGCGGCTCCGGGACCCATCCATGGCTGGGCCTGTGATCATCCCTCTGGAGCTAATGTCCAGTAGCCTAAGAAACCCAATCCACTCTGCACGCAGGTGAGTTCGTTTCTCTCCCCTAAGTCCCTCGATGCAGTGAGCCTGTTGCCAGCAGGTCTCACTGAAAATAAAAAACCTATTTAAACTTTTACTCTAAGCAGCTCAGGAGAGCCACCTAGATTGCACCCTTCTCGTTCGGGCACAAAATCTAACTGAGGCTTGGAGGAGGGTCATAGGGGGAGGAGCCAGTGCACACCAGCTAGTCCTAAAGCTTTTACTTTGTGCCCAGTCTCCTGCGGAGCCGCTATTCCCCATGGTCCTTTCGGAGTCCCCAGCATCCACTAGGACGTTAGAGAAAAAACAAAGTTGCAAATACCATCAACATTATTGGAATAAGTATCCATTCTTTACTATTGTCTGCGCTGGTGGAACTATTTTTCTACTTTTTTGTCCACACACCATACTGCTCCATTTCACACAGATCTCACACACACACACACACACACACACCATACTGCTCCATCTCACACACACACACACACACACACACACCATACTGCTCTATAACACAGATCTCACACACACACACACACAATACTGCTCTATTACACACAGATCACACACACAATACTTCTCTATTACACAGATCTCTCACACACACACCATACTGCTCTATTACATGCAGATCACACACACACACACACACCATACTGCTCCATTTCACACAGATCTCACACACACCCCATACTGCTCTATTACACACAGATCACACACACACAATACTGTTCTATTACACAGATCTCTCACACACACCATACTGCTCTATTACATGCAGATCACACACACACACCATACTGCTCTATTACATGCAGATCACACACACACACACCATACTGCTCTATTACTCACAGATCTGACACACACACCATACTGCTCTATTACACACAGATCACACACACACACACACCATACTGCTCCATTTCACACAGATCTCACACACACACACCATACTGCTCTATTACACACAGATCACACACACACACACAATACTGCTCTATTACACACAGATCACACACACACACCATACTGCTCCATTTCACACAGATCTCACACACACCACACTGCTCTATTACATACAGATCACACACACACACAATACTGCTCTATTACACACAGATCACACACACACAATACTGCTCTATTACACACAGATCACACACACACAATACTTCTCTATTACACAGATCTCTCACACACACACCATACTGCTCTATTACATGCAGATCACACACACACACACACACACACACACACACCATACTGCTCCATTTCACACAGATCTCACACACACACCATACTGCTCTATTACACACAGATCACACACACACCATACTAGTGTTCACTCTAGGAATTTTTTAGGGCAGGGTGCTGATCACGGGGAGGGCACATTTTTCATTCGGGAGGGCACATTTTTCATTCATTCATTTTTCATTTATTTCATTCATTTTTCATATAATATGAATTTTAAAAAGCTACCATTGCATGACCCACTGCACTCTGTTGGACTATTGGTCCTATTGTGTGGAGTTTGTATATTCTTCCTGTGCTTTTCACATTTTTTATTTTTTTCACATTTTTCATGATTAACTATCCACGCGAACTATAAGTGGGAATAGTAACCTGTCCGAATAGTAACCTAGTTGCCCGAAGCATGGCGAGTGAAGCAAACCATGCGAGGGGACACAGTGCACTAATTGGGGTTCCCGGTCACTGTACGGAGAAAACGACACCAAAATAAATCCTCAAAAACTCATGTCAACACCAAGACCCTGTCGACCTAGACCCTGTTGACATTTCATACCACACCCATTCTGTACATCATGGTTAATCCAGTTCCAGTTACTATCTTACATCACGGAATCAGGGCCACTATCACATACTCACATTATAGTCTGATTACAATAAATTATTAGATTAAAATTAAAAAATCAAATTAATGTCATTAACAGCACAGCGACACATGATAAATGCAAACTTTTTTCCATGTATGCAGCAATCTATTTTGTCCCCTAAATCTCTTCAACATACAACTTGAACTTATAAAATATAAAACCACTTGTGACAGTCTACTCACACCTTAAATGTGGCTGCACAGATTTGTTATATAAAAAGCATGGTAAAAGGCATTTCAGCTATAAGACTATATATGTATTCTTATTTGCATATTATGTACCCCCCCTCACACCCCGGTCTGTATGTACCCCCCCCCTCACACCCTGGTCTGTATGTAACCCCCTCCCCCCCTCTAACACTCCGGTCTGTATGTACCCTCCCCTCACACCCGGTCTGTATGTACCCCCCCCACCACACAAGGTCTATGTATCCCCCCAAAGACCCTGCTCTGTATGATACAGAGCAAGGTCTTTGGGGGATACATAGACCTTGTGTGAGGGGGGGGGGGGGGGGGGGTTACATACAGACCGGGGTGTGAGGGGAGGGTACATACAGACCGGGGTGTGAGGGAAGGGTACATACAGACCGGGGTGTGAGGGAAGGGTACATACAGACCGGGGTGTGACCCAGCGGTACATACAACCCAGTACAGTACTTACATCACAGAGGGGGAGCGCTGATCACCCAGCCACACTTGCGGAGCGGTATTAAAGATGGCGGCCGGGTGATCCTCCCTGGCGTCTCCTTTTAAACATTCATCCACACAGGAGGGCTGGGTTTGCCTCGGCGGGAGAGGCAAACCCAGCCCTCCTGTCTCACCAGACCTATAGGTCTGCTCGCAGAGGACGCTGACAGCTAATGACGGGCAGGACGGGCCGCGGAGGTCTCCGTCTCGACACATGCACGGAGACAGTGATAATAATGCAGTGCAGTGTGCTTAGTGTGTCTGGCGGCGTGGCGGGGTCCAGCGGGCAGCAAAGGGCGGGAGGGCGCAAACGGGCAGGGCGGGATTCAGGGGTCTAAAAAAGGGGCAGGGCGCAGCGCCCTGTGAAAGACACCTAGAGTGAACACTACCATACTGCTCTATAACACAGATCTCACACACCATACTGCTCTATTACACACGGATCACACACACAATACTGCTCTATTACACAGATCTCTCAAACACACACACCATACTCAGTGTTTACAAATACTCGCTATAGCGCGTATTTTACGCGCTATAAGTAATAAGGGACTCCCTTTTGAAAAATTGGCTGCTCCATAATTAACATATCAGCTGAGTTTCATACTGTGTGTGGACATTAACTCAGAATTAAAACAGCTGTTGCTCCATTGAATGGGATATACTGATTCGAGGTGTGTTTTTTATTTATGCATTTTTTTAAAATGTTTTATGTATTGTTATAATTTGATTGTTAATCAATTGTCTTATTGCATCTATGGTTAATAAATCTATCCTATATACATCGGCTCTCATACTGCTTCACTGTTTTCCCCGGTATATTGCGCAGCTGTTTCTTTTGTTTTAAGAGGTAGCAGGCGCCTCTGGTGGGTCGCACACTGGGAGCTCATGTGTGCGGCCCACCTCAGGCGGTCTGAAAGGTGAATCAGTTGGAGGTGGACAACTTATAACCTGGCTACTAAGAAGTGGGCTCCCGTTATCTATATATGGCCATTTAGGTATGCAGTACCCTCTACTGCCTTGGCATATTTGTACAATGGCATAATACAACTTCGGCTAGCAGGGCAATAAAACACTGTGTATGGTCCCAGCCAGCAAAACTGCACTAGTGATCCTTTCTGTGCAGCCTGCGGATAGTTACATAATGTTTCTTACATCAGACGTGGCTGGGGAAGTGCTGTATATTTACTAAAGATGTAAAGTTGTGCTCATAAGTTTACATACCCTAGCAAAATGTGTGATTTTCTGGCCATTTATCAGAGAATATGAATGATAAGTCACAAACTTTTCTTTCACTCATGGTTAGTGGTTGGGTGAAGCCATTTATTGTCAAACAACTGTATTTACTCTTTTTAAATCATAATGACAACAGAAACTACCCAAATGACCCTGATCAAAAGTTCACATACCCCAGTTCTTAATACTGTGTATTGGCCCCTTTAACATCAATGACAGCTTGAAGTCTTTTGTGGTAGTTGTGGATGAGGCTCTTTATTTTCTGAGATGGTAAAGCTGCCCATTCTTCTTGGCAAAAAGCCTCCAGTTCCTGTAAATTATTGGGCTGTCTTGCATGAACTGCACGTTTGAGATCTCCCCAGAGTGGCTCAATGATATTGAGGTCAGGAGACTGAGATGGCCACTCCAGAACCTTCACTTTATTCTGCTATAGCCAATGACAGGTCGACTTGGCGTTGTGTTTTGGAACATTGTCATGTTGGAACGTCCAAGCACGTCCCATGCGCAGCTTCCGGACTGATGAGTGCAAAGTTTCCTCCAGTATTTTCTAATAACATGCTGCATTCATCTTACCATCAATTTTGACCAAGTTTCCAGTGCCTTTGTAGCTCACACATCCCCAAAACATCAGCGATCCACCTCCGTGTTTCACAGTAGGAATGGTGTACCTTTCATCACAGGCCTTGTTGACTCCTCTCCAAATGTAACGTTTATGGTTGTGGCCAAAAAGTTCAATTTTGGTCTCATCACTCCAAATGATTTTGTTCCAGAAGTTTTGATGCTTGTCTCTGTGCTGTTTGGAGTATTGTAAGCAGGATGCTTTGTGGCATTTGTGCAGTAATGGCTTTCTTCTGGCGACTTGACCATGCAGCCCATTTTTCTTCAAATGCCTCCTTATTGTGCATCTTGAAACAACCACACCACTTTTTTTCAGAGTCCTGTATTTCAGCTGAAGTTATTTGTGGATTTTTCTTTGCATCCCGAACAATTTTCCTGGAAGTTGTGGCTGAAATTTTTGTTTGTCTACCCAACTGTGATTTGGTTTCTACAGAATCCCTCATTTTCCACTTCTTAAGAGTTTGAACACTGCTGATTAAGCAATTGAGAATGCCAGATATCTTTTTATATCCCTTTCCTGTTTTATAGAGTTCAATTACCTTTTCCCGCAAATCCTTTGACAATTCTTTTGCTTTCCCCATGACTCAGAATCCAGACACGTAGAATGCAGTACTGGATGAAAGATGCAAGGGTCTTTCAGGAGTCCAGAAACTCACTGACCATTTACACACAGACAGATCACAGGTGAGAATGGTTACCTTTAGTAGCCATTCAAACCCGTTTGTGTCAACTTGTGTGCATGTTATCAGGCCAAAATCTCCAGGGTATGTAAACTTTTGATCAGGGTCATTTGGGTAGTTTCTGTCGTCATTATGATTTAAAAAGAGAAACACAGTTGTTTGACAATAAATGCGTTCACCCAACCACTAACCATGAGTGAAAGAAAAGTTTGTGAGTTATCATTCATATTCTCTGACAAATGACCAGAAAATCACTAATTCTGCTAGGATATGTAAACTTATGAGCACAACTGTATTTACTGTCTGTGCAGCCAGCAGATAGTTATAGAATGTTACTTACAGCAGATGGGGCCGAGGAAGGGCTTTATATTTACTAAAGATGTGCAGCCAGCAAATATAATGTTTTTATTTACAGGTTAAGGGGAAAGGGTTGGGTTCGGGATACCAATAGTCGGGATCGTGACGGTCAGCATGCCGACGCTGGGACCTGGCCGTCAGAATGCCTGCAGGGGGGCGAGCGCAACAAAGCCCCTTGCTGCGCTCGCCACAGGTTAAATTCAGTAAAGCTGGGTACACAACTTACCTAACACCTATTTACCAGCCATCAAAATTATGGACCAACATAATAATGTCAGTGCCGGTGGCTGTGTGCCCCCAAACAGAGCAACAATTGACTTGCTCTGCCGGGCGCCATCTAGTGGCCACAAATGTACAAAACACTTAAATTCCCCCATAGAGGTAAGGAGCAGCGTTCACTTATTATATAGGATAAGGAAGGGCTTATACACTTACCAGTCACCCCCTCGATGTGTCGTGTCTGACATCACAAGTGGGTGGGTATTTAATGCACACCCAGTTGAGATGTCATTCTCCAGCGGTGCCTGCAGCAAGTGTACAGGAAGTACTGATGCTGATAAATGTGGGTTTTGTCTGTGCCTGTACTGTGGTTTTTCAGTAGATTGTTTTGTTTTCTATTCTCTGGGAGAGTAGTGTGCATTGTGCCTGTTTGTATAGAGGCGAGTGTGTGTTTTGTATTTACAGATTGTGAAACTGTGTGTTGTGATTGCTGTATGGCAGGGGTGTGAGTTTTGTGCCTACCCATTCTTTGGCAGTGTGGAGCGTGCATTGTGTCTGACTTTTCACACACAAAAAATGTAAAATTATGAAGGCGTTAAATATTCATTTAGGGGGCCTGTTGAGTGGTCTGATGCTATGTAGTGGGATCAGATAGGCATTTAAGGGCATGTAGGAGGCACATTGGAAGCTCAAAAGTATAAACTGAGATGGAACCCAGAAACCGTGAAGTAGGACCCCAATTATTAACAGTAAGGGGTCCCTGGGACCCACATATTTTTGCTCAGCACGTTCACTGCATACTGCTCTATTACACACAGATCTCACACAGCACATGCCCCATACTGCTCACCCAGACACAGGCCTGACTCAGGAGAGACAGTGCCATCCTCGGCTGCTGCACCCACCCATTGTTCACACTACGATCACACAGAGCCAGGCACAGCACCGACACCCAGAGCCACAGGAAACATAGAGGCCTGACAGAGGCGCGTCGGGGCCGGGAACAGCGCTGCTGACAGCACGGAGCGTCCCCGGACACTGGGCGCGCTACCCCCTCCCTCTGACACCCGGCGCTGCTCACCTCCATCGCTTCCTCCTTCACCTCGGCTTCATCACTCTCAGCCGGCCGCTGCTTCCCGCCAGCCTCCCCAGCCTCTTCCACCGTCGGCTTCTCTGTCCCGGCATCCTCCTCCCTCACCTCGCCGGCCGAGTCGCATCGCTGCTGCTCAGCGCTTTCCTCAGACATGTCACCTCCAACCTAGAGAGAGAGTGCGGCGGCGGCAGCGGACAATGATGAGCGGAGCCGGCACTACTGCTGCTGCTGGGCGCTCACACACAGGGGGCGGCGCTAGCGCTGCTGAGAGCACACACGCGGCTGGCGGGAGACGATGTAGTACGGAGCGCGCGCCCAGCTAGCCGGCTTCTTATTGTTACTTGTGGCAGCAGCGCGTGTGCCGGGTGTAGAATCTCGCGGGATCTGCTAGTACCACCGCCACCTCTCCCGCAGTTCAGCCTCTCTCATGACGTCATCAGTTACAGTTACAGTAATGTGCGCGCGTTCCAGTTAGCGGAAAGTGCCGGTGGGAGGGGCTATTGATGAATGAGAGGCGGAGTCTAGGAAGCGGTGCGTTCACCATTGAGAAGGCCGTGTTGAAGCAGTATGTAACAACTGTTATGCGCGCCGTGCGTGCTACCTAATGTGTCACGTGTGGCGGCGTCTGTGAGTGGGCGGAGTTTCTAATCCCAGCCTCGTCTATTCTATTGTTCTTCTTGCTGTTGTTGCAGCTTTCGAAATTTTGGCGCTCTGTGCGGCTGCTGCGGCAGACTCAGCCTGCTGCATTGCTGTTACTGTAGTGTGTCGAGGGAGAGGACTGTAGCAAAAATACAGCTTTTAGCACACTATTTGGAATCTTATAAAGCAATTACACTTAAGGACCCCCAATACACTAGAGCATTGCATGCAACCCCTAAAATTCCCCTCCTGCTTCTGGACTAACTATGTGCTAATGTTAGATTGCATGCATTAAGAACCCTCATCGCAAGCGACAGGGCCAGATCTTTCCTACTGCGCCTCAGGTAGTAATTGTAAGTGTACCACACACAACGTGGTTCACTTACTCGCAGGAGTACCAGGAGATCAGTTAAGTTTCTACCATTTGACATGCAAAGACGGTTAACTGGTATCATATATTGATACATCAATCAGAATGTTGATATCACATTGATATTAACAGGCCTTGGATCCGGTCTTTAGGTCGACACTGTCGAAGTCGACCACTATTGGGCAATAGTAAGTAGGTCGACAGGGACTCTGTTGACTTGTTCTAGGTCAACATGACAAAAGGTCGACATGAGTTTTTTACCTTTTTTATTTTTTTTAACTTTTCATACTTTACAATCCACGTGGACTACAATTGGGAACACTAATCTGTGCCGAGCGCAGCGGTAGCAGAGTGAGGCACCTTGCCCGAAGCATGGCGAGCGGACATGGTGCACTAATTGTGGTTTCCCCCATCACTTTACCAAGAAAACGACACCAAAAACAGTAAAAAACAAAAACAAAACCCTCATGTTGACCTTTTTCCATGTCGATCAATGGTGGCCAACCTAATGACCCATACCCGTTTGCATAGCACCATTATACTATTTAGTAGGGGTACTTAAGGAGCTCTGGGGAGAGGTAGGACATGCCTCCTCTGGGATCATCTGGGTCCATAATACTGTATTACAGTGTTGGACAACCTGACAAAGGTACGGATGGACAAAAACGTCATATGAATACTATAGACATCAAGTAAGCTATTAAAGTTTTCTAAAACGTATCTACTTTGCTGACTGGGGAGTGCCCTCTCTTAATTATGGGCACCATTTAAAAATGGATGCTAAATCAGTTCTGTCCTCCTTTTAGTATTTAACAAACAACTGTAAGCTTATACCCCTTTTCTCTATCGTCCTAGTGGATGCTGGGGTTCCTGAAAGGACCATGGGGAGCTCCGCAGGAGACAGGGCACAAAAGTAAAGCTTTCCGATCAGGTGGTGTGCACTGGCTCCTCCCCCTATGACCCTCCTCCAAGCCAGTTAGATTTTTGTGCCCGGCCGAGAAGGGTGCAATCTAGGTGGCTCTCCTAAAGAGCTGCTTAGAAAAGTTTAGCTTAGGTTTTTTATTTTACAGTGAGTCCTGCTGGCAACAGGATCACTGCAACGAGGGACTTAGGGGAGAAGAAGTGAACTCACCTGCGTGCAGGATGGATTGGCTTCTTGGCTACTGGACATCAGCTCCAGAGGGACGATCACAGGTACAGCCTGGATGGTCACCGGAGCCTTGCCGCCGGCCCCCTTGCAGATGCTGAAGTAAGAAGAGGTCCAGAATCGGCGGCAGAAGACTCCTCAGTCTTCTAAAGGTAGCGCACAGCACTGCAGCTGTGCGCCATTTTCCTCTCAGCACACTTCACACGGCAGTCACTGAGGGTGCAGGGCGCTGGGAGGGGGGCGCCCTGGGAGGCAAATGAATACCTATTTTGGCTAAAAATACCTCACATATAGCCTCCGGAGGCTATATGGAGATATTTAACCCCTGCCAGAATCCGTTAAGAGCGGGAGACGAGGCCGCCGAAAAAGGGGCGGGGCCTATCTCCTCAGCACACAGCGCCATTTTCCCTCACAGAAAGGCTGGAGGGAAGGCTCCCAGGCTCTCCCCTGCACTGCACTACAGAAACAGGGTTAAAACAGAGAGGGGGGGCACTAATTTGGCGTTAGAAATATATAAAAAAGATGCTATAAGGGAAAACACTTATATAAGGTTGTCCCTATATAATTATAGCGTTTTTGGTGTGTGCTGGTAAACTCTCCCTCTGTCTCTCCAAAGGGCTAGTGGGTCCTGTCCTCTATCAGAGCATTCCCTGTGTGTGTGCTGTGTGTCGGTACGTGTGTGTCGACATGTATGAGGACGATGTTGGTGAGGAGGCGGAGCAATTGCCTGTAATGGTGATGTCACTCTCTAGGGAGTCGACACCGGAATGGATGGCTTATTTAGGGAATTACGTGATAATGTCAACACGCTGCAAGGTCGGTTGACGACATGAGACGGCCGACAAACAATTAGTACCGGTCCAGACGTCTCAAAAACACCGTCAGGGGTTTTAAAACGCCCGTTTACTTTAGTCGGTCGACACAGACACAGACAGGGACACTGAATCCAGTGTCGACGGTGAATAAACAAACGTATTCCTTATTAGGGCCACACGTTAAAGGCAATGAAGGAGGTGTTTCATATTTCTGATACTACAAGTACCACAAAAGAGGGTATTATGTGGGATGTGAAAAAACTACCGTAGTTTTTCCTGAATCAGATAAATTAAATAAAGTGTGTGATGATGCGTGGGTTCCCCCCGATAGAAAATTATGGGCGGTATACCCTTTCCCGCCAGAAGTTAGGGCGCGTTGGGAAACACCCCTTAGGGTGGATAAGGCGCTCACACGCTTATCAAAACAAGTGGCGGTACCGTCTATAGATAGGGCCGTCCTCAAGGACCAGCTGACAGGAGGCTGGAAAATATCATAAAAAGTATATACACACATACTGGTGTTATACTGCGACCAGCGATCGCCTCAGCCTGGATGGGCAGAGCTGGGGTGGCTTGGTCGGATTCCCTGACTAAAAATATTGATACCCTTGACAGGGACAGTATTTTATTGACTATAGAGCATTTAAAGGATGCATTTCTATATATGCGAGATGCACAGAGGGATATTTGCACTCTGGCATCAAGAGTAAATGCGATGTCCATATCTGCCAGAAGATGTTATGGACACGACAGTGGTCAGGTGATGCAGATTCCAAACGGCACAAAGGTGTATTGCCGTATAAAGGAAGAGGAGTTATTTGGGGTCGGTCCATCGGACCTGGTGGCCACGGCAACTGCTGGAAAATCCGCCGTTTTTACCCTAAGTCACATCTCTGCAGAAAAAGACACCGTCTTTTCAGCCTCAGTCCTTTCGTCCCTATAAGATCATATCTGCCCAGGGATAGAGGAAAGGGAAGAAGACTGCAGCAGGCAGCCCATTCCCAGGAACAGAAGCGTTCCACCGCTTCTGACAAGTTCTCAGCATGGCGCTGAGACCGTACAGGACCCCTGGATCCTACAAGTAGTATCCCAGGGGTACAGATTGGAATGTCGAGACGTTTCCCCTTCGCAGGCTCCTGAAGTCTGCTTTACCAAGGTCTCCCTCCGACAAGGAGGCAGTATGGGAAAAAATTCACAAGCTGTATTCCCAGCAGGTGATAATTAAATTACCCCTCCTACTACAAGAAAAGGGGTATTATTCCACACTATATTGTGGTACTGAAGCCAGAAGGCTAGGTGAGACTTATTCTAAAAATTTTTTTGAACACTTACAAAGGTTCAAATCAAGATGGAGTCACTCAGAGCAGTGATAACGAACCAGGAAGAAGGGGACTATATAGTGTCCCGGGACATCAGGGATGCTTACCTCTATGTCCCAAATTTGCCCTTCTCACTAAGGGTACCTCAGGTTCGTGGTGCAGAACTGTCACTATCAGTTTCAGACGCTGCCGTTTGGATTGTCCACGGCACCCCGGGTCTTTACCAAGGTAATGGCCGAAATGATGATTCTTCTTCGAAGAAAAGGCGTCTTAATTATCCCTTACTTGGACGATCTCCTGATAAGGGCATAGTCCAGGGAACAGTTGGAGGTCGGAGTAGCACTATCTCGGATACTGCTACAACAGCACGGGTGGATTCTAAATATTCCAAAATCGCAGCTGATCCCGACGACACGTCTCCTGTGCCTAGGGATGATTCTGGACACAGTCCAGAAAAAGGTGTTTCTCCCGGAAGAGAAAGCCAGGGAGTTATCCGAGCTAGTCAGGAACCTCCTAAAAACAGTGCATCATTGCACAAGGGTCCTGGTAAAAATGGTGGCTTCCTACGAAGCAATTCCATTCGGCAGATTTCACGCAAGAACTTTTCAGTGGGATCTGCTGGACAAATGGTCCGGATCGCATCTTCAGATGCATCAGCGGATAACCCTATATCCAAGGACAAGGGTGTCTCTCCTGTGGTGGTTATAGAGTGCTTATCTTCTAGAGGGCCGCAGATTCGGCATTCAGGATTGGATGCTGGTGACCACGGAGCCCAGCCCGAGAGGCTGGGGAGCAGTCACACAAGGAAAAAATTTCCAGGGAGTGTGATCAAGTCTGGAGACTTTTCTCCACATAAATATACTGGAGCTAAGGGTAAATTTATAATGCTCTAAGCTTAGCAAGACCTCTGCTTCAAGGTCAGCCGGTATTGATCCAGTGGGAAAAACATCACGGCAGTCGCCCACGTAAACAGACAGGGCGACACAAGAAGCAGGAGGGCAATGGCAAAAACTGCAAGGACTTTTCGCTGGGCGGAAAATCATGTGATAGCACTGTCAGCAGTGTTTCATCCCGGGAATGGAAACTGGGAAGCAGACTTCCTCAGCAGGCACGACCTCCACCCGGGAGAGTGGAAACTTCATCGGGAAGTTTTTTCCACATGATTGTAAACCGTTGGGAAATACCAAAGGTGGACATGATGGCGTCCCGTCTGAACAAAAAACGGGACAGGTATTGCGCCAGGTCAAGAGACCCTCAGGCAATAGCTGTGGACGTTCTGGTAACACCGTGGGTGTACCAGTCGGTGTATGTGTTCCCTCCTCTGCTTCTCATACCTAAGGTGCTGAGAATTATAAGACGTAGAGGAGTAAGAACTATACTCATGGCTCCGGATTGGCCAAGTAGGACTTGGTACCCGGAACTTCAAGAGATGCTTACAGAGGTCTTATGGCCTCTGCCGCTAAGAAGGGACTTGCTTCAGCAAGTACCATGTCTGTTCCAAGACTTACCGCAGCTGCGTTTGTCGGCATGGCGGTGGAAAGCCGGATCCTAAGGGAAAAAGGCATTCCGGAAGAGGTCATTCCTACCCTGGTCAAAGCCAGAAAGGAGGTGACCGCACAACATTATCACCACATGTGGCGAAAATATGTTGCGTGGTGTGAGGCCAGGAAGGCCCCACAAAGAAATTTCAACTCGGTCGTTTCCTGCATTTCCTGCAAACAGGAGTGTCTATGGGCCTCAAATTGGGGTCCATTAAGGTTCAAATTTCGGCCCTGTCGATTTTCTTCCAGAAAGAATTGGCTTCAGTTCCTGAAGTCCAGAAGTTTGTCAAGGGAGTATTGCATATACAACCCCCTTTTGTGCCTCCAGTGGCACTGTGGGATCTCAACGTAGTTCTGGGATTCCTCAAATCACATTGGTTTAAAACCAGTCAAATCTGTGGATTTGAAGCATCTCACATGAAAAGTGACCATGCTCTTGGCCCTGGCCTGGACCAGGCGAGTGTCAAATTGGTGGTTTTTTCTCAAAAAAACCCATATCTGTTTGTCCATTCGGACAGGGCAGAGCTGCGGACTCGTCCCCAGTTCTCTCCCTAAAGGTGGTGTCAGTGTTTCACCTGAACCAGCTTATTGTGGTGCCTTGCACCTACTAGGGACTTGGAGGACTCCAAGTTGCTAGATGTTGTCAGGGCCCTGAAAATATGTTCCAGGACGGCTGGAGTCAGGAAAACTGACTCGCTGTTATCCTGTATGCACCCAACAAACTGGGTGCTCTTGCTTCTAAGCAGACTATTGCTAGTTGGATGTGTAATACAATTCAGCTTGCACATTCTGTGGCAGGCCTGCCACAGCCAAAATATGTAAATGCCCATTCCACAAGGAAGGTGGGCTCATCTTGGGCGGCTGCCCGAGGGGTCTCGGCTTTACAACTTTGCCGAGCAGCTACTTGGTCAGGGGCAAACACGTTTGCTAAATTCTACAAATTTGATACCCTGGCTAAGGAGGACCTGGAGTTCTCTCATTCGGTGCTGCAGAGTCATCCGCACTCTCCCGCCCGTTTGGGAGCTTTGGTATAATCCCCATGGTCCTTTCAGGAACCCCAGCATCCACTAGGACGATAGAGAAAATAAGAATTTACTTACCGATAATTCTATTTCTCGGAGTCCGTAGTGGATGCTGGGCGCCCATCCCAAGTGCGGATTATCTGCAATACTTGTACATAGTTACAAAAATCGGGTTATTATTGTTGTGAGCCATCTTTTCAGAGGCTCCGCTGTTATCATACTGTTAACTGGGTTTAGATCACAAGTTGTACGGTGTGATTGGTGTGGCTGGTATGAGTCTTACCCGGGATTCAAAATTCCTCCCTTATTGTGTACGCTCGTCCGGGCACGGTACCTAACTGGCTTGGAGGAGGGTCATAGGGGGAGGAGCCAGTGCACACCACCTGATCGGAAAGCTTTACTTTTGTGCCCTGTCTCCTGCGGAGCTCCCCATGGTCCTTTCAGGAACCCCAGCATCCACTACGGACTCCGAGAAATAGAATTATCGGTAAGTAAATTCTTATTTTCCACTAGCTCTAAAAACACGGGTAAATGCGCGGGGGCGCGCATTTACCCGTGTTTCTCTGGCTGGGTCCACAGGATTATCCACAGGATAACATTGGGATATTGTCAAGCGACAGCGAAAATGGCACCAACACGGTCACGAGCTTTCTGGCCTCCCAGGATGCATTGGGGCCTCCACTATATAGTCCCGCCCACTGATTCAGTCAGATCAGTTTTTTGCTTGGTGCGGCAGGAAGCCGCATGGTCACAGGGCTGCTGTGAAAGCAGCCTCAAGTTTTCATTACTTTATTTCTCTAACGTCCTAAGTGGATGCTGGGGACTCCGTAAGGACCATGGGGAATAGCGGCTCCGCAGGAGACTGGGCACATCTAAAGAAAGCTTTAGGACTATCTGGTGTGCACTGGCTCCTCCCCCTATGACCCTCCTCCAAGCCTCAGTTAGATCTTTGTGCCCGAACGAGAAGGGTGCACACTAGGGGCTCTCCTGAGCTTCTTAGTGAAAGTTTTAGTTTAGGTTTTTTATTTTCAGTGAGACCTGCTGGCAACAGGCTCACTGCATCGAGGGACTAAGGGGAGAAGAAGCGAACTCACCTGCGTGCAGAGTGGACATTAGCTCCAGAGGGACGATCACAGGCCCAGCCTGGATGGGTCCCAGAGCCGCACCGCCGGCCCCCTTACAGAGCCAGAAGGCAGAAGAGGTCCGGAAAATCGGCGGCAGAAGACGTCCTGTCTTCAACAAGGTAGCGCACAGCACTGCAGCTGTGCGCCATTGCTCTCAGCACACTTCACACTCCGGTCACTGAGGGTGCAGGGCGCTGGGGGGGGGGCGCCCTGAGACGCAATAAAAAAACACCTTGGATGGCAAAAAATGCATCACATATAGCTCCTGGGCTATATGGATGCATTTAACCCCTGCCAGAATACATAAAAAAACGGGAGATAAGGCCGCCGATAAGGGGGCGGAGCCTATCTCCTCAGCACACTGGCGCCATTTTCCCTCACAGCTCCGTTGGAGGGAAGCTCCCTGTCTCTCCCCTGCAGTCACTACACTACAGAAAGGGTTAAAAAAGAGAGGGGGGGCACAAATTACGCGCAGTATTAAAGATACAGCAGCTATAAGGGGAAAAACACTTATATAAGGTTATCCCTGTATATATATAGCGCTCTGGTGTGTGCTGGCAAACTCTCCCTCTGTCTCCCCAAAGGGCTAGTGGGGTCCTGTCCTCTATCAGAGCATTCCCTGTGTGTGTGCTGTATGTCGGTACGTTTGTGTCGACATGTATGAGGAGAAAAATGATGTGGAGACGGAGCAGATTGCCTGTAATAGTGATGTCACCCCCTAGGGGGTCGACACCTGAGTGGATGAACTGTTGGAAGGAATTACGTGACAGTGTCAGCTCTGTATAAAAGACAGTGGTTGACATGAGACAGCCGGCTACTCAGCTTGGGCCTGTCCAGACGTCTCATAGGCCATCAGGGGCTCTAAAGCACCCGTTACCTCAGATGGCAGATATAGACGCCGACACGGATACTGACTCCAGTGTCGACGGTGAAGAGACAAATGTGACTTCCAGTAGGGCCACACGTTACATGATTAAGGCAATGAAAAATGTTTTACACATTTCTGATAATACGAGTACCACCAAAAAGGGGTATTATGTTCGGTGAGGAAAAACTACCTGTAGTTTTCCTGAATCTGAGAAATTAAATGAGGTGTGTGATGATGCGTGGTTTTCCCCCGATAACAACTGATAATTTCTAAAATGTTATTGGCATTATATCCTTTCCCGCCAGAGGTTAGGGTGCGTTGGGAAACACCCCCTAGGGTGGATAAAGCGCTCACACGCTTGAAAGGGCTCTACCCTCTCCTGAGATGGCCGCCCTTAAGGATCCTGCTGATA
Source organism: Pseudophryne corroboree (assembly GCF_028390025.1). Classification (NCBI taxonomy): domain Eukaryota; kingdom Metazoa; phylum Chordata; class Amphibia; order Anura; family Myobatrachidae; genus Pseudophryne; species Pseudophryne corroboree. The sequence goes on along the minus strand of NC_086444.1, from coordinate 947,788,226 downwards.
GAAAGCAGGAGGGTATCCTAAAATGTATTTACACACATACTGGTGTTATACTGCGACCAGCAATCGCCTCAGCCTGGATGTGCAGTGCTGGGTTGGCGTGGTCGGATTCCCTGACTAAAAATATTGATACCCTAGATAGGGACAGTATATTTTTGCCTATAGAGCATTTAAAAGATGCATTTCTATATATGCGTGATACACAGCGGAATATTTGCCGACTGGCATCAAGTCTAAGTGCGTTGTCCATTTCTAACAGTAGAAGGTTATGGACACGTCAGTGGTCAGGTGATGCGTATTCCAAACGGCATTTGGAAGTATTGCCTTATTAAAGGGAGGAGTTATTTGGGGTCGGTCTTTCAGACCTGGTGGCCACGGCAACAGCTGGGAAATCCACGTTTGTACCCCAGGTCGCCTCTCAACATGAGAAGACGCCGTATTATCAGGCGCAGTCTTTTCGTGGACAAGCGGGCAAAAGGTTCCTCATTTCTGCCCCGTGACAGAGGGAGAGGAAAAAGGCTGCAGAAATCAGCCAGTTCCCAGGAACAGAAACCCTCTCCCGCCTATGCCAAGCCCTCAGTATGACGCTGGGGCTTTACAAGCAGAATCAGGCACGGTGGGGGGCCCGTCTCAATGAATTTCAGCGCGCAGTGGGCTCACTCGCAAGTAGACCCCTGGATCCTTCAGTTGATATCTCAGGGGTACAAATTAGAATTTGAGACGTCTCCCCCTCGCCGTTTCCTAAAGTCGGCTTTACCGATGTCTCCTTCTGACAGGGAGACAGTTTTGGAAGCCATTCACAAGCTGTATTCCCAGCAGGTGATAATCAAGGTACCCCTCCTGCAACAGGGAACGGGGTATTATTCCACACTGTTGTGGTACCGAAGCCGGACGGCTCGGTGAGACCGATTCTAAATCTAAAATCTTTGAACACTTACATACAGAGGTTCAAATTCAAGATTGAGTCACTCAGAGCAGTGATTGCGAACCTGGAAGAAGGGGACTACATGATGTCTCGGGACATCGAGGATGCTTACCTTCATGTCAAAATTTACCCTTCTCATCAAGGATACCTCAGGTTTATGGTACAGAACTGTCACTATCAGTTCAGACGCTGCCGTATGGATGGTCCACGGCACCCCGGGTCTTTACCAAGGTAATGGCCGAAATGATGATATTCCTTCGAAGGAAGGGAATTTTAGTTATCCCTTACTTGTACGATTCCCTGATAAGGGTAAGATCCATGGAACAGTTGGAGGTCGGTGTAGCACTATCTCAAGTAGTGTTGCGGCAGCACGATTGGATTCTCAATATTCCAAAATCGCAGCTGGTTCCGACGACTTGTCTTCTGTTCCTAGGGATGATCCTGGACACAGTCCAGAAAAAGGTGTTTCTCCCGGAGGAGAAAGCCAGGGAGATATCCGAGCTAGTCAGGAACCTCCTAAAACCGAGCCAAGTCTCAGTGCATCAATGCACAAGGGTTCTGGGTAAAATGGTGGCTTCCTACGAAGCAATCCCATTCGTCAGATTCCACGCAAGAACTTTCCAGTGGGACCTGCTGGACAAATGGTCCGGGTCGCATCTTCAGATGCATCAGTGGATAACCCTGTCACCAAGGACAAGGGTGTCCCTCCTGTGGTGGTTGCAGAGTGCTCATCTTCTAGAGGGCCGCAGATTCGGCATTCAGGACTGGGTCCTGGTGACCACGGATGCCAGCCTGCGAGGCTGGGGAGCAGTCACACAGGGAAGGAATATCCAGGGCTTATGGTCAAGCCTGGAGACATCACTTCACATAAATATCCTGAAGCTAAGGGCCATTTACAATGCTCTAAGCTTAGCAAGACCTCTGCTTCAAGGTCAGCCGGTGTTGATCCAGTCGGACAACATCACGGCAGTCACCCACGTAAACAGACAGGGTGGCACAAGAAGCAGGAGGGCAATGGCAGAAGCTGCAAGGATTCTTCGCTGGGCGGAAAATCATGTGATAGCACTGTCAGCAGTATTCATTCCGGGAGTGGACAACTGGGAAGCAGACTTCCTCAGCACGACCTCCACCCGGGAGAGTGGGAACTTCACCCAGAAGTCGTCCACATGATTATAAACCGTTGGGAAAAACTCGACAGGTATTGCGCCAGGTCAAGGGACCCTTAGGCAATAGCTGTAGACGCTCTGGTAACACCGTGGGTGTACCAGTCAGTGTATGTGTTCCCTCCTCTGCCTCTCATACCCAAGGTACTGAGATTGATAAGATGGAGAGGAGTAAGCACTATATTCGTGGCTCCGGATTGGCCAAGAAGGACTTGGTAACCGGAACTTCAAGAGATGCTCACGGAGGATCCGTGGCCTCTACCTCTAAGAAGGGACCTGCTCCAGCAAGGACCCTGTCTGTTCCAAGACTTACCGCGGCTGCGTTTGACGGCATGGCGGTTGAACGCCAGATCCTGAAGGAAAAAAGGCATTCCGGATGAAGTCATCCCTATCCTGATCAAAGCCAGGAAGGATGTAACCGCAAAACATTATCACCGCATTTGGCGAAAATATGTTGCGTGGTGCGAGGCCAGTAAGGCCCGACGGAGGAAATTCAACTGGGTCGATTCCTACATTTCCTGCAAACAATAGTGTCTTATGGGCCTGAAATTGGGGTCCATTAAGGTTCAAATTTCGGCCCTGTCAATTTTCTTCCAAAAAGAACTAGCTTCAGTCCCTGAAGTTCAGACGTTTGTAAAAGGGGTACTGCATATACAGCCTCCTTTTGTGCCTCCAGTGGCACTTTGGGATCTCAATGTAGTTTTTGGGTTCCAAAAGTCACATTGGTTTGAACCACTTAAATCTGTGGAGTTAAAATATCTCACATGGAAAGTGGTCATGCTGTTGGCCCTGGCCTGGGCCAGGCGCGTGTCAGAATTGGCGGCTTTATCCTGTAAAAGCCCTTATCTGATTTTCCATTCGGACAGGGAGGAATTGAGGACTCGTCCTCAGTTTCTCCCTAAGGTGGTTTCAGCGTTTCACCTGAACCAACCTATTGTGGTGCCTGCGGCTACTAGGGACTTAGAGGACTCCAAGTTGCTAGACGTTGTCAGGGCCCTGAAAAAATATGTTTCCAGGACGGCTGGAGTCAGGAAAACTGACTCGCTGTTTATCCTGTATGCACCCAACAAGCTGGGTGCTCCTGCTTCTAAGCAGACTATTGCTCGTTGGATTTGTAGTACAATTCAGCTTGCACATTCTGTGGCAGGCCTGCCACAGCCAAAAATCTGTAAATGCCCACTCCACAAGGAAGGTGGGCTCATCTTGGGCGGCTGCCCGAGGGGTCTCGGCTTTACAACTTTGCCGAGCAGCTACTTGGTCAGGAGCAAATACGTTTGTAAAATTCTACAAAATTGATACCCTGGCTGAGGAGGACCTGGAGTTCTCTCATTTGGTGCTGCAGAGTCATCCGCACTCTCCCGCCCGTTTGGGAGCTTTGGTATAATCCCCATGGTCCTTACGGAGTCCCCAGCATCCACTTAGGACGTTAGAGAAAATAAGAATTTACTTACCGATAATTCTATTTCTCGTAGTCCGTAGTGGATGCTGGGCGCCCATCCCAAGTGCGGATTGTCTGCAATACTGGTACATAGTTATTGTTACCAAAAAATCGGGTTATTGCTGTAGTGAGCTATCTTTTCTAGAGGCTCCTCTGTTATCATGCTGTTAACTGGGTTCAGATCACAAGTTGTACGGTGTGATTGGTGTGGCTGGTATGAGTCTTACCCGGGATTCAAGATCCTTCCTTATTGTGTACGCTCGTCCGGGCACAGTATCCTAACTGAGGCTTGGAGGAGGGTCATAGGGGGAGGAGCCAGTGCACACCAGGTAGTCCTAAAGCTTTCTTTAGATGTGCCCAGTCTCCTGCGGAGCCGCTATTCCCCATGGTCCTTACGGAGTCCCCAGCATCCACAACGGACTACGAGAAATAGAATTATCGGTAAGTAAATTCTTATTTCTCTGACGTCCTAGTGGATGCTGGGACTCCGTAAGGACCATGGGGGATATAGCGGCTCCGCAGGAGACAGGGCACAATAATAAAAGCTTTAGGATCAGGTGGTGTGCACTGGCTCCTCCCCCTATGACCCTCCTCCAAGCCTCAGTTAGATTTTTGTGCCCGACGAGAAGGGTGCAATCTAGGTGGCTCTCCTGAGCTGCTTAGAATAAAAGTTTAAGTTAGGTTTTTTATTTTCAGTGAGTTCTGCTGGCAACAGGCTCACTGCTACGAGGGACTTAGGGGAGAGAAGTAAACTCACCTGCGTGCAGGATGGATTTGCTTCTTAGGCTACTGGACACCATTAGCTCCAGAGGGATCGAACACAGGCCCAGCCATGGAGTCCGGTCCCGGAGCCGTGCCGCCGACCCCCCTTGCAGATGCCGAAGTTGAAGAGGTCCAGAGGTCCAGAAACAGGCGGCAGAAGACTTTCAGTCTTCATAAGGTAGCGCACAGCACTGCAGCTGTGCGCCATTGTTGTCAGCACACTTCACCAACAGTCACCAACTGTCACTGAGGGTGCAGGGCGCTGGGGGGGGCGCCCTGGGCAGCAATGTATAATACCTTTTTATGGCTAAAATACATCACATATAGCCCTTGAGGCTATATGGATGTATTTAACCCCTGCCAGATCTCACAAACTCCGGGAGAAGAGCCCGCCGAAAAGGGGGCGGGGCCTATTCTCCTCAGCACACGGCGCCATTTTCCTGCTCAGCTCTGCTGTGAGGAAGGCTCCCAGGCTCTCCCCTGCACTGCACTACAGAAACAGGGTTAAAACAGAGAGGGGGGGCACTTATTTGGCGATATGATTACATATATAAAAATGCTATAAGGGAAAACACTTGTATAAGGGGTTGTCCCTGTATAATTATAGCGTTTTTGGTGTGTGCTGGCAAACTCTCCCTCTTTCTCCCCAAAGGGCTAGTGGGGTCCTGTCCTCTATCAGAGCATTCCCTGTGTGTGTGATGTGTGTCGGTACGTGTGTGTCGACATGTAGGAGGACGATGTTGGTGAGGAGGCGGAGCAAATTGCCTGTATTGGTGATGTCACTCTCTAGGGAGTCGACACTGGAATGGATGGCTTATTTAGGAATTACGTGATAATGTCAACACGCTGCAAGGTCGGTTGACGACATGAGACGGCCGGCAAACAAATTAGTACTTGTCCAGGCGTCTCAGACACCGTCAGGGGCTTGTAAAAACGCCCATTTACCTCAGTCGGTCGACACAGACACGGACACTGACTCCAGTGTCGACGGTGAAGAAACAAACGTATTTTCCTTTAGGGCCACACGTTTCATGTTAAGGGCAATGAAGGAGGTGTTACATATTTCTGATACTACAAGTACCACAAATAAGGGTATTATGTAGGGTGTGAATAAACTACTTGTAGTTTTTCCTGAATCAGATAAATTAAATGAAGTGTGTGATGATACGTGGGTTTCCTCCGATAGAAAATTATTGGCGGTATACCCTTTCCCGCCAGAAGTTAGGGCGAGTTGGGAAACACACCTTAGGGTGGATAAGGCGCTCACACGCTTATAAAAACAAGGGGCGTTACCGTCTCCAGATACGGCAGCCCTCAAGGAGCCAGCTGATAGGAAGCTGAAAAATATCCTAAAAGTATATACACACATACTGGTGTTATACTACGACCAGCAATCGCCTCAGCCTGGATGTGCAGCGCTGAGGGGGCTTGGTCGGATTTCCTGACTGAAAATATTGATACCCTTGACAGGGACAAGATTTTATTGACTATAGATGCATTTCTATATATGCGAGATGCGCAGAGGGATATTTGCATTCTGGCATCAAGAGTAAATGTGATGTCCATATCTGCCAGACGAAGACACGACAGTGGTCAGGTGATGCAGATTCCAGACGGCACATGGAAGTATTGCCGTATAAAGGGGCGGTCCATCGGACCTGGTGGCCATGGCAACAGCTGAAAAATCCACCTTTTGTTACCCCAAGTCACATCTCAGCAGAAAAGGACACAGTCTTTTCAGTCTCAGTCCTTTCGTCCCCATAAGGGCAGGCGGGCAAAAGGGCCAGTCATATCTGCCCAGGGGTAGAGGAAAGGGAAGAAGACTGCAGCAGGCAGCCCATTCCCAGGAACAGAAGCCCTCCACAGCTTCTGCCAAGTCCGCAGCATGACGCTGGGGCCGTACAAGCGGACTCAGGTGCGGTAGGGGGTCATCTCAAGAGTTTCAGCACGCAGGGGGCTCACTCACAAGTGGACTCCTGGATCCTACACGTAGTATCCCAGGTGTACATTGGAAATTCGAGACGTCTCCCCCTCACAAGTTCCTGAAGTCTGCTTTACCAACGTCTCCCTCCGACAGGGAGGCAGTATTGGGAACAATTCACAGGCTGTATTCCCAGCAGGTGATAATCAAAGTACCCCTTCTACAACAAGGGAAGGGGTATTATTCCACACTATATTGTGGTACTGAAGCCAGACGGCTCGGTGAGATCTGAAATATTTGAACACTTACATACAAGCGTTCAAATCAAGATGGAGTCACTCAGAGTAGTGATAGCGAACCAGGAAGAAGGGGACGATATGGTGTCACTGGATATCAGGGACGCTTACCTACATGTCCAAATTTGCCTTCTCACCAAGGGTACCTCAGGTTCGTGGTACAGAACTGTCACTATCAGTTCAGACGCTGCCGTTTGGATTGTCCACGGCACCCCGGGTCTTTACCAAGGTAATGGCCGAAATGATGATTCTTCTTAAAAGAAATATGGACGCTTTCCTGATAAGGGCAAGGTCCAGAGAACAGTTGGAGGTCGGAGTAGCACTATCTTAAGTAGTTCTACGACAGCACGAGTGGATTCTAAATATTCCAAAATCGCAGTTTTTTCCGACGACACGTCTACTGTTCCTAGGGATGATTCTGGACACAGTCCAGAAAAGGATGTTTTCTCCCGGAGAAGAAAGCCAGGGAGTTATCCGAGCTAGTCAGGAACCTCCTAAAACCAGGAAAAGTATCAGTGCATCATTGCACAAGGATCCTGTGAAAAATGGTGGTTTCTTACAAAGCGATCCCATTCGGTAGATTTCACGCAAGAACCTTTCCGTGGGATCTGCTGGAAAAATGGTCCGGATCGCATCTTCAGATGCATCAGCGGATAACCCTGTCTACAAGGACAAGGGTGTTTCTTCTGCGGTGGCTGCAGAGTGCTCATCTATGAAAGGGCCGCAGATTCGGCATTCAGGACTGGGTCCTGGTGACCACGGATGCCAGCCTGAGTGGCTGGGGAGCAGTCACACAAGGAAAAAATTTCCAGAGAGTGTGATCAAGTCTGGAGACTTCTCTCCACATAAATATACTGGAGCTAAGGGCAATTTACAATGCTCTAAGCTTAGCAAGACCTCTGCTTCAAGGTCAGCCGGTATTGATCCAGTGGGACAACATCACGGCAGTCGCCCACGTAAACAGACAGGGCGGCACAAGAAGCAGGAGGGAAATGGCAGAAACTACAAGGATTCTTCGCTGGGCGAAAAATCATGTGATAACACTCTCAGCAGTGTTCATTCCGAGAGTGGAAAACTGGGAAGCAGACTTCCTCAGCAGGCATAAACAGGACTGTCTATGGGCCTAAAATTAGGGTCCATTAAGGTTCAAATTTCGGCCCTGTCGAATTTCTTCCAGAAAGAACTGGCTTTAGTGCCTGACGTTCAGATGTTTGTAAAAGGGGTACTGCATATACAGCCTCCTTTTGTGCCCCAGTGGCACCTTGGGATCTCAATGTTGTTTTGAGTTTCCTAAAGTCACATTGGTTTGAACCACTCACCACTGTGGACTTAGCATCGTCACCTTCCATGTGAGATATTTTATTAGCCCTGGCTTCAGCCAGGCGTGTGTCAGAATTGGCGGTTTTATCATATATAAAGCCCTTACTTAATTTTTCATTCTGACAGGGCAGAATTGAGGACTCGTCCTCAATTTCTCCTTAAGGTGTTTTCTGTTTTTCACATGAACCAACCTATTGTGGTACCTGCGGGTACTAGGGACTTGGAGGACTCCAAGTTACTTGACGTTGTCAGGGCCCTGAAAAATATGTTTCCAGGACGGCTGGAGTCAGAAAATCTGACTCGCTGTTTAGCCTGTATGCACCCAACAAGATGGGTGCTCCTGCTTCTAAGCAGACGATTGCTCGCTGGATTTGTAATACAATTCAGTTTACACATTCTGTGGCAGGCCTGCCACAGCCAAAATCTGTAAAAGCCCATTCCAAAAGGAAGGGGACTCATCTTGGGCGACTGCCCGAGGGGTCTCGGCTTTACAACTTTGCCGAGCAGTTACTTGGTCAGGGGCAAACACGTTTGCTAAATTCTACAAATTTGATACCCTGGCTGAGGAGGACATGGAGTTCTCTCATTCGGTGCTGCAGGGTCATCCGCACTCTCCCGCCCGTTTGGGAGCTTTGGTATAATCCCCATGGTCCTTTCGGAGTTCCCAGCATCCACTAGGACGTCAGAGAAAATAAGAATTTACTTACCGATAATTCTATTTCTCATAGTCCGTAGTGGATGCTGGGCGCCCATCCCAAGTGCGGATTGTCTGCAATACTTGTACATAGTTATTGTTACAAAAATCGGGTTATTCTTGTTGTGAGCCGTCTTTTCAGAGGCTCCTTCGTTGTTATCATACTGTTAACTGGGTTCAGATCACAGGTTGTACGGTGTGATTGGTGTGGCTGGTATGAGTCTTACCCGGGATTCAATATCCTTCCTTATTATGCACGCTCGTCCGGGCACAGTATCCTAACTGAGGCTTGGAGGAGGGTCATAGGGGGAGGAGCCAGTGCACACCACCTGATCCTAAAGCTTTTATTATTGTGCCCTGTCTCCTGCGGAGCCGCTATATCCCCCATGGTCCTTACGGAGTCCCAGCATCCACTACGGACTACGAGAAATAGATTTATCGGTAAGTAAAATCTTATTTTTTTATAGACTTACTGTTTTTGTTTGAGCGACTTCTCTTAACAGCGTCTTAAACGTGTATTAGAAAGAGTCGCTCCAACAACTCCCCACCGGGTCGCAACAACTCTTACCTTCGCGGTACAGTGCTGTCTCGACGGGCGTCTGTGTCGGATGTTCTAGCAGGTCCAGCAGACGTTACCAGGCTGTGGCCGGAGCATGGGGAGACAGTGAGTATATGGACTTCCTCTTACTACAGGGGTCAGGACACAGCTACGCTGATTTGGTGGAGACTACAAACAGTGTGTTGATGCGCCGAACATCTCGAGTGTGACAGCGCTACACTCCGGGGATCATAGGCGCCAGGACTAGGTGAGGCCGCGATCCTGGGAGTTTAAGTCAACAGGGGGTTTCAGACGCTCTCCTGGCCGTCCCTCCTCCGAGTTCATGGCCAGTTCCCGCGGGTCTCTCGTTTCATGAACTGAATAACCTCACTTCCGGCTCAGACGCTACCACGAGGGTACTCGGTCGCAGCTTAGACGCTGCGGTTGTGTACACTGGATATAAACCCGCCCAGACCGAGTCGCAGGCCTTTAGTGTCTGCATGCACGTGGAGTCGCTCAGCGTCCGTGTCCGTTGGTGAGCGTCAGTGTCCGTTATCAGTTACCAAGAGCGGCAGTGTACACCAGTAGCGTCTGAATCCACTCAGCGTCTTTCGAGCGTCTTTGCTTGGATATGGAAGTGTGGTGAGTCTCCCTGTATCCCGCTCCCTGGAGTCAGGGTATACAGTACTAAAAATTCCTTCTACTTCTTAGTGTGCACTGTTAATTTTTAGTACCTATTGCATATGAGACCTGTATTTCTCTAACGTCCTAGTGGATGCTGGGGACTCCGAAAGGACCATGGGGAATAGCGGCTCCGCAGGAGACTGGGCACAAAAGTAAAAGCTTTAGGACTACCTGGTGTGCACTGGCTCCTCCCCCTATGACCCTCCTCCAAGCCTTAGTTAGATTTTTGTGCCCGAACGAGAAGGGTGCAGTCTAGGTGGCTCTCCTGAGCTGCTTAGAAAAAAGTTTAGTTTTAGGTTTTTTATTTTCAGTGAGACCTGCTGGCAACAGGCTCACTGCATCGAGGGACTAAGGGGAGAAGAAGCGAACTCACCTGCGTGCAGAGTGGATTGGGCTTCTTAGGCTACTGGACATTAGCTCCAGAGGGACGATCACAGGCCCAGCCATGGATGGGTCCCAGAGCCGCGCCGCCGTCCCCCTTACAGAGCCAGAAGAGCAGAAGAGGTCCGGAAAAATCGGCGGCAGAAGACGTCCTGTCTTCAATAAGGTAGCGCACAGCACCGCAGCTGTGCGCCATTGCTCTCAGCACACTTCACACTCCGGTCACTGAGGGTGCAGGGCGCTGGGGGGGGGCGCCCTGAGACGCAATAAAAACACCTTTTTTTGGCAAAAAATACATCACATATAGCTCCTGGGCTATATGGATGCATTTAACCCCTGCCAATTTTTCCATAAAAAAGCGGGAGAAAGGCCGCCGAGAAGGGGGCGGAGCCTATCTCCTCAGCACACTGGCGCCATTTTTTCCTCACAGCTCCGTTGGAGGAAGGCTCCCTGACTCTCCCCTGCAGTCCTGAACTACAGAAACAGGGTAAAACAAGAGAGGGGGGGCACTAATTGGCAGATAAATATATACAGCAGCTATATCAGGGAAAAACACTTATATAAGGTTATCCCTATATATATATATAGCGCTCTGGTGTGTGCTGGCAAACTCTCCCTCTGTCTCCCCAAAGGGCTAGTGGGGTCCTGTCCTCTGTCAGAGCATTCCCTGTGTGTGTGCTGTGTGTCGGTACGTTGTGTCGACATGTATGAGGAGGAAAATGGTGTGGAGGCGGAGCAATTGCCTGTGTTAGTGATGTCACCCCCTAGGGAGTCGACACCTGACTGGATGGTCTTATGGAAAGAATTACGTGATAGTGTCAGCACTTTACAAAAGACTGTTGACGACATGAGACAGCCGGCAAATCAGTTAATACCTGTACAGGCGTCTCAAACACCGTCAGGGGCTCTAAAACGCCCGTTACCTCAGGTCGATACAGACACTGACACGGACACTGACTCCAGTGTCGACGGTGAGGAAACAAAGTATTTTCCAGTAGGGCCACACGTTACATGATCACGGCAATGAAGGAGGTTTTGAACATTTCTGATACTACAAGTTCCACAAAAAAGGGTATTATGTGGGGTGTGAAAAAACTACCCGTAGTTTTTCCTGAATCAGATGAATTAAATGAGGTGTGTGATGAAGCGTGGGTTTCCCCCGATAAAAAACTGCTAATTTCTAAAAAATTATTGGCATTATACCCTTTCCCGCCAGAGGTTAGGGCGCGTTGGGAAACACCCCCTAGGGTAGATAAGGCGCTCACACGCTTATCAAAACAAGTGGCGTTACCGTCTCCTGATACGGCCGCCCTCAAGGAACCAGCTGATAGGAAGCTGGAAAATATCCTAAAAAGTATATACACACATACTGGTATTATACTGCGACCAGCAATCGCCTCAGCCTGGATGTGCAGTGCTGGGGTGGCTTGGTCGGATTCCCTGACTGAAAATATTGATACCCTGGACAGGGACAATATATTATTGACTATAGAGCATTTAAAGGATGCATTTCTATATATGCGAGATGCACAGAGGGATATTTGCACTCTGGCATCAAGAGTAAGTGCGCTGTCCACTTCTGCCAGAAGAGGGTTATGGACGCGACAGTGGTCAGGTGATGCGGATTCCAAACGGCACATGGAAGTATTGCCGTATAAAGGGGAGGAGTTATTTGGGGTCGGTCTATCGGACCTGGTGGCCACGGCAACGGCTGGGAAATCCACCTTTTTACCCCAGGTCACCTCTCAACAGAAAAAGATACCGTCTTTTCAGGCTCAGTCCTTTCGTCCCCATAAGGGCAAGCGGGCAAAAGGCCACTAATATCTGCCCCGGGGCAGAGGAAGGGGAAAAAGACTGCAGCAGACAGCCTCTTCCCACGAACAGAAGCCCTCCCCCACTTCTGCCAAGTCCTCAGCATGACGCTGGGGCCTTACAAGCGGACTCAGGCACGGTGGGGGCCCGTCTCAAGAATTTCAGCGCGCAGTGGGCTCACTCGCAAGTGGACCCCTGGATCCTGCAGGTAGTATCTCAGGGGTACAAATTGGAATTCGAGACGTCTCCCCCTCGCCGGTTCCTGAAGTCTGCTTTACCAACGTCTCCCCCCGACAGGGAGGCGGTATTGGAAGCCATTCACAAGCTGTATTCCCAGCAGGTGATAATCAAGGTACCCCTCCTACAACAGGGAAAGGGGTATTATTCCACACTGTTTGTGGTACCGAAGCCGGACGGCTCGGTGAGACCCATTTTAAATCTGAAATCCTTGTACACTTACATAAAAAGGTTCAAGTTCAAGATGGAGTCACTCAGAGCAGTGATAGCGAACCTGGAAGAAGGGGACTATATGGTGTCTCTGGACATCAAGGATGCTTACCTCCATGTCCCAATTTGCCCTTCTAACCAAGGGTACCTCAGGTTTGTGGTACAGAACTGTCACTATCAGTTTCAGACGCTGCCGTTTGGATTGTCCACGGCACCCCGGGTCTTTACCAAGGTAATGGCCGAAATGATGATTCTTCTTCGAAGAAAAGGCGTCTTAATTATCCCTTACTTGGACGATCTCCTGATAAGGGCAAGGTCCAGAGAACAGTTAGAGGTCGGAGTAGCACTATCTCAAGTAGTACTACGACAGCACGGGTGGATTCTAAATATTCCAAAATCGCAGCTGATTCCGACGACACGTCTGCTGTTCCTAGGGATGATTCTGGACACAGTCCAGAAAAAGGTGTTTCTCCCGGAGGAGAAAGCCAGGGAGTTATCCGACCTAGTCAGGAACCTCCTAAGACCAGGCCAAGTGTCAGTGCATCAATGCACAAGGGTCCTGGGAAAGATGGTGGCTTCTTACGAAGCGATTCCATTCGGCAGATTCCACGCAAGAACTTTTCAGTGGGATCTGCTGGACAAATAGTCCGGATCGCATCTTCAAATGCATCAACGGATAACCCTGTCTCCAAGGACAAGGGTGTCTCTCCTGTGGTGGTTACAGAGTGCTCATCTCCTAGAGGGCCGCAGATTCGGCATTCAGGATTGGGTCCTGGTGACCACGGATGCCAGCCTGAGAGGCTGGGGAGCAGTCACACAGGGAAAAAATTTCCAGGGCTTGTGGTCAAGCATGGAAACGTCACTTCACATAAATATCCTGGAACTAAGGGCCATTTACAATGCTCTAAGTCAGGCAAGGCCTCTGCTTCAGGGTCAGCCGGTGTTGATCCAGTCGGACAACATCACGGCAGTCGCCCACGTAAACAGACAGGGCGGCACAAGAAGCAGGAGGGCAATGACGGAAGTTGCAAGGATTCTTCGCTGGGCGGAAAATCATGTGATAGCACTGTCAGCAGTGTTCATTGCGGGAGTGGACAACTGGGAAGCAGACTTCCTCAGCAGACACGATCTTCACCCGGGGGAGTGGGGACTTCACCCAGAAGTCTTCCACATGATTGTGAACCGTTGGGAAAAACCAAAGGTGGACATGATGGCGTCCCGCCTCAACAAAAAACTGGACAGATATTGCGCCAGGTCAAGGGACCCTCAGGCAATAGCTGTGGACGCTCTGGTAACACCGTGGGTGTACCAGTCAGTATATGTGTTCCCTCCTCTGCCTCTCATACCCAAGGTACTGAGAATCATAAGAAGGAGAGGTGTAAAGACTATACTCGTGGCTCCGGATTGGCCAAGAAGGACTTGGTACCCGGAAATTCAAGAGATGCTCACGGAAGACCCGTGGCCTCTACCTCTAAGAAAGGACCTGCTCCAGCAGGGACCATGTCTGTTCCAAGACTTACTGCGGCTGCGTTTGACGGCATGGCGGTTGAACGCCGGATCCTGAAGGAAAAAGGCATTCCGGATGAAGTTATCCCTACCCTGATCAAAGCCAGGAAGGATGTAACTGTGCAACATTATCACCGTATTTGGCGTAAATATGTTGCGTGGTGTGAGGCCAGGAAGGCCCCTACAGAGGAATTTCAACTGGGTCGATTCCTGCATTTCCTGCAAACAGGACTGTCTATTGGCCTCAAATTAGGGTCCATTAAGGTTCAAATTTCGGCCCTGTCAATATTCTTCCAAAAAGAACTAGCTTTAGTTCCTGAAGTTCAGACGTTTGTCAAGGGGGTACTGCATATACAGCCTCCTTTTGTGCCTCCAGTGGCACCTTGGGATCTCAATGTAGTTTTGGGATTCCTAAAATCACATTGGTTTGAACCACTCACCACTGTGGACTTAAAATATCTCACATGGAAAGTGGTAATGCTGTTAGCCCTGGCTTCAGCCAGGCGTGTATCAGAATTGGCGGCTTTATCCTATAAAAGCCCTTACCTAATTTTTCATACGGACAGGGCAGAATTGAGGACTCGTCCTCAATTTCTCCCTAAGGTGGTTTCAGCATTTCACTTAAACCAGCCTATTGTGGTGCCTGCGGCTACTAGGGACTTGGAGGATTCCAAGTTGCTGGACGTAGTCAGGGCCCTGAAAATATATGTTTCCAGGACGGCTGGAGTCAGAAAATCTGACTCGCTGTTTATCCTGTATGCACCCAACAAGCTGGGTGCCCCTGCTTCTAAGCAGACGATTGCTCGTTGGATTTGTAGTACAATTCAGCTTGCACATTCTGTGGCAGGCCTGCCACAACCAAAATCTGTAAAAGCCCATTCCACACGGAAAGTGGGCTCATCTTGGGCGGCTGCCCGAGGGGTCTCGGCTTTACAACTTTGCCGAGCAGCTACTTGGTCAGGGGCAAATACGTTTGCAAAATTCTACAAATTTGATACCCTGGCTGAGGAGGACCTGGAGTTCTCTCATTCGGTGCTGCAGAGTCATCCGCACTCTCCCGCCCGTTTGGGAGCTTTGGTATAATCCCCATGGTCCTTTCGGAGTCCCCAGCATCCACTAGGACGTTAGAGAAAATAAGAATTTACTTACCGATAATTCTATTTCTCATAGTCCGTAGTGGATGCTGGGCGCCCATCCCAAGTGCGGATTGTCTGCAATACTTGTACATAGTTATTGTTACAAAAATCGGGTTATTATTGTTGTGAGCCATCTTTTCAGAGGCTCCTCTGTTATCATGCTGTTAACTGGGTTCAAATCACAAGTTGTACGGTGTGATTGGTGTGGCTGGTATGAGTCTTACCCGGGATTCAAAATCCTTCCTTATTGTGTATGCTCGTCCGGGCACAGTATCCTAACTGAGGCTTGGAGGAGGGTCATAGGGGGAGGAGCCAGTGCACACCAGGTAGTCCTAAAGCTTTTACTTTTGTGCCCAGTCTCCTGCGGAGCCGCTATTCCCCATGGTCCTTTCGGAGTCCCCAGCATCCACTACGGACTATGAGAAATAGAATTATCGGTAAGTAAATTCTTATTATTACTGTGTTTTCTGCATGTTATGTTGAAAAAGAACCAGTTAAACAGAAGTACAAATGTCCTACTTATGTATAAGTTATTATGGAGGTTGTATTCTCATATGACAATGTCTAATGCTTTAACATGTGACTGACTGCTAGTATGTGTGCTGACTTTTCTGTGTAATGTCAGTCCTGTTCTGACCCTCAAATCAGGTGCACTGTGGTCAGATTGATTTCACCTCTATATACTGATTATAGGGTGTGGTTCAGTCACAAAATTGTGTAGTCAATATCAGAAAAAAATGTCTGTGAGCGGCAAAAGTGATGAGGAGAATTTGTCAAGCACTCCTACAGCCCTAACATGCTTATCTTGTAAGTCAGGGGTAATTGATATGATTCAATTGGTCACTTATGAGGGTTTGTGTGCAAACTGTTTCGCTTTTCAGCGAAGTAAAAAACAGGAGTTAGTTCAACCTCCAGTAGAGCCACCATGGAATATGTTCGCAAAGACTCTGTCTTCAATAGCGGACAGGTTAGCTCCAGTAGCACCACCTCAGGGGTTAGGTTACACTATGAACCCATACATGCAGCTCCCTTCCTATGGTTTGGTTCCAGTAGCCTCTACAAGCAACCAAGGGGTAGGTAAGACTAAGACAGATACGTCTGTATGGCAGACTACACAAGAGGATACATCGGATGATGATGCGGAAACAATAGATTCAACTCCGTATGATGATCAGTCGCAGAGCTTTAGTTCAGATGATGTAGCTGAACTCATTAATGCAGTAAAGGCTGTGCTTTCTCTGGAAGAACCAGCCAAGACAGCGTTAAAAGCAAAAGCACCTGTATTCAAACGAACAAAGTCAGTGAAAGCTGAATTTCCAGCGTCAGAGGAGTTGACGGAAATGATGGATGAGTCTTGGGCAGCGCCCGGTAAAAAGTATAAGATTCCTAGGAGATGGGATTCTTATTATCCATTTCCTGCTGGAGATTGTTCGAAGAGAGAAGTTCCTCCAAAAGTAGATGCACATGTTCTGCGACTCGTGCACAAATCTGCTTTGCCACTGTCATCTACCTCTTTGAATGATGTCACAGACAGGAGGGTAGAGAGCCTATTGAAAAATATTTTTTCTCTTGTGGGTGCAGTGGTAAGACCTGCTATGGCTTCGGCCTGGGTAGCAAAGGCAATGGGCGAATGGATAGAGGAACTAGAGAATGACATCCCCTCTCCTACTAGGGAGCAAGAGGATCGTCTTTGCCGTTTAAGACAATCTGCCCAGTATTTAGAAGAAGCAGCCATTGATGTAGGCACTGTTGCTTCTAAAGCTTCAGCCCTGGCAGTAGTCGCTCGCAGAGCAATCTGGCTACGGACCTGGAAGGCAGATGCGGAGTCCAAGAAGGAATTGGAAGCATTGCCTTTCATGGGTAATATATTATTTGGAAAACCTTTATCGGATATCCTAGAGTCAGAGGCTGAATCGAAGAAGGTCAGATTTCCGGCTACCTACAACCCTAAGTCCAAGGGTTTAAAATTTAGCTCATTTCGCTGGCAAAGCAAAGCGAAAGGTAAAGAGGAGCCTAAACAACCCCAGTTTAAATCCAGGGGTAAGAAGCAGTGGGCTAGCAAAAAGCCAGCTTCCAAACCTGAACAAAAGCCCTCAGCCTGAAGAGACGGGCCTCCGCATGGAGGATTCCAGGGTTGGGGGCCGACTCCTGCAATTTGCACACACATGGCAACAGTCAACAACAGATGCCTGGGTGCAGAAGGTAGTGTCTCAGGGGTATGGGTTCCCATTCATGAGGCAGCCTCCTCAAAGATTTTTTTGCACCAGCCCGTCTCGTATAGAGTCGAAGGCCAATGCCCTGCAAGAAGCAGTCCAAAAATTACTGCAGTCAGGTGTGATTGTCCCAGTACCTCCATCACAAAAGGGACAGGGGTATTACTCCAATCTGTTTCTAATCCAGAAACCAAATGGGTCATATCGACCAATTCTAAATCTGAAGATGTTGAACAATTACATATGGATCCCGAAGTTCCACATGGAGACGTTACGCTCCATAATGTTGGCTATGGAACCGGGAGACTATATGGTATCTCTGGATGTGCGGGATGCTTACCTACATGTGCCTATAGCACTATCACATCAGTGTTACCTCAGGTTTGCCATCCTCAAGGAACACTTCCAGTTCCAAGCTCTGCCCTTCGGGCTAGCTACAGCACCCAGGGTGTTTACCAAGATCATGGTGGTTATGGCAGCTTGTCTGCGCAAACAAGGGATAAGGATATTCCCATACCTAGACGACCTATTAATCTTAGCACAGTCGCAAGATTTACTGTTGAGCCATCTCCAACAGACGATAGTTTGTTTACAGAGACACGGGTGGCTCATAAATTGGGAGAAGTCGTCCCTGAATCCATCACAGCGGATGGTTCATTTGGGAGCCATATTGGATTCAGACCTACAGAGAGTTCTCTTACCAGAGAAGAAAATAGTCAAGGTGCAGGTCATGGCTCAGGAAGCGTTGCAAGCCCAGACAATGTCAGTCCATGCAGCAATGCGACTGTTGGGTCTGATGGTATCAACGTTCGACATGGTGGAATATGCGCAATTCCACTCCAGACCATTGCAGCATCTCATTTTGACAAAATGGAACGGAAATCATCAAACAATAAAGAAGCAGATGATAAAGATTCCAGTAAATGTAAAAAGGTCTCTAGCATGGTGGCTACAGACAGACCATTTAAACAAGGGGAGACCCTTTTGGATAAAAGAGTGGCAAGTCCTGACGACAGATGCCAGCCTGCAAGGTTGGGGGGCGGTACTCGGAAGCCTATGGTTCCAGGGAAAATGGACCGCAAGGGAAAGTCGCCTGCCGATAAATCTGTTAGAAATAAGAGCCATTTACTTGGCCCTAGTTCAGGCAAAGGACAATCTACAAGGAAGACCTGTCCAGATCCGCTCAGACAATGCGACGGCAGTAGCATACCTAAATCATCAAGGAGGGACTCACAGCAAGAGTCTGATGGAGGAAGTAACTCCCATTCTAAAGTGGGCAGAACTCCATCTCCCAGCATTGTCAGCAGTATTTGTCCCGGGTGTACTAAATTGGGAAGCGGATTTTCTCAGTCGGCACACCATTCAGGAAACCGAATGGGCACTACACCCAGAAGTGTTTCAAACACTGGTGAACAGATGGGGTCTACCGGAGATAGACCTTATGGCGTCTCGTCTAAACAACAAAGTTCCGAGGTACGGATCAAGAACAAGGGATCCAGGAGCAGTCCTGGTAGACGCACTGTCAGTAGAATGGAGGTTTCAGCTGGCATATCTGTTCCCTCCAATATCTCTGTTACCCAGAGTAGTGAGAAAGATAAAACAGGCAAAAGGAGCAATCATTCTAATAGCTCCAGCTTGGCCAAGAAGGCATTGGTACACAGATCTGTGGAGAATGTCCGTGGAAGCACCGATACTGCTCCCTCAACGTTCAGATCTGTTAATGCAGGGTCCTTGTTGTCACAGTCATCTGGATCGCCTGTCTTTGACGGCGTGGCTGTTGAAACCTCTATCTTAGAGGCTAAAGGATTTTCAAAGCAAGTAATCCAAACCATGCTTAGAGCATGAAAGCCTTCTTCGGCCCGTGTATATCATAGAATATGGCAAGCCTATATTTATTGGTGTTCTGGAAAAAATTACAATCCAAGAGCCTTTAAAGTAGCTAGAATTTTGGATTTTCTGCAGGCAGGATTGGATAAGGGGTTGAAGGTTGCTTCCTTGAGGGTGCAAGTCTCAGCGTTGACTGTATGGTTTCAGCAGAAGATTGCTGACCTACAGGATGTACGTACTTTTTTCCAAGGAGTAGTACATATTCAACCTCCATTTGTTCCTCCTGCTGCTCCCTGGGATTTGAATTTAGTTCTTAAACTTCTCCAGGGTCCTTTGTTTGAACCACTTGAGAGAGCAGATCTTAAGTGGTTAACGGTTAAAGTTCTTTTTTTACTGGCAATGGCGTCAGCCAGAAGAGTGTCAGATTTAGGAGCATTATCATGTAAGTCTCCTTTCCTAAGTTTTTTTTCCAGACAGAGCAGTTCTCAGAACGAGATCTAGTTATCTTCCAAAGGTGGTGTCAAAGTTTCACCTGAATGAAGAAATTGTAGTCCCAGCTTTTCAGGTATCGGGACTATCTGCGGGAGAAGCGTCACTGGACGTGGTCCGGTCTTTAAAAATCTACATAGATCGTACTAGTGCCATCAGGAAAACAGATTCCCTCTTCATCCTCTACGGATTCCATAGGAGAGGTTGGCCTGCTAGTAAACAGACGCTGGCGAGATGGCTCCGAATGGTAATATCTGAAGCTTATTCTCATGCAGATCTCCCTATTCCGGCTAATGTCTCTGCACACTCTACACGTAAGGTAGGTCCTTCTTGGGCAGCACAACAGGGTGCATCAGCAGAACAGATATGTAAGGCAGCCACATGGTCTTCCATAAACACATTCATCAGACATTATGCCTTGGATACTTTTGCCTCTCATGACGCAGACTTCGGGCGAAAGGTCATCCTGTGCAATCAGGAGCGTCCCCACCACTAAAATGGCTTTGGGAATCCCAATGTTATCCTGTGGATAATCCTGTGGACCCAGCCAGAGAAATGAACGTTATGGTAAGAACTTACCGTTGATAACGTGATTTCTCTTATATCCACAGGGATCCCACCCGGACGCATCTGATTTGAGGATCTAGACAAACACTAAAAACCTCTTCCTTCTTGTATGGAAGGGTGTGCATGTGTGTTCTTATCGCCTGTACAGGTCTCTACCTAATGTTCCTGCCTATAATCGCTGTGGAAAGAACTGATCTGACTGAATCAGTGGGCGGGACTATATAGTGGAGGCCCCAATGCATCCTGGGAGGCCAGAAAGCTCGTGACCGTGTTGGTGCCATTTTAGCTGTCGCTCGACAATATCCCAATGTTATCCTGTGGATACCTGTGGACATAAGAGAAATCACGTTATCAATGGTAAGTTCTTACCATAACGTTCATTTCTCTTACGTCCTAGAGGATGCTGGGGACTCCAAAAGGACCATGGGGTATAGACGGGATCCGCAGGAGCTTAGGCACACTAAAAAGACTTTGACTGGGTGTGAACTGGCTCCTCTATGCCCCTCCTCCAGACCTTAGTTAGACTTTGTGCCCAGGAGTGACTGGACACACACTAGGGGAGCTCTACAGAGTTTCTCTAGAAAGACTTTATGTTAGGTTTTTTATTTTCAGGGAGACCTGCTGGCTACAGGTTCCCTGCATCGTGGGACTGAGGGGAGAGAAGTCAGACCTACTTCTTCATAGTTAAGGGCTCTGCTTCTTAGGCTACTGCACACCATTAGCTCCAGAGGGTTCGATCACTTGGTTCGCCTAGCTGCTTGTTCCCGGAGCCGCACCGTCACCCCCTCACAGAAGAAAGAAGCCAGGTGAGTATTAGAAAATCCGAAGACTTCAGTGACGGCAGAAGACTTCGGTGACGGAGGTACAGTACAGCGCAGCGCTCCATGCTCCCACACACTTCACCAACGGCACTTACAGGGTGCAGGGCGCTGGGAGGGGGGGGGGCGCCCTGGGCAGCAGTTGCTGAGGTTTTTGGCTGGCAAAAAAGGGCTATACGGTGTCCGATCACGGTATACGGTACCCCCGCCAGTTTGCAGATTCAAATTTTAGCGGGCTACAGCGCGCCGGGAAGGCCGCACATTGCTCACCAGCGCCATTTTCTTGTACCTCTTCAGTGCTGCAGAGACGCTGGCCCGGACCTCCACGCTCCCGCAAGTACAGGGAGGAAAAACGGGGGGGGGGGGGGCACATAAATTAGGTGCTTTTTCATTTTATGTTAACAGCGCTGAGCATATTACTGGCTTGTGTTAGTGTATGGGCGCTGGGGTTTGAGCTGGCATACTCTCACTGTGTTTCTCCTTAAGGGCTTCTCTGTGGGTCTGTCCCCAGGCTTGTGAACAGTGTGGGTGTGTCGGCACGAGGTGTCGACATGTCTTAGCCTGGGTGTTCCTCCCCGGAGGAAGTTGTGGGGGCTGCAGAAAAGGATTTAAGTATGTGTCTGTCGGTACAGCCGACTGCTGATTGGATGACTATGCTGAGTACACTGAATGCAAATGTGGATTTATTGTCAAAGAGACTGGATAAATCTGATTCTCAGACACAAACATGGAGACAGTCGGTGGAGGACGCCTTGTCTCAGGTACAAACTAGGAGAAAAGGATTTACCGGTAGTACCATGTGGGTATAGACGGGTCCACTAGGAGCCACTGGCACTTTAAGAGTTTGAGAGTGTGGGCTGACTCCTCCCTCTATGCCCCTCCTACCAGACTCAGTCTAGAAACTGTGCCTAAGGAGATGGACAACTTCGAGAGAAGGAGTTTACACAGATAGTGGTGAGATTCACACCAGCTCACACATACAAGGCAAACCAAGCTAACTAGCTTGAAACATCAGCAACGGCTGAACAATATTACTTAACCAAGTAACAACAGCACTTAACCAAGAACTAAGCAGTACTGAACTAAGTAACCACTGCAGGATCACGAAGCGATGGGCGGGCGACCAGCATCGTCTACGGACTACGAGAAAAGGATTTACCGGTAGGTAATTAAAATCCTATTTTCTCTGACGTCCTAAGTGGATGCTGGGACTCCGTAAGGACCATGGGGGATAGCGGCTCCGCAGGAGACTGGGCACAACTAAAGAAAGCTTTAGGACTACCTGGTGTGCACTGGCTCCTCCCTCTATGACCCTCCTCCAGACCTCAGTTAGAATTTTGTGCCCGGCTGAGCTGGATGCACACTAGGGGCTCTCCTGAGCTCCTAGAAAAGAAAGTATAACTTTAGGTTTTTTATTTTCAGTGAGATCTGCTGGCAACAGACTCACTGCTACGAGGGACTAAGGGGAGAAGAAGCGAACCTACCTGCTTGCAGCTAGTTTGGGCTTCTTAGGCTACTGGACACCATTAGCTCCAGAGGGATCGAACACAGGACCCGACCTCGATCGTCCGGTCCCGGAGCCGCGCCGCCGTCCCCCTTACAGAGCCAGAAGCAAGAAGATGGTCCTGGAAATCGGCGGCAGAAGACTTCGGTCTTCAACAAGGTAGCGCACAGCACTGCAGCTGTGCGCCATTGCTCCTCATGCACACCTCACACTCCGGTCACTGATGGGTGCAGGGCGCTGGGGGGGGGGCGCCCTGAGCAGCAATATTAAACACCTTGGCTGGCATAAAATCACATAATATAGTCCTAGAGGCTATATATGTGAAAAATACCCCTGCCAGATATCCTTAAAAAAGCGGGAGAAGTCCGCCGAAAAAGGGGCGGAGCTATCTCCCTCAGCACACTGGCGCCATTTTTCCCTCACAGCTCCGCTGGAAGGATCGCTCCCAGGCTCTCCCCTGCAGTTTCAAGACTACAAAGGGTAAAAAAGAGAGGGGGGGCACTAAATTTAGGCGCAGTAGTATACATATAAGCAGCTATAAGGGAAAATCACTCAGTTATAGTGTTAATCCCTGTGTTATATAGCGCTCTGGTGTGTGCTGGCATACTCTCTCTCTGTCTCCCCAAAGGGCTTTGTGGGGTCCTGTCCTCAGTCAGAGCATTCCCTGTGTGTGTGCGGTGTGTCGGTACGGCTGTGTCGACATGTTTGATGAGGAGGCTTATGTGGAGGCGGAGCAGATGCCGATAAATGTGATGTCACCCCCTGCGGGGCCGACACCTGAGTGGATGGACATGTGGAAGGAATTACGTGACAGTGTCAACTCCTTACATAAAAGGTTTGACGACATAGCAGATGTGGGACAGCCGGCTTCTCAGCTCGTGCCTGCCCAACTGTCTCAAAAGCCATCAGGGGCTCTAAAACGCCCGCTACCTCAGATGGCAGACACAGATGTCGACACGGATACTGAATCCAGTGTCGACGACGATGAGACTAATGTAACTTCCAATAGGGCCACACGTTACATGATTGAGGCAATGAAAAATGTGTTGCACATTACTGATGTTACCCCAGGTACCACAAAAAAGGGTATTATGTTTGGAGAAAAAAAAACTACCAGTGGTTTCTCTGACGTCCTAGTGGATGCTGGGGACTCCGTAAGGACCACGGGGAATAGACGGCTCCGCAGGAGACTGGGCACATCTAAAGAAAGCTTTAGGACTATCTGGTGTGCACTGGCTCCTCCCCCTATGACCCTCCTCCAAGCCTCAGTTAGATTTCTGTGCCCGGCTGAGCTGGATGCACACTAGGGGCTCTCCTGAGCTCCTAGGAAGAAAGTATATGTTAGGTTTTTTTATTTTCAGTGAGACCTGCTGGCAGCAGGCTCACTGCAACGAGGGACTAAGGGGAGAAGAAGCGAACCTACCTAAGTGGTGGTAGCTTGGGCTTCTTAGGCTACTGGACACCATTAGCTCCAGAGGGATCGAACACAGGACCCGACCTCGTCGTCCGTTCCCGGAGCCGCGCCGCCGTCCCCCTTACAGAGCCAGAAGCAAGAAGGTGGTCCGGAAAATCGGCGGCTGAAGACTTCTGTCTTCTCCAAGGTAGCGCACAGCACTGCAGCTGTGCGCCATTGCTCCTCATGCACACCACACACTGCGGTCACTGATGGGTGCAGGGCGCTGGGGGGGGGCGCCCTGAGCAGCAATATTAACACCTTGGCTGGCGAACTGACACCATATATAGCCCCAGGGGCTATATAGGTGTTTATTAACCCCTGCCAGAACTTTTACAATAGCGGGAGAAAGCCCGCCGAAAAAGGGGCGGAGCCATCTCCCTCAGCACACTGGCGCCATTTTCCCTCACAGCTCTGCTGGAGGGATCGCTCCCTGGCTCTCCCCTGCAGTCCTGCACTACAGAAAAGGGTTAAAAAGAGAGGGGGGGGCACAAATTAGGCGCAGTATATATATATTATGCAGCTATAAGGGAAAACACTCTCTATAGGTGATATCCCTGTGAGATATAGCGCTCTGGTGTGTGCTGGCATACTCTCCCTCTGTCTCCCCAAAGGGCTTTGTGGGGTCCTGTCCTCTGTCAGAGCATTCCCTGTGTGTGTGCTGTGTGTCGGTACTGCTGTGTCGACATGTATGATGAGGATAATGATGTGGAGGCGGAGCAAATGCCTGTGAATGGGATGTCACCCCCTGCGGGGTCGACACCGGTGTGGATGGACTTATGGAAGGAATTACGTGACAGTGTTGTCAAAGTCAGAAAAATATCACTATGCACACTACCATATTTGCACCTCACACAGGTCCGTGCTGCGCATGCGTACGCTCTCCCGTACGTGCGCATACTCACAGTCGCGGGCACCCGCAGGCGCACGGTATGCGTATTTACGGTAGAGTTTATGTGATCGTAGCGTGCGACTCAATCGTTACATATTTTCACTATATAATGTATTTTGTAGATCATGGTCCCTTTGATAGATTCTGAAAGTTTGGTTAATATAGAATGTTCATGAACAGAGAAATCCCTCTTTGTTTGATACGAAGGGTCAGACAGGAGTAATACAGTGGTGTTTAGTATCCATCGGAAGAATATTTAATTAGAAATATTCCGGTGTTGGTTTGAAGCAGATCAATCGCTCGTGCGAATAGTTATGGACATAAGAAGTTTATGAACATTTACTTTATTTGCACTTTATTACCCATGCGGCGGGAAACCCAGTTTCCCTCCCACCTGAGCTGTTGGAAATAGTCACAGCCCACCTGTATGAATCAACCTATGACCTTTTGTTATAATGCGAGGAGGAATTCCTGTGTCCAATGAACAATGAGATTGTAGGGACCATTGAATTGCATTGTGTGTGGGGCATAAATAGAAAGGCCGATCACATCCAGCTCTCACTCTTCAACGGTTATCATTGCTGAAAATCGGGAGCTGGATGTCCAGAGGCGCATGCGATCGTTTCCTTTGTGCGTAAGTTTTTCTCCGTAATCATACTGTTTCTCTCTTGTTATTATGGGCCATATCTTTCTCTCTTTTCTATTTCTCTCATTGTTCTCTTAAACTTAATTGTATTGTAATTACTGTGTAGTTACCTGGTTAGTTAGTCTATGTTATATTGTAGTGCATGATTTGTATTTGTATTAATTCTTTTGCAAGTATATCATTCAAAATATATATATATTAGGCGTTGGACCCTAAGCCCAGGTATCTGTGTATTTCTTATAGAGTTAAGTATTCTCAGAGCGTCGGTGACGCTCAAACTGCTTTTAAGCTAGTAAGATTATACTGTGTTGCTTTTACACCATATCACTACACAAAGGGTTTACTGCATAATACACTGTTTATGGTTTAGATATAAAGGTTTTACATTGTGAGCGTATGCGCCGCTGGTGATCTCCTCGTGGTCTCGAGCGGTCGCATCGCTACAGCAAATCATTACGGTATTCGGCAGCCAATAGCGTGCCTGCCAGTGATCTCTTGGCCGTGAGCGAACGTAACGCTTGAGCGTCTCGACCACGGCTAAGCGATTGTTACGCAACGTGCGTACCCTTACGGTACTTCATACGTAGTTAGCGTACAGTGTTCTTAGACCTCATAAAGGGTATTATATAAGATAAATAATCTGCTTTAACAATTGCGGGCTCGTCCTGTCCTTCACATATCTGCACTAGGTAATTACAGCAGACATTATCCAGCAGCAAAGGGCGGGAGATCATATTCCTCGTAGTGCTGTTTGGATAAGCGTCTGCTTCTCTTAGTAAAGGGTGCTGAAGGAATCCGGGAACCGGAGGTAAGAACAACACGCTAGTCTCTTTTAAAACTGTTTATTTTTCTGTCTTGCGTACACACGCACGCATATCTGCATTTCTTTTCATTCGTGTATTTTCGTATATCACTCTCCTGTTCGCTATTATATAGTTGATAAACGTGCTAAGAGAGATTTGCCGCTATTTCATAGTTTAAGAGTAAAGGTAATATAGTTAAAGTATAGACAAACACACAGCTGTGCCTGAGAGACAAGGCGAAGTCAGTGTGGTGCGCGGTAGATGATAAAGGATCATCTACATTGATAAACGTATAAATTGTGTTACGGTGGATCTTTGCATTGCGTACACGTGTCTCTAACAAAAGACTGAGACTTGCGTACGCAATCCAAGGGCCGACGCACGCAGCGTATATTACGCAACGGAGCGTACGGGTACGCCCACGTAACTCAAATCACAAGTTTTTTTCTCTCCTCTCAACGCGATAAGTAACGCCAGGCGATAAATCGCACAAATTTATTTTAAATTCGAAATTTAAATTAATAGATCCTTCTCCTAATTTGTAACACATCTGGTCTAAAGAGAAATTTCTGCGCAGAAATAGAAATAGAAACAAAAGTGTACATGTGGTGAGTGAGTGTGTAGTATACAATTTTACAGGTTGAACCACAAGAAAAGTCGAGTTCTCGTGAGGTACATGCGTGTAAGTGACGTACATGGTGGCTAGGGAGGCATCCCTGGTTAAAACATACAATTTGAGCATTAGAGTGTAGCAGACCAGGAGGTCATACTGTAACAGACCAGGAGGTCATAGCAGACCAACAGGTTCAGGTACGGCAGACAAGGAAGTCCGCTATACAGTCCACAGGCACAACACCAAGAAAGGGTTGGTGCAACACCCATATAGGCCATACAAGCTCTTGCTGAAGGAATTCGCAGCCGCAATTTTCGATTCCACTGGTCGCTCCGTACATAAGATTAGTTGCTTATGTGCTGAACGATTGTACCGCACGTAATTGTGTACATTAGTAAACCTGACCGGTACTATTTGTGTACGAAGGTCATAAACGCTATTTGTACATTCTAACGTGATTTGTGTAATTTTTTTTTATTGTAAGGGAAGTTCGCTGCTCACTCAGGAACTATCCAACAACCAATAGTTACTGGAAAGAGTAAGTGTTCTTCGGATCACCCTCACAGGTTCCAGTAAATAGAGGTTCAGGTCGCAGGGGCCCTAGGTCGAGTACGCCAGCACCATATCGGTGTGATCAGGTCGTATTGGTCGGCGTGGGCGAGTGAGTGGGGTACTCGGTAAACCGCCACCGTCAGCCTATTTTGGACATTTGGTTTGCGTAAGGGTTGGCTGAATAAAGCAACACCTTCGAACTATGGGGGCCACTTGTTCAGGTAGGGGGCGATCAACCTCGGTTCGGGTTGATTCAGTGAACCGACCAGTTGGGTCGGCAAGGTACGTGATGTGTGAAAAATACGGTTCACACACAGAGGTTTTATGTGATGAATGGGAGAGAATGACGGTACATGACGGGGAGAAATTCCCAAGAGTAGGTAGCTTCAGCACAGAAGTGTTAACGAATTTAAGGAGAAGGATATGTCTCATTAAATCAGCAAAGAGACGAATCAAGCATTATGATTATTTGCAGTTGTGGCAACAGGAGGGCGACATACAGAGAGGATTGGCTCAGGCGGCGGGATCTGGCTCAATCAGAAAACTGATAGCCACGGCCCCACCGCCACCATATATATCGGGAGAGAAATTGGTTGCGGAGAATGACGCACTAAGGTGTAACACACAAACACTTAGCAACTGTGTAAATGTTAAAGATAATGTTAACCAATTAAGCAATGCAAGTATTAACCCGTGCAAGTTGTACCCTGTTTTGAACTTTCCTCAGGAGTGTGATCAAGAAGACGAATCGGCAACAATTTCAGCGCTCTCTCTAGCAGCCACCATAGCAGAGACCACAGTAGGCACAGCTCCACCCACGAGATTAGTAACAAGGGCCCCTAGCGGAGGGATAGGTGAGGTCGTATCTACAGGTAAGTACGGCACCATACACTATGCTGAAGCCATTTCACCACAGGCTATAGAACCCACACAGAGTGATGTTGTTAGAGTTAATCCTGTTAGGGTAATAGCTGTTCCAAATGGGAAAACTGACACATCAGGAGTCACCCCTGTGAGGAACATTGCCATGTATAGCCCATTTTCCAGAATGGAATTAAGGACCATAGTGTCTGAATTCCCTGACCCTAGAAAAGACTTAGTTGCCAGCCAAAAATACATCAGAGACCTAGGTAACACTGTAGAGCCCAACAACAAAGACTGGCAGATATTGCTGAGAGCATGTTTACCCTCCAATGTTGACGCAACTCAATTTTTAGCTGACTGTGGATTAGATCAGGATGTACCTCTTACAGATGTGTACAACAAAGACAATGTAAAAAGAATAAGCTTACAGTTAAAGGAGTATTTCCCAGCCGTAGTTAAATGGAACAAAATATTCTCCATTAAACAGAAGGAGTCAGAAACAGCTGCAGAGTATTTTCACAGAGCATTATCAGAAATGGCAAAATACACAGGCATAGAGGACATTAAAACAAACATAAACCATCGAGAAGTAGCAGTATCGGTACTGATGGATGGTTTAAAAGAATCATTAAAGACTAGGGTACAGACCACACAACCATGTTGGCGAGGTCTGTCTGTGGCTACTTTGAGAGAGGCTGCTATTGATCACGATAGGAACATCACCAGACACAGGGAACAACAAAGTGATAGGTTAATGGCAGTAAGTATACAGGCCCTGACCACAAAACAGCCTGTGTTAACATCACCAAACCCTGTGGGTAAGTCAAATGTGGTAACATGTTATTTTTGTCACAAACAGGGACACTTTGCACGAGACTGTAGATCGAGAAATGTACAAAAATCTTATCAACCCCCTAGACAACGACACGACACACGACATTGGGAGCAGGGTCCGCAGAAACGGAGTTATGAGCCACATGCAGGGGAAACAAAAAGATACCCCCCAAACAGAGATTGGCAAACCTCTGGTAGTTCCCAGCTAACTCCCTCACAAGTAGTTGCTGCCAGCGGGATTCAGGGAGGTCACCATACCCAATAGGGGTGTGGCCATACCTGTAATCTGCAGCCAGTAAAATTGATTGCAAGCCTTGGAAGTGAACCAGAAATTGCAATCAATGTAGCTGGTAAATCATTAAACTTTCTTGTAGACACAGGGGCGGCCAAATCAGTGATAAATTCGACAGTGGGCATGAGAACCACTGGTAAGACAATTCCAGCCATAGGGGTAACGGGAGTAGTCCAGCACTACCCTGTTAGCAAACCAGCCGAGATTACAGTAGGGCCTTTACATACCAAGCATTCCTTTTTGCTGGCTGCATCGGCACCGACTAATCTCCTGGGAAGAGACTTACTGTGTAAAATGGGGTGCGTCATTTATTGTACTCCTGAAGGTGTATTCTTGGACATACCTGAGAATCACGCTCAGGAAGTGCGAGACATGTTAGACTCCCCGTCAAAATTAATGTCACATACCATTATGACAAATAGGACTCCCTCCCAGGTAGAAGAAATGACATCTCAGATACCAGAGTCACTTTGGACAAAAGATGGACAGGACACTGGATTAATGGCAAACGTAGCTCCGGTAGTTGTACAAGTAAAAGATGGTAGGATAGCTCCAAAAATCCCACAGTACCCTCTGAAGCCAGAGGTGGAGTTAGGAGTTTATCCCGTAATAGAGCGCTTGCTACAACAGGGCATTCTGGTAAGAACGTCCAGCACTGCCAATAGTCCCATCTTCCCTGTGAAAAAGAGTGGGGGGAGGGGTTACAGGCTAGTGCAGGATCTAAGGGGGATTAACAAAATAGTTGAGAGTCAGTTCCCCGTAGTGCCAAATCCAGCTGTCATCCTAATGCAAATCCCTCCCACTGCGAAATTTTTCACTGTTATTGACCTCTGCTCCGCTTTCTTTTCGGTACCTCTGCACCCTGACAGTCAATATTTGTTTGCATTCACATACAGAGGAGTCCAATACACATGGACTCGATTACCACAAGGATTCATAGATAGTCCAAGTATATTTTCTCAGGCTTTGCATGATTGTTTACAGTCTTTCCAACCAGTGAGTGGATCAGTATTAATACAGTACGTGGATGATCTACTACTGTGTTCTGATTCATTGGAAGCATCCCTGAAGGATACGAAACAGCTCCTGTTTCATCTTTCAGACACAGGACACAAGGTTTCCAAAGACAAGTTGCAATTATGCCAAACTAAGGTAAAATATTTAGGACACTGTCTAACACAAGGACTGAGACACCTGACCGCTGATAGAATTCAAGCAATTAGAGACATGACTCTGCCACAAACCCAGCAACAGATCAGAACATTTTTAGGAATGTGTGGGTATTGCCGTAACTGGATCCCAGGGTTTTCCATTCTAGCGTTACCCTTGCAGGAGATGGTCTCCTCAAACAAACCTGATCGGATTTCGCATACAGACGAGTCTGAGACAGCATTCGAGAGACTTAAACAGTGCCTAACGCAGGCACCAGCATTAGGTATGCCAGACTATGGGAAACCCTTTGAACTATACGGAACAGAAAGTGCTGGTTGCGCGGCAGGCGTACTAACCCAAAAGCACGGTGATGCCAGCAGGCCGGTAGCATACTACAGCGCTCAGCTAGATACGGTAGCGCGATCCCTCCCCACATGCTTGCGAAGCGTTGCTGCGATAGCATTGCTAGTAACAAAAAGCGAAGACGTCGTGCTAGGTCACAACCTCACAATTCATACACCACATGCAGTGTCAGCCTTGTTAAATTCTGCCCAAACCAGACACGTCTCATCAGCGCGGTTTACAAGATGGGAATTGGCACTAATGGCCCCCGTAAACATCACCATAAGGAGATGCAGTGCATTAAATCCGGCAACATATCTCCCAGGTGTGCCTGGACAGGCACAAAGGGTGGAGGA
Source organism: Pseudophryne corroboree (assembly GCF_028390025.1). Classification (NCBI taxonomy): domain Eukaryota; kingdom Metazoa; phylum Chordata; class Amphibia; order Anura; family Myobatrachidae; genus Pseudophryne; species Pseudophryne corroboree. The sequence continues at coordinate 947,756,989 of NC_086444.1, read as the reverse complement.
TGAGAGTGGTGGGGAAGGAGAATTTAATACAAAGGAAGACACTCATGATTGTATGGAATATTTGACCCAAAATTTTACCGCAAGGCCTGACATCAGTGACAACCCACTGGAAGATGCAGAACTTACGTTCTACACGGACGGTAGTTGTCATAGACAGTCAGACTCGGGAGACTTGTGTACTGGATACGCAGTCGTAGATGACCAAGGCACCATAGAAGCGGAACCGCTAGGCCCACCTCACTCAGCCCAGGTTGCTGAACTGGTCGCCCTAACCAGAGCATGTGAATTGGCTAAGGGCAAATCAGCCAATATCTACACCGATTCCAGATACGCATTCGGGGTAGTCCATGATTTCGGAGCCCTATGGCGCCTCAGAAATTTCATGACGGCAGCTGGTACACCAGTAGCGCATGCAGCTCACATAAAAAGGCTTCTAACAGCGATACAGGAACCCGACAGAGTGGCTGTTATCAAATGTAAAGCACACACATATAGCCAAGACCCAATATCACTTGGTAACAGCCGAGCAGACGAAGCGGCTAAATTAGCAGCTGGTACCCCCAGACAGACAGACACCACACAACTGATGGTATTTAATACCATCAACACACAGAAGTTGTGTGAGATGCAAAATTTGTGTTCCACACAGGAAAAGGCAGTCTGGAAGGCAAAGGGATATGTCCAGGAGTCCTCAGGACTCTGGACGGATGGACAAGGTAAACCGGTGGCCCCCAGAGCATATCTTCCATGTTTAGCTGAGGCAGCTCACGGGCTGACTCATCTGGGCAGGGAAGGGATGTGCAAGTTGGTAAGAGCATATTGGTGTGCCCCAGGATTTTCATCTCATGCGAGTAAAAGAGCAATGTCATGCCTTACCTGTCTGAGAAAGAACATCGGAAAAACAATACCTACAGAACCATCCCATATCCCACCTGCCGGCGGCCCTTTCCAGGTAATACAGATTGACTTCATTCAATTACCCCCTTGTCGAAATTTGAAATATGTACTTGTTTGTATAGATGTTTTCTCAAATTAGGTCGAAGCATTTCCGGCGGCCACAAATACCGCTATGTTTACTGCTAAGAAAATTGTGCAGGAATTTGTATGTAGATATGGTATCCCTAGAATTATCGAAAGTGATAGGGGTACCCATTTTACAGGTGATGTCTTTCAAGGAATGTGTAAATTGATGGGAATTGATAGCAAGCTGCACACTCCATACCGTCCACAGGCGAGTGCGAAAGTGGAAAGAGTGAACAGCACTATTAAAAATAAACTGAGTAAAGTGATGGCAGAGACAGGATTGACATGGCCAGAAGCTTTACCCATTGTACTGTACAGCATCAGAACCACTCCCAGGTCCCCTCTTAATCTGTCTCCCTTTGAAATCTTGTTTGGTCGACAACCGCATGTTATGATTAACCCTCAGGATGATTTGAAGTGTAACAATGAAGTGACTGTAAAATACTTGATTAACATGAGTAAACAGTTAAGGAATCAAAATGATAATCTGAAGTTAGTGATTCCTGATTTACCAGATAGTAATTGTCATGACATTGAACCTGGGGATTATGTAATGATACGGAATTTTCTACGCTCAGGTTGCCTTATTGACAGATGGGAAGGACCATACCAGGTCTTATTGACTAGCACTACAGCATTGAAGGTTGCTGAGAGAAAGACTTGGGTTCATTCGTCCCACTGTAAGAAGGTCATTGATCCAGAGAAGTTCTGTGATAAGGAACAGACGGTAGAGGTTGTATCACTAGAGTGTCTGTTCCAGGAGGACTAAGGCGGCACCTGAGCATCGAGAACCACAAGATCAAAAGCAGTTGTCGATCCCCTGTTCCCTTTTATTGTTTTTCTCCACTTCCCATCCCCTCTCCCTCAAATTATTTTTTCCCCCTTCTCATTCTTCTTCGTCTCCTCCTAAGATGGACTTGCCTCAAGAGACTGTGATCCGGATTTTCCTGTTGACCATAATGTTGACCAGAGCAGTCTGTTCCGGCGAGAGTACCATGGAGTTCGAGAGAGGTTCTGGAATGGGTTCTGATGACAGAAATGGAGGCGTAGTTTTCCAAGAACAACTTAACCAACAAGTAAAGGCGAGTATCAGAAAACGATCCGATAGCATTGACCATAGAAGGAATTGTGAAGGATTGTTAGCTGAAGAAAACTGTATCTGTCGGCTTTGTAACAATGTCATTGAGGATGGGTGCATAAAGAAATGCCAATCCAGTTTTAATATCCATATGGACCGGCATCCCTTGAGTGACTATCACTCTTTAGTGGGTAGTGTGTTAAATAAAACAGATTGTTGGGTATGCTCTCAAGTACCTCAAGGTCATAGCAAATCAGGGCTAGTACCATTTCCTTTAACGTTAGGGGAGGTACTTGAGTTAAGTGGTGGGAGACCGGTGGACAGGAGGTTTAATATCTCCAGCCCTCCTAGTTTGAAGCTCCACCAATACCATGTGGATAGGTCCCTATTATGTTTTAACATCTCCAATCCCCGAAAGCCGGGAAATTGGGAAGTGTCATGGAGTAATCAAACCATGACCTTTTCACACAGAGCAGATAGAATGCCTACAGATACAGAGCTTATACGCCACATAGCCAGTAGAGGAAAATCTTTCCGGTATAGGTATACCTTAGGAAATAGGATTACGAGAGTTGGAGAGGTATCACCAGGATACTGTGCACATATCGTACAACCTGATACGTGTACTAAGCAGATGGAAGAATTAGGGTTAGGAGATTTCACATGGAAGGTGTGTAATATGGTTATGTCCTACTCCGTCCCATATGTTCTCCCCGATGATGCATATTTCATATGCGGGAGAAAGGCGTATAAGTGGCTTGCCCCAAACTCTGAAGGATTGTGTTATATTGGAAAAGTACTGCCTGAAGTAATGACTGTATCACATGACAAAATGAAAGACATACACCGTGTTGCCCAAACTCCTTATACTCATACTCATTACGAGCACATCGTTAAACGGCACCTGATAGAAAGAACAGAGCACCCGGCCTCTGACATGATCAGTGAATCCACCGGGATTCAATTCTTAATCGCGTTAGATATCACTCACACCGCTAGAGGAGTGTTGAATTATAAATACATTTCTGCGCTCGCCAATTTGTTAGATAATATCACTGAAATGTATGATGACACGTTTAGGTATACTGGAAGGGAACTTCAGGCTTACAAAACAGAACTAGTCCAGCATAGAATGGTTCTTAATTACCTCACAGCAGTAACAGGCGGATATTGTGTCACACTGGCAACACAATACGGCGTGAAATGTTGCACATATATTACGAATAGCACCGAGGACCCGGTCGAGGTCATAGACCAAAAGATGGACGATATTCTCCAACTAAAGTGGGAATTTCGCAGAAGACACAATCTCACCCTTGCTGCTGTGAGTAATGAGCTGACTGGTTGGGTGTCATGGTTGAACCCGCGAAATTGGTTCTCCGGTTTAGGAGAATGGGCCCAAGGAGTTATAATGGATGTTGGGAAGTTTCTCCTATGTATCTTAGGTGTTATCATAACGATTGGTTTGATATTTAGATGCGGTCAGGCTTCAATGAGGTGCAATCATCGTACTAGGGTAATGAGTTTAAGGAGTGAGGAAACTGTAATTCCAATGGACTTGATTTATGACCCAAATGTAGAAACAATGATCTGATGAAAATGCGATTTCTACGGTCCGTTTCTTTCACCTGTTTTTCCGTTTCCTCCAAGGTAAAAAGACCCACTTGGACGAGGAATTTGATGAGCCGATATACAGACAACAGAGAGATTAAAGAAGAAGTTTTGACAACCTGATACACAGATTTTTGATGAACTATGCCATGGATCCCCAGTTTCCCTAGAAATTTTAAAATTACGCTAGCCCAACACTTTTGTAAATCTATGGACATTGACAGCTTTGCTCGCACCTTATGAGCAAAAGCACAAAGAAGACTGCATTCAACAGACACCAAACAAGACCTCAATCGACGAATGTACATTTACCTGACATAGAATACCACCGCATTTACCGTAATTATGTCTTTTCTTAATTTCTACAACCCTCAGGTAATGACACACATAGTCGATAGGGAATACAGGCACAGATATCAGCAATCACATATCTTCCCCATTCATGTATCATCAACTAAAATGTGCTCCCCCATTTTGTTACAACCAAAGCCGAAAAGAGCTCGGTAAAGTTTGACAGCCCATCCACAGACCCGTACCACGGGATAAGAAGGAATTCAAATGTATACTTCGCAATACCTCGAAGCTTGATTTAAAACACGTACGGCACGATGATACATGACCCCCAAGCACGGATTCATACACACATGCTTCTGCTATCTCACTAGGTCATACCCTTTTCCTACCTTATCCTCTCCTCCCCTACCCAACCATGTAAATGTATTAACCCCTGACATATATTTTTCTCTTTTGAAATGTTTTAGAAGGTGGCAGTTATTATTGACTGCCAAAGGGTGGACTGTCAAAGTCAGAAAAATATCACTATGCACACTACCATATTTGCACCTCACACAGGTCCGTGCTGCGCATGCGTACGCTCTCCCGTACGTGCGCATACTCACAGTCGCGGGCAGCCGCAGGCGCACGGTATGCGTATTTACGGTAGAGTTTATGTGATCGTAGCGTGCGACTCAATCGTTACATATTTTCACTATATAATGTATTTTGTAGATCATGGTCCCTTTGATAGATTCTGAAAGTTTGGTTAATATAGAATGTTTATGAACAGAGAAATCCCTCTTTGTTTGATACGAAGGGTCAGACAGGAGTAATACAGTGGTGTTTAGTATCCATCGGAAGAATATTAATTAGAAATATTCCGGTGTTGGTTTGAAGCAGATCAATCGCTCGTGCGAATAGTTATGGACATAAGAAGTTTATGAACATTTACTTTATTTGCACTTTATTACCCATGCGGCGGGAAACCCAGTTTCCCTCCCACCTGAGCTGTTGGAAATAGTCACAGCCCACCTGTATGAATCAACCTATGACCTTTTGTTATAATGCGAGGAGGAATTCCTGTGTCCAATGAACAATGAGATTGTAGGGACCATTGAATTGCATTGTGTGTGGGGCATAAATAGAAAGGCCGATCACATCCAGCTCTCACTCTTCAACGGTTATCATTGCTGAAAATCGGGAGCTGGATGTCCAGAGGCGCATGCGATCGTTTCCTTTGTGCGTAAGTTTTTCTCCGTAATCATACTGTTTCTCTCTTGTTATTATGGGCCATATCTTTCTCTCTTTTCTCTTTCTCTCATTGTTCTCTTAAACTTAATTGTATTGTAATTACTGTGTAGTTACCTGGTTAGTTAGTCTATGTTATATTGTAGTGCATGATTTGTATTTGTATTAATTCTTTTGCAAGTATATCATTCAAAATATATATATATTAGGCGTTGGACCCTATGCCCAGGTATCTGTGTATTTCTTATAGAGTTAAGTATTCTCAGAGCGTCGGTGACGCTCAAACTGCTTTTAAGCTAGTAAGATTATACTGTGTTGCTTTTACACCATATCACTACACAAAGGGTTTACTGCATAATACACTGTTTATGGTTTAGATATAAAGGTTTTACATTGTGAGCGTATGCGCCGCTGGTGATCTCCTCGTGGTCTCGAGCGGTCGCATCGCTACAGCAAATCATTACGGTATTCGGCAGCCAATAGCGTGCCTGCCAGTGATCTCTTGGCCGTGAGCGAACGTAACGCTTGAGCGTCTCGACCACGGCTAAGCGATTGTTACGCAACGTGCGTACCCTTACGGTACTTCATACGTAGTTAGCGTACAGTGTTCTTAGACCTCATAAAGGGTATTATATAAGATAAATAATCTGCTTTAACAGTGTCAACTCCTTACATAAAAGGTTTGACGACATAGGACAGCCGGCTGCTCAGCTTGTGCCTGTCCAAGCGTCTCACATGTCATCAGGGGCTCTAAAACGCCCGCTACCTCAGATGGCAGACACAGATGTTGACACGGATACCGACTCCAGTGTCGACGACGATGAGACTAGTGTACCTTCCAATAGGGCCACCCGTTACATGATTGAGGCAATGAAAAATGTATTACACATTTCTGATAATACCCCAGATACCACAAAAAAGGGTATTATGTTTGGTGACAGAAAACTACCAGTAGTTTTCCTGCATCTGAGGAATTGATATGAGGTGTGTGAGGAAGCGTGGACTTCCCCCGATAAGAAATTGATAATTTCTAAGCAGCGTACCCTTTTCCGCCAGAGGATAGGTCACGTTGGGAAATAACCCCTAGGGTAGATAAAGCGGTTACACGCTTATTAAAAAAGGTGGCACTACCGTCACGGATACGGCCGTCCTGAAGGACCTGCTGATAGAAAGCAGAAAACTACCCTTAAAGCTATATACACACACCTGGGCATTATATTGAGACCTGCTATTGCCTCGGCATGGATGTGCAATGCGGCAGCTGCGTGGTCAGATTCCCTGTCGGATAATATTTATACTATAGATAGGGACAATATTTTGCTGAAAATAGAGCATATAAAAGACGCTGTCTTATACATGCGTGATGCACAGAGGGATATTTGCCGACTGGCATCACTAATAAGCGCTATGTAAAACCATTGCCGCCAGACGGGGGTTATGGACTCGGCAATGGTCGGGCGATGCCGGTTCAAAACGGCACATGGAAGTTTGCCCTAGAAGGGGGTGGAACTGTTTGGGGATGGTCTTTCAGACCTCGTTTCCACAGCTACGGCTGGGAAATCAAAACTTTTGCCACAAGCTACCCCACAGCAAAAGTAAGCACTGTATTATCAGGTACAGTCCCTTCGGCCCCAGAAAAGTAGAGGGCTAGAGGCTCATCTTTTCTGCCAAGAGGAAAAGGTAGAGGGAAAAAGCTGCAGCACACAGCTAGTTCCCGGGAGCAGAAGTCCTCCCCTGCGTCCGGTAAGTCCACAGCATGACGCTGGGGCTGCTCAGGCGGACCCGGGTACGGTGGGGGCCCGTCTCAGAAATTTCAGCGCACAGTGGGCTTTCTCACAGGTGGATCTCTGGGTTCTTCAAACAGTATCTCAGAGGTACAGGCTGGAATTCGAGACGTCTCCCCCCCGCCGTTTCCTAAAATCTGCCTTACCGGCAACTCCCTCTGCCAGGGAGGCAGTGTTGGTGGCTATCCAAAAAAAACTGTATTCACAGCAAGTGATTATCAAGGTACCCCTCCTTCAACAGGAAAAGGGTTACTTTTCCACAATGTTTGTGGTAGCGAAACCGGACGGTTCGGTGAGACCCATCTTAACTTTAAAATCCTTGAACACATATAACAAAAGATTCAAGTTCAAGATGGAATCGCTCAGGGCGATTATTGCGATCCTGGACGAGGGGGATTACAGGGTCTCTCTGGACATCAAGGATACTTACCTGCATGTCCCCATTTACCCTCCTCACCAGGAGTACCTCAAGATTGTGGTACAGGACTGTCACTATCAGTTCCAGACGCTGCCGTTTGGATTATCCACGGCACCGAGGGTCTTTACCATGGGTAATGACCGAAATGATGATACTCCTTCGCAAGAAGGGAGTTTTAATTATCCCGTACTTGGACGATCTCCTGATAAAGGCGAGGTCCAAGGGAACAGTTGGTAAGGGGGTAGCACTTTCTCGGGAAGTGCTGCAACAGCAGGACTGGATTCTCGATTCCAAAGTCACAGCTGGTCCCGACGACACGTCTTCTGTTCCTGGGAATGATTCTGGAAACAGACCAGAAGAAAGTGTTTCTTCCAATGGAAAAAGCCGAGGAGTTGTCATCTCTAGTCAGAAACCTCCCAAGACCGGGACAGGTGTCGGTACATCAATGCACACGAGTCCTGGGAAAAATGGTAGCTTCGTACGAAGCAATTCCATTCGGAAAGTTCCACGCAAAGATTTTCCAGTGGGACCTGTTGGACAAATGGTCCGGGTCCCATCTCCAGATACAGCAGCGGATAGCCCGGTCGGCAAGAACCAGGGTGTCGCTGCGGTGGTGGCTGCAGATGGCTCATCTACTAGAGGGCCGCAGATTCGGAATACAGGACTGGGTCCTGGTGACCACGGATGCCAGCCTTCGGGGCTGGGGTGCAGTCACACAGGGAATAAAATTCCAAGGACTATGTCCAAACAGGAGTTTTTCACTTAACATAAATTTTCTGGAGATAAGAGCCATTTACAAGGCCCTAAGCAAAACAAGGCCCCTGCTTCACCAGCCGTACTGATCCAATCAGACAACATCACGGCGCTCGCCCATGTAAACAGGCAGGGCGGCACAAGAAGCAGGAGGGCGATGGCAGAAGCCACAGGGATTCCCCGTTGGGCGGAAAATCATGTGGTAGCACTGGCAGCAGTGTTCATTCCGGGAGTGGACAACTGGGAAGCAGACTTCCGCAGCAGACTCCACCCGGGAGAATAGGGACTTCATCCAGAAGTCTTCCAAATGCTGGTAAACCGTTGGGAAAGACCACAGGTGGACATGATGGCGTCCCGCCTCAATAAAAAAGATATTGCGCCAGGTCAAGGGAACCTCAGGCGATCGCTGTGGACGCTCTAGTGACACCGCGGGTGTACCAGTCGGTTTATGTGTTCCCTCCTCTCCCTCTCATACCCAAGGTACTGAGGATAATAAGAAAAAGAGGAGTAAGAACTATACTCATTGTTCCGGATTGGCCAAGAAGGGCTTGGTACCTGGAACTTCAGGAGATGATCTCAGAGGACCCATGGCCTCGGTCACTCAGACAGGATCTGCTGCAGCAGGGGCCCTGTCTGTTCAAAGACTTACCGCGGCTGCATTGACGGCATGGCGGTTGAACACCGGATCCTGAGTGAAAAAGGCATTCCGGAGGAAGTCATTCTTATCCTGATCAAAACCAGGAAGGATGTCAGCCTGAAGTTCAGACGTTGTAAGGGAGTGCTGCATATTCAGCCCCTTCTTTGTGCCCCAGTGGCACCATGGGATCTCAATGTGGTTTTGGAGTTCCTGGAATCACATTGGTTTGAGCCACTTAAAACCGTGGATTTGAAATATCTCACATGAAAAGTGGTCATGTGTTGGCTCTGGCTTCGGCCAGGCATGTGTCAGAATTGGCGGCTTTGTCATAAAAAAAGCCCTTACCTGACTTTCCATATGGATAGGGCAGAGTTGAGGACTCGTCCTCACTTTCTCCCGAAGGTGGTATCAGGTTTTCACTTGTACCAACCTATTGTGGTGCCTGCGGCTACTAGGGCCCTGGAGGATTCCAAGTTACTGGACGTAGTCAGGGCCCTGAAAAATTATATTTCCAGGACGGCTGGAGTCAGGAAAACTGACTAGCTGTTTATCCTAGATGCACTCAACAAGCTGGGTGCTCCTGCTTCTAAGCAGACTATAGCGCGCTGGATTTGTAGCACTATTCAGCTTGTGCATTCTGCGGTGGGACTACCGCAGCCTAAATCTCTAAAAGCCCATTCCACAAGGAAGGTGGGCTCATCTTGGGCGGCTGCCCGAGGGGTCTCGGCTTTACAACTTGGCCGAGCTGCTACTTGGTCAGGGGCAAACACGTTTGCAAAATTTTATAAATTTGATACCCTGGCTGAGGAGGACCTGGAGTTCTCTCATTCGGTGCTGCAGAGTCATCCGCACTCTCCCGCCCGTTTGGGAGCTTTGGTATAATCCCCATGGTCCTTACGGAGTCCCCAGCATCCACTTAGGACGTCAGAGAAAATAAGATTTTACTCACCGGTAAATCTATTTCTCGTAGTCCGTAGTGGATGCTGGGCGCCCATCCCAAGTGCGGATTGTCTGCAATACTTGTAAATAGTTATTGTTACACAAATCGGGTTGTTATTGCGAACCATCTATTCAGAGGTTCCATTGTTATCATACTGTTAACCGGGGTTCCTATCACGAGTTATACGGTGTGATTGGTGTGGCTGGTATGAGTCTTACCCGGGATTCAAAATCCTTCCTTATTGTGTCAGCTCTTCCGGGCACAGTGTCCTAACTGAGGCTTGGAGGAGGGTCATAGGGGGAGGAGCCAGTGCACACCAGATAGTCCTAAAGCTTTCTTTAGATGTGCCCAGTCTCTTGCGGAGCCGTCTATTCCCCATGGTCCTTACGGAGTCCCCAGCATCCACTACGGACTACGAGAAATAGATTTACCGGTGAGTAAAATCTTATTTTTTCCCCCATCTGAGGAATTAAATGAAGTGTGTGAAGAAGCGTGGGCTTCCCCCGATAAGAAACAGGTAATTTCTAAAAGGTTACTAATGACGTACCCTTTCCCGCCAGAGGATAGGTCACGTTGGGAAACATCCCCTAGGGTGGATAAAGCGCTCACACGCCTGTCAAAGAAGGTGGCACTACCGTCTCCGAATACGGCCGCCCTAAAGGAGCCTGCTGATAGAAAGCTGGAGGCTATCCTGAAGTCTGTATATACACACACAGGTATTATACTGAGACCAGCTATTGCTTCAGCATGGATGTGCAGTGCTGCAGCTGCGTGGTCAGATTCCCTGTCGGAAAATATTGATACCCTAGACAGGGACACTATATTGCTATCCATAGAGCATATAAAAGATGCAGTCTTATACATGAGAGATGCACAGAGGGATATTTGCCGGCTGGCATCTAAAATAAGTGCAATGTCCATTTCTGCCAGGAGAGGATTATGGACTCGGCAGTGGACGGGTGATGCAGATTCTAAAAGGCACATGGAAGTTTTGCCTTATAAGGGTGAGGAGTTGTTCGGGGATGGTCTCTCGGACCTCGTTTCCACAGCAACAGCTGGGAAGTCAGCATTTTTACCCCATGTTCCCTCACAGCCGAAGAAAGCACCGTATTATCAGGTACAGTCCTTTCGGCCCCATAAGGGCAAGCGGGTTAAAGGCGCGTCCTTTCTGCCCAGAGGCAGAGGTAGAGGAAAAAAGCTGTAGCATACAGCCAGTTCCCAGGAGCAAAAGTCCTCCCCCGCTTCCTCCAAGTCCACCGCATGACGCTGGGGCTCCACAGGCGGAGCCAGGTACGGTGGGGGCCCGTCTCAAAAACTTCAGCAATCAGTGGGCTCGCTCACGGGTGGATCCCTGGATCTTTCAAGTAGTATCTCAGGGGTACAAGCTGGAATTCGAGACGTCTCCCCCCCGCCGTTTCCTCAAATCTACCTTGCCAACAACTCCCTCAGGCAGGGAGGCTGTGCTAGAGGCAATACACAAGCTGTATTCCCAGCAGGTGATAGTCAAGGTGCCCCTCCTTCAACAAGGACGGGGTTACTATTCCACAATGTTTGTGGTACCGAAACCGGACGGTTCGGTGAGACCCATTTTAAATTTGAAATCCTTGAACACATATATAAAAAAAATCAAGTTCAAGATGGAATCGCTCAGGGCGGTTATTGCAAGCCTGGACGAGGGGGATTACATGGTATCACTGGACATCAAGGATGCTTACCTGCATGTCCCCATTTACCATCATCACCAGGAGTACCTCAGATTTGTGGTACAGGACTGTCATTACCAATTCCAGACGTTGCCGTTTGGTCTGTCCACGGCACCGAGGGTATTTACCAAGGTAATGGCCGAAATGATGATACTCCTTCGAAAAAAGGGAGTTTTAATTATCCCGTACTTGGACGATCTCCTGATAAAGGCGATGTCCAGTGAGCAGTTGTTGGTCGGGGTAGCACTATCTCGGGAGGTGCTACAACAGCACAGTTGGATTCTAAATATTCCAAAGTCACAGCTGGTCCCTACGACACGTCTACTGTTCCTGGGGATGGTTCTGGACACAGAACAGAAAAAAGTATTTCTCCCGGAGGAGAAAGCCAAGGAGCGGTCATCTCTAGTCAGAGGCCTCCTGAAACCAAAACAGGCGTCGGTGCATCACTGCACGCGAGTCCTGGGGAAAATGGTAGCTTCTTACGAGGCAATTCCATTCGGCAGGTTCCATGCAAGAACTTTTCAGTGGGACCTGTTGGACAAGTGGTCCGGATCGCATCTTCAGATGCATCGGTTGATAACCCTGTCTCCGAGGACCAGGGTATCTCTGCTGTGGTGGCTGCAAAGTGCTCATCTTCAAGAGGGCCGCAGATTCGGCATACAGGACTGGGTCCTGGTGACCACGGATGCCAGCCTTCGGGGCTGGGGGGCAGTCACACAGGGAAGAAACTTCCAAGGACTATGGTCAAGTCAGTAGACTTCCCTACACATAAATATTCTGGAGCTAAGGGCCATTTACAATGCCCTAAGTCAGGCAAAACCCCTGCTTCAAAACCAGCCGGTACTGATCCAGTCAGACAACATCACGGCAGTCGCCCATGTAAACCGACAGGGCGGCACAAGAAGCAGGATGGCGATGGCAGAAGCCACAAGGATTCTCCGATGGGCGGAGAATCACGTGTTAGCACTGTCAGCAGTGTTCATTCCGGGAGTGGACAACTGGGAAGCAGACTTCCTCAGCAGGCACGACCTACACCCGGGAGAGTGGGGACTTCATCCAGAAGTCTTCCAACTGATTGTAAACCGTTGGGAAAGGCCACAGGTGGACATGATGGCGTCACGCCTAAACAAAAAGCTAGAAAGATATTGCGCCAGGTCAAGAGACCCTCAGGCGATAGCTGTGGACGCTCTAGTGACACCGTGGGTGTACCGGTCGGTTTATGTGTTCCCTCCTCTTCCTCTCATTCCCAAGGTACTGAGGATAATAAGGAGAAGAGGAGTAAGAACTATACTCATTGTTCCGGATTGGCCAAGAAGAGCTTGGTACCCGGAACTTCAAGAAATGATCTCAGAGGACCCATGGCCTCTGCCGCTCAGACAGGACCTGCTGCAGCAGGGGCCCTGTCTGTTCCAAGACTTACCGCGGCTGCGTTTGACGGCATGGCGGTTGAACACCGGATCCTGAAGGAAAAGGGCATTCCAGAGGAAGTCATTTCTACGCTGATTAAAGCTAGGAAAGTAGTGACCGCGAACCATTATCACCGCATTTGGCAAAAATATGTTGCGTGGTGTGAGGCCAGGAAGGCCCCAACGGAGGAATTTCAGCTGGGCCGTTTTCTGCACTTCCTACAGTCAGGGGTGACTATGGGCCTAAAATTGGGTTCCATTAGGGTCCAGATTTCGGCTCTATTGATTTTCTTCCAGAAAGAACTGGCTTCACTACCTGAAGTTCAGACTTTTGTTAAGGGAGTGCTGCATATTCAGCCCCCTTTTGTGCCTCCAGTGGCACCTTGGGATCTCAACGTGGTGTTGGATTTCCTAAAGTCACATTGGTTTGAGCCACTTAAAACCGTGGAATTAAAATATCTCACGTGGAAGGTGGTCATGCTGTTAGCCTTGGCTTCGGCCAGGCATGTGTCAGAATTGGCGGCTTTGTCATGTAAAAGCCCTTATCTAATTTTCCATATGAATAGGGCAGAATTGAGGACTCGTCCCCAGTTTCTCCCTAAGGTGGTATCAGCTTTTCATTTGTACCAACCTATCGTGGTGCCTGCGGCTACTAAAGCCTTGGAGGCTTCCAAGTTGTTGGACGTAGTCAGGGCCCTGAAAATTTATGTTTCCAGGACAGCTAGTGTCAGAAAAACTAACTCGTTGTTTATCCTGTATGCACCCAACAAGCTGGGTGCTCCTGCTTCAAAGCAGTCTATTGCTCGCTGGATCTGTAGTACGATTCAGCTTGCTCATTCTGCGGCTGGACTGCCGCATCCTAAATCAGTGAAAGCCCATTCCACGAGGAAGGTGGGCTCTTCTTGGGCGGCTGCCCGAGGGGTCTCGGCTCTACAACTTTGCAGAGCAGCTACTTGGTCGGGGTCAAACACATTTGCTAAATTCTACAAGTTTGATACCCTGGCTGAGGAGGACCTAGAGTTTGCCCATTCGGTGCTGCAGAGTCATCCGCACTCTCCCGCCCGTTTGGGAGCTTTGGTATAATCCCCATGGTGCTTACGGAGTCCCAGCATCCACTTAGGACGTCAGAGAAAATAAGATTTTACTCACCGGTAAATCTATTTCTCGTAGTCCGTAGTGGATGCTGGGCGCCCATCCCAAGTGCGGATTGTCTGCAATACTTGTATATAGTTATTGTTTAACTAAAGGGTTATTGTTGAGCCATCTGTTAAGAGGCTCAGTTATTGTTCATACTGTTAACTGGGTATAGTATCACGAGTTATACGGTGTGATTGGTGTGGCTGGTATGAGTCTTACCCGGGATTCAAAATCCTTCCTTATTGTGTCAGCTCTTCCGGGCACAGTATCCTAACTGAGGTCTGGAGGAGGGTCATAGAGGGAGGAGCCAGTGCACACCAGGTAGTCCTAAAGCTTTCTTTAGTTGTGCCCAGTCTCCTGCGGAGCCGCTATTCCCCATGGTCCTTACGGAGTCCCAGCATCCACTACAGACTACGAGAAATAGATTTACCGGTGAGTAAAATCTTATTTTCTCTTCCATTAGTACCATGGGGATTGACCAAACTTCAGGTCCTCAGCGGCCGAAGTATCGAACTTGTAGAACCTTGCAAACGTGTACGACCCAGACCAAGTAGCCGCTCTGCAAAGCTGTAAAGCCGAGACACCCTGGGCACCAGACTAGGAAGAACCAACTATATGAGTACAGTGGGCCTTAACAGACGTAGGACATGGCAATCCTGCCGTAGAATACGCAGGCTGGATAGTGAACCTGATCCAGCGAGAGATCGTCTGCTTAGAAGCAGGACACCCACGTTTGTTGGGATAATACAGGACAAACAGAGAGTCCGATGTTCTGTGACGATCAGTCCTCTTAACATAGATTTACAGAGCCCTTACAACATCCAAGGACTTTGAAGTAATTGAGGAGTCAGTAGCAACTGGCACCACAATATGTTGGAACTGCTGATGTGTCCGGAGTTCTGCTCTGTCTTCATGGAAGATCAAGTAGGGACTCTTACAAGACAAAGCCCCCAACTCTGACACACGTCTAGCAGAAGCTAAGGCCGACAGAGTGACAGCCTTCCATGTGAGAAATTTGACCTCAACCTCCTGTAGAGTCTCGAACCAATCCGATTGGAGGAACTGTAACACCACGTTAAGATCCCAGGGTGCCGTAGAAAAGTCTGAACCTCAGGGAGGGAAGCCAACTGTTTCTGGAACAAAATGGATAGGGCCGAAATCTCGACCTTTACAGAGCCCACCCTCAGGCCCATATCCACACCTGCTTGCAGGAAGAGGAGAAACCATCCCAGTTGAAACTTCTCCGTAGGAAACTTCTTGGACTCCTAGATACATATTTTTCCAAATACGATGGTAATGTTTAGACATTTCTCCTTTCCTAGCCTGTATCAGGGTAGGAATAACCTTGTTCGGAATGCCCTTCTGAGCTAATATCTGACGTTCAACCTCCATGCCGTCAAACGTAGCCGCGGTAAGTCTTGATAGGCGAACGGCCCCTGTTGCAGCAGGTCCTCCCGAAAAGGAAGAGGCCATGGCTCTTCTAGCAGTAGATCCAGAAGATTCACGCACCAAGCCCTTCCTGTCTAGTCCGGAGCAATGAAGATTGCCTGAAATCTTGTTCTCCTTATGAGTTTTAGAACTCTTGGAAAGAATGGAAGTGGAGGAAACACGTACACCGACTGGAACATCCACGGAGTCACTAGGGCGTCCACCGCCACGGCTTGCAGGTCCCTCGACTTGGAACAATACAGCGAAGCTTCTTGTTGAGACGAGAGGCCATCATGTCTATTTGAGGTACACCCAAAAGATATGTTACCTCCGTGAACACCTCCGGATGGAGTGCTCACTCTCCTGGATGGAGATCGTGTCTGCTGAGGAAGTCCGCTTCCCAGTTGTCTACTCCTGGAATGAAGATTGCTGACAGCACCAACGCGTGTTTTTCTGCCCAGAGGATGATTCTTGTTACCTCTGACATTGCAGCTCTGCTCTTCATTCCGCCCTGTCGGTTCATGTAAGCCACTGTTGTTACATTGTCCGACTGCACTTGAATGGCTCGATTTCGCAGAAGATGGGCCGCTTGGAGAAGACCTTTGTATACGGCTCTTAGTTCCAGAATGTTTATTGGAAGGCTGGATTCCAGGCTTGACCACCGTCCTTGGAAGGTTTCCCCCTGAGTGACTGTGCCTCAGCCCTGGAGACTTGCATCCATGGTTAGTAGGACCCAGTCCTGAATCCCGCACCTGCGGCCTTCCAGAAGGTGAGGTAGTTGCAGCCACCAGAGGAGTGAAATTCTGGCTTTCTGTGACAGACGTATTCTCTGGTGCATGTGTAGATGAGAATCCGACCACTTGTCCAGGAGATCCAGTTGAAAGGGCCGAGCTTGAAACCTTTCGTACTGTAGCTCCTCGTAAGATGCCACCATCTTCCCCAGAAGGCGAATGCATTGATGAGCCGAAACCTGGGCTGGCTTCAGGACATCCCGGACCATTGTTTGTAACACCAACACTTTCTCCTCTGGGAGAAACACCCTCTGCGCTTCCGTGTCGAGGATCATTCCCAGAAAAGACAACCTCCTGGTCTGCTCCAAATGTGATTTTTGGAAGATTTAGGATCCAACCATGTTCCCTGAGCAGATGAGTCGTGAGAACAATGGACTGCAACAACTTCTCCCTGGATGATGCCTTAGCAGCAGATCGTCCAGATATGGGATTATGTTCACCCCCTGTTTGCGGAGGGGAACCATCATCTCTGCCATCACCTTGGTGAACACCCTCGGTGCTGTGGAGAGCCCGAATGGCAGTGCCTGGAATTGATAGTGACTGTCTAACAGTGCAAATCGGAGATAAGCCTGTTGAGACGGCCAAATCGGAATGTGGAGGTACGCATCCTTGATATCCAGGGATACCAGAAACTCTCCCTCCTCCAGACCTGCAATCACTGCTCTGAGAGACTCCATTTTGAATTTGAACACCCTCAGGTAAGGGTTCAACGATTTCAAGTTCAAATTGGTCTGACCGAACCATCCGGTTTCGGTACCACGAAAAAGGTCTGAATAACCTGTGACTTTTCCAACTGTAGGATGGCTTCCTGTAGGATAGCCCTGTCTGTCAGCAAAGCTGGCAAGCCTGATTTGAAGAATCGGTGAGGCGGGAGTTCTCGAAACTCCAGTCTGTACCCCTGGGACACGATGTCTTGTACCCAGGGATCCAGGTCAGACGACACCCAGACGTGTCTAAAATGTCTGAGTCTCGCACCCACCAGCTCGTCCTCCAGGCTTTGATGTCCACCGTCATGCTAAGGATTTTGAAGCAGGTCTATGGTCCCGGGAGCCTGCGGGAGCAGGCTTTTTGGATTTTGCCCGACCACCTCTAAAGAAAGTGGTAGGAGGCTTGGACTTCTTTGCCGTAGCGGTCCGAAAGGACTGCGGCACAGCTGAAGAAAATGGTTTCTTCGTAGAAGGTATAGCAGAGGGAAGGAACGGTGACTTACCCGCGGTTTCCATGGAAATCCATGCATCCAACGCTTCCCCAAATAGAGCCTGACCTGTGTAGGGTAGGTTCTCCACACTTCTCCTGGATTCCGCGTCTGCAGACCATTGGCATAGCCAGAGTCCCCTGTGGGCTGAGACCGACATGGAAGATATCCGTGCAGTTAGCGTCCCCAGGTCCTACATGGATTCCACCATGAACCCCGCAGAATCCTGTATGTTACGTAAAAACAATTCAATGTCACTTCTATCCATTGTATCCAAATCCTCTAGTAATGTGCCTGACCACTTTACTATGGCATTAGAAATCCATGCACAGGCAATAGTGGGCCTTAACGCCGCTCCCGAAGCAGTGCAAATGGATTTGAGCGTAGTGTCAATCTTACGATCAGCCGATTCTTTCAACGCGGTAGATCCAGGGACAGGTAAAACCACCTTTTTAGACAGTCTGGAGACAGATGCGTCCACAATGGGTGGGTTTTGCCATTTTTTCCTATCTTCCTCAGGGAAGGGAAAAGCAACCAGAACCCTTTTTGGGATCTGGAATTTTTTCTCTGGGTTTTCCCAGGATTTTTCAAATATAGTGTTTAATTCTTTAGACGCAGGGAAGGTTAGCGAGGCTTTCTTATTGTCAGTGAAGTAAGTCTCCTCAACCTGCTCAGGTGTGGTGTCATTAATATTTAACACATCTCTAATGGCCTCAATCATGAGCTGCACCCCCTTAGCAAGGGATGCCACCCCCCTCAGCACCTTCCCAACTCCGTCTGCAGTATCAGAATCGGTATCCGTGTCATCTTGCATGATTTGGGCAAGTGCATGTTTCTATGGGAACATGCTAGCATATCTAAAAAATGTATCCTCTGTGTCATTCCAGATCAAGAACAAATCATCAATCAAACAATTGAAATGTAAGATACTGTAACCAAAATCAGGCAATATACAGATGTGTCCTCACACATCTTGGCTAAAAACTACAGCATGGCGTGGCGTTGCCGCAATGCATATGCATCGCAGGAATTTGCACTTCCACCAGCCCTTTGCTCTGCTACTAACCACGCACCCGTGAATGCCGCCGTGCAAAATCACATGTAACAAATGTTAGCGGGAGCATATCATCCCACTGCGCGTGCCAATATAGTGCCGCTGATTCCTCCTCCCTGTGCATGGTAGCAGGACCGTCCTCTTCCTGCTGCCTGCTTACTTTAGCGGGTGTGCGCGCGCTAATGCCAGGCTGTGCCAGGAATCTTTGCCTGCGATTTGACACCCTGACACTGTACTGTGGAGCAATGGAAACGTGTTCTATGGAGTGGTGAATCACGCGTTTCCGGGAGTTACATGAGTGAGTCTGGGTTTGGCGGATGCCAGGAGAACGTTACTTGCCTGACTGCATTATGCCAACTGTGAACTAGGAAGGATAATGGTATTGGGGCTGTTTTTCAGGGTTTGGGCTAAATTGAGGGTAGTTGTGCATATACTGTACAAAAATACTCATATGGTAAAACATGTACTTTTAGGAGACATATAAATAAGGATTTAAAAAAAGAAAAAGAATCACCATAAACATATCCAAGAGACTTTAGATTTTTGCATAGAATATCCTCCGAGCCTTCTTGGTATCCTGCATTGAATTTGTAACAAGATAGCCTCACTTTCCACAGTGCACTTTGCAGAGCACATGTTAGACGGGCATAGAGTCAAACAGACAGTAGTGTAGTAATTCTTTTAAAACAAATTATTTAAATTACATATTGCATTTACAACATAAAATAGAAAGCAGGCATGATAATTTGAGTTTGGCGGATGCTGGAAGAACATTACGAGCCTGACTGCATTATGCCAACTGTGAAGTAAGAGGGATAATGGTATGGGGCTGTTTTTCAGGGTTTGGGCTAGGCCACTTATCTCCAGTAAAGAGCAATCTTAATGCTTCAGCATACCAAGATATTTTGGACAATGCTATGCTTCATGGCAACAGTTTCTATTCCAACATGACTGTACCCCAGTGCACAAAGCAAGGACTATAAAGACATGATTTGGTGAGTTTGATGTCAAAGAACTTAACTGGCCTGCACAGAGCTCTGACCTCAACCTCATCAAGCACCTTTGAGATGTATTTGTAACGGAGATTGTTATCCAGGCCTTCTAGTCCAGCATCAGGGCCTGACCTCATAAATGCTCTACAGAATGAATGAGCACAAATTCACACAGAAACACTCCAAAATCTTGTGGAAAGCCTTCCAAGAATAGTGGAAGCTGTTAGAGCTGCTAAAGGAGGCCAACTCCATATTAAAGTATATGTATTCGAATATAATGTTATTACAGTCCCTGTTGGGGACCCTAATGCTATCCAAGAGTCTACAGTGCGTGCGCAGATCTCCAGAAAAAATGTTGCGGTAGCCATTTTCCAAGTGATATCTCTACTGCGTATGTGCGAAACACCAGGAAAATGGTGCTGCGCCATTTTCCCAGTGATTTTGGCAGCACTGCTGCAGCACCGCGGGACTCTGGAGGGTAAGTATAAAAAATAATGGGTGGAGGGTGTGCGGCGTGGGCCCCCCCGGATCAAGGGGACCCATGTGCACCGCACACACTGCACCCATTATAAATATGCCAGTGGGAAGATACCAGTATGTGCTAATAAAGGAGCTAATAGTAAATGTTACTATATTGTTCTAATTTCTTCCCCTTCCACCAAAAAAGGTTTTCCCCAGCAGGGTCCACAGGTTATCCACAGGATAACATTAAGATATGATGAAGCGACAGCGGATTTGCACCAATCGATCAAAGCTTTTCGGCCTCCCAGCATGCAATGGGCCTGTCCATATATCCCCGCCTCCTGGCTCAGGCAAATCAGTTTTTTATTTGGTGCGGCAGAAGCTGGACCATAGTCAATGGGCTGCTGGTTTTTAGCAGCCATAAGCTTTCTTATTTTATTTTTATTGTCTTACTATTTTTTGAGTGATCTTTCTAAAAAGTGTCTTATACGTACCTTAGAAAGAGTCGCTCCAACATTTCCCCACCGGGTCGCGACAACGCTTACCCACGAGTACAGTGCTGTTTCGGCGGGCGTCTGTGTCGGATAAACTAGCAGGTCCAGCAGACGTTACCAGGCTGTGGCCAGGGCACGGGGAAAAGGTAAGGCATCGGTTCCGCTTAGAGGGGGAATATGAATACAGCCGCACTGCTTTGGGAGGAGACTACCAAACAGTTGCTGATGCGGCTGCCACCTAGGGTGCACCAGCACTAGCCCTTAGGATCATAGGCTCCAGGAGTAGTATGAGGCCGCAATCCCTAGGGTTGATGTCAGCAGTGGGGAGTCAGACGCCCTTCCCCCCGGTTCATGACCAGTTTCCTCCGAGTCTCCCGCCATGAACTGTTTTCCCGCTTCCGTCTGAGATGCTGTGTACTGAGTGACCCAATCGCAGCATAGGCGGCTGTGTGACTGGTGTGTCAGTGTTCACTTGGGCATCTGTGTTCACTATAGGTTCTGTCAAAGTCAGAAAAATATCACGCTACACACTGCCATATTTGCACCTCATGCGAGTGCCTGTTGCATGTTCATGAGCCCTGCCATGCGTGCGCATACTCGCCGCTGCGGGCACCCGCAGGCGCGCGGTGTGCGCATTTACGGTAAAGTTTATGTGCGTCTAGCGGGCGACTCGTTCGTTACATATTTTAACTATATAATGTATTTTGTAGATCATGGTCCCCTTGATAGATTCTGAAAGTTTAGTTAAAATAGCATGTTCATGGACAAAGAGATACCTCTTTGTTTGATACGAAGGGTCAGACATGGGTCATACAGTGGTGTTTAGTATCCATCGGAAGAGTATTTAATTAGCAATATTCCGGTGTTGGTTTGAAGCAGATTAATCGCTCGTGCGAATAGTTATGGACATAAGAAGTTTATGTCCATTTACTATTATTTGCACTTACTTATCCATGCGGCGGGAAACCTAGTTTCCCACCCACCTGAGCAGTTGGAAATGGTCTCAGCCCACCTGTATGAATCAACCTATGACCTTTTGTTATAATACGAAGACGAATTCCTGTGTCCAATGAACAATGAGATTGTAGGGACCATTGAATTGTATTGTGTGTGGGGCATAAATAGACAAGCCGACCATATCCAGCTCACTCTCTTCAACGGTTCTCATTGCTGATAATCGGGAGCTGGATATCGAGGCGCATGCGATCGTTCCCCTTGTGCGTAAGTTTTCTCCGCAATCATATTGTCTTTCTAGTTATTATGAGCCATATCTCTCTCTCTCTTCTCTTTCTCTCTCGTTTCTCTTATATAGTTATTGTATTGATGTTGTATTTCATGTGTAGTTATCTGGTTAGGTAGTCAATGTTATATTGGTAGTGTATGACTTGTATTGTATTATTCTTTTGAACGTTCATTCATTTCCTTAAAAGGCGTTAGACCCTTAGACCGGTATTGTGTGTTCATTATATTGCAGTGGGTAATAGGAGCGTCTCTATCGCTCAAACAGCTTTAGTGTAAACCCGCTTACACAGTGTTGCATTCTCATCTTATCACTACACTAAGGTTTTACTGCATATTACATTGTTTATGGTTTAGGCAGAAAGGTTTTACACTGTGAGCGTCTGCGCCGCTGGTGATCTCCTCGTGGTCCCGAGCGTTCGCTACGCTATAGCGAACCATTGCGTTAGTCGGCAGCCAATAGCGTGCCTGTCTGTGATCTCTTGGCCGTGAGCGAACGTGGCGCTTGAGCGTCTCGACTACGGCTAAGCGATTGTTACGCAACGTGCGTACCCTTACGGTATTCCGTACGCCAATAGCGTACAGTGTTCTTAGACCTCTTAAAGGGTTTTAAGTAAGATAAATATTTAGTTTTGTCAGTTCACGGAGCGGTGGTGTACACTAAGAGCGTCTGGATCCACTAAGCGTTCGCAAACGTATTGAACGATCCTGGAAGCGGGGTACGTCTCGCTGTATCCCACTCTACTGAGTATGGGTTTTACAACACTAAGTCTCTATCTACCTTTTGAGTACGAATAGTTGGATAAGTGCATAATGCATACGAGTCTGATAATATTACTGTAATTTTTTTTTGCTATGCGTCTGAATACGGTTAAAACATTTATAAAGAAATGCAGTAATATGTTTCTCCTACAGAAATGCAGTAATACGTTTCTCCTACATACTTGAAATGCATCTGTAGTTGATTATGTGCTCATATTGCTTATTATACTTGTATAACATGTGACTGACTGCTAGTGTGATTGCTGACTTTACTATAATTCTGTCAGTTTTTTTCTATCTATTCCGATCCTCAATGCTGGTGTATAGCAGGATAGGGTCGGATTGTATGTCACTTTAACGAGTCTTAAAGTGATTACAGTCACAAATTGTGTAGTACACTGTGTAATTCAGGGGTGGGCAATTATTTCAGCTGGGGGGCCGCTGAACACTTCCAGTGACTATTCGAGGGCCACACACAAAATATCTTGTATATACAATACCTATCACAAAAATGATGTAAGATTTTTATTAAAAATATTTTTATTATACAAGGGCAAACAGAATAAGAAAATTAACACTGATACAATATAGAAAACAGTAAATGTCTAGGTAGGAGTGCAAGGAACAGAAATGGAGGAAGAGGAGGAGAAGAGAGAAAACCAGGGGCAGTAGAATAGCAAACACTCAAGCAACACTCAACACTCAAGCAAATCACTCATTCATATAATCAAAGTGAGCAGCAGTTTAAAAAAAAAAAGAATAACAATCAAAAGTGGAATTAACAATTACATAAAAGAGTCGGTGAGATGATTGAAAACTCTGATGTGCATTAACCAGAGAAGTGAAGTCAGGCATCATCTCTGTTGTCGCAATCCAGAGCACAGCTGCAAGGTGCTCATCATTCATGGAAGATCTGTGTTTTGACTTGTTGAATTTCATCACAGAAAATGCCTGCTCACATAGGTAGGTTGAACCAAATAGCACAAGCATCTTCCGGGCATGAGCCTTGATCTTTTGAAAGTTTTGACCATTAAGAGAGGCATAAAACCATGGAAGAGTGTCACAACTGAGGGCTGGTGGAAGTAACTGGAAGCCTCAGTTGAAGGGGCTGAGGGGTACCGGATTTTAGGAGGAGTGAGTGGACTCCTAGACATGTGTTAGTAGCAGTAAGTGCCCGAAGGCGTGACCACGACAACTGGAGTATCTTTGAGGATGTTTATTAAATAAAAGTCATATAAGGTGCAATGAAACAAATAAAAGTCACAGGTAAATATAATACAGCTGGTTAGGACCAGCAGTCCGGAATGAGCGTGAAAGTTCGGTATAACACTTGGGAACCCAGGTGAGGTATAGCATGAAGCTGGGAATAGCAGGTGAACTGTAAATAATACTGTGGTGCTCAGGTAAATTATAAATAAAGCTAGGGTTCGTAGAAAGATTGTAAGCAAAGCTGGGGTTCGCAGAAGAACTGTAGAAGAAGCTGGGGTTCGCTGGAAAACTGTAGGAGAAACGGGTTCGCTGGAGAACTGTAGAAGAAGCTTGGGTTCGCTGGAAAACTAGGAGAAACGGGTTCGCTGAAAAACTAGGAGAAACTGGGGTTTGCTGGAGAACTGTAGAAGAAGCTGAGGTTCGCTGGGAGACAAAGGGTAACTGGAGAGTGGCTACTGGAAAGCCGGAGCATAACCCTTTAGTTAGGACTGGGTGCGGGAGCAAGATGACAGGCTGCACCACAGGGCTTAAACACTGGAGAGCTGGAAAACACCGCAAGGGGAAATCACCGGGGAGTCCGGCTGAACTGCAGGAGAAGTCCACAGTGAACCGCACACTGTATTCACAGCTATAGACAATGGAAGCACTGACAATCTTCTGAAACAGGATATTTATACCTGCTGCATAGCAGGGATTGGTCTGGCAACTATGACATGCCTCCGGCAGCAAGATGGCTGCGCCCATTAGCAGAACCAGAAGGGGAACTAAGTACTGTGAAGCATGAGTACAAACAACACAGCCAGACTCCACACGCCCAGACGCGCACAGCGGCCACAGGGATGGAAGTGGCGGCCGGGACCCACCAAGGACGCGCATCCAGCAGAGAACCACAGGCGCGGCAATGACGGCCGCGACGGAGCTGAGAGCGCCGCACTACCGTGAGTACATTTACTGAGGAGGCCGCTGACACCAGCGCAGTAGGCAGTAACCATAACCATAGTTAAAGCCCAGCCCTGGCTCGCTGAGCCAGCCTCAGGAGACATTTGACAGGTAGAAAACGATGTTTCAGTACCCGGATCGCGACAGCAACACCCCCTCCCCTTTAGGAGTGAACGCAGGACACTTCTTATGTTTTCATGGAAATTTGGAGTGGAATTTCTGGACCAACTTAGGAGCATAAACATCAGAAGCATTCGTCCAGGAACGTTCCTCAGGACCATATTCCTTCCAATCTATCAAATACTGTAGATGACCATATCTGATAACAGAATCCAGTATCTGGGCGACCATGTACTCAACACCCCGTTGAGTTTGGACCTTGGGAGCAGAGGGTAACACAGAATGAAAACGATTCAAAATCACTGGTTTGAGGAGAGAAACATGGAACGTTTTAGGAACTTTCAAGAACGGAGGTAGATGGAGTTTGTAAGCCACTGGGTTGACAACTTGCTCAATTAAGAAAGGGCCGATATAACGGGGAGCTAATTTCATACTTGGAACCCTCAGTTGTATATTCTTCGTGGAAAGCCAAACACGGTCACCAATTTTTAGGGCAGGGATTGCCCTACGCTTCTTATCTGAAAATCTTTTGTACCTGGAGGATGCTTTTAAAAGGGCTGCACGAACAGTCTTCCAGTTATTAGAAAACTGTCGAATCGTGATGTCAGCTGCAGGTACAGATGTTGCTGGAAGCGGCTGGAACTCAGGAACTTTTGGATGAAACCCATAATTGGTGAGGAATGGCGTGGAGGAAGACTAAGAATGGTACTGATTATTATGACAGAATTCGGCCCACAGGAGAAGTTGAACCCAATCGTCCTGGGAAGAGGATACATAGAGAGGGAGGAAAGCCTCCAAGTCTTGATTCATCCTCTCAGTCTACCCATTGGTTTGAGGATGATAGGCTGTAGAGAATTTTAACTTGACTTGGAGCGCTTGACAGAGGCTTCGCCAGAACTTGGCCACAAACTGAACACCTCTATCAGAGATTATCTCCTCAGGAAGAACATGTAGTTTGAAGATCTCTTGAATAAAAACTTGTGCCAACTTAGGAGCTGATAGAAGACCGGTGAGAGGAATGAAATGAACCATCTTGGTGAACTGGTCAACTACCACCCAGATGGTATTGAATTTATTGCACATAGGGAGATCCATGACGAAATCCATCGAGAGATGAGTCCACGGACGATGAGGAACAGACAAAGGAACCAGTTGCCCAGCGGGTGAATGGCGAGGTACTTTGTGTTGGGCACATTTCGAGCAGGAGGCCACAAATGCAGTAATGTCCTTCTTCAGGGTCGGCCACCAGTATGATCTGGAAACAAATTCTAAGGTCTTGCGTATGCAAAGCGAGAGGAATGTGCCCAATGCAAGAGCTTCCTTCTGAGAGCTGGCTTAACAAAACTTTTCCCTGGCGGGGGCATAGAGTCCATCCTCACTGTGGAGAACGCCACTGGATCAATGATATAATGCTTGTCAGTAGACTCAGACTCATTTTCTTGCTCCCAGGAGCGGGAAAGGGCATCAGCCTTACGATTTTGTGACCCTGGACAAAACTGCAACTTGAAATCAAATCTGGAAAAGAAAAGTGCCCTCCTGGCTTGGCGAGGGTTAAGACATTGAGCGCCTTTCAGATACAGGAGGTTTTTATGATCCGTCATAATAGTAATGGGATGAGAAGCTCCCTCCAACAGGTACCTCCACTCTTCCAAAGAGATGGCATAGATGCGCTCTGCAGGAGAGAACTTTCGTGAGAAGAAGCCACAGGGATGTAGATGACCATCATTAGCTCTTTGAGACAGTACTGCGCCCACTCCAACCGAAGAGGCGTCCACCTCAAGGATGAAGGGCGAGTTGGTATCTGGCTGTTTCAAAACCGGAGCATTGATGAATCTTTGTTTTAACAAATGAAATGTTCGGGAAGCTTCCTCTGGCCATTTGGAAGGATTGGCACCCTTTTTGGTAAGAGCCGTGATAGGCGCTACAATAGTGGAAAAGTCTAGAATAAATTTCCTGTAGTAATTAGCAAACCCTAGGAACCTTTGGATGCCCTTGAGGTTTACAGGAATCGAGCAATCTTGGATCGCTTGAAGTTTCTCGGGGTCCATCTCCAGGCCGGAACCGTATACAATATACCCCAGGAACGGAATGGATTTAACTTCAAAGACGCACTTTTCCAGTTTGCAATATAGATGATTGGTACGGAGACAGGACAAGACCTCTTTCACCCAGAACCAATGTTCCTCCAAATCATTCGCAAAGATAAGGATATCATCGAGATAAACCACAACGTGACGATAAAGGATGTCTCTGAAGATTTCATTCACGAAGTGTTGGAATACCGCTGGAGCGTTGCTGAGTCCGAAAGGCATGACAAGGTACTCGTAATGTCTGTCACGGGTGTTAAAAGCGGTATTCCACTCGTCACCCTTTCGGATACGGATGAGATTATAAGCACCCCTCAGATCTAACTTTGTGAAGATAGTGGCTCCACTGATGCAGTCAAACAGCTCGGTGATAAGCGGCAGAGGGTATCGATTTTTCACTGTGATGTCATTCAGACCCCGGTAGTCAATGCAAGGTCGCAGGCCACCATCTTTCTTCACGAAGAAGCCTGCGCCAGCTGGAGAAGAAGAAGGCCGGATGAACCCTTTAGCCAGATTTTGCTTGATATACTCCTCCATGGAGTGGGTCTCAGGCAACGACAGAGGATAGGTACGTCCACGAGGAGGAGTCTTCCCAGGAATGAGATCGATAGGGCAATCCCATTCCCCATGAGGAGGAAGAATATCAGCTGAAGACTTGCTGAATACATCAGTGAAATCTTGATATGGAGAAGGTGGAACATCAGGAGACTTAGAGGAGGACTTGCAAACTGGAAGCACTTTCTGTAGACATGTCTTGGAACAGGAAGGACCCCATGCCAGGATATTGGTCATCTTCCAATCAATTTGGGGATTATGCAGGCGAAGCCATGGGAGGCCTAGAACTACAGGATGAGTGGCCCTTGGGATTACCAGGAAGGAAATCAACCCGGTGTGCAGGACCCCTACCTTCAGATGGATATGTAGGGTCTTGGAGGTAATCACCGCATCAGGAATCCTACTGCCGTCCACGGCAGTTAAAGAAATTGGAGATAAAAGTCTCTCAGTGGGTAGAGACCACTACTTAACGAACCTTTCAGTAATAAAGTTTCCGGCTGCTCCAGAATCCAATAAGGCGATAAGATTCTTGGTACGCTGAGCCATGTGAAGAGAAACTGAAAGGTTGCAGTCGCTTGAAGGCGGAGATGCATACATTACTCCTAGCCGACCCTCTCCTTGGCGGGCTAGGATTTGGAGTTTTCCGGACGCTCGGGACAGGCATTAAAGAGGTGGGAAGGAGCAGCACAGTACAGGCACAGGCGGTTGGACAAATGTCTTCTACGCTCTGCTGGAGACAACCTTGAATGGCCTGTCTGCATAGTTTCATCTTTAGATGGAGACGGCTGACGAGGAGGAGGAGCAGAAGAAGTCTTATGAACTGTTGATCTGCCTCGCTCCATAGCCCTTTCACGGAACCGTAGGTCAACTTTAATGCAGAGCAAAATAAGTTCATTCAGTTTCGAGGGCAAGTCTCTAGTGGCGAGTTCATCTTTAATACGTTCAGACAAACCTTGCCAGAATGCTGCATAAAGGGCTTCCTCTTTCCAGGAGACTTCGGATGCCAATGTCTGAAATTGTACTATATACTGGCCAACAGTTCTTGTCCCTTGACGCAGCCGAAGGATCTCAAAAGAAGCTGACGACACTCAACCTGGCTCATCAAAAATTTGTCTGAATGTTGCCACGAAGTCAGAGTAGAATGACAGCAGGGAATCTGATCTTTCCCAAAGGGGCGATGCCCAGTCGAGAGTGGAACCACTGACTAAGGAGATGATATACGCCACTTTAGTGCGGTCTGTAGGAAAACTGCTGGGCTGCAACTCAAAGTGGATCTCGCATTGGTTTAGGAAACCCCTGCAGGCTTTTCGGAGATCCATCATATTTGGCGGGTGTTGGCAAGTGGAGACGTGGAGGAGAATTGGGTATGGTGGGTGGGGATACCACCGGAGCTACTACTGTCAGCATACTGGACGCCCCTGACCCACGGAGGGTAGCTTGATTTTCATCCAGTCGGGAGGAGAGGTCCTGGAGACTTCGGATAACATGGCCCTGTGCAGCCTCCTGATGTTCGAGACGGGCTGCTAGTTCTTGCATGGGCCTGGTCCCTTGGACTTGATCTCCGACCGGATCCATTAGGTCAGTGCTTACTGTCACAACTGAGGGCTGGTGGAGGTAACTGGAATCCTCAGTTGAAGGAGCTGACGGGTACCGGAATTTAGGAGGAGTGAGTGGACTCCTAGACATGTGTTAGACAGTAGCAGTAAGTGCCCGAAGGCGTGACCACGACAACTGGAGTATCTTTGAGGATGTTTATTAAATAAAAGTCATATAAGGTGCAATGAAACAAATATAAGTCACAGGTGAATATAATACAGCTGGTTAGGACCAGCAGTCCGGAATGAGCGTGAAAGTTCGGTATAACACTTGGGAACCCAGGTGAGGTATAACGTGAAGCTGGGAATAGCAGGTGAACTGTAAATAATACTGTGGTGCTCAGGTAAATTATAAATTAAGCTAGGGTTCGTAGAAAGATTGTAAGCGAAGCTGGGGTTCGCAGAACTGTAGAAGAAGCAGGGGTTCGCTGGAAAACTAGGAGAAACTGGGGTTCGCTGGAGAACTGTAGAAGAACCTGGGGTTCGCTGGAAAACTAGGAGAAACTGGGGTTCGCTGGAAAACTAGGAGAAACGGTTTCGCTGGAGAACTGTAGAAGAAGCTGGGGTTCGCTGGGAGACAAAGGGTAACTGGAGAGTGGCTACTGGAAAGCCGGAGCATAACCCTTTAGTTAGGACTGGGTGCGGGAGCAAGATGACAGGCTGCACCACAAGGCTTAAATACTGGAGAGCTGGAACAACACCGCAAGGGGAAATCACCGGGGAGTACGGCTGAACTGCAGGAAAAGTCCACAGTGAACCGCACACTGTATTCACAGGATGGACAATGGAAGCACTGACAATCTTCTGGATGTTATGCACACCAGTGCCTGCAGGAATGTACTAGTGTCAGAACTGTTATGTACTCCAGTGCCTGCAGGAATGTACTGGTGTTTGAACTGTTATGCACACCAGTGCCTGCAGGAATATACTGGTGTCTGAACGGATAGGTATGCAAAACAAATGAACTCACAGACAGACTGGGGAATATGACATTACGTACACAGAAGGTGATAGGGTAACAAAATACACATAAAGTGAACAGAGAAGCCCAGAGGCTAAGGAACTGGGTGTCTCCCTAGTATTAGTAATGCTCAGATGGGAAAAGCAAGATGTTGTGTTTTAATACGTAGAGAACCCGAAATGCTGTTGCTAAGGGCAACAGCAAAACCCTAAAGGGTTACCAACAGGTGTGGCAGTAAACTCCTTGGTCAGAGATGGAATGATAGACACAAGGAGAGTCTCCACAATCCTAATTCTCACTTGCAGTGCACAGGTTCAGCTTACTGCCCCTAAACTGACACCTTGCACAGTGAGACAGGATTTAGGCAGGCAAGTCTTAGAATACAGCCGCAAACTTGCTAAGTTCACAGAGTAGTAAAAGAACCCCAGCAAGCTAAACGACTGACTCCAGTCTTACTGCTAGGTCTGGATTGGCAGAGTGTAGTACCAAATCCCCAGGCCTATTTGCAGTAAGCAACAACAAATACAAAGCTACACAGTACTGGCTAACTTTCAGGAACTGACTAACCAACAAAGATTCAGCAGCATCTGCTTAACCTGAGAAGAGGCCTTATAAAGCAGGTGCTGTCCACGGCCCACTCAGACCTCACAGACTGTGAGCACAAAAACCAGCACCGGATCCCCTGCCGTGCACAGAGTCTGTAACCACTGCACAGCAAAAGACCCGAACCGGAGTATCAGCTGCGCTCAGGTTACTCCGCTAGCACTTGTCTCCCGGTTGCCATGACGACGTGGCAGCACAGGGCAGGAGATCCTAACAGTACCCCCCCTCTGACGAGGGGTCAAAGAACCCCTACCACCGGGTTTATCGGGGAACTGCGAGAAGAAAGAGCGTATCAGTCTGGGGGCATGAAGATCACAACTGCGCACCCACGACCGCTCCTCCGGGCCATACCCCTTCCAGTGCACTAAAAATGACAGCCGACCCCGAACCATCTTGGAGTCAAGAATCCTTTCAACAACAAACTCCCTCTGGCCACGTATCAGAAGAGGGGAAGGTCTTCCACTGGAAGAAGGATTACTAATCGCCCGTTTTAAAAGGGAACAATGAAATGTTTTATTGATACCCAAAGAACGGGGCAGATCTAACTGAAATGCCACCGGATTGATAACCCTGGTGATCTTATAAGGGCCGATGAACCGGGGGCCTAACTTATGAGATGGCTGTCTCAACTTCAAATTCTTGGTAGACAACCAGACGAAGTCTCCTAATTTGAAGCTGCAGGGTCTTTTCCGCTTATCAAAAACCCTTTTGGTCACTAATGACACAGACACAAGGGCTTTCTTCACTTTCCGCCAAATACCTCTAAGGACCGAAACCACAGAGGAACCACCAGGCGTGGAGTCCAGGGGGTCAAAAGAATTGGCCTTAGGATGATGCCCATACACACAAAGGAAGGGAGAGATCCCTGTAGCAGAGTGAGCCGCGTTGTTATAGGCAAACTCCGCCATGGACAGATGAGCAACCCAGTCAGTCTGACACTTGGAGACATAACACCTGAGGAACTGCTCCAAGGACTGGTTCACCCTTTCAGTCTGCCCATTAGACTGCGGATGGTAGCCTGACGACAAGCTGACAGAAATCTGGAGAGCGGAACAAAATGCCCTCCAGAATTTGGCCACAAACTGGGATCCGCGGTCAGAGACCACATCAAGTGGCAACCCGTGGAGACGCACAACATGCAGCATAAATAATTCAGACAGGCGTCTGGCCGATGGCAGCCCAACCAGTGGAACGAAGTGCGCCATCTTCGAAAACCTGTCAACGACAACCCAGATGGCTGTCATCCCCGAGGATTTGGGCAAGTCCACCACAAAATCCATTGAAATGTGGGTCCATGGCTTAGATGGGATAGAGAGTGGATGTAATGGGCCAACAGGAACCCCTCTAGGAGTCTTATTTCGGGCACAGATGTCACTGATCCACATCCTTAGCCACCAAGGGCCACCACACCGCCCTAGATAGCAACTCCCGAGTTCTGGCAATACCCGGGTGACCTGCCGACTTCTTGGCATGGAATTCCAGGAACACTCGCTGTCTTAACCTAGGAGGCACAAACAAAAGACCTACCGGAAGGTCTGGAGGAGCCTGCTCCTGTGCTCTAAGGACTAATGATAAGAGGTCCTGGGTAATGCCCACTTTAATACATGATGGGGACACAATGGGCAACGGCTCCCCGGTGGTCTCCTGGATTGGAGCAAAACTCCGCGAGAGCGCATCAGCCTTGATGTTTTTTGACCCAGGGCGATATGTTATCAAAAAATTAAAGCGAGCAAAAAACAAAGCCCATCGTGCCTGCCTGGCATTGAGACGCTTCGCTGACTCTAAATATGCCAGATTCTTATGGTCGGTGAGAATTGAGACCACAAACTTAGCCCCCTCAAGCCAGTGTCTCCACTCCTCGAGTGCATCCTTAATAGCCAACAATTCCCGGTTACCCACGTCATAATTCATCTCGGCAGGCGAAAATTTATGGGAAAAGTAAGCACAGGGATGAAGGCGATTATCAGACACTCCCATCTGAGAGAGCACTGCCCCAATACCCATCTCAGAGGCATCCACCTCCACCACAAAAGGACGCTCTGGATCTGGGTGTCGCAGCACCTTGGCCGATACAAATGCCCTTTTGAGACGGGCAAAAGCCACTTTAGCCTCACAAGACCAGTGAGCAACATCCGCCCCTTTCTTAGTGAGTGCCACCAAGGGCGCCACTATAGACGAAAATCCAGCGATAAATCGTCTATAAAAATTCGCAAAGCCCTGAAAACGCTGAAGCGCCTTCAAACTAGTGGGCTGCACCCAATCCAGGACTGCCTGTACCTTGGAACCCTCCATTTGGAAACCTTCTGGGGAGATAATATATCCTAGAAATGCGATTTGCTGAACTTCAAATTCGCACTTCTCCAGCTTCGCCCCAAGCCGGTGGTCTCTGAGTTTCTGGAGGACTAAGCGTACATGCTTCCGATGTTTCTCCAGGGAATGGGAGAAGATTAGGATGTCATCTAAGTATACAACTAAGAATCTATCCAAATATTCCCTGAGCACATCGTTCATGAAATCCTGGAAGACTGCCGGGGCATTACAGAGCCCAAAAGGCATCACCAAATATTCATAATGCCCTGAGTGGGTATTAAAGGCAGTCTTCCATTCATCCCCCTCTCTTATTCGGATTAGATTGTACGCACCGTGTAGGTCAATCTTAGAAAAAATGGTGGCAGTACGAAGCTGGTCAAACAAGACCGAAATGAGAGGCAGTGGGTATGAGTTTTTAATCGTGATACGGTTCAATTCCCTGAAGTCGATGCAGGGTCGCAACGAACCGTCCTTTTTACCCACGAAGAAGAACCCCGACCCAACTGGAGACTGGGAAGGTCTGATAAATCCCTTAGCCAAGTTCTCCTGAATGTACTCTGCCATAGCCTGAGTCTCAGGACGTGACAGGGAGTACAACCTGCTCTTGGGAAGCTTAGCATTTGGCAACAAATCAATGGCACAGTCATAGGGGCGATGGGGAGGTAGTACCGCTGCAACTTTTTTGGAGAACACGTCCGCAAAATCTGCATAATACCCTGGCAATCCTGGCAAACTTAGCTGCGAGAGCCTGACTGGAAGGCTCAAGCAACTCCTGAAACAATCAGTACCCCAACTAAGAATCTCCTCAGAGACCCAGTCAAATTGAGGATTGTGGGCCCTTAACCAGGGTAACCCCAACACCAATGGGGCAAAAGTACAGACAGTCACATAAAAGGACAATTTTTCAGAGTGTGTGGCTCCAATAAACAAAGAAATCTGGCTAGTGCAAGAGGTAATTTTACCTTGGGATAATGGTTCCCCGTTTAACCCACAAATCTCAATTTCCGATGCCAAGGGTACTAAGGGAACAGAGTGTTTCAGGGCGAATTGGCGGTCCATAAAAACCCCGTCGGCCCCACTGTCCACAAAGGCCTTAGTCTTGACAGTTTGACCGAGGATCTTCAAGGTCACTGGAATGATAAAAGTCTTCTTGGGAAATTCTGACTTCTGGCCTGACAGGATATTTCCCATCACCCTCAGGCCCTGAAGTTTTCCGGATTTTCTGGGCATGATACTACCACATGACCATTATTCCCACAGTACAAACACAACCCCTGCTGTCTCCTCCGCGTCTTCTCACGCGAGGAGAGGCGGGTAGCCCCAATCTGCATAGGCTCCTCGGAAAATTCCTCAGAGTCTGAGGTTCCCTTGGGAAAGAAGGAAACCTCAGTCTCCCTTTCAAGCCTACGCTCTCTCAGCCGTCTATCCACCCGGATGGATAACTGCATGAGCTGATCCAAGCTATCAGGCAAGGGATATTGTACCAGTTGGTCCTTTATCTGGTTAGAAAGACCTCTTCGGTACTGGTGTCTCAGGGCTGGGTCATTCCACTGGGTATCATGGGCCAACCTCCGAAACTCCGTACAGTAAACCTCAACTGGCCTTCGCCCTTGCTTAAGGATCGAAATCTGAGCCTCGGCTGAGGCCGTCTTGTCAGGGTCATCATACAACATGCCCAGTGCCGTAAAAAAAGCATCAACACTTTTAAGCGACGGACAGTCAGGCTGCAACCCATATGCCCAGACCTGTGGGTCTCCTTGTAGCAAGGAAATCGCTATGCCCACCCGCTGAATCTCCGACCCAGAAGACTGAGGCCTAAGCCGGAAGCATAGCTTGCAGCTCTCCTTGAAACAAAAGAACTGCGAGCGATCTCCAGAAAAACGATCCGGGAGATTTACTTTCGGCTCCTTAACCCCTGAAGGTGCTGCTGCTGCGGGAGCTCCGCCAGCGGCCTGGGAGGTGTGCATTTTAATGGACAAATCATTAAATTGTCGAGTCAGGACCTGCACCTGATCGACCACCTGTTGCAACTTATTTTGAGGGGTATGCTCCATATTCCTACAAAATTTCAACAGGAGTATTAGGCTGCTGAATATGTTATGCACACCAGTGCCTGCAGGAATGTACTGGTGTCAGAACTGTTATGCACTCCAGTGCCTGCAGAAATGTACTGGTGTTTGAACTGTTATGCACACCAGTGCCTGCAGGAATATACTGGTGTCTGAACGGATAGGTATGCAAAACAAATGAACTCACAGACAGACTGGGGAATATGACATTACGTACACAGAAGGTGATAGGGTAATAAAATACACACAAAGTGAACAGAGAAGCCCAGAGGCTAAGGAACTGGGTGTCTCCCTAGTATTAGTAATGCTCAGATGGGAAAAGCAAGATGTTGTGTTTTAATACGTAGAGAACCCGAAATGCTGTTGCTAAGGGCAACAGCAAAACCCTAAAGGGTTACCAACAGGTGTGGCAGTAAACTCCTTGGTCAGAGATGGAATGATAGACACAAGGAGAGTCTCCACAATCCTAATTCTCACTTGCAGTGCACAGGTTCAGCTTACTGCCACTAAACTGACACCTGACACCTTGCACAGTGAGACAGGATTTAGGCAGGCAAGTCTTAGAATACAGCCGCAAACTTGCTAAGTTCACAGAGTAGTAAAAGAACCCCAGCAAGCTAAACGACTGACTCCAGTCTTACTGCTAGGTCTGGATTGGCAGAGTGTAGTACCAAATCCCCAGGCCTATTTGCAGTAAGCAACAACAAATACAAAGCTACACAGTACTGGCTAACTTTCAGGAACTGACTAACCAACAAAGATTCAGCAGCATCTGCTTAACCTGAGAAGAGGCCTTATAAAGCAGGTGCTGTCCACGCCCCACTCAGACCTCACAGACTGTGAGCACAAAAACCAGCACCGAATCCCCTGCCATGCACAGAGCCTGTAACCACT
This sequence comes from Pseudophryne corroboree, assembly GCF_028390025.1. Taxonomy (NCBI): domain Eukaryota; kingdom Metazoa; phylum Chordata; class Amphibia; order Anura; family Myobatrachidae; genus Pseudophryne; species Pseudophryne corroboree. The sequence continues at coordinate 947,721,216 of NC_086444.1, read as the reverse complement.
GCACAGCAAAATACCCGAACCGGAGTATCAGCTGCGCTCAGGTTACTCCGCTAGCACTTGTCTCCCGGTTGCCATGACGACGTGGCAGCACAGGGCAGGAGACCCTAACACTGGAACTGGAACAGGATATTTATACCTGCTGCATAACAGGGATTGGTCTGGCAATTATGACATGGCTCCGGCAGCACTGAGGATAGGTGAATGGGTATCATGTGTCAAAGTTCAAGATGGCTGCGCCCATTAGCAGAACCAGAAGGGGAACTAAGTACTGTGAAGCATGAGTACAAACAACAATAGCGGCGGAGGCCGCGGCAGCCAGACTCCACGCGGCCAGACACGCACAGCGGCCACAGGGATGGAAGTGGCAGCCGGGACCCACGAGGACGCGCATCCAGCAGAGAACCACAGGCGCGGCAATGACGGCCGGGACAGGGCTGAGAGCACCGCACTACCGTGAGTACATTTAGTGAGGAGGCTGCTGACACCAGCGCAGTAGGCAGTAACCATAACCATAGTTAAAGCCCAGCCCTGGCTCACTGAGCCAGCCTCAGGAGACATCTGACAGGTAGAAAATGATGTCTCAGTACCCGTATCGTGACAAAGAGGTTCTGATTTGAATTGCTTTTTAAGCAAAGCATCACACTGCAGGTCAATAAGCTCAAGTTGAAGATCACAAGGAGCATTGTCGACATCAAATGTGAAAGGTGAGGAGACCAAAGATAAAAAAAATTCTATTGTTTTGAAATCATTTAATCTCCATGAAAACTCCCCATGTAATTCGAGTATTGATGATGCATATTTTTCCAGATTTTCATCTAAAACAGCAACTTGCTGCAAAGTGTAGAAATGAGTGAACTGCTAGTTTCCTAAATGACGGGAGAAAAGCGTCAATTTTGTCATAAATGACTTCACGCTGAAATGCAGATCATGAGCAAAAGCCCCTTCTCTTGCAGTCTTAGATTTAATTCATTCATGTGACCCATGACATCAACAGCAAATGCAAAATCAGATACCCTTACTTTTCAGCTGGGGAAAATCGGATACTTTTCCTTTCATGTTTAGAAAAACACCAATCTGCACTCTCAGCTCCCACACTCTTTTCAAAACATTCCCCAAGCTAAGCCATTTCACATTGGTATGATACAGGATATCTGTGTGCTCAGCTTCAGTCTCCTCTAGCAGAGCTACAAAGTGTCTATGAATTAATCCTCTTGCATGAATGTAGTTGACCACTTTTGTAACATTGTCCACGATTTGCTTAATTTTAAAACAATTTTACAAAGGACCTCTTGATGTATGATGCAATGTAGAAAGACAATTTTGTGTTCTGGATTCTTTTTACTGACTTGGTCTTGAATTCTTTTTAGCAATCCAATATTTTTTCTTGTTAGATTGGGGCTTCCGTCAGTTGTCAACCAGCCAATTTTTCCCACTCCACTCCAAATTTGGACACACACTGATTTACAGCCTCCAATAAATTCTTTCCAGTTGTAGTATCTTTCATGGACTGCATTGATGCCAGTTCTTCTGTAATGTCAAGATTTTCATTGATACCTCGAATGAAAATCATTAACGGAGCTGTGTCTTTCACATCACAACTTTCATCCAGTGCTAAAGCAAATTATGACATATTGTTGACTTTCTTTTTTAATTGCAGTTCCATATTCTCGGATATGACACTATGTCAAGGCTTTCTTATACTCCCCACATCACTCAGTGTCTACCTAATAATGTATCTTTATCCTTCCCCCCTAGTCTCCTACACCTCCTCCTCTCTCCCCTCTTCTGTCTCCCCTCCATCCCTCTGTTTCCTTCCCCCTCCTTTCCTGTTATCCCACTTTCATTCACCTCTGCCCCATGGTCCTGCTACCCCACAACTCAGCCCTGCTCCCTCTCTCCCTTCCCTGTCACCTCCCCACACCCCCATCCACATCACACTGACCTCCCTCCCTGCTCAACTCCTGCAGTTTCCCCTCCTAGCTCAGGCACCCATACCATCACTACTCTCTCATCATCCCTGCCCTCAAAGTTAATCTCACCTCATCGCTACAGCAACCCTGATAATCTCATTCACATCTCTCCCACAAACTCATACCCCCTATCCTGTGCCCTCTGGAATGCCAGATCTGTTTGTAACAAACTGGTCCCCACTCATGACCTTTTTCATTTCCAACTCCCTACACATACTAGCCATTACTGAAACTTGGATTACGCCCTCTGACATGTCACGATCCGGGTATCTGGACGCCATTACCTGCCTTTCAGATGTCTCCTGAGGCTCGCTCAGCATTCCAAGGCTGGATCTCATCTGTGTCCACATACTGCACATTCCTCCTATCACGCCGAGATGTTGTCACAGCGGCGCCATGTTTGAATCCTGCATGGCGTCTCCCGTTCTCCGCGGCCTCCGCCGCCGCTCCTGTGTTATAGGTGCAGGTTGTCAGTGTGGTGTTCCATGCCTGCCACGGCCTCCGCTGTCATCCACGAGTCTCAGCATGCATTGTCAGTCTGGCGTCTCCTGTCCTCTGCGGCCGGTGCCGCCATTACAGTTATGTTTCCACATGGTTTCCCAAGCCAGTTTTCCCTCCAAGTTCTAACATGGGCGCAGCCATGTTGGATTCATTCACATGCTTCAGTTCCTCCAATCCACTGCCTGGAAATCTGCATAATTGCCCAGCCAATACCTACATTGCTGCAGGTATAAGTATCCTGTGCCTGGGCCAGCAAATGGTCAGTGCTTTGTTTGTCATACCTTGTTCCAGTCTCTCTCCTGTGGTTGTGTTTCCAGGTTCCAGCTCCTGTCTCCAGCATCCACCAAAGAGACCCGCACCTGCCTACCATCCTGCGGTGCAGCCTGACTCTGCAGTCCTCCGTGGCTGATCCAGTTACCAGCTTCCAGCTATTTCATCTGCTTCCAGCAGTATCCACTACCACCGGTAATCATCCTTCAACTCCTCTGTTTCCACGCTCTCTAGCATCTTACTATATTCACTCCGTGTTTCATCACCTGGCTGGTTCCACCCAGCATTCATTCAGTGACTTTATCATCTGGCTGATTCTACTCTGCATCCACTCCGTGTCTTACCACCTGGCTGGTTCCATCCAGCAATTGCAACAGCTGATTCAAGTTACCAATTTCATCTGTTCCATCTACTGGCATGTTCCTTGGATATCTTCACTACTACAGCCAGGCCTGGTAAGGTTATTCCATCTGAGGACTTTAACAGCTGTTCTTACCTACCAGTGTCCTGTGGAACCATTTCATTGTCAGAGTGCTCCAGGAATCATATTATTTATCATTGCCATTATTTACCTTGAATACTGTTTGTTTACACGGAGTCTGTTAATAAACTTTTATTTTGACTTTTACCTGGTTGTCATGGTCACACCTTCGGGTTTCCTTTTAACACTTACATGTCCAGGGGTCTGATTAAACCTCCCCGGTTTAAGTTCCTCTCAGCCCCTACAACTGAGGCTTTCTCCTGTCAGCCAAAACCCTCAGTTGTGACATGACACTACTACTCCTGCTGCTCTCTCGGCTGGGGGCCTCACATTCACACACACCCCGACCTGTGGGTCGCCATGGGGGTGGTGTTGGGGTCCTTTTACCTTCTAGTTACTCTTACCAACTCATACCACCAGAACCATCCCTTACATTCTCTACATTTGAGGTCCATACTTTATGCCTCTTCCAACCAGTACATCTTAGAGTAGCTGTCATTTACTGCCCCCTGGTACTGCTTCCAAATTAATCGACAACTTTGCTTCCTGGCTTCCTCACTTCCTCTCTACTGACATTCCCTCCATTATCCTAGGTGATTTCAACATCCCTATTGACATCCCCACACAATCCCCTGCCTCTAAACTCCTTAACCTCACCTCTTCACTTGGTCTCTCCCAGTGGACCTCCTCACCCTCCCATGTGAATGGGAGCTCACTGGATCTGGTCTTCACTCACCGCTGTGATATTTCTGATTTTTCCAACTCCCCATTTCCCCTCTCTGACCACCACTTGCTCTCCTTTAACCTATCTCTCTCGACTTCCCCATCTCTACCTCCTAAGGCTACCATCACTAAGCGTAACATTGAAGCTATTGACACCACATTCCTTTCCTCCTTGTTTGACTCACTTCTCTCTCCTATTCTCTCTCTCTCATGCCCTGAACAAGCCACTTCCACATACAATGCATCCCTTACTTCTGCTCTTGACTCTGTTGCTCCACCAACCACTATTCACCCTCGCAAATTAACACCTCAACCCTAGCACACCATATGCACCAGATATCTGCAAAAATGCTCACGTACTGCTGAGCGACACTGGAGGAAATCACACTCTAAGGCAGACTTTCTCCATTTCAAACTTATGCTCTCATCCTTCAGTGCTGCCCTTTCTCTTGCTAAACAGTCATACTTCAAGAACCTCATCTCCTCCCAGTCTTCCAACGCCCGGTGCCTCTTTACCACTCTCAACTCACTCCTCTGCCCACCTCCACCTCGTCTCCCTTCCTCACTCTCTGCTCTTGACTTTGCCACTTACTTCACATCCAAAATTGACTCCATACGTCAGGACATCACATCACACCAGACCATCAGTAACCAGCCTTCTCCCATCCCTTACCAACCCTCCCCATCCCTCGCACCAACTCTGACATCTTTCTCCCATGCATCTGGAGAGGAAGTCATGGCCCTCATTCGTTTCTGTCCCCCCACCACCTCCCCACTTGACCCTATCCCCTCCCGCCTCCTCCGCTACCTCTCTCCTTCTGCTTGTTCCCATCTTTCCCACCTTCTCAATCTCTCCCTCTCATCAGGCACTGTCCCCACTGCCTTCAAGCATGCACTCATCTCTCCTATTCTTAAAAAAACCTACCCTGGATCCAAACACTCTCTCCAACTACCGACCCATCTCTCTCCTCCCTTTTGCCTCCAAACTCCTTGAGCGTATTGTCTACAGCCGCCTTACTTCCTTTCTTTCCTCACACTCACTGCTTGACATATTCCAGTCTGGCTTCCATCCTCTCCACTCCACTGAAACTGCCCTTACAAAAGTATGCAATGACCTCCATGCTGCTAAATCTAAGGGACACTACTCTCTACTTATTCTACTAGATCTCTCTGCTGCTTTTGACACTGGACCATCCTCTCCTACTGCAATTTCTTCACTCCATTGGTCTGCGTGACACTGCCCTTTCTTTGCTGTCCTCCTACCTTTCTGACCGTTCATTCTCTGTTTCCTCTTATGACTCTACCTCCCCCTCACTTCCACTAACTGTAGGGGTACCCCAAGGTTCTGTCCTTGGTCCTCTACTCTTCTCTCTCTACATGTCCTCACTAGGTAAGATCATTAGTTCTTTTGGTTTCCAATATCATCTCTATGCTGATGACACTCAAATCTATCTTTCCTCTCCAGACCTCTCCCCTGCTCTCCTCACTCGTATCTCCAACTGTCTCTCTGCTACCTCTTCCTGGATGTCCCAACGCTTTCTTAAACTTAACATGTCTAAGACCGAGCTGATCATCTTCCCTCCCTCCCGCATAACCTCACCTCCTACAATCTCATTATCTATTGATGGCACTACTATCTCCTCTAGCCCCCAAGTGCGCTGTCTTGGAGTAATCCTTGACTCCTCCCTCTCCTTCAAACCACACATTCAGCACCTCTCACAAACCTGACGTTTTCATCTAAAAAATATTTCCAGGATCAGACCCTTTCTGACCCAGGATGCTACTAAGACTCTTATCCACTCACTGGTCATCTCCAGACTGGACTACTGTAATCTCCTCCTAACTGGCATTCCTGACAAATACCTCTCTCCACTCCAATCTATACTCAATGCTGCTGCCCGGCTCATCTTCCTCACCAAACGCACTACGTCCACCTCTCCTCTCTTACTAGACCTTCACTGGCTCCCTTTCCCTTTTCAGAATCCATTTCAAGCTTCTCAGACTTGCTTACAAAGCCCTCATCCACTCCTTTCCCATCTACATCTCTGAACTTATCTCCCTTTACACTCCCACCCGTCCTCTTCGCTCTGCTAATGCACGTCGACTCTCCTGCCTACGGATTACTTCCTCCCACTCCAACCTCCAAGATTTTTCACGTGCTGCACCTAGTGATGAGCGGATTCGGTTTTACTCGGTTTTACTCGGTTCTCAAAACCGAATCTTATTGGCTCACTGATGTCACGTGTTTTGGATAGCCAATAAGATTCGGTTTTGATAACCGAGTAAAACCGAGTAAAACCGAATCCGCTCATCACTAGGCCTGCACCACTTCTCTGGAATTCCCTACCTCTCCCCCTCAGACTCTCCACCTCTCTACAAAACTTCAAACGGGCTTTCAAGACCCACTTCTTCACCAAATCCAGCCAAATCTCATCCTAAACCTCTGTTCCACGCTCTCTATGTACCCCATCTGTCTCACCCCTGTCTGTCTACCCTCCCCTTTAGAATGTAAGCTCTCACGAGCAGGGCTCTCTTCCCTCATGTGCTTATCCTTTTCTTACTTTAATAGTATTCAACTGCACCATATCCAGCAGTCTTCTGCCACCTGATACTTATTCCAGTGTCATCTGCTGATGTAGCTATGTTTATTTAACCTGTACTTGTCCTATATTGTCAACTGTAAGTTGCTGTTTTCCTGCTTGATTATTTGTTTATGTACTCTGTAATTGGGCGCTGCGGAACCCTTGTGGCGCCATATAAATAAAGGATAATAATAATAATAATAATAATAATATGTCCTCGACGCGCCTCACAACAGTTCGCCGTGACAAGCTGATGTTTTCAAACAGTTTTTTCTTGTCTGTGCACAATATGGCGGCAGAGTTAACCATACATTCCTTTATAAATTCTCCTTCAGTGAATTGCTTACTGTGCTGGGCAATTTTGTGTGCTATTGAATAGCTCACCTTTGTAATTCCATCCTGTGCAGATGACAATCTTGTGAATTTTTTTTGATCTTTTTGCATTCGAGCAACCATCTCATTGGCTTTCTCTGATTTGTCTTCAGCAGATACATTTTTATACTTCAAAGCATGTTTGGTCTCGAAATGGCGATTTAAATTATATTCTTTAAATACTGCCATAGATTCCTTACAAACTAAGCACACTGCTTTTTCACCAACAAGGTAAAAAACATATTTAGGAATCCGTTCTTTGTTGAATTTTCTGCATTCACTGTCTATCTTTCTTTTCTTTGTGAAACTCATTTCTTAGTCTGTTGATTTTAAATCAAAATTTAGGCAAAAAATATAAACAATACTCACACACTCAGTGGTGCGCATTACTGACATCTGTATGATGTTTTAATGTTCTCCCATGTTTGTATGGCTTTCCTCCCACACCACAAAAATATACTGGAAGGTTTTGCGGAATTCATACTGTAAGCGCCAAAAGGGCGGGGACTAATATGAATGGCAAATATTTGTAGGAGTAAGTCCTGGGCTGCGTAGAGACTGCACAGAGTAGACTTTTGCAGCTCTGCGTACACATAAGATCGCACACTTGCACGGGCGAATTTACACTCCCCCTGGGGGCGGGGACTACCCAAATGCACGACAGCAAAATTAGCAGCACAGTGATGAGGTCCAGTGGCGTAAGTTCGTCACAATTGCCCGGAGGCAAGATAAATATTGGTGCCCCCCTATTTCCTATATTAACATAAATGTGTGTGTGTGTGTGTGTGTGTGTGTGTGTGTGTGTGTGTGTGTGTGTGTGTGTAGTGTTCTGAAAAAAATGTATATACTGTATTTATACATTTAATTGTCTTTTATTTTAAATCACACATTTCTTGGCAGTCATACCCAGGATTAGAACCCATGACCTGTTACACTAACAGCAGACACTTTACTGATGGATCTATTTGCTCCTGTAGAGGAAGCATGAGAATTCTAACTATATGAAGTTACGTGTAATTGTCAGAGAAGTAACTTCATATAGTTAGAATTCTGATATTTCCTATACAAGAGCAAATAGCTTCATCAGTAAGGTGTCTGCTTCCAGTGTAATAGGTCTTGGTTTCTAATCCTGGGTATGACACTTGTAAAATGTGTATCTACAGTATAATAAAAATGGTGTGATTTGTAAGGTGCAGGGACCAGTGAGGAAGTTGGCCACTGAAATGATAGCAGCAGCTATCAATTAACTTAATTCAATGGTGTCACAGAATGGGAGGAGAGGAGCCCCCCTTCAGAGCAGGAGCCCGGTGGCAGATGACTCCGTTGCCTCCCAGAGTTCTGCCTCTGATGAGGTCTGAACCAGCCCCTCAGCAGTTGCAGAAAGTTGCAAATGCAGCCAACTCAAAATAAGACCCGTTATAGGGCCCAATTCAGGCCCTATCACTGCTGTGCATTTTCGGGTTTGAATTATGCATGCATGTGCACAGTGGCGGAACTAGCGAGCGGTGGGCCCAGGTGCGACAAAATGCTTTGGGCCCCCCCCTCATCCCATCCAAGTCCACCCCCACACCCCTGGATAGGATCTGGTGAGAGGGACCTGCTCAGGGCCAGAGAAATGGATACCTAGCAACAGTGCAGTAACTAGACATTTTAGCACTGTGTGCAAGAAACGGCATCAGAGCCCCACCCCTGCACGCAAAACAGGGGCAGTGCACGGCGTAGGCGCTTGCAAAAATACATAGGGGCGTGGCTTCGTGGGGAAGGGGTGTGGCCACAAAATAATACCAATTCATATAACGGTGCACAGTAGTCTCCATTATTCAAATTACGCCGCACTGTAGCACCACTACACCAGGTAGAGACCCTTTTACGCCTTACGGCGAACAGATTCCCCTTTTTACACATTACGGCAGACCGCGTCCCCTTTTTTACACATTAAGGCAGACAGCGTACCCCTTTTTACACATAACGGCAGACAGCGTGCCCTTTTTACACATTACGGCAGACAGCGTCCCCCTTTTTACACATAACGGCAGACAGTGTCCCCCTTTTTACAGATAACGGCAGACAGCGTGCCCTTTTTACACATAACGGCAGACAGCGTGCTCTTTTTACACATAACGGGACCTTTTTACACAACAGCAGACAGCGTCCCCTTTTTACACATAACGGCAGACAGCGTGCCCTTTTTACACATAACGGCAGACAGCGTCCCCCTTTTTACACATTAAGACAGACAGGCAGAAAGAAAGAAATAATTATACTTACTGTCTCCGCTGGCTCAGGCTCCTCGGTGCAGCTTCTGGCAGAGATCCCGATTCCATTTCCCGGGCAGGAGTGAAGGAGGAGGAGTGAGGTGGAGGAGGGAGCCGCAGCAGCGCTGTGTTATTGGTGGAGGCGCTGCTGCTGCTGTCCCAGTCCTTCACCATAGGCTGTTCTCCGCCGCTGTGAATGCTGGGATGTGATTCACAGCGTCGAAAGACAGCCTATGGTAAGCAGCAGCAGCGCCTCCATCAATAACACACCGCTGCTGCGGCTCCCTCCTCCTCCTTCCCCCCCCCCCCCCGTGGCCGCTGCGCTCCTCTCCTCTCCTCTGTCCTGCGGGCGGCTGTGGGCAGCGGTTGCCCATAGCACACAGCGGCATGTAATGAGTCAGTTTGACTCATTACATGCTTTGGGCCCCTGGACAGTGGCGGGCCCCAGTGCAACGCTCTGCTTGCACTGGCGGTAGTTCCGCCTCTGCATGTGCAGGTGTGTCGGTCCGCAGCGCCAGGCAGTGACGGGATGGTGCGAACAAAGCGATCGCACAAGCGATCGCAAGGTGATTGACATGAAGAGGCCGTTTGTGGGTGGCAACTGACCGTTTTAGAGGAGTGTCCGGAAAAACGCAGGAGGGACCAGGCGTTTGGAGGGAGGGTTTCTGACGTCAGCTCCGGCCCCGATCATCGCACTAGAAGAGTAAGTCCTGGGCTGTGCAGAGACTGCACAAACTTTTGTTTGTGCAGCTCTCTGCATATGCGATCGCACACCTGCACAACGATTACCCCCTTCCCCTGTATGCGGCGACTACATGATCGCAGCAGTGCAAAAATCGCCTGCTAGCGATCAGGTCTAAATTAGGCCCATAGTTATGTATATAACTATAAAAACATAGTATATATAAATATAAAAACACACACCACAATATACATTACACTTCATAGTTTTTTACAGGCAAAATCCAAATGTCTAATAATTAATAATAATAAAAAAAAATAAAAAAAAACAGTACTGAAAACAAACAAACAGTATCCTATGTAATGCTGTTATCAATCGTATTCACAGCTCCTGTCTCTCCCTGCAGGGGCAAACACAGGATTTATTCAGGGGGGGGTTCCGTGGGTGTGTATGTGTGTGTGTGTGTATGTATGTATGTATGTGTGTATATATATATACATACATACATACATACATACATACAGGGGCGGATCCAGAAAAAAATTACAGGGGGGGCACCATAAGGGGCGTGGCTTTGTTGGAATGGGCGTGGCTTCGTTGGAATGGGCGTGGCATTGCAGGAAAAGACTACCTTATACCCCAGTTTTGCAACCTGCACGCCCAGACGTTGGCCACCACAGGAAAGAAAAATAATCCTGATTCATGCCCCTTACATTATTTCTCATTTTTCCTCCTTATAGTAATGCCCAGTATACATTATGCCACATACTGCAATGGCCCTTAGACATTATGCCACACACAATAATGCACATGACACAGTATGCACACACCGTAATGCCCCCGACACATTATGCCACACACCGTAATGCCCCCGACACATTATGCCACACACCGTAATGCCCCCGACACATTATGCCACACACTATAATGCCTGTGACACATTATGACAGGAATTGCAATGCCCGTTATACATTATGCTACACACTGCAATGCCCCTGATACATTATAGCACATACAATGTCTGTGACACATTATGACACACACTGCAATGTCCGTGATACATTATGCCACACACTGCAATGCCCGATACATTATAGCACATACAATGCCTGTGACACATTATGCCACACACTGCAATGACCTTGAGACATTATACCACAATGCCCGTGATATAGTATACCATACACCGTAATGCCTGTGACACATACCGCAATGCCCGTTATACCCTATGCCACACACCGCAATGCCCGTTATATATTATGCCACACTGCAATGACCCTGAGACATTATACCACATACCACAATGCCCGTGATATAGTATACCACACACCGTAATGCCTGACACATTATGACACACACCGCAATGTCCGTGATACATTATGCCACACACCGTAATGCCCATTACACATTAAGTCCTACAGTAAGGCTTCTAATTACTTTTCAAATACCTGCTCGTTGTCAGGGGTTTCATGCACTGGGTGTCATGCTCGTTGCCAGGGGTTTCATGCTCTTGGTTCCATGCATGGTGCCAGGGGTTTTCATGCTCAGGGTGTCATGCTCGTTGCCAGGGGTTTCATGCACTGGGTGTCATGCTCGTTGCCAGGGGTTTCATGCACTGGGTGTCATGCTCGTTGCCAGGGGTTTCATGCACTGGGTGTCATGCTCATTGCTAGGAGGTAGTCCTTGTTGCTAGGGCTGTGCTCCCAGTGCCACATATGTCCCCAGTGCCAGATATTCCCCCACGGTGCCAGGTACTCACATGCCCCCAGTGCCAAATATAGCCCCCCCCCATGTGCCAGGTACACATATACCCCCCAGTGCCACATATGCCCCCAGTGCCAGATATTCCCCCCCAGTGCCATATATGCCCCCAGTGCCAGATATCCCCCCCCAGTGCTATATATGCCCCCAGTGCCACATATGCCCCAGTGCCAGATATTCCCCCCCAGTGCCACATATGCCCAGTGCCAGATATTCCCCCCCCAGTGCCACATATGCCCCCAGTGCCAGATATCCCCCCCCCAGTGCCATATATGCCCCCAGTGCCAGATATTCCCCCAGTGCCATATATGTCCCCAGTGCCAGATATTCTCCCCCCCCCCTCCCTGCCAAATATGCCCCCAGTGCCAGATATTCCCCCCCAGTGCCAGATCAGATATGCCCCCTCAGTGCGTCCCCCCCCCCCGCTTCCTCCGCCGCCGCCGCCGCTCCCCTGTTGTTAGGAGGGACACAGAGGGCACAGTGCGCGCCTCTCCTGTGTCCCTCCTGGGTCTCCGGCGGCCTCGGGTCACTGTAATAAAGGAAGTGCTCACGAACGGCACTTCCTTTATGAGACCCGCGGCCGCCGGAGACCCAGGAGGGACATAGGAGAGGCGCGCACTGTGCCCTCTGTGTCCCTCCTAACAGCAGCGGAGGAAACGAGACCGCAGACTGACATGCGGACGCTCGTCCGCATGTCAGTCTGCACTAAATCAGTGGCGCCCCCGCAGCCCCTCGCCCCCAAGCCACCGCGAGGGCTGCGGGGGCAGGAGTTACGCCACATACTTCAGGACCAGCAGCAGCAGCCTCATGACATGTCGGGTGGGTGCGCCGCGGCGTGCGCACAAAATAAAATAAAAAAAAATTACAAAAATCAACTAAAAATGACAGGGGGGGCACGTGCCTTGGTGCCCCCCCCCCCCCCTAAATCCGCCACTGCATACATACATACATACATACATATGGGATGCAGTTAAATTGTCGGCTGTTGGAATCCCCCCGTTCAGGAGACTGACACCAGAATCCCGTCAGCCGGTGAAATATTGAACAAAATCCCGACATCCGCAGGGTAATCCACACGGTTGGTGGGTCCACACACACACACATATATATATATATATGTATATATATCATACACATACATAGTACATACATACACACTTCATGTACAGTACAAATATATGCAAATGAGGGGGGGACACAATTAACAAGTACACCAACTGCCCCAGCAACACCCCCCCCCCCTTTCCTTACCCTGTCACTTGGCCCGATCCCGATGGTCCGTGCTGTGTTGCTGATATGGTGCTGGAGCCGGACACGGGCAGCATCCCCCTGGATTTTCTGGCCGCATTCCAGCCGCCACCTGCTATATGGGGAAGCTGCTGAAATCACTGTGTGCCCTCACATAATTATAGATGTATATATATAATATAGACATCCACAACATAAGAGGCAGCACTCAGAGGCTTGCAATCAGTCTTTTTGTATACACGTTTTTCACTTGAGTGCAAGCCTCTTATGTTCTGCATGTCTAGTGGGATGACGACCCTATTCCCCCTTGGGGAAGACAACAGTGCCAGGGAGCCCTTTTAGGGATTCAGGATTTCCTGGGACTGTGTGATCTGTGAGGAGGGAGGTAGCTGCTGTGGCTGAGCTTCCAGCAGCTCCCCACCAACCCCCCCCCCCCCCCCCCCCCCCGGATTTTCACTATTTCACTATGCAGAGAGCTACAGTACTGTAGCTCTCTGCTGCAGAAGCTCCAGAGGTCGTGATAGTGATTGCGGCTTTTGCTGAGATGGAGACAATGCTGTCTCCTTCTCAGTAATAACACATTTGGCTCATCGGGGGGGGGGGGGGGGGGGGGGGTACTCGGAAACCCCCCCCTGCATGCGCTACTGCCCTGGGCACAGTTACTAGCTCCCACCCCCTCCTCTCCCCTGGACCCATATAGCAGTCTCTATCATCCCCTGAACCCATATAGCAGTCTCTATCCTCTCCTCTCCCCTAAACCCATATAGCAGTCTCTACCCACCTACCCTGAACCCATATAGATGTCCCCATCCCCCCTCCACTGGTCCCATATAGCAGCTTTTAAACAGAGATCCCTTTACCTTTGATGTTTTTTTTCACAATGGCAGATCCGCTGCCCAGATGATCTGCTGCCAGATCTGCTGCGCTGCACAGAGCCACTGCTGCTGCCCTCTGCACGCTCTTGCCGTGGCTCCGTCCCCTGTTCAGCCCAGCGCCTGACGTCACAGAGAAAATCTCAGTCAGCAGACCCTGTGACGTGACTGGATCTTTCCTCAGCGGCGCCGCGTCTCGAAGCTCTGTAGTGCAATGACAAGTGGCTCAGCCAGTCGGGCCGCTTGTCATTGCACACTGGTGGGGGACAGTGGGCTAGGCAGGATCGTTGATGCTGCCCACGGGCCGCATGTTGCCCAACCCTAGTGTAAGTGTTGATTATTTATCATGTCTAAGAGCGGCAAAGGTGAGGAAGATACACTCACAGCAACACCACCACCCATATCATGTTTGTCTTGCAAAGCTGGGTTAACTTCTCAGGATCTGGTTCAGGATGGTTTGTGTGCAAATTGTTTTAGCTTTCACCAAGGTCTCTTGAATAGTACAAGGCAGATACAGATGCAAGTTGATCCCCATTGGGCTATGTTTGCACAAACATTATCCAGTATACAATAGCTGAGCGGATAATTCCAACTTCTGTACCAGGAAGAGGTTACACGATTTACCCTTACATGCAGCTTCCCACTGCGGTATATCACTTCCAGCAGCAGCCTCTCAAAAGAAACAGGCTGAAAAGCCAGTGGTAAGTAAATCTACATCTTCACAGTCTACACATGTTTCAGATGAGGATTCATTGGAGGATGAAGGCTCATTAAGCTCTGGTTCTGCATATGAAGAGGTGGAGGTAGGCCTCCGCATAGTGGACATAGCTGAGTTAATTAAGGCAATGAAAGCCATTCTATCCTTAGAAGAATCAGCAGAACCTGTGTTAAAATCCAAGGCACCTGTGTTTAAACGTGCCAAAACACTTAAGACGGAGCTTCCTGGGTCAGATCAGCTGACGGAAATCATGGAAGAGGCTTGGGCTATTCCCAGTAAGAAGTTTAGAATTCCTAGGAAAATGGAATTCCAATTATCCTCTTCCAGCTGGGGATTGTTTAAAGAGGGAGGTGGCCCCCAAAGTAGATATGCATTGTTATTCGATTAGTGTGAAAATCTACATTACCTCTGCCTTCAACATCATTAAATGATGTCACGGATAGTGAATGGTTTTTAAAAAAAACATTTTTTTCCCTGTCTGGGGCAGTCATAAGACCAGCCATGGCTTCAGCTTGGATGGCAAAATCAGTGACTGCCTGGGCTGATGCATTGGAAGGAGATCTTTCAATGGCATCTAGAGAGCAATAATCCCATATGGCAGTTCAGAAATTGCTTCAGTCAGGGGAATTATTCCAGTTCCTCCTGCACGACGAGGACAGGGTTTTTACTCCAACCTGTTTCTAGTTCATAAGCCAAATAAAAAATAAAATAAATAAAAATAAAATAACAACAAACAAAAAGAAGCAAAACAACCTATGTCAGACCAAAATAATCAGATTATCAAAAAAAATTAAAAAAGGAGATACTATTGCACAATATTACCCTATGTGCCTCGAATGCCCTAAGCGTCACATGCCCCACCAGCGTGTTCAACTACATGCTCCGTGTGTGTCCCCATACATTGCATTATATCATAACACTTCATCACTGCACTACATTCCCCTATCCACTGCACTACATCACTATACTATATCCCCTACACGCTGACATACATCACTACACTACATGCCCCTATGCACTGCACTACATACCCTGTATGCTACACTACATCACTACACTACATCCCCTTATATGCTACACCACATCAGTGCACTACATGTCCCTATATACTGCAATACATTGCTACACTACATACCCTATATGGTACACTACATCACTACACTACATCCCCTTATAAGCTACACCAAATCCCCCCATCTGGGAGGCAAAGCAGAGGTTGTTACTGCTAACTGGGAGCACAGTGTGCTTCTATAGCTTATGTAGTGCACCACACGCTAGTCGCAGCACTGCATGGCAAAGAAGAGAGTTTAAGACAGTAGCCATATGGAGACTTTATGTTCCATCATTTTGGCCATGGAGCCAGGGGATTATATGGTATCCCTGGATATCCAGGATGCTTACCTACATGTTCCTATAGCACTGTCCCATCAGTGCTATCTCCAACAGCATTTTCAGTTCCAGGCCCTACCTTTTGGGTTAGCCACAGCCCCCAGAGTATTTACCAAAATTATGGTGGTAATGGCAGCTTATCTCCGCCAGCAGAGGATAAGAATTTTTCCATACCTCGATGATCTTTTAATCCTGGCACAGTCTCAGGAATTGCTCCTGTGTCATCTGCAACAGACAATAATGTGTCTGCAGAAGCACGGATGGCTCATAAATTGGGCAAAATCGTCTCTGGTTCCATCACAGCGGGTGACTCACTTCGGGGCTGTACTGGATTCAAGCCTTTAAAGAATATTTTTACCTCTGAATAAGATATCCAAAGTTCAGTCAAGGATTCAGGAGCTGCTAAAACAGTCAAAGGGTATCCATTCACGCAGCAATGCGAGTGATGGGATTGATGGTGTCAACATTCGACATGGTGGAGTACGCTCAGTTTCACTCGAGACCTCTGCAGTATCTGATCCTTGCCAAATGGAATCGGTTTCATCAGATGATAAAAATGCAGAATATGGTCCTTATGGTGGAAGTAAGGAGGTCGTTAGCCTGGTGGCTACAGACATCCCATCTGGACAAAGGGAGACCCTTTTGGATATCAGATTGGGAAATTCTGACAACAAATGCCAGTCTCCAGGGCTGGGGAGCAGTGTCAGGAAGGTTTTGTTTCCAGGAGCAATGGACCAAGGAAAAAGGTTGCCTGCCAATAAATATATTGGAACTTCGGGCCATACACATGGCACTGATTCATGCAAAGGACGTCCTTCGGGGAAAACCAGTTCAGATCCGCTCGGACAATGCGACGGCAGTAGCGTACCTAAACCATCAGGGAGGAACTCGCAGCCAAAAAGCTATAAAGGAGGTAAGTCACACACTAAAGTGGGCAGAACTTCATCATCCAGCCTTATTCACAGTGTTCATTCCGGGAGTCCTAAACTGGGAAGCTGATTTTCTCAGTCGACAAGCCATTCAGGCAAGCGAATGGGCTCTACACCCAGAGGTCTTCCAGACTCTAGTCGACAAGTGGGTTTTGCCAGAGATAGATCTCATGGCGTCCCGTCAGAACAACAAAGTTCTTGCATACGGGTCAAGAACAAAGGATCCCAGAGCGATCTTTTTGGATGCCCTGTCGGTGAGATGGGACTTTCATCTGGCCTATGTGTTTCTTCCAATCACCTTATTACCCAGGGTGGTGAGAAAGATGAAGCAAGGAAAGGGTGCCGTGATACTAATAGCTCCAGCTTGGCCCAGAAGACATTGGTACACAGATCTGCAGAGAATGTTGATGGATGCTCCCTTCCTCCTCCCTCAACGTCCAGATCTACTTATGCAGGGTCCTTGTTATCACAGACATCTGGATCGACTGTCTTTGACGGCGTGGCTCTTGAGTCCTCTATCCTGAAGTCAAGAGGATTCTCACAACAGGTAATTCAAACAATGCTCAGAGCAGGAAACCTTCCTGAGCTCGAATTTATCACCGAATATTGCAAACCTATATTTATTGGTGCAGTGAATGGAAAATGGACCCTAGGTCTTTCATAGTTTCCAGGGTCTTAGCATTCATTGAGGCAGGAATGGATAAAGGTTTGAAGGTGGCTTCCTTGAGAGTGCAAGTGTCAGCATTGACTGTATGGTTCCAAAAGAAAATTGCCAACTTACAGGATGTTCATACTTTTTTCCAGGGAATGCTGCGCATTCAACCTCCTTCAGTGCCTTGGGGCTTAAGTTTAGTCCTAAAGGCCCTTCAAGTTGCCCCATTTCAACCACTTAATAAAGTGGATCTTAAATGGTTGACAGCTAAAGCTCTCTTTCTACTGGCCATCGCATCAGCTAGAAGAGTATCAGATTTAGGGGCATTGTTATGTCGTCCTCCATTTCTGATTTATTTTGTCCAGCTAGAGCGGTTCTCAGAATTAAATCTGGGTATCTTCCCAAGGTGGTGTCTAAATTTCACCTTAAGGAAGAAATTGTAGTCCCAGCTTTCCAGGAACTGGGCCTTTCTGCGGGAGATGCATCGCTGGACGTGGTCCGTGTCTTAAGGATCTACGTGAATTGTACCAGTGCCATCAGAAAGACTTCACAAGAGAGGATTTCACAAGAGAGGATGGCCTGCTGATAAGCAGACACTGGCGAGGTGGCTTCAGATGACTATTTCAGAAGAATATTCTCACCCTGATCTCCCTGTTCTGGCTAATTTCTCTGCTCACTCTACTCGTAAGGTGAGTCCATCATGGGCAGCACAACATAGTGCTTCAGCAGAACAGATATGTAAGGCAGCCACATGGTCTTCCATTAACACATTCATTAGACATTATGCCGTGTATACCTTTGCCTCTCACGACGCTGAATTCGGGCGAAGGATTCTCCTGTCCAATCAGGAGCGTCCCCACCACTAAATTGCTTTGGGAAAGCCCAATGTTTTCCTGTGGATAACCTGTGGAACCTGCCGGAGAAATATATACGTTATGGTAAGAACTTACCGTTGATAATGGTATTTCTCCTAAGTCCACAGGGATCCCATCCTGATGCACCTGATTTAAGGATCCTTTTACTCACTAACCTATTCCTTCTTGTACAGAAGGGTGTGCATGTGTGTTCTTCTCACCTGATTAGGGCTATCTATGATGCTTCTGCCTTAAGCTTTGGGAAAACAACTGATTTGTCTGAACCAGTAGGCGGGAATATATGGATGGGCCCGTTGCATGCTGGAAGGCTGAAAAGCTTTGACCGATTGGTGCAAATCTGCTGTCGCTTCATCATATGCCAATGTTATCCTGTGGACTTAGGAGAAATACTGTTATCAACGGCAAGTTCTTACCATAACGTATATACACTGCTCAAAAAAATAAAGGGAACACTTAAATAACACATCCTAGATCTGAATGAATGAAATATTCTTATTAAATACTTTGTTCTTTACATAGTTGAATGTGCTGACAACAAAATCACACAAAAAGTATCAATGGAAATCAAATTTATTAACCCATGGAGGTCTGGATTTGGAGTCACACTCAAAATTAAAGTGGAAAAACACACTACAGGCTGATCCAACTTTGACGTAATGTCCTTAAAACAAGTCAAAATGAGGCACAGTAGTGTGTGTGGCCTCCACGTGCCTGTATGACCTCCCTACAACACCTGGGCATCCTCCTGATGAAACAAAATTTATTTGGAAATATTAAGAATATAATTGCCCCTGGTTGAGGAGATGTGAATGATCCCAGATAAAAATGTTCTGGTCCTGCCTCAGGAAATGAGATGGAGAGGGGTAGAGACACTGCAAGTCATAAACCCTTTCTCACCCGGCCAGTACAGATGATCTGTGTTAATGAGATCAATTAAGTCAATTGATTTTAGATTCTGTCATAATCCTAATGAAGGAATAACAGCTATTATGGCAATGAGTAATAATAGAAACAAATCAAAGGATATACCAGGGTAAAGAAAGAAAAGGATAGGAACAAATGGTGATGCTGCTGTTGGAGTCACATACCACACATCATATGCAATGATTGATGTTCTACAACACTGAGTATTCCCTGTGAGTCTCCACCTCAGGTACTAACTCAGCCCACACTGTTTCGCTTCCAAGATCGGACGAGATCGGGCATTAAAAAAATGGACCTGAAAAAAGGAGTCCATTGCTTGCGGCCACGCGATCGCAGCAGTCTGCAGTGACTGACATGGCCTGACCCTCTGCCCTGTCAGCATTCACCGGGCAGCGTACATATAGGCAATTAGTGCGCCTTCAGATATAATAGCTTATCCATTTGTATCTATACGGACGGGTAATTTTTATCACCCGTTCCTAATAACTACAGCCTAATTGATCTCCATTTTCCTTTTTAGGGTTTTTTTCATAAATCTATATATCTTCGTTTTTTTCATAAATCTATATATCTTCCTTTTTCGTGGACTCTCATTTGTGATCCAGGGACACAATACCACCGGTGTGGGACTTGATGTCTCCTGCCTAACACAAAAAGCAGATCCACACTGTATCTATAAGACCCAGCTAATTATCCCCCCCTATATAGGTGCACTCTCATTGGACGTCTGACCAAATCCTTCTACTATCAAACCACACTGCTAATGCCCGATCTCGTCCGATCTTGGAAGCGAAACAGTGTGGGCTGAGTTAGTACCTGAGGTGGAGACTCACAGGGAATACTCAGTGTTGTAGAACATCAATCATTGCATATGATGTGTGGTATGTGACTCCAACAGCAGCATCACCATTTGTTCCTATCCTTTTCTTTCTTTACCCTGGTATATCCTTTGATTTGTTTCTATTATTACTCATTGCCATAATAGCTGTTACTCCTTCATTAGGATTATGACAGAATCTAAAATCAATTGACTTAATTGATCTCATTAACACAGATCATCTGTACTGGCCGGGTGAGAAAGGGTTTATGACTTGCAGTGTCTCTACCCCTCTCCATCTCATTTCCTGAGGCAGGACCAGAACATTTTTTATCTGGGATCATTCACATCTCCTCAACCAGGGGCAATTATATTCTTAATATTTCCAAATAAATTTTGTTTTATCTGCTGACTAATCAACCTAGTGTTATTCATTCTAGTTATTTAACTACCATTAATGAGTGCGCCCACACAAGAGCCTTCTTCTTTCTCCCTTTTGTTTATGCATATGTCACTGGCTCTGGGCGCACCCCCAAACTGGACATTATATTAAAGATTTTACTTGAAAATTGTCCAAATTTGGTTTTTCTGTAATCAAAAACTATTTTTAGACCGGTGCCGGGTCGCCCCCTTTGTGTAACATCCTCCTGATGAGGTGGCAGATGGTCTCCTGAGGGTTCTCCTCCCAGACCTGGACTAAAGCATCCGCCAACTCCTGGACAGTCTGTGGTGCAAGTCTGTTGGTGGATGGAGCGAGACATGATGTCCCAGATGTGCTCAATTGGATTCCTATTGGTACAAATGTACCACATTCACACTAATTAAAGGGAAAGCTCTCTACACTGTTTTATGCATGAAAACCTAACTGACATTTTTTTTTTAAACTTGCAGCTGAAACAGTTGACAAAAAGCTTAGCCCTGATCTGCTTTCCTGCCTACCTTCCACTTTCTGTGCACACATCGTCAGTTGTTGATTAAAAAACCTCTGACTGCTCCCTGTTTTTTGCATCATTTGGGGGGGGGGGGGGTTATTTAATGTGCGATTATGCAGAGCACAATGTTGAACATTTTTGGAAAATGATATAATATGCCTTTCGAATAAATGTAAAAAAACAAAAAACAAAGATGAATTCTGTCATGGATTAGGTGACTATATGTGCTTCTTTATACAGTACTTATGCTCAGCAAGAGTTTGTGGATTTGACAATGGAGTCAGAAGCCAAGAGGAACAGCCATAGCCTAAATACACTGCTCAAAAAAATAAAGGGAACACTTAAACAACACAATGTAACTCCAAGTCAATCATACTTCTGTGAAATCAAACTGTCCACTTAGGAAGCAACACTGATTGACAATCAATTTCACGTGCTGTTGTGCAAATGGAATAGACAACAGGCGGAAATTATAGGCAATTAGCAAGACACCCGCAATAAAGGAGTTGTTCTGCAGGTGGTGCTCTGTATAATCGCACATTAAATAAACCACTCCCCCCAAATGATGCAAAAAACAGGGAGCAGTCAGAGGTTTTTTAATCAACAACTGACTATGTGTGCACAGAAAGTGGAAGGTAGGCAGGAAAGGAGATCAGGGCTAAGCTTTTTGTCAACTGTTTCAGCTGCAAGTTTAAAAAAAAATTGTCAGGTTTTCATGCATAAAACAGTGTAGAGAGTTTTCCCTTTAATTAGTGTGAATGTGGTACATTTGTACCAATAGGAAGCAATGAGGAAGTTTTGTTCAATTTTGCTGGGGAGGTTCGATTTCGGAAGGGATTTCAAAATCTCAAACAAAAGCCCTTCTAAACATGAATCAAAATCGAAATTGATTTGAAAATTGAATGCAAAATCAATTTTTAGTAAATAAGGGATTTTTTAAATGGATTATTTAGTTTCAATAGAATTGATTTCAGTTGATTTTTAAGATTCATAGAAATAAATCCCAGTCCAAAGTCCGGATGCAGTGAGCAATCACCAGTAGCTCCACCATCCATTATAGCGAGTTCTCTTCTTGCTTTAACCACTTCTTCAGTATTTTGATTTAAGTGGCCAACTGAGTTCTGAACGGTGTCTTATTTTACAAACTCTACTTATGTAAGTGCAACTTTACGGGACAGGTCAGCTGCATTTTTATGTAAACTGAAAAGGTTGTAGTGCCAGGAACCCGCCTGGTAACCTTGGCATTCACCTCTTGGTTTGTCTAAATCCATTGTAATGGAGCTTGGTCTATGATTAATACAGAAAGGCACATTAAGATGAGTATGCATTTGTATCTGACACGCCTGCGTCCCAGAAAACACCCTGAAACGCCCACTTCATGTCAATCACTCTGCGGCCAGCAGTGCGACTGAAAAGCTTCGCTAGACCTTGTGTGAAACTACTTCGGCTGTTGTGAAAGTACGTCGCGCATGCGCATTGTGCAGCATACGCATGCGCAGAAGTGACGCTTTTTGGCCTAAACGCTGTGCTGCAAACGAAAACAGCTAGTGAACAACTCGGAATGACCACCATGGTTTTGCCCAACTGCTAACAAATTTGCTGCTGAGATCAACTCTGAATTAGGCCCCATGTCCGCCTCAGACTTCCCTCATATGTACAGGCAATCATTCTTAATCACAAAGTAGTTGATGGGGCTACTCAGGGAACTCCATTTACCTCATTCACTGCCTTAAAGGCTTAGTGTGGTTTTTATGGTCCCCTGCAAAGCCCTGTAATGGAAATAATCTGGCCACTGGTGACCAGTCCATGTCTATATTGGGCTCCGGGATGGACTAGTCTGTCTGTACCCCCATGAGGACAGCGAGCGGTTGGTCCTTTCCATGTCACCTTACTTGCAATTGCTGAAGCAATTTCCTACAAGGACAACTCCATTGTCCTGAGGTGTAGATCTTGTTCTTCCTTGGGCATGTCTTTTAAATCCGAATGCCCTGATGGTGATCGCTTCCTGAAATAATGGGAAGTCACGTCCCAAGATTAATGGGTATGGGATCTTAGGCGCCATCGCTGCCATGGTCCATACTGTCTAGGCCCTGAGGGTGACTGGCAGGAGGGTCCTTTCATATTCCTCAGATGTCCCATTATGCTCAGGAGATTCAGTATTGGCAACTGAGGCACTGGCTGGGATTAATGAATCCAAAACCACAGTGAGTTCACTACCAGTGTCTACCAAGACTAGGGCCTCATTCTGTTTTTTTCAAAATAACCCATTGCATTTCTGGGGCATACTCATTGTACATAAGCTTGATTATACTGTCCCAGCCTCCTAGGATAAAGAGCAGTCCATAGACTCCTGCAGTGTCAGGCACTCCATCCAAACGTGTCCGGATTCCCCATATTCAAAACATGTTAGCTTAGCCAGCCTCGGGTTCACCTTTTTTTCCACTGGGTTTTTCAGTCTTGACATAGGTTGCTGCAATGCCTCAAACCTTTCGTGGTGAGCTCTTCGGGATTTGTGGGGTCTGCCTGCATCACCCACTGTTGCAGTTCCCAGTCCAAAGTCCGGATGCAGTGAGCAATCACCAGTAGCTCCACCATCCATTGGAACGAGTTCTCTTCCGGCTTTAACAACTTCTTGAGTATTTTGATTTAAGTGGCCAACTGAGTTCTGACCGGTGTCTCATTTTAGAAACGCTACTTATGTAAGTGCTGAGCCTGGCCTGGCCCGGTAACACAGACACGATCCATTATCTCTGCCTTTAAGATTAATTTCTCATACGTCCTAGAGGATGCTGGGGATGCTTCAAGAACCATGGGGTATAGACTAGAGATGAGCGGGTTCGGTTTCTCTGAATCCGAACCCGCACGAACTTCATGTTTTTTTCACGGGTCCGAGCAGACTCGGATCCTCCCGCCTTGCTCGGTTAACCCGAGCGCGCCCGAACGTCATCATGACGCTGTCGGATTCTCGCGAGACTCGGATTCTATATAAGGAGCCGCGCGTCGCTGCCATTTTCACACGTGCATTGAGATTGATAGGGAGAGGACGTGGCTGGCGTCCTCTCCATTTAGATTAGGGTTGAGAGAGAGAGAGAGAGATTGACCTGAGGCTGTGATACTGTAGAAGAGAGTGCAGAGTTTAGTGACTGACGACCACAGTGACCACCAGACAGTGCAGTTGTTTGTTTTATTTAATATATCCGTTCTCTGCCTGAAAAAAACGATACACACAGTGACTCAGTCACATACCATATCTGTGTCACTGCTCAGCCCAGTGTGCTGCATCAATGTATATATATATCTGACTGTGCTCAGCTCACACAGCTTATAATTGTGGGGGAGACTGGGGAGCACTGCAGTGCCAGTTATAGGTTATAGCAGGAGCCAGGAGTACATAATATTATATTAAAATTAAACAGTGCACACTTTTGCTGCAGGAGTGCCACTGCCAGTGTGACTAGTGACCAGTGACCTGACCACCAGTATATATAATATTAGTAGTATACTATCTCTTTATCAACCAGTCTATATTAGCAGCAGACACAGTACAGTGCGGTAGTTCACGGCTGTGGCTACCTCTGTGTCGGCACTCGGCAGCCCGTCCATAATTGTATATACCACCTAACCGTGGTTTTTTTTTCTTTCTTTATAGTCATACTAGTTACGAGTATACTATCTCTTTATCAACCAGTCTATATTAGCAGCAGACACAGTACAGTGCGGTAGTTCACGGCTGTGGCTACCTCTGTGTCGGCACTCGGCAGCCCGTCCATAATTGTATATACCACCTAACCGTGGTTTTTTTTTCTTTCTTTATACATACATACTAGTTACGAGTATACTATCTCTTTATCAACCAGTCTATATATTAGCAGCAGACACAGTACAGTGCGGTAGTTCACGGCTGTGGCTACCTCTGTGTCGGCACTCGGCAGCCCGTCCATAATTGTATATACCACCTAACCGTGGTTTTTTTTCTTTCTTTATACATACATACTAGTTACGAGTATACTATCTCTTTATCAACCAGTCTATATATTAGCAGCAGACACAGTACAGTGCGGTAGTTCACGGCTGTGGCTACCTCTGTGTCGGCACTCGGCAGCCCGTCCATAATTGTATATACCACCTAACCGTGGTTTTTTTTTCTTTCTTTATACATACATACTAGTTACGAGTATACTATCTCTTTATCAACCAGTCTATATATTAGCAGCAGACACAGTACAGTGCGGTAGTTCACGGCTGTGGCTACCTCTGTGTCGGCACTCGGCAGCCCGTCCATAATTGTATATACCACCTAACCGTGGTTTTTTTTTCTTTCTTTATACATACATACTAGTTACGAGTATACTATCTCTTTATCAACCAGTCTATATTAGCAGCAGACACAGTACAGTGCGGTAGTTCACGGCTGTGGCTACCTCTGTGTCGGCACTCGGCAGCCCGTCCATAATTGTATATACCACCTAACCGTGTTTTTTTTTCTTTCTTTATACATACATACTAGTTACGAGTATACTATCTCTTTATCAACCAGTCTATATATTAGCAGCAGACACAGTACAGTGCGGTAGTTCACGGCTGTGGCTACCTCTGTGTCGGCACTCGGCAGCCCGTCCATAATTGTATATACCACCTAACCGTGTTTTTTTTTTCTTTCTTTATAGTCATACTAGTTACGAGTATACTATCTCTTTATCAACCAGTCTATATTAGCAGCAGACACAGTACAGTGCGGTAGTTCACGGCTGTGGCTACCTCTGTGTCGGCACTCGGCAGCCCGTCCATAATTGTATATACCACCTAACCGTGTTTTTTTTTTCTTTCTTTATACATACATACTAGTTACGAGTATACTATCTCTTTATCAACCAGTCTATATATTAGCAGCAGACACAGTACAGTGCGGTAGTTCACGGCTGTGGCTACCTCTGTGTCGGCACTCGGCAGCCCGTCCATAATTGTATATACCACCTAACCGTGGTTTTTTTTTCTTTCTTTATAGTCATACTAGTTACGAGTATACTATCTCTTTATCAACCAGTCTATATTAGCAGCAGACACAGTACAGTGCGGTAGTTCACGGCTGTGGCTACCTCTGTGTCGGCACTCGGCAGCCCGTCCATAATTGTATATACCACCTAACCGTGGTTTTTTTTTCTTTCTTTATACATACATACTAGTTACGAGTATACTATCTCTTTATCAACCAGTCTATATATTAGCAGCAGACACAGTACAGTGCGGTAGTTCACGGCTGTGGCTACCTCTGTGTCGGCACTCGGCAGCCCGTCCATAATTGTATATACCACCTAACCGTGGTTTTTTTTCTTTCTTTATAGTCATACTAGTTACGAGTATACTATCTCTTTATCAACCAGTCTATATTAGCAGCAGACACAGTACAGTGCGGTAGTTCACGGCTGTGGCTACCTCTGTGTCGGCACTCGGCAGCCCGTCCATAATTGTATATACCACCTAACCGTGGTTTTTTTTTCTTTCTTTATACATACATACTAGTTACGAGTATACTATCTCTTTATCAACCAGTCTATATATTAGCAGCAGACACAGTACAGTGCGGTAGTTCACGGCTGTGGCTACCTCTGTGTCGGCACTCGGCAGCCCGTCCATAATTGTATATACCACCTAACCGTGGTTTTTTTTCTTTCTTTATACATACATACTAGTTACGAGTATACTATCTCTTTATCAACCAGTCTATATATTAGCAGCAGACACAGTACAGTGCGGTAGTTCACGGCTGTGGCTACCTCTGTGTCGGCACTCGGCAGCCCGTCCATAATTGTATATACCACCTAACCGTGGTTTTTTTTTCTTTCTTTATACATACATACTAGTTACGAGTATACTATCTCTTTATCAACCAGTCTATATATTAGCAGCAGACACAGTACAGTGCGGTAGTTCACGGCTGTGGCTACCTCTGTGTCGGCACTCGGCAGCCCGTCCATAATTGTATACTAGTATCCAATCCATCCATCTCCATTGTTTACCTGAGGTGCCTTTTAGTTGTGCCTATTAAAATATGGAGAACAAAAATGTTGAGGTTCCAAAATTAGGGAAAGATCAAGATCCACTTCCACCTCGTGCTGAAGCTGCTGCCACTAGTCATGGCCGAGACGATGAAATGCCAGCAACGTCGTCTGCCAAGGCCGATGCCCAATGTCATAGTACAGAGCATGTCAAATCCAAAACACCAAATATCAGTAAAAAAAGGACTCCAAAACCTAAAATAAAATTGTCGGAGGAGAAGCGTAAACTTGCCAATATGCCATTTACCACACGGAGTGGCAAGGAACGGCTGAGGCCCTGGCCTATGTTCATGGCTAGTGGTTCAGCTTCACATGAGGATGGAAGCACTCAGCCTCTCGCTAGAAAAATGAAAAGACTAAAGCTGGCAAAAGCAGTAGCACCGCAAAGAACTGTGCGTTCTTCGAAATCCCAAATCCACAAGGAGAGTCCGACTCCAATTGTGTCGGTTGCGATGCCTGACCTTCCCAACACTGGACGTGAAGAGCATGCGCCTTCCACCATTTGCACGCCCCCTGCAAGTGATGGAAGGAGCACCCGCAGTCCAGTTCCTGATAGTCAGATTGAAGATGTCAGTGTTGAAGTACACCAGGATGAGGAGGATATGGGTGTTGCTGGCGCTGGGGAGGAAATTGACCAGGAGGATTCTGATGGTGAGGTGGTTTGTTTAAGTCAGGCACCCGGGGAGACACCTGTTGTCCGTGGTAGGAATATGGCCGTTGACATGCCTGGTGAAAATACCAAAAAAATCAGCTCTTCGGTGTGGAAGTATTTCACCAGAAATGCGGACAACAGGTGTCAAGCCGTGTGTTCCCTTTGTCAAGCTGTAATAAGTAGGGGTAAGGACGTTAACCACCTCGGAACATCCTCCCTTATACGTCACCTGCAGCGCATTCATAATAAGTCAGTGACAAGTTCAAAAACTTTGGGTGACAGCGGAAGCAGTCCACTGACCAGTAAATCCCTTCCTCTTGTAACCAAGCTCACGCAAACCACCCCACCAACTCCCTCAGTGTCAATTTCCTCCTTCCCCAGGAATGCCAATAGTCCTGCAGGCAATGTCACTGGCAATTCTGACGAGTCCTCTCTTGCTTGGGATTCCTCCGATGCATCCTTGCGTGTAACGCCTACTGCTGCTGGCGCTGCTGTTGTTGCTGCTGGGAGTCGATGGTCATCCCAGAAGGGAAGTCGTAAGCACACTTTTACTACTTCCACCAAGCAATTGACTGTCCAACAGTCCTTTGCGAGGAAGATGAAATATCACAGCAGTCATCCTGTTGCAAAGCGGATAACTGAGGCCTTGACAACTATGTTGGTGTTAGACGTGCGTCCGGTATCCGCCGTTAGTTCACAGGGAACTAGACAATTTCTTGAGGTAGTGTGCCCCCGTTACCAAATACCATCTAGGTTCCACTTCTCTAGGCAGGCGATACCGAGAATGTACACGGACGTCAGAAAAAGACTCACCAGTGTCCTAAAAAATGCAGTTGTACCCAATGTCCACTTAACCACGGACATGTGGACAAGTGGAGCAGGGCAGGGTCAGGACTATATGACTGTGACAGCCCACTGGGTAGATGTATGGACTCCCGCCGCAAGAACAGCAGCGGCGGCACCAGTAGCAGCATCTCGCAAACGCCAACTCTTTCCTAGGCAGGCTACGCTTTGTATCACCGGTTTCCAGAATACGCACACAGCTGAAAACCTCTTACGGCAACTGAGGAAGATCATCGCGGAATGGCTTACCCCAATTGGACTCTCCTGTGGATTTGTGGCATCGGACAACGCCAGCAATATTGTGTGTGCATTAAATCTGGGCCAATTCCAGCACGTCCCATGTTTTGCACATACCTTGAATTTGGTGGTGCAGAATTTTTTAAAAAACGACAGGGGCGTGCAAGAGATGCTGTCGGTGGCCAGAAGAATTGCGGGACACTTTCGGCGTACAGGCACCACGTACAGAAAACTGGAGCACCACCAAAAACTACTGAACCTGCCCTGCCATCATCTGAAGCAAGAAGTGGTAACGAGGTGGAATTCAACCCTGTATATGCTTCAGAGGTTGGAGGAGCAGCAAAAGGCCATTCAAGCCTATACAATTGAGCACGATATAGGAGGTGGGATGCACCTGTCTCAAGCGCAGTGGAGAATGATTTCAACGTTGTGCAAGGTTCTGATGCCCTTTGAACTTGCCACACGTGAAGTCAGTTCAGACACTGCCAGCCTGAGTCAGGTCATTCCCCTCATCAGGCTTTTGCAGAAGAAGCTGGAGACATTGAAGGAGGAGCTAACACGGAGCGATTCCGCTAGGCATGTGGGACTTGTGGATGGAGCCCTTAATTCGCTTAGCAAGGATTCACGGGTGGTCAATCTGTTGAAATCAGAGCACTACATTTTGGCCACCGTGCTCGATCCTAGATTTAAAGCCTACCTTGGATCTCTCTTTCCGGCAGACACAAGTCTGCTGGGGTTCAAACACCTGCTGGTGAGTAAATTGTCAAGTCAAGCGGAACGCGACCTGTCAACAACATCTCCTCCTTCACATTCTCCCGCAACTGGGGGTGCGAGGAAAAGGCTCAGAATTCCGAGCCCACCCGCTGGCGGTGATGCAGGGCAGTCTGGAGCGACTGCTGATGCTGACATCTGGTCCGGACTGAAGGACCTGACAACGATTACGGACATGTCGTCTACTGTCACTGCATATGATTCTCTCCCCATTGAAAGAATGGTGGAGGATTATATGAGTGACCGCATCCAAGTAGGCACGTCACACAGTCCGTACTTATACTGGCAGGAAAAAGAGGCAATTTGGAGGCCCTTGCACAAACTGGCTTTATTCTACCTAAGTTGCCCTCCCACAAGTGTGTACTCCGAAAGAGTGTTTAGTGCCGCCGCTCACCTTGTCAGCAATCGGCGTACGAGGTTACATCCAGAAAATGTGGAGAAGATGATGTTCATTAAAATGAATTATAATCAATTCCTCCGTGGAGACATTGACCAGCAGCAATTGCCTCCACAAAGTACACAGGGAGCTGAGATGGTGGATTCCAGTGGGGACGAATTGATAATCTGTGAGGAGGGGGATGTACACGGTGATATATCGGAGGATGATGATGAGGTGGACATCTTGCCTCTGTAGAGCCAGTTTGTGCAAGGAGAGATTAATTGCTTCTTTTTTGGTGGGGGTCCAAACCAACCCGTCATATCAGTCACAGTCGTGTGGCAGACCCTGTCACTGAAATGATGGGTTGGTTAAAGTGTGCATGTCCTGTTTATACAACATAAGGGTGGGTGGGAGGGCCCAAGGACAATTCCATCTTGCACCTCTTTTTTCTTTTCTTTTTCTTTGCGTCATGTGCTGTTTGGGGAGGGTTTTTTGGAAGGGACATCCTGCGTGACACTGCAGTGCCACTCCTAGATGGGCCCGGTGTTTGTGTCGGCCACTAGGGTCGCTTATCTTACTCACACAGCTACCTCATTGCGCCTCTTTTTTTCTTTGCGTCATGTGCTGTTTGGGGAGGGTTTTTTGGAAGGGACATCCTGCGTGACACTGCAGTGACACTCCTAGATGGGCCCGGTGTTTGTGTCAGCCACTAGGGTCGCTTATCTTACTCACACAGCTACCTCATTGCGCCTCTTTTTTTCTTTGCGTCATGTGCTGTTTGGGGAGGGTTTTTTGGAAGGGACATCCTGCGTGACACTGCAGTGCCACTCCTAGATGGGCCCGGTGTTTGTGTCGGCCACTAGGGTCGCTAATCTTACTCACACAGCTACCTCATTGCGCCTCTTTTTTTCTTTGCGTCATGTGCTGTTTGGGGAGGGTTTTTTGGAAGGGCCATCCTGCGTGACACTGCAGTGCCACTCCTAGATGGGCCCGGTGTTTGTGTCGGCCACTAGGGTCGCTTATCTTACTCACACAGCGACCTCGGTGCAAATTTTAGGACTAAAAATAATATTGTGAGGTGTGAGGTATTCAGAATAGACTGAAAATGAGTGGAAATTATGGTTTTTGAGGTTAATAATACTTTGGGATCAAAATGACCGCCAAATTCTATGATTTAAGCTGTTTTTTAGGTTTTTTGGAAAAAAACACCCGAATCCAAAACACACCCGAATCCGACAAAAAAAATTCGGTGAGGTTTTGCCAAAACGCGGTCGAGCCCAAAACACGGCCGCGGAACCGAACCCAAAACCAAAACACAAAACCCGAAAAATTTCCGGCGCTCATCTCTAGTATAGACGGGATCCGCAGGAGACATGGGCACTTTAAGACTTTAAAAGGGGTGTGAACTGGCTCCTCCCTCTATGCCCCTCCTCCAGACTCCAGTTATATTCTGTGCCCAGTGAGACTGGATGCACACTGAGGGGCTCTCCAGAGTTTCTCAGAAAAAAGACTTTGTTAGGTTTATTATTTTCAGGGAGACCTGCTGGCAACAGGCTCCCTGCATCGTGGGACTGAGGGGAGAGAAGCAGACCTACTTCTGTGAGTTCAAAGGCTCTGCTTCTTAGGCTACTGGACACCATTAGCTCCAGAGGGTCCGATCACTTGGTACGCCTAGCTGCTCGTTCCTGGAGCCGCGCCGTCACCCCCCTTGCAGAGCCAGAAGACAGAAGCCGGGTGAGTAAAAGAAGATCACAAGACTTCAGTGACGGCAGAAGACGGCTTTTGAGGTACCGCGCAGCGGCCGCGCTGCGTGCCAAGCTCCCACACAAGGACGGCACTGCAGGGAGTAGGGGGGGCGCCCTGGGCAGCATAAATCCTCAAATTAGCGATTGGCAGAAGTGTATAAAGTGCCTGGGCACTAATTATAGACCCCCGCCAGTATAAATATGTAAAATTAAGCGGGACTGAAGCGCGCCATTAAGGGTGCGTGGCTTAGCCCTCACAGCTCTGACCAGTGCCATTTTCTCTTCACAGAAGCTGCAGAGACGCTGAGCCTGGCCTCCCACACTGCTGTACAAGTAACAGGGTGCAAAACGGGGGGAGGGGGGGGGGCAAAAGAGATTTGGTGCTAATTATTTGAAAGTAAAAGTGCTAACAGGTCTGGGCAGTAATTTACTCGCTTCAGAACCGGGATAGGTGCTGGGTTGTGAGCTTGCAGGACTCCCTCTGTGTTTCTCTAACAGGCTTTGTTGTGGGTCTGTCTCCTATAGCCCCAGTGTGGTTGTGGGTGTCGGTACGTGTGTGTTGACATGTCTGAGGCTGAGTGCTCTTTCCAGGAGGAGGCTGCAGTGGGGACAGAAAAGGCTGTGGGAGTGACCGTGTCGGCACCGTCGACGGCTGATTGGGTAAATATGTTGAGTGTTTTGAATGCAAATGTGGCTCGGTTGACTAAGAGATTAGATAAATCTAAGAACCAGACATGGAGGAAATCCATGGAAGATGCATTGTCACAAGCTCAGACCCCTTCGGGGTCACAGAAACGTGCATTTACCCAGATAGCAGATATGGATTCCGACACGAACTCTGATTCCAGTGTCGACTATAGTGATGCCAGATTGAATCCTAAACTGGCTAAGAGCATTCAGTACATGATTGTGGCGATAAAAGAAGTGTTGCATATAACAGAGGACCCTGCTGTTCCTGATACTAGGGTCTGTATGTATAAAGGAAAGAAACCTGAGGTAACGTTTCCTCCTTCTCATGAACTGAACGCTCTTTTTGAAAAGGCTTGGGAAAATCCTGACAAGAAGGTACAGGTTCCCAAAAGAATTCCAGTGGCATATCAGTTTCCTTTTGGGGACAGGGAAAAGTGGGAGTCAACCCCCACGGTGGACAAAGCTCTATCGCGTCTGTCCAAAAAGGTGGCGCTTCCGTCTCCTGACACGGCAGCCCTAAAGGATCCTGCGGATCATAAGCAGGAAAATACACTAAAATCCATTTATGGCACTACGGGTTCGCTACTCAGGCCTGCCGTTGCTTCGGCATGGGTGAGTAGTGCTATTGAAAAGTGGGCAGATAACTTGTCATCTGAGATAGATACCCTAGACAGGGATAGCATGCTTTTGACTCTGGGTTATATCAGGGATGCTGCAGCATATTTAAAAGAAGCTGTAAGGGATATTGGCCTTTTGGGATCAAGGGCCAATGCCATGGCAGTCTCAGCTAGGAGAGCATTATGGATTCATCAATGGAATGCTGATGCTGACTCTAAGAAGGCGATGGAGTCTTTACCGTTTAACAGTAGTGTCTTGTTTGGTGACGGCCTCACTGACCTGGTATCTACGGCTACCGCGGGTAAGTCATTTTTACCTTATGTTCCTGCACAACAGAAGAAAACGCCCCACTATCAGATGCAGTCCTTTCGGCCCAATAAATTCAAAAAAGGATGAGGGTCCTCCTTCCTTGCTGCGAGAGGAAGAGGAAAGGGAAAAAGGTCACAGGCTGTGGCAAGTTCCCAAGAGCAGAAGTCCTCTCCGGCTTCTACCAAATCCACCGCATGACGCTGGGGCTCCTCTGCGGGAGTCCTCACCGATGGGGGCACGTCTCAAGCTCTTCAGTCAGGTCTGGGTGCACTCGGACCTGGATCCTTGGATATTAGAAATAGTAACCAAGGGTACAAATTAGAGTTTCAAGACGTGCCCCCTCATCGACTTTTCAAATCGGCCTTGCCAGCTTCTCATCTAGAAAGGGAGGTAGTATGCGCTGCAATACTAAAGCTGTGTCAAAATCAAGTCATTGTTACAGTACCCCCGTCACAACAGGGGGAGGGTTTTTATTCGAGTCTGTTCGTGGTCCCGAAGCCGGATGGCTCAGTCAGACCGATTCTGAACCTAAAATCCCTCAATTTCTTTCTGAAAAAATTCAAATTCAAGATGGAATCTCTCCGAGCAGTGATCTCCAGTCTGGAGGAGGGGGATTTTATGGTGTCGGTCGACATAAAGGATGCTTACTTACACGTTCCCATATATCCTCCACATCAGGCATACCTGAGGTTTGCTGTTCAGGATTGTCATTACCAATTTCAGACGTTTCCATTTGGTCTATCCACAGCACCAAGGATTTTCACCAAGGT
Organism: Pseudophryne corroboree; assembly: GCF_028390025.1. NCBI lineage: Eukaryota > Metazoa > Chordata > Amphibia > Anura > Myobatrachidae > Pseudophryne > Pseudophryne corroboree. Next base: position 947,687,193 of record NC_086444.1, on the reverse strand, counting down.
TATGGCGGAAATGATGGTTCTCCTGCGCAAGCAGGGTATTACAATTATCCCGTACTTGGACGATCTCCTCATAAAGGCGAGATCCAAGGAGCAATTGCTGAAAAATGTTGCGCTCTCACTGACGATTCTGCAACAACATGGTTGGCTCCTAAACTTGCCAAAATCACAGTTGGTTCCGACGACACGGCTGTCGTTCCTGGGTATGATTCTGGATACAGAATTACAGAGAGTTTTTCTTCCAGTGAAATAGGCTCTGGAAATACGGAAAACAGATTCTGAAACCGACAAAAGTGTCAATTCTTCAATGCACTCGGTTGCTGGGGAAGATGGTGGCGGCCTACAAGGCCATTCTGTATGGCAGGTTCCATGCCAGGGTGTTTCAGTGGGACCTGTTGGACAAGTGGTCCGGGTCTCACCTGGACATGCACCGGAAAATAATCCTATCTTCCAGGACCAGGATCTCCCTTCTGTGGTGGCTGCACAGTACTCACCTTCTGGAGGGACGCAGGTTCGGGATTCAGGATTGGATCCTGTTGACACCAGATGCAAGTCTCCGAGGCTGGGGAGCAGTCACACAGGGGAGAAACTTTCAAGGAAAATGGTCAAGCCAGGAAGCTTGTCTGCACGTAAACATTCTGGAATTAAGGGCCATTTACAACGGCATTCTGCAAGCGGAACATCTTCTTCGCGGTCTGCCCGTCTTGATTCAGTCGAACAACATAACAGCAGTGGCGTACATAAACCGCCAGGGCGGAACAAGGAGCAGAGCGGCATTGGCCGAGGACACGAAAGTTCTTCGCTCGGCGGAAAGACATGCAAGCGCTCTGTCAGCAGTCTTCATTCCAGGAGTGGACAACTGGGAAGCAGACTTCCTCAGCAGACACGATCTCCATCCAGGAGAGTGGGGTCTTCATCAAGAGGACTTTGCAGAAGTATCAAGTCGTTGGGGAAATCCTCAAATAGACATGATGGCGTCCCGCCTCAACAAGAAACTTCAGAGATATTGTTCCAGGTCGAGGGACCCTCAAGCAATATCGGTGGATGCCCTAGTGACACCGTGGGTGTTTCCGTCGGTCTATGTGTTCCCTCCACTTCCACTCATTCCAAAGGTGATAAAGGTTATAAGAATAACAAGGGTTCAGGCGATACTCATTGTTCCAGACTGGCCAAAGAGGGCCTGGTATCCAGATCTTCAGGAGTTGCTCATAGAAGATCCCTGGCCTCTTCCTCTATGGGAGGACCTGCTACAACAAGGTCCGTGCGTGTATCAAGACTTACCGCGGCTGCGTTTGACGGCATGGCGGTTGAACGCCAAATCCTAGCCAGAAAGAGTATTCCCAGTGAAGTCATTCCCACACTTCAACAGACTAGAAAGGAAGTAACGGCAAAGAATTACCACCGTATTTGGAGAAAATATGTGTCTTGATGTGAATCCAAGCAGGCTCCTACGGAAGAATTTCAGCTGGGGCGTTTGCTCCAGTTTTTGCAAGCAGGTGTGGATGCGGGCCTAAAGTTAGGCTTTATTAAAGTACAAATTTCGGCCTTATCAATTTTCTATCAGAAAGAATTGGCCTCCCTTCCAGAAGTTCAGACCTTCATGAAAGGTGTGCTGCACATCCAACCTCCATTTGTGCCTCCTGTGGCACCGTGGGATCTTAGTGTGGTATTGCAGTTCCTGCAATCTCATTGGTTTGAACCTTTACGTAAGGTTGAGTTAAAATTCCTTACTTGGAAAGTAGTCATGTTGTTGGCCTTGGCATCTGCAAGGCGGGTTTCTGAGTTGGCGGCTTTATCTCACAAAAGCCCCTATTTAATCTTCCATGCTGATAGAGCGGAGTTGAGAACTCGTCAGCAATTTCTGCCAAAAGTGGTTTCATCATTTCACGTAAACCAGCCTATTGTGGTGCTAGTGGCTACTGACGCCTTGGCGGAATCGAAGTCTCTCGATGTGGTCAGAGCTTTGAAAATCTATGTCGCCAGAACGGCGCAGATTAGGAAAACAGAGGCTCTGTTTGTCCTGTGGGCTCCCAACAAGATTGGGGCTCCTGCTTCCAAGCAGACTATTGCGCGCTGGATCTGTAATACTATTCAGCAGGCTCATTCTACAGCAGGTTTGCCGTTACCGAAATCAGTAAAAGCCCATTCTACCAGAAAGGTGGGCTCATCCTGGGCGGCTGCCCGAGGGGTCTCGACATTACAGCTTTGCTGAGCTGCTACTTGGTCGGGTTCAAACACCTTTGCGAAGTTTTACAAGTTTGATACCCTGGCTGAGGAGGACCTCTTGTTTGGTCAATCGGTGCTGCAGAGTCATCCGCATTCTCCCGCCCGTTCTAGAGCTTTGGTATAAACCCTATGGTTCTTGAAGCATCCCCAGCATCCTCTAGGACGTATGAGAAAATAGGATTTTAATACCTACCGGTAAATCCTTTTCTCTTAGTCCGTAGAGGATGCTGGGCGCCCGTCCCAGTGCGGGCTATATCTGCAGTTTGGTTTTGGTAACACTCATGTTGAGTTAAGTACAGTCAGTCTGTTGGTCATGCCGTTGCATGCGTTGTTGTTGAATGCCATGTTGTACGGCGTGTTTGAGGTGTGAGCTGGTATGTATCTCACCTTAGTTTCAAAAATTAAATAAATCCTTTTCCTCAAAATGTCCGTCTCCCTGGGCACAGTTCCTATAACTGGAGTCTGGAGGAGGGGCATAGAGGGAGGAGCCAGTTCACACCCCTTTTAAAGTCTTGAAGTGCCCATGTCTCCTGCGGATCCCGTCTATACCCCATGGTTCTTGAAGCATCCCCAGCATCCTCTACGGACTAAGAGAAAAGGATTTACCGGTAGGTATTAAAATCCTATTTATACTTATGCCTCCTTCTCATCAAGGTCTATATAAACTGGCTGGGCCTCACTGGTAAAGTATGTTGCTTCTCCACCCAGACTTCCGGTGGCCATTTCGCCCTATTTTGCGGTTCTCTTAAAGGTGGCAAGATAGTCTTCTATGTCATCATCAGCTGACATTTTACGAAGCTTGGGCTCCTCATTCTGACCCGGCTGCTGTTGCTGACATTGTTGCAACAAACATTCATACCACAATTCCTGTTGCATCTGTATCAGTTGCTGCCGGAACTACTGCTGCTGACATTGCTGATGCTGCTGCAAGCTTTGCTGCTGCCCGCTCATTAGCATTTTTAGAATTTCCTCCATTTTGCCTTTTTGACATTGCTGATGGTGCTGCAAGCTTTGCTGCTGCCCGCTCATTAGCATTTTTAGAATTTCCTCCATTTTGCCTTTTTTATCGGTTGGGAAGCGGAAAATAGCTTCCCTTAACACCCCATATACTGACACCTGTTGTGATAACAAAGCTTTATAGAGGAGACACGCACACTGATTCTGGCCTTTTTCACCACTGGTTTTATTTTTTTTGGAATAACCACAGAACATTAACTTTCCCAGAGTAGAATGTTCATAGGGGATCGGTATGAAATACCTCCAATCAAAATACCGACGTTCAAAATCCTGACACCAATTGGTATTTTGATTGGAGGTAAACTGGCTTAACAAAAAGATTAAGGAACTTATGGGCAAGAAAAGGCGAGCATTTAAAAAATACAAATCTGACGGGGAAGCAGAGTCATTTCAGCACTATAAGGAATGTAACAAAAATTGCAAAAAGGAAATAAGAGCGGCTAAAGTAGAAACTGAAAAACTAGTAGCAAAGGAAAGCAAAGCGAATCCCAAAAAATTCTTTAAATACATTAATAGCAAGAGATTAAAGAAGGAGAGTATAGGCCTTTTAAAAGACAAGTTGGGAGTCTTAAGCAAAAATGATAATGTCATAGCGGACACACTAAATGAGTTTTTTTCAACAGTATTCACTAGAGAGGACCCAATTCAGGGACTGACACACAATCTCAATAATGAGAATATCACACTGATAGGTACTTATTTAAGCGAGGAAGTAGTCTGTGACCGATTAAAACATTTAAAGATTAATAAATCACCAGGGCCCGATGGTATTCATCCAAGGGTTCTAATGGAGCTTCACTCTGAACTGGCAAAACCGCTATCTTTGATCTTTGAGGATTCAGTTATATCAGGTATGGTTCCCAAAGACTGGCGTATAGCAGAAGTAGTGCCTATATTCAAAAAGGGAAGTAAAGCTGAACCAGGTAATTATAGACCAGTTAGTCTTACATCTATAGTGGGGAAAGTATTGGAAGGTATTCTAAGAGATAGTATTCAGAAGTTCCTTGAAACCAATAAGGTCATTAAAAGGAATCAACATGGGTTTATGAAGGACAGATCCTGTCAAACCAACTTACTTGGCTTTTATGAAACAGTAAGCGCAAACCTAGATCAGGGTAAAGACGTGGATGTAATCTTTTTAGACTTTGCCAAAGCGTTCGATACTGTACCACACATGAGACTTATCTACAAGCTACAAGAATCAGGGCTAGGAAGCACAATATGCACTTGGGTCAAAAACTGGTTAGATAATAGGAAGCAGCGCGTTGTGGTTAATGGATCTTTTTCAACTTGGACTGAAGTGCTAAGTGGTGTGCCGCAAGGCTCAGTATTAGGACCGCTATTGTTCAATATTTTCATTAACGACCTAACAGAAGGTCTAGAGAGCATGGTGTCAATTTTTGCAGATGATACCAAATTGTGTAAGGCTATAAATACAGAGGAGGATGCCGAGTCTCTTCAGAACGACTTAGTTAAATTAGAAGCATGGGCAGCCAAATGGAGAATGCGCTTCAACACAGACAAGTGTAAGGTAATGCACTGTGGTAACAAGAACAAAAATTACACCTACCTACTAAATGGGGTAAAATTAGGGGATTCTGTACTGGAAAAGGACTTAGGTGTCCTCATAGATAGCAAGCTAAGCAGTAGTACCCAAAGTAGGACTGCAGCAAAGAAGGCTAATAAGATATTAGCATGCATAAAACGGGGTATTGATGCTAGGGACGAGAGTATTATACTCCCGTTATATAAATCACTAGTGAGGCCACACCTTGAATACTGTGTACAATTCTGGGCACCGTACTACAAAAAGGATATCCTGGAGCTTGAAAAGGTACAGAGGAGGGCGACCAAACTAATTAAGGGCATGGAGACGATGGAATACAAGGAAAGGCTTGAAAGACTAGGCATGTTTACATTGGAAAAGCGGAGACTAAGAGGGGATATGATCAACATCTACAAATATATAAGGGGACAATACACAGAGCTTGCGGGGAACCTGTTTTTGGTTAGATCAACACAGAGGACTCGTGCACACTCGCTCAGGTTAGAGGAGAGGAGATTCCGCACAATACGGCGTAAAGGCTTTTTCACGGTAAGGACAATACGTGTTTGGAATTCCCTGCCCGAGGGAGTTGTAATGGCGGAATCTGTCAACACCTTTAAGAATGGGTTAGATAAATTCCTATTGGATAAGGATATCCAGGGGTATGGTGCATAGTCATGCATTATAGTTACTATAAATAGGGATAAAATGCAATGGCTGACAGCAGCATCAGTCAGAAATTTTAGTCAAATCATCATGCATAGGACACCACAAATAGGTTGAACTCGATGGACAATTGTCTTTTTTCAACCTCAGATACTATGTTACTATGTTACTATGACTGCATCCCGTTCATAGCCCTGTCGCTTACTAACAGAGGCCTGGGCAGCATGGATTGTGTAATGGTTAGCATTATTGTCTCACAGCACATAAGTCTTGGGTTCGATTCCCACCATAGCTCTAACAGTGTGAAGAGTGTATATTCTCCCTGTGTTTGCGTGGGTGCTCCGGTTTCCTCCGACAATCCACAAATATACTGGTAGTTCAAATGCCAATATAGAGTGTAAGCTCCAATGAGGGAGGAACTGATGTGAAGTTGATATACCGGCAGTCGGGATCCTGGCGGTGAAGATACTGACACTGGAATCCCAACCGCTGACAATGCCGCCAGCCGGAATGCCAGCTAACAGGCTATTCCCACTCGTAGGTGTACATGACCCATAGAGTGGGACTAGAACCTGTGACGAGCCTGCGAGAGGCTCTGTTGCGCTCGCTTCCCGCCGGCATTCTGGCAGCTGAGATCCCGGGGTCGGTATCGCCTCGTTAATGAGGTGAAGCAGGAAGTGTTATAGCGGCATGATTTGTGCTGCTATAAAACATTTACTCCTAACTTTGCTATGTTTCCCAGCAGTATGATTTCCTACCACCAGGGGTCACCAGGTCTCCTGATGTTGAGCTACAGTTCTGGATCCTGCTGCATGTGCTGCGCTTCTGACTGTTTTGCAACCAGGTGTCAGGTGATTGATTACACGTTCAGTCAGCATTGTTACACATGACACCTGGCTATATTTAGTCTGTCTAATCCCAGCATTCATTGCTGGGTTATCAATGTTTCCTGCAATGGTTCTGATCTTGGCCCTCATTCCAAGTTGTTCGCTCGTTGCCGAATTTCGCTATATTGCGATTAGTCGCTTACTGCGCATGCGCAATGTTCGCCGAGCGCATGCGCTTAGTTATTTTACTCAAAAGTTAGGTATTTTACTCACGGCATTACGAGGATTTTTCTTCGTTCTGGTGATCGGAGTGTGATTGACAGGAAGTGGGTGTTTCTGGGCGGAAACTGGCCGTTTTATGGGTGTGTGTGAAAAAACGCTGCCTTTTTCTGGGAAAAACGCGGGAGTGGCTGGAGAAACGGGGGAGTGCCTGGGCGAACGCTGGGTGTGTTTGTGACGTCAAACCAGGAACGAAACTGACTGAACTGATCGCAGTGGCAGAGTAAGTGTCGAGCTACTCAGAAACTGCTAAGAAATTTCTATTCGCAATTTTGCGAATCTTTCGTTCGCAATTCTGCTATGCCTAGATACACTCCCAGAGGGCGGCGACTTAGCGTGTGCAATGCTGCTAAAAGCAGCTAGCGAGCGAACAACTCGGAATGAGAGCCCTTGTTCAAGTTTCTGGACTTTGCGTTTGCTGTGAGCTCCTGTGTATTTGTGCCTGCCAGATACCTGTGGATTACTGTGTCCACTCAGCACTCTGTTAGTAGTTATCTTGTTTGTTTTGTGCACATTCTAGATTATCAATGTTGGTGCACCACCATGTGTTTCTGCATTTTCTAAGGGAACAACGAGAGTTCCGTACTAACCAGTATTGCCTGGTGCATCCTGCGATTGTTATTAGAATAAGGATCATATTGATCTTATCTTGATTGTATATATCACCAAACCAGAGACGGACTGCCCATCTGGCACTTCTGGGCTGGTAGGCTGGCCCTGCCACACAGAGAGCTAGGAAGACTGCGTGCAGCCTCCGGCTCTCTGGTCTGGCCAATCCCCCGCCCATCTCCATGGAAATGGCGTCGGTAGTGCCCCTGTCATATGCGCAAGCACGCCAAATGTGTATGCCTACATGCACATGCCAGGGCCGATTTCGTCCCCCAGTCCGTCCCTGCACCAAACTCTGTGACTTCTTATGAACTGAACCCCGGGGGGTTAATACTTCTGTTGATATGATAATAACATACAGTTTGTTCATATATCATACAGTCTGTTAAGATAATACCATATAATTTGTTGAGATTATAATACCATATAGTTATTGCTTTGAAAGACTCTTTATTATTAAAAGTTATAAGTAATACAGTAGGTATCACTATTAAGGCCCATACACACTGGGCGATTTTGAGCTGAAAGCAGATCACTTTTGGTGTGTTGAGCTACTTTCAGCTCAAAGCCACCCAGTGTGTATGCCCCAGCGATGAGCGTTGATGCGCCCTCCCGTTTCATCGCTGGCGGCCGCCGTTCATCTACTGGTATTACCAGTAGATGAACGGCGGGGTGAGCGACTTTCCATAGCGTCCTGCTATGGAAAGCCGCTCACCCCTGCTGACATCGCTGGGCAGGGGGGAAAAGCGCTCAGTGTGTATGCACTGAGCGCTTTTCATCCCAGCGATGTCAGCGCTGGGCAAAAACGCTCAGTGTGTATGGACCTTTAGTGCATGTCATCAAGATGTCAGACCTCATGTAACGATTTATATATTACTGCCAGAAACATTTTAAATGTTGTCCAGGACAGGTCATGTATTTGTACAGTTGTGAAAGAGAGGAGGAAATAATGTTAAATGTGCAGTGTTATGCACTTTGCTTGTATTCAAATTAGAGATGAGCGGGCTTGGTTCGAACCAAGCCCACCGAACTTCCGTGATCCAAGGCAAGACTCTGATCTCCCCACCTGCCCTGGATCCCAAAGCAAGGCAAGATGTCATGTTCCCGCTGTCGGATTTCGTGGGTTTTGGATTCAGGCGCCATTTCAATTTCCTATTGAAATGTATGTACTGACCGCTGATTGGCTAAGAAAGATGTTCCCACAGCTCTTAGCCAATAAGCACTTCCCCATAGAGTTGAATGGGTTGTGTTACTTCCCTTTGAAGTCACGCAGCAGCCAGTACTTCCGTGCAAAAATTCAGGGGGTCATAGAGAAAGAAGGGGACAAAACCACTTGGTATCTGTCTCATTTCCCATCTGGAAAGCAGGTGATGCTCCACTGGTCCCAGTCCATGGCAGACTCCTGTAACTCCCCTTTGTATTGACCCTCACCCAGGATCCGCTCTGAACTGCGGACCAGACTCATGTCTTTGTGCTGTGTAGCCCACTGTCTAGGTCAGTGCTTCTCCTAGTGACCTGTCCTGCTGCTTCTGACCTTCATTGCTGCCCTCATTCTCCTGTATATGTGTCCTGTGCTTTATCTGACCCTCACTGTATCCGACCCACACTATATTCAGTCCGCACTGTAACTGACCTGCACTGTAACCCATACTATATTCAGCCCACACTGTAATCCGCAATGTATCCGAGCCACTGTAACCTGCACTGTTTCTAACCAGCACTGTATTTGATCCACACTGTAACCGACCCACACTGTAAGCCCCACTGTATCCTACTCGCACTGTAACCTGCACTGTATCCGACCCACACTATATACGACTTGCACTGTGTCTCACACTGTAGCCCACTCAGTATTTACCTGTGTGTCCCAAAGTACCCTGCACTGTATCCAGCAAATACAGAACACTGTTTTTTTGGTTGGAGAAATTTTGGGTAGCTGCTGGATGAAGGAGACCCCAGTTTCCCAGCTGGCATAAGGAGCTAGCAATGATTACCAGGCTGGGGGGGGGGGGGGGGGATGATGATGTGCACAACACACTGCGCTTGCTGTCAACAGATGCCTGGTGCACTGCTGGCTGCCACACATTAGTCTCTGCCTCGCTACCCCTGTGGAGAATGGGCTGCTTTATCAAAAAGGCTGATTGATCAGTGCTTTACATGGGCACAGAATGCAAGTCATCAGTGGGACCCAAGGATGGAGGAAAAGATTGGGCAGTGGGAATAGGACTGTACTGGGGGGCATGTGGACTAATGTAGAGGGCATCCACTTCTGATATTGCTATTTCTCTTACGTCCTAGAGGATGCTGGGGTCCACATTAGTACTATGGGGTATAGTCCGGTCTACTAGGAGCTATTGGCACTTTGAGAGTGTGGGCTGGCTCCTTCCTCTATGCCCCTCCTACCAGACTCAGTTTAAAAAATGTGCCTGGAGAAGCCGGTCAAAGCTAGGGGAGCTCCTAGAGCAGCGGTGGCCAACCTGTGGCTCTTGAGCCTCATGCGGCTCTTTCTTTATTCAAATGTGGCTCCCGACACTCGAAGTCACGTGACCACAACAGAAACTGCTGCAATCCAGCCAGACAGGCAGCAGCAGCAGCACTACGGGGGCTGAGAACTGAGAGAGCCAGATACTAGAGGTGAGACACCCACTGGCAAACAATGGACACATAAGGGGCTGCTGCAATGACACGAGTTGTATTTTCGTGGGGGCTGTAATGACACATGAGGGTCCTGGCAGGAGTGAAACAGGAGAGTGCTGGCAGGAGTGACTCATGGGGGAGCTGGCTGTAGTGACATACTGTAGGAGTGTGCTAGCAGGAGTGACACATGAGGTAGCTGGCTAAAGTGACACAGTAGGGTATGTGGAAGTGGCTTTTTCAATGTATTTTATGTTGGATCTGGCTTTAAAAATTTATTTTATGTGTATCTGGCTTTTTAAATGTATTTTATACCAGAGGCGTGGCCTAGCAGGCACAAGGCCACACCCAATTTTTGCATGTGTGCCTGTGGCTTGATGTCGGCTCTTTGACGTGCCTTTCAAGATTTTTTGGCTCTTTGTTTCTGACTGGTTGGCCACCCCTGTCCTAGAGCTTCTTTAGTTTTGTTTTTTTCTAAGAGTTAGTTTAGGTATAGGGAGGCTGCTGGCAATAGCCTCCCTGCTTCGTGGGAATAAGGGGGAGAGTAGTGTCAGTCCTGCAGGGTCTGAGCTATTATCTCCGCTGACAGGACACTGAGCTCCTGAGGGTGCTGATCGTTAGCCACTCCAGGCAACCGCTCACTCCCGCAGCATGCCGCCACCCCCGTACAGAGCCAGAAGACTTCGGTGGCGAGTGAGTCACCGGCCTCCCTGGCAAGCGGGGAGCTGGTGTGAAGATGGTGGCAACAGGGTAGGGAGAGCAGTACTAACAGCGGTACATAGTGCGGCGCTGTGAGGGGCACCCTGAGCCAGCGCCTATACCCTACACTGGTCAGCAAGCCTGTCAGGGTCCCCGGATCGCTGCCAGCAGAAATCCTCAGTCCAGTATAATATAATGGAGAGCGGGAAGCAGCGCCATGTTCGGGGGGCGGAACTTCTCCTCAGAGTGGACCCAGCAGCATTCAGCGCCATTTTCCTGCCTGCAGTTCCTGTACACAGATGCTGACAGGGAGAGCTGTCCCTCCAAGCAACTCCAGCTATCCTGTGCGGTACCAGGGGGTTGTAGAAAAGGAGGGGGGGGGGCTGTGTAAAGTCTGTGTAGTCTATTAAGGTACACAGACAGCGCTGGTAGTTTTATTAGTTCTACCTAAAAAAGCACTGTTTGTGGGTTGGCTCCAATCTCTGTGTCTCTCTGTGACATACTTGGGGGGAAACAGTGTCTGATATTCTGTGTGTGTGTGTGTGTGTGTGTGTGTGTGTGTGTGTGTGTGTGTGTGTGTGTGTGTGTGTGTGTGTTGTTTGTTTGTTTAATATCTCACATAGCCATGTCTAGGGACTCTGTGTCATATGCTGAGGGGGGCAATTTTCCTTGCTAAGGGGGTGCAGCTCATGATTGAGGCCATTAGAGATGTGTTAAACATTAATGACACAACACCTGAGCAGGTTGAGGAGGCTTACTTCACTGACAATAAGAAAGCCTCGCTAGCCTTCCCTGCGTCTAAAGAATTAAACGCTATATTTGAAAAATCCTGGGAAAACCCAGAGAAAAAATTCCAGATCCCAAAAAGGGTTCTGGTTGCTTTTCCCTTCCCTGAGGAAGATAGGAAAAAATGGGAAAATTCACCCATTGTTGACGCATCTGTCTCCAGACTGTCTGAAAAGGTGGTGTCCCTGGATCTACCGTGTTGAAAGAATCGGCTGATAGTAAGATTGACACTATGCTCAAATCCATTTACACTGCTTCAGGAGTGACGTTAAGGCCCACTATTGCCTGTGCATGGATTTCTAATGCCATAGTAAAGTGGTCAGGCACATTACTAGAGGATTTGGATACAATGGATAGAAGTTACATTAAATTGTTTTTACGTAACATACAGGATTCTGCGGGGTTCATGGTGGAATCCATGAAGGACCTGGGTACGCTGTCTGCACGGATATCTTCCATGTCGGTCTCAGCCCGCAGGGGACTCTGGCTACGCCAATGGTCTGCAAACGCGGAATCCAGGAGAGGTGTGGAGAACCTACCCTACACAGGTCAGGCTCTATTTGTCGAAGTGTTCGATGCGTGGATTTCCACGGCAACCGCGGGTAAGTCACCTTTCCTTCCCTCTGCTACACCTTCTACGAAGAAACCATTTTCTTCAGCTGTGCCGCAGTCCTTTCGGACCGCTAAGGCAAAAAAGGCCAAGCCTCCTACCACTTTCTTTAGAGGTGGTCGTGCAAAATCCAAAAAGCCTGCTCCCGCAGGCTCCCAGGACCAGAGACCTGCTTCTGGTTCCTCAAAATCCTCAGCATGATGGCGGACCACAAAGCCTGGAGGACGGACTGGTGGCTGCGAGACTCAGACATTTCATACACGTCTGGGTGTCGTCCGGCCTGGATCCCTGGATGTACAGACTGGAGTTTCAAGAACACCCGCCTCACCGATTCTTCAAATCAGACTTGCCAGCTTTGCTGACAGACAGGGCTATCCTACAGGAAGCCATCCTAAAATTGGAAAAATCACAGGTCATTGTACCAGTTCCACCTCATATGCAAAACAAGGGTTATTATTAAAACCTTTTCGTGGTACCGAAACTGGATGGTTCGGTCAGACCAATTTTGAACTTGAAATCTTTGAACCCTTACCTGAGTGTGTTCAAATTCAAAATGGAGTCTCTCAGAGCAGTGATTTGGGGTCTGGAGGAGGGATAGTTTCTGGTATCCCTGGATATCAAGGATGCATACCTCCACGTTCCACTTTGGCTGCCGCAACAGGCTTATCTCAGATTTGCACTGTTAGACAGTCACTATCAATTTCAGGCACTGCCATTCGGCCTCTCCATAGCACCGAGGGTGTTCACCAAGGTGATGGCAGAGATGATGGTTCTCCTCCCCAGACAGGGGGTGAACATAATCCCATATCTGGACAATCTGCTGATAAAGGCATCGTCCAGGGAGACGTTGTTGCAGTCCAGTGTTCTCACGACTCATCTGCTCAGGGAACACGGTTGGATCCTGAACCTTCCAAAATCACATTTGGAGCCGACCATGAGGTTGTCTCTTCTGGGAATGATCCTCGACACGGAAGTGCAGAGGGTGTTTCTCCCGGAGGAGAAAGCGTTGGTGTTAGAAACAATGGTCCGGGATGTCCTGAAGCCAGCCCGGGTTTCGGTTCATCAGTGCATTCGCCTTCTGGGGAAGATGGTGGCCTCTTATGAGGATCTACAGTACGGAAAGGTTTCATGCTCGGTCCTTCCAACTGGATCTCCTGGACAAGTGGTCGGGATTTCATCTAGACATGCACCAGAGAATACGTCTGTCACAGAAAGCCAGGATTTCACTCCTCTGGTGGCTGCAACTACCTCACCTTCTGGAGGGCTGCAGGTTCGGGATTCAGGACTGGATCCCTCTAACCACGGATGCAAGTATCCGGGGCTGGGGCGCAGTCACTCAGGGGGAAACCTTCCAAGTGCGTTGGTCAACCCTGGAATCCAGCCTTCCAAAAAACATTCTGGAACTAAGAGCCGTCTACAACGGTCTTCTCCAAGCGGCCCATCTTCTGCAAGATCGAGCCATTCAAGTGCAGTCGGACAATGTAACAATGTGGCTTACATAAACCAACAGGGCGGAACGAAGAGCAGAGCTGCAATGTCAGAGGTAACAAGAATCATCCTCTGGGCAGAAAAACACTCGTTGGCGCTGTCAGCAATCTTCATTCTGGGAGTAGACAACTGGGAAGTGGACTTCCTCAGCAGACACGATCTCCATCCAGGAGAGTGGGGACTCTATCCGGAGGTGTTCACGGAGGTAACAGATCTTTGGGGTGTACCTCAAATAGACATGATGGCCTCTCGTCTCAACATGAAGCTTTGGCAGTATTGTTCCAGGTCGAGGGACCCGTAAGCTGTGGCGGTGGACGCCCTAGTGACTCCGTGGGTGTTCCAGTCGGTGTACGTGTTTCCTCCACTTCCACTCATTCCAAGAGTTCTAAAACTCATATGGAGAACAAGAGTTCAGGTGATCCTCATTGCTCCAGACTGGCCATGAAGGGCTTGGTATGCGGATCTTCTGGATCTACTGCTGGAAGAGCCGAGGCCTCTTCCTCTACAGCAGGGGCCGTTCGCTTATCAAGACTTACCTCGGCTACGTTTGATGGCATGGAGATTGAACGCCAGATATTAGCTCGGAAGGGCATTCAGAACAAGGTTACTCCTACCCTGATACAGGCTAGGTCTAAATATTACCCTCGTATTTAGAAAATATATGTATCTTGGTGTGAGTCCAAGAAGTTTCCTATGGTAGAGTGTCAACTGGGACAGTTTCTCCTTTTCCTGCAAGCATGTGTGGATATGGGCCTGAGGTTGGGATCCGTAAAGGTTCAGATTTCGGCCCTATCCATTTTCTCCAGAAACAGTTGGCTTCCCTCCCTGAGGTTCAGACTTTTCTGGAAGGGGTTCTGCACATCCAGCCTTCCTTTGTGCCTACGGCGCCCTGGGATCTTAATGTGGTGTTACAGTTCCTCTAATCGGATTGGTTCGAGCCTCTACCGGAGGTTGAAGTCAAATTTATCACGAAGAAGGCTGTCACTTTGTTGGTCTTAGCTTTTGCTAGACGTGTGTCGGAGTTGGGGGCTTTGTCTTGTAAGAGCCCCTACTTGATCTTCCATGAAGATAGAGCTGAGCTCCGGACACGTCAGCAGTTCCTTCTGAAGGTTGTGTCGGCATTTCATGTCAACCAATTGTGGTGCCAGTTGCTACTGACTCCTCAATTTTAGCAAAGTCCTTGGATGTTGTAAGGGCTCAGAAAATTTATCTGAAGAGGACTGCTCGTCACAGAAAATCGGACTCTCTGTTTGTCCTGTATGATCCCAAGAAACTTGGGTGTCTTACTTCTAAGCAGACAATCTCTTGGTGGATCAGGTTCACGATCCAGCATGCGTATTCTACGGCAGGATTGATGTGCCCTACATCTGTTAAGGCCCACTCTACTCGTAAGGTGGGTTCTTCCTGGGTGGCTGCCCGGGGTGTCTCAGCTTTACAGCTTTGCCGAGCGGCTACTTGGTCTGGGTCGAACACATTTGCAAAGTTCCACAAATTCGATAGTTTGGCCGCTGAGGACCTGAAGTTTAGTCAATCAGTTCTGCAGGAGCCTCTGCGCTCTCCCTCCCGTTCTGCGAGCTTTAGTACATCCCCATGGTACTAATGTGGACCCAAGCATCCTCTAGGACGTAAGAGAAAATAGGATTTTAATTACCTACCGGTAAATCCTTTTCTCGTAGTCCATAGAGGATGCTGGGCACCCGGCCAGCGCTTCGTGATCCTGCAGTGGTTACTTAGTTCAGCACTGCTTTTGTTACTTGGTTAAGTAATCTTGTTCAGCCGTTGCTGAGTTTTCAAGCTGGTTAGCTTGGTTTGCCTTGTATGTGTGAGCTGGTGTGAAGCTCGCCACTATCTGTGTAAAATCCTTCTCTCGAAGTTGTCCGTCTCCTCGGGCACAGTTTGTAGACTGAGTCTGGTAGGAGGGGCATAGAGGGAGGAGCCAGCCCACACTCTCAAACTCTTAAAGTGTCAGTGGCTCCTAGTGGACCTGTCTATACCCCATGGTACTAATGTGGACCCCAGCATCCTCTACGTACTACGAGAAAAGGATTTACTGGTAGGTAATTAAAATCTTTTCTTCTCATGGTCACCGGTTGCCTTCTCTATTGAGTGAGAGTTTGTTTCTTTTGTGTACCATCTTCCTTCTCTCGTATCCTGCTCCTGCCTTGGGCTTATTTTCAAAACTGAATAGCCTGAGCTGGGGGGCGGGGTATAGGGGGTAAGGAGCTCCAAGCTTTAACTGTTTTGTGCCAGATCCTATCCTACCACCTACACCCCAATGTCTCCCCCTGTGGATCCTATGGACCTCAATGAAAAAGAATTAACAAAGGTAAGTTTTACTATACCTTTGTTTTTTCCCTCTGCATATCTTCATCATTACCAGAATGTTATCCTTTGTCCTGCTTCTTCCCCTATCCCCTTACATCTTACTAAGATGCATGCATCAACATCCAAACACTTCCAGGCAGTGCTTGAAGCGGGCTAGTGTACGATGGTATGGCATACCGGCACTAGTTTGAGCACTGACCCCCGCATCAAGTTGACCGTGTCGCTACTATTTCAAATCTGATGCGATCCGGCAGCAAATCAGGAGCGGCCATGCAGCCGCTCCTGATTGGCTGCTGGTCCGCGGCAGATTTGAAATACTAGCGCCGCAGTCATAGGAGCCAGTGCCGCACCAAAGGCCACTGACCACAGCCTCCTCCTCTGCTGCACCGCTGCCACCCTCTGCCTCCTCCCAGCTGCACCGCCACTGCACTCAGCCTCCTCTGCCACCCTCAGTCCTTCTCTGCACCTCCACACCATCTCCGAGGCCCACGGCCTCCTCTGCCCCGCACCGACCACAGCCTCCTCATGCACCGCAGACCACAGCATCCTCAGCACCGTGCTGCTAAATAGGTAATCTTACCCTGCTGCATTTCTCTCTCCCTAGTCCCTACTGTATGCCCGTGCTGTCTCTCTCCCTATGTCCCTGCTGTCTCTCTCCCTATGTCCCTGCTGTCACTTTCTCTGTCACTCTCTCACTCTCCCTACGTCCCTGCTGTCACTCTCCCTTTCCCTATGGCCCTGCTGTTACTCTAGCTGAATTTTGTATCATTCCATGTGGCATAATGTGAATTTTGTCTCATTCCATGTGGCATAATGTGAATTTCGGCTCATTCAGTGTGCTATAATGTGAATTTTGGCTCCTTCTGTGTGCTATAATGTGAATTTTGGCTCATACCGTGTGCTATAATGTGAATTTCGGCTCATACCGTGTGCTATAATGTGAATTTCGGCTCATACCGTGAGCTATAATGTGATTTTCGGCTCATACCGTGTGCTATAATGTGAATTTCGGCTCATACCATGTGCTATAATGTGAATTTTGGCTCATACCGTGTGCTATAATGTGAATTTTGCCTCATACTGCATGGTATAATGTGAATTTCAGCTCATACCGTGTGCAATAATGTGAATTTTGGCTCATTCCATGTGCTATAATGTGAATTTCAGCTCATACCGTGTGCTATAATGTGAATTTTGGCTCATACTGCGTGCTATAATGTGAATTTTGGCTCATACTGCGTGCTATAATGTGAATTTTGTCTCATGCCGTGTGCTATAATGTGAATTTTGGCTCATACTGCGTGGTATAATGTGAAAGGGGCATTAGTACTAGATAGTATAAGGGGTCCTACTATTGTGGTGCATAATGTGTATAAGGGGTATATGGTGTGGTAAACTACACCTTTTTCTCACTTATCCATACCCACACTTCAAAATTTCCACTTCGACCACTGCTTCCAGGTAAAAAAATAGATAAACTGTGAATTAGCAGATGAAAGTACAGCATAAATCCTGATAGTGTCATTTTACACAATAAAATAAGAGGAACAGGACTGAGGTAGCTAAATAAAAAATAGATTATAACTCTGTGTATATACAGGCAGTGTCGGACTGGGGCATGAAGGGCCCACTGGTGGAATGCAGTGATAGGGGCCCATGTTTTGGGGTATGGCCAGCTGCTACATAGGTTTGTCTAACTATTACAGAGTGTGTGGTCTAGTCCCCTTGATAAATATAAATATTAAATACTGCTAGTGCATGCATGATAATGCATGAGGGAGAAGGAGAGATCCCAGGGCTTGCCGGAGGCATCAGTAACAGCTGGAGCTATATAGCGGGGATCCGGGCGCCTGATAGCTCCCATCAGAGGAGTGTTTGCACTGCTAGTTCCTGGTGCTCAGGAGGGGCTGGCTCGCCTGGAGCTCTCTGCACACTGTTACCATCCTAAGCTGCTCCAGCATTATTAGGGGCCTGTCGCTGCACGCTGCCCATCCTACAGAGGGAAGACATTGCATTGCTGGCTGTTAACCAGCTACTGTGGCTGGATTTTTATCTGTACAGCACCACACTTGCTGTACACTTAAGGGCCCTACACACTGGCAGATAATACTGCACAATATGAATGTTCTCGTTCATTAGTGAATGAGAACTCGTTCATATCGTGCAGTGTGTAGGCACCAATGATGAATGATGCACGGCCCTGCGCTCGTTCATTGTTGGTGCCCCATCGCTTATGCATGCAAGCCAATATGGATGAGATTGTCCATATTAGCTTGCATTGCTATGGTGACGGGGGAGTGAAGAAACTTCACTCCCCCCGTCACCTCCCTCCCGCCGCCGGGTCACCCTGTCTGCCGTATCGGCAGTCATGCAGCTCAACGGTGGGTTGCCCAGTCTGTAGGGCCCTTTACAGTTGCTGACAGGAATATCACAGTCTTTTTCCCTCAGCCTGCCATTAGCTTGGTATATGTGAATTACATAAAGTCTGCCTTACATGTGTACATGACTTCCTGTGCTGTGAGCTCCATCTAGCAGCTGGCCGGATAACTTGCAAGCTGCTGTAATATTTCTAGACATGTGAAAAGCAGTTGCCACCTTCTCTGATGTCCACTTAAGGCCCCTTCGGGGAGGGCCGGCTGACGCCTACAAACACATCCTCTTTATTATGTGATTCTGGCCGCATATGGCCACCCTGCCATGATTTTGACATGACCATATGTATGTATATATATATATATATATATATAAAATTCGGTGTAAGACCAAATTCTAACTACATTACCTCCGGGATTAAACTCCTCATATGTACTTCACGATCTGAGTCTCTTGGGGTGTAAGCGTTGATAGCGGTAGACCCCCCTTCCCCTTTTCTTCATTTTTGCTCTGGTGATCTCCTCCTACTACATTTCGGGCGCCCTACAAAGAGTGCTGCTTCCACATGAGTCGTAGGAAGCGCAAAGGATCGAAGTGTCTCCCTCGTTTGTCTGAACCCCCGCACTGTTATGATCTTAGACGCTATCTTCATTTACAAAAGGACTCGGGCATATCCGCTTCATTGGCTCCTGCCTCACCTACCCACTCAACAAACTCTGAGGCTTCTACGGAAGTAAAGGAATCCCCTAACTCCTCGGGACTGTCCGAGACACAGGATATGAAGAAGATTTTTACATTACTACAGGCGCTACCTACTAAGGCTGATATTCCTACCAAAGCAGACTTTTCAACCCTAGAAAAAAAGCTCCGAGAGGTGGTTCACATAGAAATGTCGGTGATAAAGTCGGAGCTAGCTCATTTGGGCTCATGTATTTACACCTTGGAAACCAGCTGGAAAAAGATCAACGCTTTCCATAAAGCCTTAGCTGACACTGTTAAGCTGCAGGCGGATGAGATCCAAAACTTACGAGATTAACTAGATGATATTGATAACAGGGGGCGCAGAAACAATTTAAGAGTTACTGGCATCCCTGAAGCTATCCCACCACGGCCTACAATACTTCTTAACCAAAATCTTCACTGAGGTGCTTTAAAATTATCTGAACGATTCCATTGTGTTTGATAGGGCTCACAGGGCATTGTGCCCCAAAGGTCTTCAGTCTGAATGCCCTAGGGACGTCATCTGCAGGCTGCATTACTTCACCCAGAAGGACAAAATCTTACGAAAGCTTTGTAATTCCGATGGCTTGGAGTTCAATGGCCGACCAAGTCAGGTCTTCCAAGACCAACTCTACCACAAATGGTCTGCCTTAATGCCTCAAAAGTATGTAATTCATCTTATGCATATTATCTGTTTTTTAAAACCTATGAAAAGTCATCCCAAATCTGCTCTCTACAGTTCTCTCTTATGCAAACTCATGTATGTTTCTTGATGTAATGATTTCTTGTAATTGTCATTGCGTGTGTGGGGAAGTTGCTCGGTGAAACAGTTAAATATTGCATACTGACTGGTGTTTACCTCCTTTGAACATTTGCCCATTGTGGTCAGGTGTACTATATCTTTATATTTAGTAAGGTGTAGTCATGGTGTAAAGGACAGAGTATGATTACTGATTAGTAAAAGAAAACAAATACTGAGCAACATCCCCAAACAGGTAATTTCAACTTTAAACTTGTCATTTATTTTGTACGCTCTGGACATGGCTACTAATAACAAATGCACAGACAAAATTCTTAAAGCTATGTCTGCAAATGCTAGGAGCTTAGGAGACAAAATTCCAGAGCTAATTGCGATAATGACAAGGGATAACCTGGATTTTGTGGCAATTACAGAGTCTTGGTGCAATGAGAATCATGACTGGGACATAGCTATACCAGGATACAATTTATTTAGGAAGGATAGAATAGGAAGAATAGGAGGAGGGGTAGCAATGTATGTGAAAAAAAGCATAAATGCTACTTTAATACAAAATATTGAAGACAAAACTGAGGCCCTTTGGGTCACCATAGAAACCGGGAAGAAGGACATTATTCGCATTGGGGTGACCTATAGACCACCTGGCCAGGGGCAGGATTTGGACAGGAACCTATTGTTGGACATATCTAAAATGGTTTTAAAGGGAGAAGTCATAATCATGGGAGACTTTAATTTACCTGATGTAAATTGGGAGGGGTCTTTTGCAAGTTCAGCTATAAGTGGCAAATTTCTACATTCCTTACAGGGAGCATCTCGCAAGCAATTGGTGAGGGAGCCCACTCGCAAAGACTCAATATTAGATTTGATTCTTACAAATGGTGATAGGATATCTGATATATATGTGGGTGAGCACCTGGGATCCAGTGATCATCAAGCAGTATAGTTTAGTATAAAGACAGGATCCAACTCCTGTCACACAAAAACAAAGGTATTGAATTTTAGAAATGCTGACTTTGCAAAAATGGGGAGATGTTTAAGTGATTCATTGGCAGACTGGAGGAACTTGGAAGGAGTGCAGGAGAGGTGGAAAAAACTGAAAAGTGCAATACTAAGTGCAACAGACCTTTGTATCAAAAGGGTTAGGAAAAGCACCAGGAAAAGGAAGCCAGTGTGGTTCACAAAAGAAGTATCAACTAGTGTGAAAGCAAAAAAGATGGCTTTTAGGAAATACAAACAGACTCAAAATAATAACGACAAAGAGGTGTATCTGGACAGACGGAAGGATGCTAAGAAAGTGATCAGACGTGCAAAGGCAGAAGCTGAGGAGAAAAGGGCCCAGTCAGTAGATAAAGGGGGCAAAACTTTTTTTAAGTATATAAGTGAAAGGAGAAAATCAAATGGAGGAATAATAAGACTTAAGACAGAGAGTGAGCATTTGGTGGAGGGAGACAAGGCAATAGCAGATCACCTAAATAATTATTTTTGCTCAGTATTTACTACAGAAGAAGGGATGGGGCCACAGTTAAGTTGCAAGGACATTCATAAAAATTAGGTAGATGAAAATACATTTACTGAGGAGAAGGTCCTAACAGAACTTTCAAACTAAAAGTGGATAAATCAATGGGACCAGATGGGATACACCCAAGGATACTCAAAGAGCTAAAAGATGTGCTGGTTACACCTTTGACAGAATTATTTAACCAGTCACTAAATACAGGTGCTATTCCAGAGGACTGGAAAAGAGCAAATGTAGTTCCACTGCACAAAAGTGGAAGCAAGGAAGAAGCAAGTAACTACAGGCCAGTAAGCCTTACATCAGTAGTAGGGAAAGTAATGGAAAAACTATTAAAAGAAAGAGTAGTGGAATATCTTAAATCAAACAACTTACAGGATCCAAAACAGCATGGATTTACTGGTGGGAGATCATGCCAAACAAATCTTATTGACTTTTTTGACTCTGTGACGAATATAATAGATCAAGGGGGAGCTGTAGATGTAGCATATCTAGACTTTAGTAAGGCATTTGACACTGTCCCACATCGCAGACTGCTAAATAAACTTGAAAGCCTGAGGGTGGATTATAAATCAGTTAAATGGATAAGAACCTGGTTGCAGGATAGGAAACAGACAGTCGTAGTTAATGGAGTACAATCTATGGAGGGAAATGTTACCAGTGGAGTACCCCCAGGGATCTGTACTTGGTCCAGTTCTCTTTAATATCTTTGTTGGTGACATTGCAGATGGTATTGAAGGGAAGATATGCCTTTTTGCAGATGATACAAAGATATGCAACAGGGTAGACACACCGGGAGGGGTAAAACAAATGATTAATGACCTAGGTAGGCTTGAGAAATGGTCAAGAACGTGGCAACTACAGTTTAATGCTAAAAAATGCAAAATCATGCACTTGGGTCTCAAAAACCCAAAGGCTAAATATAGTATCAAGGGTACTATAATGGAAACTACTGAGGAGGAAAGAGATTTAGGAGTCACTATTTCAAGTGACTTGAAGGCAGGAAAGCAATGCAACAAAGCAATGAGAAAGGCAAGTCAGATGCTTGGTTGCATAGGGAGAGGAATCAGTAGCAGGAAAAAAGAAGTGATAATGCCACTGTATAGGTCATTGGTACGGCCCCATCTGGAAAACTGTGTCCAGTTCTGGAGACCCTATCTCCAGAAGGATATAAATACATTAGAGAGTGTACAAAGAAGGGTGTCACAACTGAGGGCTGGGGACCGTGACTGGGAGCCTCAGTTGTAGGGGCTGACGGGTACTTAAATTTAGGAGGAGCTATGTGACTCCTGGACATACGTATTGACAGCAGCAAAGAATGCCCGAGGGCGTGACCACGACAACTGGGAATTCCTTAAGTGCTTTTATTAAATAAAAAGTCAGATAACGTGCAAAAGAATAATATAAAGTCACACGTGATAATTAAGTTCACAATCGGTGAAGGCCAGTAACCTGGAATATGGAAGAAAGTCCTGTAAACAATAAGTGAGGCTGGGGTTCGCTGGAAGATGAGGAATGAAGCTGTGGTTCGCTGGAAGATGAGGAATGAAACTGGAGTGCGCAGGAACTGAAGAATGAAGGATGATTACTGCAAAGCAAAAAGTTCAAACACAGGAATCCAAAGTAAGCTGTAGGGGGTTAACACTGGAGAGTCGGATTACACAGCAGAGTGTAATCACCAGGGAAGTCAGGCTGATCTGCAGAATGGAATTGCAGGAGGAAGTCTGTAGTGAAGCTTGTAGGCTGGAAACACTGTTGACAATGAAAGCACTGACGATCTTTTGGGAGCTGGGACCGGATATTTATACCTGCTGCATAGCAGGGATTGGCTGAGCAATTATGACAAGGCTCCAGCACCGTGGATAGGAGGAATAATGTCATGTGACTGGAGTCTAACATGGCTGCGCCCATGAACAAACAAAGAAGGGGAATTAAGTACTATAGGGAAGGTTCAACACTTGCGATGTAGGCCGCAGTAGCAGAATAACATGCGCCCAGTGGCGCGCGGCGGTCAGCGAGACAGGAGTGGCAGCAGAGGCCCATGGAGGACGTACATCCAGAAGGAAAATGGTGTCTCAGTATCCGGATCGTGACAGTACCCCCCCTTTTAGGAGTGGCCCCAGGACACTTCTTAAGTTTACCTGGCCATCTGGAATGGAACTTCTGGATGAAGACTTGTGCCAACTTGGAAGTGGGGAATCCATGACAGAATCCATCGAGGGATGAGACCACGGACGATGAGGATCAGACAAGGAAACCAGTTGCCTAGTGGGTAACTGGCGGGATACTTTGTGCTGGGCACATTTCGGGCAGGAGGCCACAAATTCGCACATTTCGGGCAGGAGGCCACAAATTCAGCAATGTCCTTCTTTAGGGTCGGCCACCAATTTGACCTGGAGACGAATTTTAAGGTCTTGCGTATGCCCGCGTGTCCGGCAAAGCGAGAGGAATGTGCCCGATGCAAGAGCTTCTTCCTGAAAGCCGGCTTCACAAAATTTTTCCCTGGCGGGGGCATAGAGTCCATACTCACTGCGGAGAACGCCACTGGATCAACAATACAATGCTTGTCAGTAGACTCAGACTCATTTTCTTGCTCCCGAGAGCGGGAAAGAGCATCAGCCTTGTGATTCGGTGACCCTGGACAAAACTGTAGCTTGGAGTCTTGGCACAGAGGAGACGGGACATCAGAAGACTTGTAGGAGGATATGCGAACTGGAAGCCCTTTTTGGAGACAGGTTTCTGAGCAGCCTCCTGACGTTCAAGGCGGGTTGCCAATTCTTGTATCAGCCTAAGCGCTTGGGACAGGTCTCCGGCTGGATCCATTTGGTCAGTGCTTACTGTCACAACTGAGGGCTGGGGACCATGACTGGGAGCCTCAGTTGTAGGGGCTGACGGGTACTTAAATTTAGGAGGAGCTATGTGACTCCTGGACATACGTATTGACAGCAGCAAAGAATGCCCGAGGGCGTGACCACGACAACTGGGAATTCCTTAAGTGCTTTTATTAAATAAAAAGTCAGATAACGTGCAAAAGAATAATATAAAGTCACACGTGATAATTAAGTTCACAATCGGTGAAGGCCAGTAACCTGGAATATGGAAGAAAGTCCTGTAAACAATAAGTGAGGCTGGGGTTCGCTGGAAGATGAGGAATGAAGCTGTGGTTCGCTGGAAGATGAGGAATGAAACTGGAGTGCGCAGGAACTGAAGAATGAAGGATGATTACTGCAAAGCAAAAAGTTCAAACACAGGAATCCAAAGTAAGCTGTAGGGGGTTAACACTGGAGAGTCGGATTACACAGCAGAGTGTAATCACCAGGGAAGTCAGGCTGATCTGCAGAATGGAATTGCAGGAGGAAGTCTGTAGTGAAGCTTGTAGGCTGGAAACACTGTTGACAATGAAAGCACTGACGATCTTTTGGGAGCTGGGACCGGATATTTATACCTGCTGCATAGCAGGGATTGGCTGAGCAATTATGACAAGGCTCCAGCACCGTGGATAGGAGGAATAATGTCATGTGACTGGAGTCTAACATGGCTGCTCCCATGAACAAACAAAGAAGGGGAATTAAGTACTATAGGGAAGGTTCAACACTTGCGATGTAGGCCGCAGTAGCAGAATAACATGCGCCCAGTGGCGCGCGGCGGTCAGCGAGACAGGAGTGGCAGCAGAGGCCCATGGAGGACGTACATCCAGAAGGAAAATGGTGTCTCAGTATCCGGATCGTGACAAAGGGCAACTAAAATGGTGCATGGCCTACATCACAAAACTTACCCGGAAAGGCTAAAAGATCTTAACATGTATAGTTTGGAGGAGAGAAGGGAAAGGGGGGACATGATAGAAACTTTCAAATATATCAAGGGTCTTAACAAAGTTCAGGAGGGAAACTTTCTTCAAAGGAAAAGAAGTATTAGAACTCAAGGGCATACATTGAGACTGGAGGGGGGGAGGTTCAGGGGAAATTTAAGGAAAAATTACTTCACAGAAAGGGTAGTGGATAAGTGGAATAGCCTCCCATCAGAGGTGGTAGAGGCTAAGACTGTAGGGCAATTTAAACATGCTTGGGACAGGCATATGAATATCCTTACAAAGAATTAAGGTTAAAAAAGGGTTGAGATTGCTTAAAGGATAAAATAAAAAAGGGGCAGACTAGATGGGCCAAGTGGTTCTTATCTGCCGTCAAATTCTATGTTTCTATCTCTAGTGGCACACGCTACAAGCTAAATGCCAAGTGAAGCCCTTGGCTGATGCCCTACAAAAATACAACATTAAATATAGATGGGGATACCCATTTAGCATTACAGCCACTAATGAAGGAAAGCCTGCTTCAATTCATGGTCCGGAGGATGTGGCCTCCTTCTGTTCCATCTTGGACATTCCCTTGATCCGGACTGGCTATCTTTTTGATCCCGGATCTCTCCTCCCCCAGCCCCCCTGTCGGATCCTCCCACTCCAACCTGTCCGGTCGTCCCCTTCACAGAGGAATCCATTGCATCCCACCTCACCTCCCGAGATCACCGTGTCAAACAAGACGCCATGATGTTGGGACATTACTTCCAGAAGCTTTTATTGTTCACCTGGCTGATCGCTTCGACCACTGGTGGTATTCGTAAGTATGATTCCTGACTGTGGCCATGGTGAGGAGGGTTGTTATTTCTTAAAGCGAGTCCCCCACCCTTCATGTCTGTCAATTTACAGGAGTTTATATTGGGTTGCCCTCGAGGTAATCCTTTTGTGCAGACATTACTTGTCTAGTGAAGTACTGGTACTCTATGACCTATAGCTTGATAAGAATGTCTTCGTTCTTAGTGTTAGATATTCTGTTTAGTGGTTGACAGCTGTAATCTGTACTATAAGTTTATTTAATTTTTCCTTTCAAAGGGTTGTAATCTGTTTTATTTCCAGACTCCTGTGCATCTCCCTGATATTAATGTGTTTTAGATGATTCTTAACAGAATTATGTCACTTTGTTTACTTTGATGATATGTTTGTTGGATGTGTTGATGGCTGGATCCATTCCTCCCCTGTTGCTCCGTTTGCACCACATTTTGTAGTCCTGGGAACGGTGGCAGAACTGGATTCTGCACCACTATGTTGCCTGGGAGTGGTGTTCCGTTTTTACTTCACTTACATCTGATATACAATGCTTTTTTTTCTTCTGATCCAATGTTCTATTTTTTCCTTTTCCTTTTCTTGTTTTCTATCTCTGCTTCGCACCCCGGGAGTGGTTACCATGTAAATTGTGTTTGACCAGAGCATATATATTGTATAATGGCTAGTTGAATGTGGTATCTGTAAATGTAGAGGGACTCAATATTCCTGAGAGAAGGTCGCGGGCTCTTCGAGAACTAAAAGCTGAGAAGGCGGACATAGCTTTCTTGCAGGAAACCCACTTCAAGGAGGGGGCGGCCCCTTCTCTCGGAAATAGAGACTTCCCTAAGGGTTATTTTTCAAACAACACAGAAGGCAAAATGCTTGGTGTTGCTATCTTAATTGCACGTCATGTTGTTATTACTGATTTAACATGCCACCAATTGATTCCGGGCGTAGCCCTGTTAATTAACTATAAAATATCTGCTTGAGACTTTACTTTTATTAATATCTACTCCCCGAATAGAGCTTAACCGGCCTTCTTAGATAGGATGCACCTGTTAGCTCAACTGTATATCTTAGGGGTTCTTATACTGGGAGGGGATTTTAACTGGTCTATAGATCCTCGGCTAGACTCCTCCAATCCCGCTCCGAGATACTCAGATAAACTACACAAAAGGGTTGTGAAAACCCTCCATTCCTATCAATTGACAGATGCCTGGCGTATTCAACACCCTTCCACATGGGATTACACCTACTTTCACCCACATAATGTATATATCAGACTTAATTACATATTTTTTTATTTAATCTCGGCGTCTAACATAGGTTATATTACTTGGGCGGATCACGCCCCTGTCTTTGCCCCTAGTCCTGACAATTTTAAATTCAACACCTTATATCTGGAGACTGAATGAACTACTTCTTCAGGATCCCCACTGTCAGCAGCAGATTAGGGAGGCTATAGTTGAGTATATACACACCAATGATGATGAGGATATTTCCAAGGTTACTGTCTGGGAGGCGCACAAGTGCGTAATTAGGGGTAGACTTATACAACTGGGGGCATATATGAAGAAGCAACGGCTAGCGGCCCTTGAAGCCCTGATACTAAACATACAATCTCTTGAGCTCCTCCATAAGTCTTCCCTTTCAGCTGATACCCTCCAATCTCTTTTAAATGTCCGTAAGGAGCTTAATTTATTTATGTATGAAAAGATTAAAATTGACGGATGCAAATGTTGCAGTCGCCATTTTCTCTGGGGAAATAAGCCAGGCAAGATGTTGGCTGGGGCACTGTGGGCTCAGCGTGCGGCCGCATTTATTGCTACGATTAAATCACAGGATGGGTCTAGATGCAACACTACTAAGGACATAGCGGCGGCCTTTCACTCTTTTTATTCCCAATTATATAACCTTAGAGGCACAAAGTAGAAAGGTGTTGATCTAGCTAGCGAGACCTCCATTAGGGAGTATTTGAGAGAAGTTCATTTTCCAACGCTTACCGAGAGGGAGGTGGAGGCTTTAGAGGCCCCTTTTTCAGCAGAGGAACTGGAGGAGGTGATAAAATCCTCTCCTAATGGTAAAAGCCCTGATCCCAACGGGTTTTCTATTGCTTACTATAAGACATTTGGCGAAGAGCTCTCACCCTTGTTATTGCGGGCATTTAATCAGATCTCTGATCAGTCGTCCTTTTCCTCCCAATCACTGCATGCCCATATTTCTGTCATCCCTAAGGAAGGCAAAGACCCAGCCCAATGTTCCAGCTACAGACCTATCTCCCTGTTAAATGTCGATGTAAAGTTTTTTGCTAAGCTGATAGCCAACCGAATCAAATTGCTACTCCTAAACCTCATCCATACTGACCAGGTGGGATTTGCTCCTTGTCGAAGGTTTTGGATTTGATTCACTTGTCTTCTAGTAGCAAATCTCCAATTAGTTTACTCTCAACAGATGCGGAGAAGGCGTTGGTGGATTCGGACTTCCTTTTGGAGGTACTGGGACATCTGGGTATGGGGCAGGCGGGACTCCAGAGAATTATGGCGCTATATGCTCACCCCTCGGCATATGTACGTGTTAATGGGGAACTTTCAGAACCAATCCGGATCTCGAACGGCACTCGTCAGGGCTGCCCTTTATCTCCTTTAATATTTGTACTGTGCATGGAGGCCATGGCGAGGGCCATTTGTCAAAATGTAAATATACAGGGGATGACAGTTGGAAAGATGGAATATAAACTTGCCCTATTCGCAGATGACCTAGTGGTGGTCTCTAATCATCAGACAAGCTTTAGTGTTCTCCAATCTATATCTCCTTTCCTTGCAGCTTAAATATCTGGGTGTTACCTTGAATAGAGACATCTCACAAACTTTTTCTTCCAATTTTCCACCATTATTGTCAAAACATCACTCAGATCTTTCTGCTTGGGGAGCCAAGAGATTTTCCTGGGTGGTATGGATTGGGGTCAACAAAATTAATGTTTTACCGAGAGTACTTTACCTCCTTAAGACTCTGCCTATTGCTATGCCTAGTGCGTGGTTTACTTCTCTTCACAGGATGATTAGGGATTATATTTGGGCAGTTCACAAACCCAGATTTAAGCATGAGATAGTACATAAAGGAAACATCAAGGTGGTCTCCAGCTACTTCACTTTCTCTCCTATCGCTCATGATGCTCCCTCAGGTCTCCCATCCTCTAGTAGGCCCAATGTTGGCATGCTGGCGTCGTCTTCGCACACAACCCCTTCTCTCTCCCTCCCCTTCCTCACTCAAGCCGTTATTTGGGAATCTGGCATTTTCGCCGGGAATCCCAACTTCGTCATTTGGTTGGTGGCGTCTTAGAGGTGCATATGGGGTAGACCAACTCATGGATTCTTCTGGTATTTTGAGATTCCTAACAGTCCAACTCAATTGGGATTTACCTAATAAAGAGATTTGGAGGTACTTGTAGATCAAGCATTTCTTGTTGGGCCTATGTCTATCTGGAACCTGCTTCAGAAGGTCTACCCCTTTTGGGAATTTGTGCCTCTCCCAATCCTACCCTCGTCACTCCCTTTCTACCATCTATAAATTAATAATCAATCAGGCTTTCCCATCTAGACCAAAATTTATGGGTGATTGGGAAATGGATTGAAGGGACCTGATAGGGGAAGACGACTCGGCTGAGATATTTAATACTACTATTTCCTTTTCTTCAAATGTGTTGGTTATGGAGACGCACTACAAGGTGCTTTTGCGATGGTACCTCTGCCCTAGTCTGTTGGCTAAAATAGATCCTGGAGTGCCGAACATTTGTTTGAGATGTGGGGTGGAGATTGGGACTCCTTTGCATATTTGGTGGGAGTGCCCTCTCCTTAAGCCTTATTGGCAGAAAGTTATAGAAACGGCTAATATCATATTGGAGGAGGACCTACCATCCTGCCCTGTCTTTTGGCTGTTAAATCTTTTAGGAAGACCCCGATCTCAATTCAAAAAAACTTTACTCCGTCATGTTCTTAGTTCCTCAAAAGCAGTGATACCAGTCACTGGAAATCCAGTGAGATACCTTCCATGTCTGAATGGTGTGCGCATTTAGAGCACTATTTCCTCATGGATGACCTTATATCCTCGTTAACTAATAACTACCAGGCCTTCACTGCCACCTGGTATCCCTGGTTGGCATATAAGGAATCTGACTATTATAAATCTATGCGATAAAAAGCAGCGTGAATTTCCTTTCTTTACTACTATTGCCTAGACACCTTCCCTTTGATCCTGGGGTTGCGAAGCTCTTTTCTTGTATTGCTCTTTTCTTTATCTTTCTTCTCTCTTTCCTTTCCTTATCTGTCCGTCCATGTTTTTTTGTTTTGGCAAATACATTGTTCAATTGTATTATGTTTTCTTGGATACTATATTGTCTCCCTATTTTCTCAGGTTTCTATACAAGTGATCTTGACTTTCAGTCTTCACCTGAGTTATTTCAAATTTGTTGAGAGATCCGAAGATCTTGTTACCTGTTGCTTGCCATTCTATGTTGTATAAATGCAAAATGCCTATTAAAACTATTTCCCCCAAAAAAATATCCTGAATTTTAGAGGGAGCATGGAAGGATCTTACCTGCCTCTTAAATATTGTGTCGGTTTTCTCCTAACCTATTTTGCCTGCATTCATGCTTTCATTAGCTACCCTTTCAGTCTACATAAGACCAATTAATCAAAAAGCACAACTCCTTTAACCACTTAGCGGGCTAATATTTTTTACGTAAAACTTTCAGAAATAGTCTTTCTGCAGCAGGGTACATTGGTTTCCACAGGAAAACATCAGGTGTAGAGTGGATCTTGATCCAGAGAGGCACCAACAGGCTAAAGCTTTAGGCTGTCCCAGGATGCATTGTGGGGCCTCCTCTATAACCCCGCCTACAGGCACTGTGAGCTCATTTTTGAGTTGGTACCTGTAGAAGCAGTCACTAACAGAAGGGCTGCACTGGGCAGCCCTGAAAAAGCTTTTTCTGACAGAAAATTTCAGCGCTGTATGTCATGGTGATACTT
This sequence comes from Pseudophryne corroboree, assembly GCF_028390025.1. Taxonomy (NCBI): domain Eukaryota; kingdom Metazoa; phylum Chordata; class Amphibia; order Anura; family Myobatrachidae; genus Pseudophryne; species Pseudophryne corroboree. Next base: position 947,656,503 of record NC_086444.1, on the reverse strand, counting down.
CAGCGCTGCAGCTCCATCAGCTCCCAAGTGGTGTCACATACTCCCGCAGCCTGTTCCCAGTTACTTGTGGCGGAGACGCTCCGGCTCTAGGCACACAGTCGCAGACGCTCTCCTGGTTCGCGTGGCTGCTACGGGGAGGAGGTAAGAGGGACCCCCAGGTGGGACCCACCACTAAATTGCGTTCCTGACGCAGTCTAGGGAGACGGACTGCGACGCTGGAGTGGACACTGTAACCGAGCAGGGACCCCACTATATCCACCAGGGCATAGGATTACAGGTCAGATATACTAATATCCATTTTAGTAAGACTCCATAGTGCCAGGTGGTGAAGTCCAGCATAGGGGAACCAGCTCATGACCCAGCATAGGGGAACCAGCGCCCTGGGCCTCTCCCCCGGCCCAGGGCGCCATCTTCTGCTGGTGTTTCCACCCTGGAGCTGCCTCACACTCTCCCTCACTTCCTGACTGAGACGCTGGGTGCCATTTTCTAAAATAGATGCGAGTGATCTCCGGGACTGCAGGGCAAGGTCTCCTTTGTAAACCCGCCTGTACATCAGCGCCGTGGTTTTACAAGCACTTAAGTATTCTACATGTCGATATTAACACAGCGTTAGTTAAGAACAAGTGTATCTGTGCCAGAATAAATTGTACGAGTATTCTGATATATACATCCGGTCTCAGACCGTGCATTCTTATATATATATATATAAATATACAAAAATGAAGTGCAAAGGAGCGCCTAATGGTGTTTAGAGCGAAAGGTGATAAATCACCCTGTGGAACGTGAGAAAGTGTAGAATTACAAAGTATAACTTATCTCTTTACACGTCTTCAATTCTGATGACACTTTGATGCATGTAAAAACAGAAAGAGAAACATAGTGTGTACTGTATAAAATAGAGATGAGCGGGTTCGGTTCCTCGGAATCCGAACCCGCCCGAACTTCAGCTTTTTTTACACGGATCCGAGCGACTCGGATCTTCCCGCCTTGCTCGGTTAACCCGAGCGCGCCCGAACGTCATCATGACGCTGTCGGATTCTCGCGAGGCTCGGATTCTATCGCGAGACTCGGATTCTATATAAGGAGCCGCGCGTCGCCGCCATTTTCACACGTGCATTGAGATTGATAGGGAGAGGACGTGGCTGGCGTCCTCTCCATTTAGATTAGAAGAGAGAGAGTGAGATTGAGACAGAGACACTTGATTTACTGGAGCTTAGGAGTACTAGAGAGTGCAGAGTTTACTAGTGACTGACCACTGACCAGTGACCACCAGTGCAGTTTTATTTAATATAATCCGTTCTCTGCCTGAAAAAAACGGTACACAGTGACTCAGTCACATACCATATCTGTGCTCAGCCCAGTGTGCTGCATCATCTATGTATAATATCTGACTGTGCTCACACAGCTTAATTGTGGGGGAGACTGGGGAGCAGTTATAGGTTATAGCAGGAGCCAGGAGTACATATTATTAAAATTAAACAGTGCACACTTTTGCTGCAGGAGTGCCACTGCCAGTGTGACTGACCAGTGACCTGACCACACTGACCACCAGTATAGTATACTATATTGTGATTGCCTGAAAAAGTTAAACACTCGTCGTGTGACTTGTGTGGTGTTTTTTTATTCTATAAAAAACTCATTCTGCTGACAGACAGTGTCCAGCAGGTCCGTCATTATATAATATATACCTGTCCGGCTGCAGTAGTGATATATATATATTTTTTATATCATTATTTATCATCCAGTCGCAGCAGACACAGTACGGTAGTTCACGGCTGTAGCTACCTCTGTGTCGGCACTCGGCAGTCCATCCATAATTGTATACCACCTACCCGTGGTTTTTTTTTTCTTTCTTCTTTATACATACTACATCTCATTATCATCCAGTCTATATTAGCAGCAGACACAGTACAGTACGGTAGTCCACAGCTGTAGCTACCTCTGTGTCGGCACTCGGCAGTCCATCCATAATTGTATACCACCTACCCGTGGTTTTTTTTTTCTTCTTTATACATACTACATCTCATTATCATCCAGTCTATATTAGCAGCAGACACAGTACAGTACGGTAGTCCACGGCTGTAGCTACCTCTGTGTCGGCACTCGGCAGTCCATCCATAATTGTATACCACCTACCCGTGGTTTTTTTTTCTTTCTTCTTTATACATACTACATCTCATTATCAACCAGTCTATATTAGCAGCAGACACAGTACAGTACGGTAGTCCACGGCTGTAGCTACCTCTGTGTCGGCACTCGGCAGTCCGTCCATAATTGTATACCACCTACCCGTGGTTTTTTTTTTCTTTCTTCTTTATACATACTACATCTCATTATCATCCAGTCTATATTAGCAGCAGACACAGTACAGTACGGTAGTCCACGGCTGTAGCAACCTCTGTGTCGGCACTCGGCAGTCCATCCATAATTGTATACCACCTACCCGTGGTTTTTTTTTCTTCTTTATACATACTACATCTCATTATCATCCAGTCTATATTAGCAGCAGACACAGTACAGTACGGTAGTCCACGGCTGTAGCTACCTCTGTGTCGGCACTCGGCAGTCCATCCATAATTGTATACCACCTACCCGTGGTTTTTTTTTCTTTCTTCTTTATACATACTACATCTCATTATCAACCAGTCTATATTAGCAGCAGACACAGTACAGTACGGTAGTCCACGGCTGTAGCTACCTCTGTGACGGCACTCGGCAGTCCGTCCATAATTGTATACCACCTACCCGTGGTTTTTTTTTCTTTCTTCTTTATACATACATACTACATCTCTTTATCAAAAAGTCTATATTAGCAGCAGACACAGTACGGTAGTCCACAGCTGTAGCTACCTCTGTGTCGGCACTCGGCAGTCCGTCCATAATTGTATACCACCTACCCGTGGTTTTTTTTTCTTTCTTCTTTATACATACATACTACATCTCTTTATCAACCAGTCTATATTAGCAGCAGACACAGTACGGTAGTCCACGGCTGTAGCTACCTCTGTGTCGGCACTCGGCAGTCCGTCCATAATTGTATACCACCTACCCGTGGTTTTTTTTTCTTTCTTCTTTATACATACATACTACATCTCTTTATCAACCAGTCTATATTAGCAGCAGACACAGTACAGTACGGTAGTCCACGGCTGTAGCTACCTCTGTGTCGGCACTCGGCAGTCCATCCATAATTGTATACTAGTATCCATCCATCTCCATTGTTTACCTGAGGTGCCTTTTAGTTGTGCCTATTAAAATATGGAGAACAAAAATGTTGAGGTTCCAAAATTAGGGAAAGATCAAGATCCACTTCCACCTCGTGCTGAAGCTGCTGCCACTAGTCATGGCCGAGACGATGAAATGCCAGCAACGTCGTCTGCCAAGGCCGATGCCCAATGTCATAGTACAGAGCATGTCAAATCTAAAACACCAAATATCAGTAAAAAAAGGACTCCAAAACCTAAAATAAAATTGTCGGAGGAGAAGCGTAAACTTGCCAATATGCCATTTACCACACGGAGTGGCAAGGAACGGCTGAGGCCCTGGCCTATGTTCATGGCTAGTGGTTCAGCTTCACATGAGGATGGAAGCACTCAGCCTCTCGCTAGAAAAATGAAAAGACTCAAGCTGGAAAAAGCACAGCAAAGAACTGTGCGTTCTTCGAAATCCCAAATCCACAAGGAGAGTCCAATTGTGTCGGTTGCGATGCCTGACCTTCCCAACACTGGACGTGAAGAGCATGCGCCTTCCACCATTTGCACGCCCCCTGCAAGTGCTGGAAGGAGCACCCGCAGTCCAGTTCCTGATAGTCAGATTGAAGATGTCAGTGTTGAAGTACACCAGGATGAGGAGGATATGGGTGTTGCTGGCGCTGGGGAGGAAATTGACCAGGAGGATTCTGATGGTGAGGTGGTTTGTTTAAGTCAGGCACCCGGGGAGACACCTGTTGTCCGTGGGAGGAATATGGCCGTTGACATGCCTGGTGAAAATACCAAAAAAATCAGCTCTTCGGTGTGGAAGTATTTCACCAGAAATGCGGACAACATTTGTCAAGCCGTGTGTTCCCTTTGTCAAGCTGTAATAAGTAGGGGTAAGGACGTTAACCACCTCGGAACATCCTCCCTTATACGTCACCAGCAGCGCATTCATAATAAGTCAGTGACAAGTTCAAAAACTTTGGCCGACAGCGGAAGCAGTCCACTGACCAGTAAATCCCTTCCTCTTGTAACCAAGCTCACGCAAACCACCCCACCAACTCCCTCAGTGTCAATTTCCTCCTTCCCCAGGAATGCCAATAGTCCTGCAGGCCATGTCACTGGCAATTCTGATGATTCCTCTCCTGCCTGGGATTCCTCCGATGCATCCTTGCGTGTAACGCCTACTGCTGCTGGCGCTGCTGTTGTTGTTGCTGCTGCTGGGAGTCGATGGTCATCCCAGAGGGGAAGTCGTAAGCCCACTTGTACTACTTCCAGTAAGCAATTGACTGTTCAACAGTCCTTTGCGAGGAAGATGAAATATCACAGCAGTCATCCTGATGCAAAGCGGATAACTGAGGCCTTGACAACTATGTTGGTGTTAGACGTGCGTCCGGTATCCGCCGTTAGTTCACAGGGAACTAGACAATTTATTGAGGCAGTGTGCCCCCGTTACCAAATACCATCTAGGTTCCACTTCTCTAGGCAGGCGATACCGAGAATGTACACGGACGTCAGAAAAAGACTCACCAGTGTCCTAAAAAATGCAGTTGTACCCAATGTCCACTTAACCACGGACATGTGGACAAGTGGAGCAGGGCAGGGTCAGGACTATATGACTGTGACAGCCCACTGGGTAGATGTATGGACTCCCGCCGCAAGAACAGCAGCGGCGGCACCAGTAGCAGCATCTCGCAAACGCCAACTCTTTCCTAGGCAGGCTACGCTTTGTATCACCGGTTTCCAGAATACGCACACAGCTGAAAACCTCTTACGGCAACTGAGGAAGATCATCGCGGAATGGCTTACCCCAATTGGACTCTCCTGTGGATTTGTGGCATCGGACAACGCCAGCAATATTGTGTGTGCATTAAATATGGGCAAATTCCAGCACGTCCCATGTTTTGCACATACCTTGAATTTGGTGGTGCAGAATTTTTTAAAAAACGACAGGGGCGTGCAAGAGATGCTGTCGGTGGCCAGAAGAATTGCGGGACACTTTCGGCGTACAGGCACCACGTACAGAAGACTGGAGCACCACCAAAAACTACTGAACCTGCCCTGCCATCATCTGAAGCAAGAAGTGGTAACGAGGTGGAATTCAACCCTCTCTATGCTTTAGAGGTTGGAGGAGCAGCAAAAGGCCATTCAAGCCTATACAATTGAGCACGATATAGGAGGTGGAATGCACCTGTCTCAAGCGCAGTGGAGAATGATTTCAACGTTGTGCAAGGTTCTGATGCCCTTTGAACTTGCCACACGTGAAGTCAGTTCAGACACTGCCAGCCTGAGTCAGGTCATTCCCCTCATCAGGCTTTTGCAGAAGAAGCTGGAGACATTGAAGGAGGAGCTAACACGGAGCGATTCCGCTAGGCATGTGGGACTTGTGGATGGAGCCCTTAATTCGCTTAACAAGGATTCACGGGTGGTCAATCTGTTGAAATCAGAGCACTACATTTTGGCCACCATGCTCGATCCTAGATTTAAAGCCTACCTTGGATCTCTCTTTCCGGCAGACACAAGTCTGCTGGGGTTGAAAGACCTGCTGGTGAGAAAATTGTCAAGTCAAGCGGAACGCGACCTGTCAACATCTCCTCCTTCACATTCTCCCGCAACTGGGGGTGCGAGGAAAAGGCTCAGAATTCCGAGCCCACCCGCTGGCGGTGATGCAGGGCAGTCTGGAGCGACTGCTGATGCTGACATCTGGTCCGGACTGAAGGACCTGACAACGATTACGGACATGTCGTCTACTGTCACTGCATATGATTCTCTCAACATTGAAAGAATGGTGGAGGATTATATGAGTGACCGCATCCAAGTAGGCACGTCACACAGTCCGTACTTATACTGGCAGGAAAAAGAGGCAATTTGGAGGCCCTTGCACAAACTGGCTTTATTCTACCTAAGTTGCCCTCCCACAAGTGTGTACTCCGAAAGAGTGTTTAGTGCCGCCGCTCACCTTGTCAGCAATCGGCGTACGAGGTTACATCCAGAAAATGTGGAGAAGATGATGTTCATTAAAATTAATTATAATCAATTCCTCTGCGGAGACATTGACCAGCAGCAATTGCCTCCACAAAGTACACAGGGAGCTGAGATGGTGGATTCCAGTGGGGACGAATTGATAATCTGTGAGGAGGGGGATGTACACGGTGATATATCGGAGGATGATGATGAGGTGGACATCTTGCCTCTGTAGAGCCAGTTTGTGCAAGGAGAGATTAATTGCTTCTTTTTTGGGGGGGGTCCAAACCAACCCATCATATCAGTCACAGTCGTGTGGCAGACCCTGTCACTGAAATGATGGGTTGGTTAAAGTGTGCATGTCCTGTTTTGTTTATACAACATAAGGGTGGGTGGGAGGGCCCAAGGACAATTCCATCTTGCACCTCTTTTTTCTTTTATTTTTCTTTGCGTCATGTGCTGTTTGGGGAGGGTTTTTTGGAAGGGCCATCCTGCGTGACACTGCAGTGCCACTCCTAGATGGGCCCGGTGTTTGTGTCGGCCACTAGGGTCGCTTATCTTACTCACACAGTCAGCTACCTCATTGCGCCTCTTTTTTTCTTTGCGTCATGTGCTGTTTGGGGAGGGTTTTTTGGAAGGGACATCCTGCGTGACACTGCAGTGCCACTCCTAGATGGGCCCGGTGTTTGTGTCGGCCACTAGGGTCGCTTATCTTACTCACACAGTCAGCTACCTCATTGCGCCTCTTTTTTTCTTTGCGTCATGTGCTGTTTGGGGAGGGTTTTTTGGAAGGGACATCCTGCGTGACACTGCAGTGCCACTCCTAGATGGGCCCGGTGTTTGTGTCGGCCACTACGGTCGCTTATCTTACTCACACAGCTACCTCATTGCGCCTCTTTTTTTCTTTGCGTCATGTGCTGTTTGGGGAGGGTTTTTTGGAAGGGACATCCTGCGTGACACTGCAGTGCCACTCCTAGATGGGCCCGGTGTTTGTGTCGGCCACTAGGGTCGCTTATCTTACTCACACAGCGACCTCGGTGCAAATTTTAGGACTAAAAATAATATTGTGAGGTGTGAGGTATTCAGAATAGACTGAAAATGAGTGGAAATTATGGTTTTTGAGGTTAATAATACTTTGGGATCAAAATGACCCCCAAATTCTATGATTTAAGGTGTTTTTTAGGGTTTTTTGAAAAAAACACCCGAATCCAAAACACACCCGAATCCGACAAAAAAAATTCGGTGAGGTTTTGCCAAAACGCGGTCGAACCCAAAACACGGCCGCGGAACCGAACCCAAAACCAAAACACAAAACCCGAAAAATTTCCGGCGCTCATCTCTAGTATAAAACCAGTAACTCTTAATTAGGAACCTAGCTGGTCCCAATAACCGAATAAGAGTATGTTGACATAAAAACATATATAGATTTAATATACAGTCCTGAAGCAAATGCAGGTAACAAACGTACAGGATAAATGGATAAAATCAGCTTATCAGTCCACTCTGGGACCATTCACGGTTAAGCAGTAAATCCCAGTTTCATAACATTATGGCGAATAAGTAAAATTCCTGACGCAAATGCAGATAACAAATGTACAGGATAATAGAATAAAAACATCTTATCTGTCCACTCTGGGAAGTTCAGGGTTAAGCAGCAAGTCCCAATCCCAACGCGTTTCGTCCTATGGCAAAGGACTTCATCAAGGGGATCCTTTGCCATAGGACGAAACGCGTTGGGATTGGGACTTGCTGCTTAACCCTGAACTTCCCAGAGTGGACAGATAAGCTGTTTTTATTCTATTATCCTGTACGTTTGTTACCTGCATTTGCGTCAGGAATTTTACTTAATCGCCATAATGTTATGAAACTGGGATTTACTGCTTAACCGTGAATGGTCCCAGAGTGGACTGATAAGCTGATTTTATCCATTTATCCTGTACGTTTGTTACCTGCATTTGCTTCAGGACTGTATATTAAATCTATATATGTTTTTATGTCAACATACTCTTATTCGGTTATTGGGACCAGCTAGGTTCCTAATTAAGAGTTACTGGTTTTATACAGTACACACTATGTTTCTCTTTCTATTTTTACATGCATCAAAGTGTCATCAGAATTGAAGACGTGTAAAGAGATAAGTTATACTTTGTAATTCTACACTTTCTCACGTTCCACAGGGTGATTTATCACCTTTCGCTCTAAACACCATTAGGCGCTCCTTTGCACTTCATTTTTGTATATCTTAAACTCACCTCTGGGCAGGAGCTGCCACCCACTAAGAGTTGGGGGTTGTTTTAATTTTACTAGAGCCACATATTCATTATACAGAGAAAAAAATAGAGAATAGCGCCTAGGACGATCCTAATATAAACAATAGGATCGTCCTAGGCGCTATTCTCTATTTTTTTTCCACATATATATATATATATATATACTAGTCCAGTGCAGTTTTGTGGTATTACTAAAATAATTATCTGCATTGTCACTGTGACTGTGTGTGCCTGTATCTGCTGTGTGGATTTCACTTTCAGTGTATCCCAGCTATATCTATCACTGTATTCTGTACCCTAATGGACTAGGTGCGTCAGGGTCTATATATAGTGCTTCACAGTATTTACCAGTTAAAGTGTACTCTACTGTACACTCAGTCACCTAATACCGTATTTATTTGCTGGTGTTGTGTACTGCGGGCTCAGTCGCATAATACCGAACTTATTCGCTGGTGTTTGTGTACTGTGTACGCAGTCACATACTAGGGAATTTATTCGCAGGTATTGTACTCTGTATAGCTGTATCGTACTAATATGCTCTGCGGTTGCATTCACTGATAATGTCTAACACAAAGGGCGGGAAATCCGAGGACGCTTCTGCATCCTGCAGGGCATGCGCCAAGGATTTGCCTGAGGAGGAAGTTTTGTATGACGGTCTGCGTACTTTGTGCCATACATCTCCCAGTCAGTCCGCGGCTCCTGTAACAAATCAGGAGCCACCTTGGGCGGCGTTCTCAACTATGCTCAATATGCTTGTGGCACGCCTTACGCCCCCTATGGGACCTCCTGTGCAATTACAGCCACATATTGGGGGCCATTCCGAGTTGTTCGCTAGCTGCCGTTGTTTGCTGCATAGCGATCAGTGAAAAAAACAGCTAATCTGCGCATGCGTATGCACCGCAATGCGCACTCGCGTCGTACGGGTATGAAGTTCATTGTGGTTTTGCACTGGTTCTAGTGACGATTCCAATCGCACAGCCAAACGCTAGGAGATTGACAGAAAGAGGGCGTTTATGGGTGTCAACTGACCGTTTTCTGGGAGTGTTTGGAAAAATGCAGGCGTGGCCTTGGCGTTTGCTGGGCGGGAATCTGACATCATTACCGTGTCACTCGTCGCAGCAATCATCGCACAGGATAAGTAACTACAGGGCTGGTCTTGTTTTGCACAAAATGTGTTTGCAGACGCTCTGCTGCATAGGCGTTCGTACTCCCGCAAAGCAAAAATACACTCCCCCTTGGGCGGCAACTATGCGTTTGTACGGCTGCTAAAAACTGCTAGCGAGCGAACAACTTGAATGACCCCCATTGTCCCTATGTTAAATCCGCCTTGGGTGGATAATTTGTCTACCCAGTTGCAGCAATGGAGTCACTCCTTGGTCAGACATAAAACTGCCCCAAGTCGCTCTCGCGTAACGGGGTTATCTAAGTGGGCTACTTCCTCCTCACAATCCACTAATCTCTCAGAAGATTCTTCTGATGAGGATACTGTCCCCATCAGACACTGACACAGCTGCTTCTGACAAGGAATCCACTACTCAGGTTGATGTCCCTAACTTAGTGGTTGCTATTAAGCAAATCCTACAAATCACTGATGATGACGAGAATTCCACTACGGTGTCTAAGAAACCTGATAGGTTTGAACGTCAGAAGGTAACTAAAACGTTATTACTTTTGACCATCTAGTGGACATACGACAAGAAGCCTGGTCTTTTCCAGGAATTAAATTCTACCTGTCTAAAAGGATGGTAGCTCGCTATCCTCTCCCTACAGAGTAACAAGTGGGAAAATTCACCACCGGTGGATTCCCATGTCACCCGTCTAGTGGTGTCGTCTACTCTGCTTGTCACCACTGTTACCTCACTGAAGGAACCGACAGATAAGCGTGTGGAAGGATGCCTGAAGTCTATTTACTCCCTTACAGGTGCTGTACATAGACCCACTATAGCAGCCTCTTGGGCTGCAAAAAGGAATTGAAGCATGGATTCAGGCATTAGAGGAAGAGCTGCCTCAGGATATATCTGACATTGTCAGACAGTACCTGTCTCACATGACCACCACCACCTATTACATTCAGGAGGCGTCCTCTGAGGCAGGTGTGTTGGCGGCCAAGGCAACGACTACGTCCATCCTAGCTTGCCGTATTCTGTGGTTGAGGTCATGGAATGTGGACCTGGACTCCAAAAAGACCTTGGAGGTACTTCCTTTTAAGGGAGACATCCTGTTTGGGGAAGACCTCAATAAAATTGTGGCTGATTTGGCGACTGCTAAGACTGCCTTTCTCCCTAACACTTCTCCTTTTGCACAGAAGGCAAAAGGTACCACTTTTTGCTCCTTTCAGCCTCAAGGGAAAGTAAAAGGTCAGGCATACCCGAGACAATCTCGTGCTTCCAAAACCACAAAGCCCAAGGCTAAACAATCCTGGGCATCCCGTCAGCCTGCTTCTAAACACGACAACCCTGCTACATGATGGGACAATCCCCTCCTTTGGGGGGTTCCCAGGGTGGGAGGCCGACTTCTGCGATTCACCCAAGTCTGGTTAAAGACCACTTCAGACGCATGGGTGCGAGAAGTTGTCTCTCACGGGTACACAGTCTCTTTCAAGAGGCATCTCCCTCGCCAGTTCTGCACAATGGTTATCTCTTCTGATCCGTTACAGACGCAAGCTCTACAAATGGTTGTGAGTTCCCTCCTGGATACAGGAGTGATGGTGCCGGTACCTCTATCCCAGAGAGGCAGAGGATACTACTTGACCCTGTTTCTACTAGTACCGAAACCCAATGGGTCTTTCCAAACTATACTCAACCCCAAATCAGTGAACAAGTTTGTGAGAGTATCCAAGTTCCGTATAGAAACACTGCGCTCAATTGTACTGGCCATGGAACCCGGAGATTATATGGTATCCCTGGATATACAAGATGCTTACCTGCATATACCTATTGCCATATCGCATCAGCAATATTTGCAGTTTGCTATTGGCAATCTTCACTATCATTTCCAGGCTCTGCCGTTTGGACTGACAACGGCCCCTCAGATCTTCACCAAGGTTATGACCGTGATGACTGCTCATCTCCATCGCAAGGGAGTAAGGATCATGCTGTATCTGGATGACTTGCTGATCCTGGCAAACTCCCACAATGTCCTCCTCAGTCATTTGCAAGTGATGGTAAACTTCCTACAAGCCTACAGATGGCTCATCAACTGGAAGAAGTCCTCGCTGGTCCCTGCTCGGACCATGGTGCACGTGGGAGCACTGCTGGACACACACACAGTCAACGGCTGTTTCTGTCTCCAGAGAAGGTCCTGAAGCTTCAGGACAGGATAAGATACTTCCTCTCGCGCCCAAGAGTGTCAATACACTCGGCGATGCAAGTACTAGGCCTGATGGTGTCGGCTTTCGACATGGTAGAGTACACTCAATTTAATTCCCGCCCTCTGCAGAGGTTAATCCTTTCCAAGTGGGAGGGCCTACCTCATTGGATCGGGTCTCACATGATCTCCTAGACTCCGGAGGTTCATCTATCGCTGACCTGGTGGCTACAGGACCAGCAGTTTCACAGGGGCCGTCCCTTCTGAATCCCCAACTGGGTCTTACTGACTATGGATGCCAGTCTGAGGGGCTTGGGCGTGGTGTTGGAGCAACACTCTTTCCAGGGTCAGTGGACCAGGAGGAATCATCACTCCCGATAAACATTCTGGAATTGCGGGCAGTGTTCAAAGCTTTGACTCTCGCCCTGCTGCTGTTAAAGAACAGGCCTGTTTAAGTACGGTCAGACAAAGCCACCACGGTGGCATACATAAACCATCAAGGAGGCACTCAAAGCCGCATGGCAATGATGAAAGTGTCAAAATTCCTTTGTTGGGCGGAACGCCATCTGCCAGCAATATCGGCAGTGTTCATTCCGGGAGTCCTCAACTGGGAAGCGGATTTCCTCAGTCGTCAGGACATGCATGCCGGAGAGTGGAGTCTTCATCAGGAAGTAATTCAACTCGTAGTGGACAAATGGGGCCTACCAGATATAGACCTGCTGGCGTCTCGACACAAGCACAAAGTTCCGGTCTTCGGATCCAGAACCAGGGATCCTCAAGCAGCGTTTATGGACGCACTGGCATTTCCATGGAACTTCCGGCTGCCCTATGTGTTACCTCCAGTGTCAGTCCTGCTCAGGGTACTATGGAAGTTCAAACAAGAAGGAGGAATACTACTTCTAGTCACTCCAGCGTGGCCCAGATGGCATTGGTTCTCAGTCCTGCAGGGTCTATCGATAGAGCGTCCTCTTCTACTTCCTCAACGCCCAGACCTCCTCGTTCAGGGTCCTTGTGTCTACCCGGACCTGGCCAAACTGGCTTTGACGGCGTGGTTCTTGCAGCATCACTCCTGAGAGCCAAAGGATTCTCCAAGGTGGTTATCCAAACTATGCTAGAGGCCCGAAAACCGGCATTTGCACGGATATATTACAGGGTCTAGAATTCTTACTTCACCTGGTGTGCTGCTAAGAATTACGATGCATACAAATTCGGAACTTCCAGACTTCTGGCTTTTCTGCAACAAGGCCTGGACTTCAGCTTTCGTCTGGCCTCCCTGAAGGTTCATATATATGCCTTGTCGGTGTGGTTTCAGAGAAAAATTGTGTCTATTCCTGATGTTCATACTTTCACTCAGGGTGTTTTACAGATTCAGCCTCCCTATGTCCCTCCTGTGGCTCCATGGGATCTGTCTGTTGTCCTGAATGACCTGCAAGAGTCTCCATTTGAACCTCTTGAGTCCAGTGGACCTTAAATGGCTCACGGTCAAGGTCCTGTTCCAACTGGCTATTGCCTCTGCTAGGAGGTTGTCAGACCTAAGCGTTTTGTCCTGTCGTCCACCCTTCTGGATATTTCACAGTGACCGGGCAGTTCTTAGACCTTGTCCTGGTTATTTACCTAAGGCAGTGTAATCTTGTCACCTAAACCAAGAGATTGTGGTTCCGACCTTCATCTCTTCTGGTTTTTCCTCCAAAGAGCTGTCTTTGGATGTGATACGGGCTCTCCGTATATATGTGGAGAGGACTGCCTCTATCTGGAGGTCAGATTCCCTTTTTGTACAGTTTGGTTTTCACAATCGTGGCTGGCCTGCGAATAAGCAATCCCTGGATCAGATTAGAATGGTGAATGCACAAGCTTAAGCACAGGCTGGACTCCCAGTTCCTGCTGCTATTATTGCCCATTCTACTCTGTCTGTTGGTCCTTCTCGAGCGGCTTGCTGTGGCATGTCCGCTGAACAATTGTGCAAGGAGATTACGTGGTCCACAGTGAACACGTTCATTAGGTTCTATGCCTTTGATACTTCCGCCTCCCAGGATGCTTCCTTTGGATGCCGGGTTCTCATACCTACTAAGGCGTGTCCCCTACCTTGAGAAACTGCTTTAAGACATCACCTGATGTTTCCCTGTGGAAACCAATGTACCCTGCTGCAGAAAAGGAGATTTATAGTAGACTTTCCATTGTTAAATCTTTTTTGGGAAGTACATTGGGTTCAACAGGGCACCCACCCTGACGCACCTAGCTTCTATGGGTTTGTATGGCATTAGCCGCTGGTCCCTTCTTCTGTCGTGAGAATGTGGTTCTATGTGACTAACATCTGCCTTCTCTTTTGCCTGCTCCTACATTGGACTGGTTAACAAAACTGAGCTCACAGTGCCTGGAGGCGGGGTTATAGAGGAGGCCCCACAATGCATCCTAGGCCAGCCTAAAGCTTTAGCCTGTTGGTGCCTCTCTGGATCAAGATCCACTCTACACCCAATGTTTCCCTGTGGAACCCAATGTACTTCGCAGAAAGGGATTTAACAATGGTAAGTCTACCATAAATGTCCTTTTTTTATTTTTTTATTTTTATTGAATTATGGTAACAGCATTTATTTAAAACATATCCAGCATGACTTTATAAAAAAAAGTAAACATTTTTATAAACATTGGTTTAAACATCGTTGGCTGATATATCAGTCCACCAATGATCAGAACAGAGTTTTAGTTAAAATTAAAACACTTACAGTGCCTTGCTAAAGTATTCACCCCCTTGGCTTTTTACTTATTTCTCTAGCATCCATATTGGTGACAGAATTAGTATGATGGGGTATAGATGGAGCCAAAGGAGCCAGTGCACTTTAAATTTCTTCAACTGGGTGTGCTGTGTCCTCCCCTCTATCTCTCCTCTAATGCAACTTTCAAAACTAAAAGTGGATAATTCAATAGGGCCAGATGGGTTACACCCAAGGATACTAAAAGAGCTAAAAGATGTGCTGGTGACACTTTTAACAGAATTATTTAACCAGTCACTAAATGCAGGTGCCATTCCAGAGGACTGGAAAAGAGCAAATTTAGTTCCACTGCACAAAAGTGGAAGCAAGGAAGAAGCAAGTAACTACAGACCAGTATGCCTTACATCAGTACTAGGGAGTGTAATGGAAAAACTATTAAAAGAAAGAGTTGTGGAATATCTTAAATCAAACAACTTACAGGATCCAAAACAGCATGGATTTACTGGTCTTATTGACTTTTTTGACTCTGTGACGAATATAATAGATCAAAGGGGAGCCTAGAAGTAGCATATTTAGACTTCAGTAAGGCATTTGACACTGTCCCACATCGCAGACTGCTAAATAAACTTGAAAGCATAGGGGTGGATTATAAAACAGTTAAATGGATAAGAACCTGGTTGCAGGATAGGAAACAGACAGTTGTAGTAAATGGAGTGCAAACTATGGAGGAAAATTTTGCCAGTGGAGTACCCCAGGGATCTTTACTTGGACCAGTTCTCTTGAATATCTTTGTTGGTGACATTGCAAATGGTATTGAAGGGAAAGTATGCCTTTTTGCAGATGATACAAAGATATGCAACAGGGTCAAACAAATGATTGATGATCTAGGTAGGCTTGAGAAATGGTCAAGAATGTGGCAACTACAGTTTAATGCTAAAAAGTGCAAAATCATGCACTTGGGTCTCAAAAACCCAAAGGCTAAATATAGTATCAAGGGTACTATAATGGAAACTACTGAGGAGGAAAGGTATTTAGGAGTCACTATTTCAAGTGACTTAAAGGCAGGAAAGCAATGCAACAAAGCAATGAGAAAGGCAAATCAGATGCTTGGTTGCATAGGGAGAGGAATCAGTAGCAGGAAAAAAAAAAGTAATAATTGCACTGTATAGGTCATTAGTACAGCACCATCTGGAATACTGTGTCCAGTTCTGGAGACCATATCTCCAGAAGGATATACATACATTAGAGAGTGTACAAAGAAGGGCAACTAAAATGGTGCATGGCCTACATCACAAAACTTACCTGGAAAGTCTAAAAGATCTTAACATGTATAGTTTGGAGGAGAGAAGGGAAAGGGGGGGAACATGATAGAAACTATCAATTATACCAATGGTCTTAACAAAGTTCAGGAGGGAAACAGTCTTCAAAGGAAGATAAGTATTAGAACTCGAGGACATACACAAACTGGATGGAGGCAGGTTCAGGGGAAATTTAAGGAAAAAATACTTCACAGAAAGGGTAGTGGATAAGTGGAATAGCCTCCCTTCAGAGGTGGTAGAGGCTAAGACGGTAGAGCAATTTAAACATGCTTGGGATAGGCATATGAATATCCTTACAAAGAAATAAGGTTCAAAAAGGGTTGAGATTACCTAAAGGATACAAAAAGGGGCAGACTAGATGGGCTAAGCGGTTCTTATCTGCCGTCAAATTCTATGTTTCTATGTTTCCTCCAACAGGTCAGTTTAGAAGAAAGTGCACCCCGGAGAGGATGCATACTCTGCAAGCTCCAGAGTTTTCTTCAATTTCTTTTAAACTTTTATGTCTTTCGGTATGCTGTTTGGGCAACAGCATACCTGCACCGTGGGAGTTTGGAAGGGGGAGGGGGGGGGGGTCACCAGCCTCTTGAGGTGTAGAGCCACTTCCCCGCTGTAGGACCACCATCCTGAGGGGCTTTTTTTTCAACGGGGCATGGCGCCTTGGCTGTCGCAGCCGTAGCATGCCGCATACCCCTAACGCTGCCTGAAGGTTATCATCCCCGGTTCACTGTGAAGCAAAAGCGCGGGTGAGGCATACTGGTCCCTCCTGGGGGGACCCGCTTTGACCCCTGCGTGAGACTGGCTTATTACATGGTACCAAACATTCATGTGAGGTTACTAACATTTAGGAGACCTGGCCAGTATAAAAAATACACAGTAGCACCGGCGCCATAGCGGGGGGAGCTACATCAGAGTGGGATCAGCGGCATTTTGGCGCCTTCCTCTGCATAAGAAGCAGCAGCAGCCGCACACAGCTCCTCCATAACGGTCACACGCTGGATCACTGGTACAGGGTGTAGAGGGGGAGAGCCGCTATTTGGTGCACAAATATCATCCCTCTGACGGATGTTTCATTAGACATACTCACTGTTTATATGTTTGTATAAAATGCTAACAGCCTCACTGGGGCTGTGCAGTGCTGGGTGCGCTGGTGTCCTCTCTCCTGTGTCTCCTCTCACATGCAATAGGGTAGGCTTGTATTATGTTTCAGGCTGTGTTGTATGTGTATTGTACCTGTTTTTCTTTTCACAATGGTAAAACAGAAGTCATGCAGCGTATGGTAATGCTAGACTTTCCCCTAGCTCATCTGACTCAATATCATGTGAGCAATGTAGTCAGTCATCACAAAATGTTGATAACAATGTGGGGGAGAGTCCAGAGCCCTCCTGGCTGGAGGCTAGCAAAACTATGATGTCTGATATGTCATCTCAACTCACTGCTAATGCCAATAAAACTCAGGCACTGCAACAAGCAGTGGCAAATATAGCTGCTAAACATCCCCCCCTGTCCACTACAGGTGCACAAAAACGTGCTTTACTTGCACTTCTATCAGATACTGATGATGATATACAGGATGATGGGGATAATGTGGACCCCTTAAGCGGGAACTCCACCCCTACACAGGGTATTCAACCCCATATATTGGCTATACGGGATGTGTTAAAGCTCCCCCTGGAGGATGCTACTAATCAGCAGTCATTTTTCCTCCCACAAGACAAACTGTCTGTCACCTTCCCTGATTCTAAAGTATTGGATGATTTATTTAAATTAGCCTGGAAAAATCCAGATAAAAAAATATCAGGTGTCCAAAAGGTTTTTAACTACTTTCCCATTTGCCCTTGAAGGTAGGAAATCCTGGGAAGAATCTCCAGCAGTAGACGTCTCAGTGTCTCGCCTTTCTAAAAAGGTGGTGCTCCCTGCTCTGGGCTCTTTTATAGTAAAGGACTCGGGGAATAGAAAAATAGAGACCACTCTAAAATCTATCTACACTGCGGCAGGTGAAGCTCAAAGGCCGGTTATTGCTGGTTGCTGGATGATGCATGCCATTCATACATGGGCTACTCAGATTCAGGAGGGCCTTTCAGGGGATATGACCTTGGTTTCTACTGTAACTTTCCTAAAACACATTCAGGACACTGCAAGAGTCCTCTGTGACTCCCTTAAAGAGATTGGCAATATTAATGCCAGGACCACTGCTATGGCTGTGTCTGCACGCAGAGCCATATGTTTGCGTCAGTGGATTGCAGATGCTGACTCTAAACATAATTTTGAATCTCTTCTCTTCACAGGTGAATGGCTCTTTGGAGGTCAATTGGACGCATGGATCTCCAAAGCTACTGCTGGGAAATCCACGTTTCTCCCTTCAGGGGCTCCGCCTGCTAGACGTACCTACCCGGGACCATCTACCAAGTCCTTTCGGTCCTCCATATTTCATTCTAGGGCCCGGGATGCCTCCAATGCAGCTAAAGGCTCCAGAGGCAAGCCTAAGAAACCAGCCGTTGCTAGCTCTCAGGGCCATAGCACCAGTTCAGCTTCCACTAAGACTTCAGCATGATAATGCCCACCCACCCCGAGGGGATCTCATGGTTGGAGCTCGATTATGTCACTACAGCCACATCTGGGACAGTTCCTGTCAAGATGCCTGGGTAAGGTATCTTATCTCTCAGGGTTACAAGCAGGAGTTCGACGGTGCTCCTCCCCAACGATTTTTCAAATCAGGTTGCCAGCTTTGGAAAATATGCGTGTTATGCTACTACTGGCCATCAACAAGTTGGTCCAGTCCCAGGTCATTGTTCCAATACCCCTGCTACAACAAAGACAAGGTTACTACTCCAGTCCGTTTGTAGTGCCAAAACCAGATGGGTCTGTAAGACCCATTTTGAATCTGAAGTCTTTGAATCCTTACCTGAAGGTTTTCAAATTCAAGATGGAATCTTTGAGAGAGGTGATCGCGGGCCTGGATCAACAGGAATTCCTCGTGTCCCTGGATATCAAGGACGCCTACCTGCGTATCCCGATTTGGCCTCCTCATCAGGCCTATCTACAATTCGCCCTACTGAACGATCACTACCAGTTTCAGGCATTGCCCTTTGGCCTATCTACAGCTCCGAGGGTGTTCACGAAGATGATGGCGGAAATGATGTTCCAGCTCAGAGTAGAGGGGGTCAACATTGTCCCTTACCTGGACGATCTCCTCATAAAAGCAAGTTCCAGGGAGCTTCTATTGCTTCATATAGATCGCACTATCCAACTTCTGTCTCACCATGGGTGGATCCTCAATCTACAGAAGTCTCAACTTGAACAGCTCAACGGCTCATGTTTCTGGGTTTGATACTGGATACTGTAGCTCAAAGAGTGTTTCTCCCAAAAGACAAGGGGGGTAATTCCAAGTTGATCGCAGCAGGATTTTTGATAGCAACTGGGCAAAACCATGTTCACTGCAGGGGAGGCAGATATAACATGTGCAGAAAGAGTTAGATTTGGGTGGGTTATATTGTTTCTGTGCAGGGTAAATACTGGCTGCTTTATTTTTACACTGCAAATTAGATTGCAGATTGAACACACCCCATCCAAATCTAACTCTCTCTGCACATGTTATATCTGCCTCCCCTGCAGTGCACATGGTTTTGCCCAGTTGCTATCAAAAATCCTGCTGCGATCAACTTGGAATTATCCCCAAGGTGAGAACACTTCAAGAGATGGTTCGCATGGTTCTCCGTCCTGCTCAAGTTTCCATTCATCTTTGCATAAAGTTGTTGGGGAAAATGGTGGCCTCGTACGAAGCGATACAGTTCGGCAGGTTCCATGCCAGACCTTTCCAATTGGACATCCTGAACAAGTGGTCCGGTTCACATCTCCAGATGCACCGAATGATTCAGCTGTCACACCAGGCCAGGATTTCGCTCCTGTGGTGGTTGCAGTCTTCCAACCTGCTGGAAGGTCGATGTTTCGGGATTCAGGATTGGACCCTCCTCATGACGGATGCCTGTCTACGAGGATAGGGAGCTGTCACCCAGAGGGCGCAGTTCCAGGGCAGGTGGTCTGCCCAAGAGACCCTACTCCCGATCAACATTCTGGAACTACGGACGAAATACAATGCTCTACTTCAGGCCTCCTCTCTATTCAGGGATCGGGCGATACAGGTTCAGTCGGACAACGCCACGGCAGTGGCGTACATCAATCGACAAGGAGGAACAAAAAGCAAGGCCTGCATGCGAGGTGTCAAAATTACTTCTTTGGGTGGAAAGACATGCAAGAGCACTGTCCGCAATTTTCATTCCTGGAGTGGACAACTGGGAAGCGGACTTCCTGAGTCACCACGCCCTCCACTCGGGGGAGTGGGGATTACATCCTCAGGTGTTTCAACAGATTGTCGACAGATGGGGATACCCGCAGATCAACATGATGGCGTTTCGCCTCAACAAGAAACTTCGTGGTTACTGCTCGCGAGCCAGGGACCCTCAGGCGAGTGCAGTGGATGCACTGATGTCACCTTGGCCTTCCTGGCTGGTCTACCTATGCCCTCCGATCCCGTTGATCCCAAGGGTGCTCCAACGGATCAGATATCACAGAATCCAAGCAATCATGATTGCACCGGATTGGCCCCGAAGGGCGTGGTACGCATCGCTTCTGGACCTGTGCACAGAAGACCCTTGCCTCTGCCGCTAAGAAAGGATCTTCTTCTGCAAGGACCGTTCGTCTACCCGGACTTACGGCGGCTTCATTTGACGGCACGGAAGTTGAGCGGAATATCCTAACTCTCAAAGGGTTTTCCAAAAAGGTCATTACCACTATGGTGCCAGCCAGAAAACCTGTCACGTCAAAACATTATCATCATATCTGGAGGAGATATGTCGCTTGGTGCGAGGAACGCACATATCCGCCTGCAGAGTTTCCCATGGGATGTTTCCTACATTTCCTGCAGGCTGGTGTGGATAAAGGCTTACGTCTGGGTTCCGTTAAGGTCCAGATTTCAGCTCTTTCAATTTTCTTTCAGAAGAAATTGGCTATGTTTTCGGAAGTTCAGACCTTCTTACAAGGGGTGCTCCACATACAACCTCCCTTTGTGCCGCCTATGACACCCTGGACTTTGGATGTAGTATTGCAATTTCTACAGTCCTCCTGGTTTGAGCCTCTGATGACAGTAGACAAGTACCTCAGGTGGAAGACAGTGATGTTGTTGGCCCTGGCTTCTGCTAGACGCGTTTCAGAATTGGGGGCCTTATCATGTAAATGTCCCTACTTGGTCTTTTGCGAGGACAGAGTGGAGCTCTGGACTCGACAGCAGTTCCTGCCAAAGGTTGTCTCCGCATTCCATCTGAATCAACCTATTGTGGTTCCTTCTTGCTCTGACGCTTCAGCTCTTCTGTAGTCTTTAGATGTGGTGCGTGCTTTGAAGATATATGTCAAACGCACAGCTCGGGTCAGGAAGACGGATTCCTTGTTTGTGCTCTATGATGCACAGAAAAAGGGATGTCCTGCTTCAAAGCAGTCTATTGCTTGTTGGATTAGGCTTACTATCCAACAGGCCTATGTGTTGGCAGCCTTACCTGTTTCTAAGTCTCTGAAGGCCCACTCTACAAGATCGGTGGGCTCTTCCTGGGCGGCTGCCCGTGGAGTCTCGGCCTTACAACTATGCCAAGCTGCTACCTGGTCTGGGAAGAACACTTTTGTGAAATTCTACAAATTTGATACCCTGGCCAAGGAGGATACCCAGTTTGGGCAGGCGGTGCTGCAGCAGTCTCCGCATGTTCCCGCCCATTCTGGAAGCTTTGGGACATCCCCATTGTACTAATTCTGTCCCCAATATCCCTTATGGATGCTAAAGAAAATAGGATTTTAAATACCTACCGGTAAATCCTTTTCTCGTAGTCCATAAGGGATATTGGACGCCCGCCTCTGTGCGGTGACTTTCTGCAGGTTCTCTGTTCTGTGTTACCTGTTCAGCTGTTGCCAGACGTTGCTGGCCTGGTTATGTTTTGGTGTGCTGGCGTATAATTCTCACCACCTTTATTGTTGTTATGTTCCTTCTCTCAAGTATGTCATTCTCCTTCGGGCACTGTTTTACCTATAACTGACCTGTAGGAGGAGGCATAGAGGGGAGGAGCCAGCACACCCAGTTGAAGAAATTTAAAGTGCCCTGGCTCTTTTGGACTCGTCTATACTAGAGATGAGCGGGTTCGGTTTCTCTGAATCCGAACCCGCACGAACTTCATGTTTTTTTTCACGGGTCCGAGCGACTCGGATCTTCCCGCCTTGCTCGGTTAACCCGAGCGCGCCCGAACGTCATCATGACGCTGTCGGATTCTCGCGAGACTCGGATTCTATATAAGGAGCCGCGCGTCGCCGCCATTTTCACACGTGCATTGAGATTGATAGGGAGAGGACGTGGCTGGCGTCCTCTCCATTTAGATTAGGAGAGAGAGAGAGAGATTGACCTGAGGCTGATACTGTAGAAGAGAGTGCAGAGTTTAGTGACTGACCACAGTGACCACCAGCAGTGCAGTTGTTTTATTTAATATATCCGTTCTCTGCCTGAAAAAAACGGTACACACAGTGACTCAGTCACATACCATATTTGTGTGCACTGCTCAGCCCAGTGTGCTGCATGCCTGCATCATCTATGTATATATTATATATCTGACTGTGCTCAGCTCACACAGCTTATAATTGTGGGGGAGACTGGGGAGCACTGCAGTGCCAGTTATAGGTTATAGCAGGAGCCAGGAGTACAAGACAGTCACATACCATATCTGTGTGCACTGCTCAGCCCAGTGTGCTGCATCATCTATGTATATATATTATATATCTGACTGTGCTCAGCTCACACAGCTTATAATTGTGGGGGAGACTGGGGAGCACTGCAGTGCCAGTTATAGGTTATAGCAGGAGCCAGGAGTACATATTATATTAAAATTAAACAGTGCACACTTTTGCTGCAGGAGTGCCACTGCCAGTGTGACTGACCAGTGACCTGACAACACTGACCACCAGTATAGTTAGTAGTATACTATATTGTGATTGCCTGAAAAAGTTAAACACTCGTCGTGTGACTTCACTTGTGTGGTGTTTTTTTTTTTATTCTATAAAAAACTCATTCTGCTGACAGACAGTGTCCAGCAGGTCCGTCATTATATAATATATATACCTGTCCGGCTGCAGTAGTGATATATATATATTTTTTATATCATTATTTATCATCCAGTCGCAGCAGACACAGTACGGTAGTTCACGGCTGTAGCTACCTCTGTGTCGGCACTCGGCAGTCCATCCATAATTGTATACCACCTACCCGTGGTTTTTTTTTCTTTCTTCTTTATACATACATACTACTACATCTCTTTATCAACCAGTCTATATTAGCAGCAGACACAGTACAGTACGGTAGTTCACGGCTGTGGCTACCTCTGTGTCGGCACTCGGCAGTCCGTCCATAATTGTATACCACCTAACCGTGGTTTTTTTTTCTTTCTTCTTTATACATACATACTACGACATCTCTTTATCAACCAGTCTATATTAGCAGCAGACACAGTACAGTACGGTAGTTCACGGCTGTGGCTACCTCTGTGTCGGCACTCGGCAGTCCGTCCATATTTGTATACCACCTAACCGTGGTTTTTTTTTCTTTCTTCTTCATACATACATACTACGACATCTCTTTATCAACCAGTCTATATTAGCAGCAGACACAGTACAGTACGGTAGTTCACGGCTGTGGCTACCTCTGTGTCGGCACTCGGCAGTCCGTCCATAATTGTATACCACCTAACCGTGGTTTTTTTTTCTTTCTTCTTTATACATACATACTACGACATCTCTTTATCAACCAGTCTATATTAGCAGCAGACACAGTACAGTACGGTAGTTCACGGCTGTGGCTACCTCTGTGTCGGCACTCGGCAGTCCGTCCATAATTGTATACCACCTAACCGTGGTTTTTTTTTTCTTTCTTCTTCATACATACATACTACGACATCTCTTTATCAACCAGTCTATATTAGCAGCAGACACAGTACAGTACGGTAGTTCACGGCTGTGGCTACCTCTGTGTCGGCACTCGGCAGTCCGTCCATAATTGTATACCACCTACCCGTGGTTTTTTTTTCTTTCTTCTTCATACATACATACTACTACATCTCTTTATCAACCAGTCTATATTAGCAGCAGACACAGTACAGTACGGTAGTTCACGGCTGTGGCTACCTCTGTGTCGGCACTCGGCAGTCCGTCCATAATTGTATACCACCTACCCGTGTTTTTTTTTTCTTTCTTCTTCATACATACATACTACGACATCTCTTTATCAACCAGTCTATATTAGCAGCAGACACAGTACAGTACGGTAGTTCACGGCTGTGGCTACCTATGTGTCGGCACTCGGCAGTCCGTCCATAATTGTATACCACCTAACCGTGGTTTTTTTTTCTTTCTTCTTTATACATACATACTACGACATCTCTTTATCAACCAGTCTATATTAGCAGCAGACACAGTACAGTACGGTAGTTCACGGCTGTGGCTACCTCTGTGTCGGCACTCGGCAGTCCGTCCATAATTGTATACCACCTAACCGTGGTTTTTTTTTCTTTCTTCTTCATACATACATACTACGACATCTCTTTATCAACCAGTCTATATTAGCAGCAGACACAGTACGGTAGTTCACGGCTGTAGCTACCTCTGTGTCGGCACTCGGCAGTCCATCCATAATTGTATACTAGTATCCATCCATCTCCATTGTTTACCTGAGGTGCCTTTTAGTTGTGCCTATTAAAATATGGAGAACAAAAATGTTGAGGTTCCAAAATTAGGGAAAGATCAAGATCCACTTCCACCTCGTGCTGAAGCTGCTGCCACTAGTCATGGCCGAGACGATGAAATGCCAGCAACGTCGTCTGCCAAGGCCGATGCCCAATGTCATAGTACAGAGCATGTCAAATCCAAAACACCAAATATCAGTAAAAAAAGGACTCCAAAACCTAAAATAAAATTGTCGGAGGAGAAGCGTAAACTTGCCAATATGCCATTTACCACACGGAGTGGCAAGGAACGGCTGAGGCCCTGGCCTATGTTCATGGCTAGTGGTTCAGCTTCACATGAGGATGGAGGCACTCAGCCTCTCGCTAGAAAAATGAAAAGACTCAAGCTGGCAAAAGCAGTAGCACCGCAAAGAACTGTGCGTTCTTCGAAATCCCAAATCCACAAGGAGAGTCCAATTGTGTCGGTTGCGATGCCTGACCTTCCCAACACTGGACGTGAAGAGCATGCGCCTTCCACCATTTGCACGCCCCCTGCAAGTGCTGGAAGGAGCACCCGCAGTCCAGTTCCTGATAGTCAGATTGAAGATGTCAGTGTTGAAGTACACCAGGATGAGGAGGATATGGGTGTTGCTGGCGCTGGGGAGGAAATTGACCAGGAGGATTCTGATGGTGAGGTGGTTTGTTTAAGTCAGGCACCCGGGGAGACACCTGTTGTCCGTGGGAGGAATATGGCCGTTGACATGCCTGGTGAAAATACCAAAAAAATCAGCTCTTCGGTGTGGAACTATTTCAACAGAAATGCGGACAACAGGTGTCAAGCCGTGTGTTCCCTTTGTCAAGCTGTAATAAGTAGGGGTAAGGACGTTAACCACCTCGGAACATCCTCCCTTATACGTCACCTGCAGCGCATTCATAATAAGTCAGTGACAAGTTCAAAAACTTTGGGTGACAGCGGAAGCAGTCCACTGACCAGTAAATCCCTTCCTCTTGTAACCAAGCTCACGCAAACCACCCCACCAACTCCCTCAGTGTCAATTTCCTCCTTCCCCAGGAATGCCAATAGTCCTGCAGGCAATGTCACTGGCAATTCTGACGAGTCCTCTCCTGCCTGGGATTCCTCCGATGCATCCTTGCGTGTAACGCCTACTGCTGCTGGCGCTGCTGTTGTTGCTGCTGGGAGTCGATGGTCATCCCAGAGGGGAAGTCGTAAGCCCACTTGTACTACTTCCAGTAAGCAATTGACTGTTCAACAGTCCTTTGCGAGGAAGATGAAATATCACAGCAGTCATCCTGCTGCAAAGCGGATAACTGAGGCCTTGACAACTATGTTGGTGTTAGACGTGCGTCCGGTATCCGCCGTTAGTTCACAGGGAACTAGACAATTTATTGAGGCAGTGTGCCCCCGTTACCAAATACCATCTAGGTTCCACTTCTCTAGGCAGGCGATACCGAGAATGTACACGGACGTCAGAAAAAGACTCACCAGTGTCCTAAAAAATGCAGTTGTACCCAATGTCCACTTAACCACGGACATGTGGACAAGTGGAGCAGGGCAGGGTCAGGACTATATGACTGTGACAGCCCACTGGGTAGATGTATGGACTCCCGCCGCAAGAACAGCAGCGGCGGCACCAGTAGCAGCATCTCGCAAACGCCAACTCTTTCCTAGGCAGGCTACGCTTTGTATCACCGGTTTCCAGAATACGCACACAGCTGAAAACCTCTTACGGCAACTGAGGAAGATCATCGCGGAATGGCTTACCCCAATTGGACTCTCCTGTGGATTTGTGGCATCGGACAACGCCAGCAATATTGTGTGTGCATTAAATATGGGCAAATTCCAGCACGTCCCATGTTTTGCACATACCTTGAATTTGGTGGTGCAGAATTATTTAAAAAACGACAGGGGCGTGCAAGAGATGCTGTCGGTGGCCAGAAAAATTGCGGGACACTTTCGGCGTACAGGCACCACGTACAGAAGACTGGAGCACCACCAAAAACTACTGAACCTGCCCTGCCATCATCTGAAGCAAGAAGTGGTAACGAGGTGGAATTCAACCCTCTATATGCTTCAGAGGTTGGAGGAGCAGCAAAAGGCCATTCAAGCCTATACAATTGAGCACGATATAGGAGGTGGAATGCACCTGTCTCAAGCGCAGTGGAGAATGATTTCAACGTTGTGCAAGGTTCTGATGCCCTTTGAACTTGCCACATGTGAAGTCAGTTCAGACACTGCCAGCCTGAGTCAGGTCATTCCCCTCATCAGGCTTTTGCAGAAGAAGCTGGAGACATTGAAGGAGGAGCTAACACGGAGCGATTCCGCTAGGCATGTGGGACTTGTGGATGGAGCCCTTAATTCGCTTAACAAGGATTCACGGGTGGTCAATCTGTTGAAATCAGAGCACTACATTTTGGCCACCGTGCTCGATCCTAGATTTAAAGCCTACCTTGGATCTCTCTTTCCGGCAGACACAAGTCTGCTGGGGTTGAAAGACCAGCTGGTGAGAAAATTGTCAAGTCAAGCGGAACGCGACCTGTCAACATCTCCTCCTTCACATTCTCCCGCAACTGGGGGTGCGAGGAAAAGGCTCAGAATTCCGAGCCCACCCGCTGGCGGTGATGCAGGGCAGTCTGGAGCGACTTCTGATGCTGACATCTGGTCCGGACTGAAGGACCTGACAACGATTACGGACATGTCGTCTACTGTCACTGCATATGATTCTCTCACCATTGAAAGAATGGTGGAGGATTATATGAGTGACCGCATCCAAGTAGGCACGTCACACAGTCCATACTTATACTGGCAGGAAAAAGAGGCAATTTGGAGGCCATTGCACAAACTGGCTTTATTCTACCTAAGTTGCCCTCCCACAAGTGTGTACTCCGAAAGAGTGTTTAGTGCCGCCGCTCACCTTGTCAGCAATCGGCGTACGAGGTTACATCCAGAAAATGTGGAGAAGATGATGTTCATTAAAATGAATTATAATCAATTCCTCCGCGGAGACATTGACCAGCAGCAATTGCCTCCACAAAGTACACAGGGAGCTGAGATGGTGGATTCCAGTGGGGACGAATTGATAATCTGTGAGGAGGGGGATGTACACGGTGATATATTGGAGGGTGATGATGAGGTGGACATCTTGCCTCTGTAGAGCCAGTTTGTGCAAGGAGAGATTAATTGCTTCTTTTTTGGGGGGGGTCCAAACCAACCCGTCATATCAGTCACAGTCGTGTGGCAGACCCTGTCACTGAAATGATGGGTTGGTTAAAGTGTGCATGTCCTGTTTTGTTTATACAACATAAGGGTGGGTGGGAGGGCCCAAGGACAATTCCATCTTGCACCTCTTTTTTCTTTTCTTTTTCTTTGCGTCATGTGCTGTTTGGGGAGGGTTTTTTGGAAGGGACATCCTGCGTGACACTGCAGTGCCACTCCTAAATGGGCCCGGTGTTTGTGTCGGCCACTAGGGTCGCTAATCTTACTCACACAGTCAGCTACCTCATTGCGCCTCTTTTTTTCTTTGCGTCATGTGCTGATTGGGGAGGGTTTTTTGGAAGGGACATCCTGCGTGACACTGCAGTGCCACTCCTAAATGGGCCCGGTGTTTGTGTCGGCCACTAGGGTCGCTAATCTTACTCACACAGTCAGCTACCTCATTGCGCCTCTTTTTTTCTTTGCGTCATGTGCTGATTGGGGAGGGTTTTTTGGAAGGGACATCCTGCGTGACACTGCAGTGCCACTCCTAAATGGGCCCGGTGTTTGTGTCGGCCACTAGGGTCGCTAATCTTACTCACACAGTCAGCTACCTCATTGCGCCTCTTTTTTTCTTTGCGTCATGTGCTGATTGGGGAGGGATTTTTGGAAGGGACATCCTGCGTGACACTGCAGTGCCACTCCTAAATGGGCCCGGTGTTTGTGTCGGCCACTAGGGTCGCTAATCTTACTCACACAGTCAGCTACCTCATTGCGCCTCTTTTTTTCTTTGCGTCATGTGCTGATTGGGGAGGGTTTTTTGGAAGGGACATCCTGCGTGACACTGCAGTGCCACTCCTAAATGGGCCCGGTGTTTGTGTCGGCCACTAGGGTCGCTAATCTTACTCACACAGTCAGCTACCTCATTGCGCCTCTTTTTTTCTTTGCGTCATGTGCTGATTGGGGAGGGTTTTTTGGAAGGGACATCCTGCGTGACACTGCAGTGCCACTCCTAAATGGGCCCGGTGTTTGTGTCGGCCACTAGGGTCGCTTATCTTACTCACACAGTCAGCTACCTCATTGCGCCTCTTTTTTTCTTTGCGTCATGTGCTGATTGGGGAGGGTTTTTTGGAAGGGACATCCTGCGTGACACTCCAGTGCCACTCCTAGATGGGCCAGGTGTTTGTGTCGGCCACTAGTGTCGCTTAGCTTAGTCATCCAGCGACCTTGGTGCAAATTTTAGGACTAAAAATAATATTGTGAGGTGTGAGGTATTCAGAATAGACTGAAAATGAGTGGAAATTATGGTTTTTGAGGTTAATAATAATATGGGATCAAAATGACCCCCAAATTCTATGATTTAAGCTGTTTTTTTAGTGTTTTTTTAAAAAAACACCCGAATCCAAAACACACCCGAATCCGACAAAAAAAATTCGGTGAGGTTTTGCCAAAACGCGGTCGAACCCAAAACACGGCCGCGGAACCGAACCCAAAACCAAAACACAAAACCCGAAAAATTTCAGGCACTCATCTCTAGTCTATACCCCATCGTACTAATTCTGTCCCCAATATCCCTTATGGACTATGAGAAAAGGATTTACCGGTAGGTATTTAAAATCATATTTTTTGTTACATTACAACCTGTAATTTTTTTTTTTTTTAATCTGAATTTTATGTGATGGAGCTGCACAAAATTGTCTAAGTTGGTGAACTGAAATGAGAAAAATGTATAGAAAAAAATATTTTTTATAAATAAAAAATTGAAAATTGGCATGTGCATATGTATTCACCCCCTTTGCTCTGAAGCCCCTCAAAAGTTCTGGTGCAACCAATTACCTTCAGAAGTCACATAATTAGTGAAATGAAGTCCGCCTGTGTGCAATCTAAGTGTCACATGATCTGTCCGTATAAACACACCTTTTCTGAAAGGCCCCAGAGGCTGCAACACCACTAAGCAAGAGACATCACACTATGAAGGCCAAGGAGCTCTCCAACAAGTCAGGGACAAAGTTGTTGAGAAGTACAAGTCAGGGTTGGGTTATAAAAAAATATCCAAATCTTTGATGATCCCCCAGAGCATCATCAAATCCATCATCTTCAAATGGAAAGAACATGGTACCACAACAAACCTGCCAAGAGAGGGACGGCCACCAAAGCTCACAGACCGGGCAAGGAGGGCATTAATGAGAGAGGTAGCACAGAGACCAAAGGTAACCCTAAATGAGCTGCAGAGTTCCACAGCATAGACTGGTGTATCTGCGCATGTGACAACAATAAGCTGTACGCTCTATAGAGCTGGGCTTTATGGAAGAGTGGCCAGAAAAAAGCCATTACTTAGTGTTAAAAATAAGAAGGACTGTTTTGGGTTTGCAAAAGGCATGTGGATGACTCCCCGAATGTATGGAGGCTGGTGCTCTGGTGAGATGAGACTAAAATTTTACTTTTTGGCCACCAAGAGAAATGCTATGTCTGGCGCAAACCCAACACATCCCATCACCCCAAGAACGCCATCCCCACAGTGAAACATGGTGGTGGTGGTGGTGGCAGTATCATGCTGTGAGGATGTTTTTGAGCAACAGGGACTGGGAAACTGTTTTGAGTTGAGGGAAAGATGGATGGTGCTAAATACAGGGATATTCTTGAGCAGTCTGCCTGTGATTTGAGACTGGGACGGAGGTTCACCTTCCAGCAGGACAATGACCCGAAGCATACTGCTAAAGCAACACTAGAGTGGTTTAAGGGGAAACATTTGAATGTGTTGGAATGGCCTAGTCCAGGCATTTTCAACCACGGTCCTCAAGGCACACCAACAATGCAGGTTTTAGTGATATCCAGGCTGCAGCACAGATGGTTAAATCAAAATAACTGAGCTACTAATTAAGTCACCTGTGCTGGAGCCTGGATATCACTAAAACCTGCACTGTTGGTGTGACTTGAGGACCGTGGTTGGGAATGCCTGGCCTAGTCAAAGCCCAGATCTCAATCCAATTGAGAATCTGTGGTCAGACTTGAAGATAGCTGTTCACAAGCGGAAACCATCCAACATGAAGGAGCTGGAGCAGTTTTGCCTTGAGGAATGGGCAAAAATCCCAGTGGCAAGATCATAGAGACTTATCCAAAGCGACTTGCAGCTGTAATTGCCGCAAAAGGTGGCTCTACAAAGTACTGACTTTAGGGGGGTGAATAGTTATGTACGCTGAAGTTTTCTGTTATTTTGTCCTATTTGTTGTTTGCTTCACAATAAAAGAAAAAACATCTTTAAAGTTGTAGCCATGTTCTGTGAATGAAATTATACTTTAGCAAGGCACTGTAGCACTCTATTGGAAGGATAAAACTAATACTTCTCTTTTAAATTTCTCCTGGGCCCATGAGTTTCATGAATATGAGGTGGGTTTTTCCAGAAGGTATATAAAAAAAATATGGCGTGAGACCTTTCAATTAGGTAAAAGCAACTTTTGAGCTAGGAAATCCTGGCAATTAATATGGGGAGTGGTTTCTTATCATTAGAGGTTCACCATGTGTATTGCAATGAAAAGAATGCTCACTTTTTCTCTTACTTGAGAATAAAGTGATGAATCTTATAAAGGTATCTTTACTGCATAAATGCTCATATTAGTGCTTACGGGTGGTCTTCAGTATGCCGAATGTCGGGATCCCGGCGCACAGTATACCGGCGCCGGAATCCCGACACCCGGCATACCGGCAGCTATTCTCCCTCGTGGGGGTCCACGACCCCCCTGGAGGGAGAATAAAATAGTGTGCTCCTTTGCGCTCGCCACGCTGTCGGTATGCCGGCGGTCGGGCTCCCGGCGCCAGTATGCTGGTCGCCGGGAGCCCGAGCGCCGGCATACCGTACTACACCCACGCTTACTTCTTATTACAATGTGATCCTCGCATCTGGGTTTCTTTTCCACAGAGATCACTTGTTTATCCGCTGAGTGAACAATCAGCTCCAATAGTGCAGGGGGTTACACCATTTATTAAAAAACATCAAACAAATTCATTATAAAAACAACAATCCATTTCATTGTGGGGGAGTGCTGATGTAAAGTTCTTATCTCTAAGAAGACCACTGGTGTGAAGGTTACAATGGCCCGGGCAAGATTTTACCAGCTGGTCAGAGATTTGCAGTCTTCATGCTGAGCTGACGCAAATGCAGAGCCAGACATGCGGGCGGACTAGCCCTGAGCTGGGCGTCCCCCCACATGTCTGAGAAATTAAATTACCCCTTGGTCGTTATGACAAAGAAACAGAGTGTGTAGCAGCATTATAAATTCAACTGTTACATTAATGTTTCGTTATTTTCAGAGCTCATCAATATGGGATAGATTTTGGAAATTGGGATTTTGAGAAGGTTTTGCAACAAAAAGTGCACTTCAGTTCACAGTGGAAAAACAGGCCAATATTAGCTAATTAATAATAAAACATTACTAGTAGGATGTACTGGTTAAACTATGTAGAGTGGTGGTTATAGTACTGGCAGGTACAGTGCAGTCTACTAAAGAAAGTGCTGCCATATCCTTGTTTAGAAGAAATGCGTGTTTAATTTAGTGGCTTCTGTACATCACTGAAATTATGCCAGTTCCAGGACATTGGAACCTATTACAAATGCTCCATAGTGTTAACATCTTCAAGCATCTCTTTCTGTGCTCATGTAAATTGCATATAGCAGACATTGGTCTCTATCCTGGTCGGGTATGAAATCTCAGCGGTCAGAATCCCGACACTGAGAATGTAGATGGCTTTTGGGTACGTATATGTTTCACTCGCCCTCTCTTGCAGCAGAGAATGATGTTCATACATAGCTGCGCTAGTGCTTCCTTCTTCACCTCGGTAAAGAGGCAAAGCAGTAAGGCTCAAATGTTTTAAGCCTTAGAGATAAATCTGAGATGCATAAGGAGAGATAAATACCAGCCAACCAGCTCCTAACTGCCATGTAACAGGCTGATCATGGGCTTAATACATTTGGGCCCATGAGTGATAAGCAAGCAATATGCTGGTATTATACGTCTACTCTATAACCCCTTTTCTCATACATCCTAGAGGATGCTGGGGTCACATCAAGAACCATGGGGTATAGACGGGATCCGCAGGAGACATGGGCACTTTAATACTTTCAAAGGGTGTGACCTGGCTCCTCCCTCTATGCCCCTCCTCCAGACTCCAGTTTAGAATCTGTGCCCAGTGAGACTGGATGCACTCTGAGAAGCTCTACTGAGTTTCTCTGAAAAAGACTTATGTTAGGTTTTTTATTTTCAGGGAGAACTGCTGGCAACAGTCTCCCTGCTTCGTGGGACTTAGGGGGAGAGAAGTCAGACCTACTTCTGTGAGTTTCAAGGCTCTGCTTCTTTGGCTACAGGACACCATTAGCTCCTGAGGGTTTGATCACTAGGTACGCCTAGGGGCTCATTCCCAAAGCCGGCCGTCACCCCCCTTGCAGAGCCAGAAGTCAGAAGACAGGTGAGTAGAAGAAGATCAGAAGACTTCAGTGACGGCTTTGAGGTACCGCACAGCGATCGCACGCTGCGCGCCATGCTCCCACACACAGAGGCACTACAGGGTGCAGGGTGCAGGGCGCGGGGGGGGGGGGTGTCCTGGGCGGCATATATACCTCAATATAAGACTGGCAACAGGGGACATAGGTGCCAGGGCACTGTCTTAACCCCCACCAGTATTAAGATTTTAATAAAAATAGCGGGACTGAAGCGCGCCATTACGGGGGCGGGGCTCAGCCCTCACAGCTCACACAGCGAGCTCCATTTTCTCTTGTAGAGACACTGGTCCTTCCTCACACTGCTGAAACTATCAGGGTGTAAAACGGGGGGATCACAGTAAAATTGGTGCCATATATGTTAATATAAAAGCGCTGCAGGTTTGGGGCATTCTATAGTGTTCAGAACTGTTGATTAAGCGCTGGGTTATGAGCGGGTAAACTCTGTGTCTCTCTGACATGTTTGGTACACGTGTGTCAGCATGTCTGAGCTGGAGTGCTTCCCACAAACGGCTGTGGGAGTGACCCTGTTGGCACCGCCGACTCCTGATGGTACTTGGTACATGTGTGTCAACATGTAGGTGGATGAATGTTTTTCCCAAGAGAAAACTATATTAGGGATATGTCGGCACCACCAATATATGACTGGGTAAAAAAATGGCATGTTAATGTGATGCATATCAGAGAGGGCTATGTGTGTGCATATATATATATATATATATATATATATATATATAATATAGTAAGGTTGCATGAATAGGTGTCACAGACACAGACGTAGAAATATCTATGGAGGATGTCTTGTTCATAGCTATGCTTCCCTCAGACCCCTCAGGGTCGCTAACAGGTTATTTTGCCCAGTTACTACTGCTGATACCGACACAGATGCTAATTCCTATGTGGACCATAATGTTTCCTGATGAGATACAAAAAAAAAAAAAAAAAGGGAGCATTCAGTACATGATTAGTGCATAATAAGGACGTATTAACGTCACTGTGGACCCTGCTGTTCCGAACAAAGGGGTCTATGTGTGTATATGTGTATATATATTTGTATGTATGTGTATATATATATATATATATATATATATATATATTATATATATATATAAATAATTTTATAATAATGCTGAAGTAACATTCTTCATTCTCATGTGCTGAACGCTCTGTTTGAGAAAGTCTGGGACAACAAGCTGGTTTCAAATCCTCAAGAGGATTCCGATTGTTTTCTTCTTTTCCCTCCGCGGATAGAATAAAGTGGGAGTCACCCCCTGTTCTGCACGGGGCCCTGTCACAAAGCCAGCGGATCATATGTAGGAAGCTACGTTATGTTCTAGTTATGTGTCCATGCGTACGTCAGCTAGACCTGCCATTACATGCGCATGGGGGAGTAGTAGTACTCAAAAATGGTCGGTTGCCTGGTCATCCGTTATAGATACCCTGGGGAGAGATGGGATACTCCTTACGTTGGGTCATATCAAGGACGCTGCAGCATGCTTTCCTGCGACTGCAAAGGATAGAGGATTCTTGGGTTCGCGAGCCGATTCCATGGCGGTCTCGGCTAGGAGGGCGTTGTGGATTCACCAATGGAATGCTGAGGTTGACTCAGAGAAGATATGGAGTCTTTTCCCTATGAAGGTGAAGCCTGATTTGGTGACGGCCTAGTTAATTTGATTTCGGCAGATGCCGCTGGTAAGTCTACCTTCTGTGCCTATTTTCTCTCACAACAGATGATGACGGACGAATAATTGTCAGATGCAGTCATGTCGGCCCAATAGATACTGATTCCCCTTTTCTTTGCAGGTAGTGGAAGGAGAAAAGGGAAGAGGTTAGCAGCCTCTTCAAGGTCACAGGAGCATAAATCATCCTCTGTTTCTGCCAGATCCACCGCATGACGCTGGGATTCTCTGGCGGGAGCCCACACTGGTGGGGCCACGTCTAAAGTTTTTCAGTCAGTCCTGGAACGGACTTGGACCCGTGGGTTTTTACGAATAGTGTCCCAATGGTGCATACTGGAGTTTCCAGACATTTTCCCTCACCAATTCTTCAATATTTCCAATTCTCCTCCGGACGGGAAGGTAGTATGCGAAGCAACACAAGAGTTATGTCAGGATCAGGTCATTGTCCTGGTGTACCCTGTCACAATAGGGAGAAGGCTGTTATTCAAGCCTCTTCGTGCTCCCGAAGCCAGACAGCTCAGTCAGACCAATGCTAAAGCTTACATCCCTCAATTTCTACTTAAAGAAATTCAAATCCAAGATGGAATCTCTCAGGGCGGTGATATCCAATCTGGAAAAATAAAATAAAGGAGGTCTAATTACATTTTCCTCAGCATTAGATTTACCTGAGGTTTGCTATTCAGGATGGTCATTACCAATTTCACCAGGGTGATGGCGGTAATGATGGTTCTCCTTCTCTAGTGCGGAGTCACATTTATCCCGTACTGGGACGGTCTCCTGATAACGGCGAGATCAAGACACCAGTTGGTGCAAAACGTTACACTCTCCCTGACAGTTCTTCAACAACAGGGTTGGCTACTGAATTTGCCAGAATCACTGATGGTCCCATTGACGCGGTTGTCGGTTTTGGGAATAATACTAGATACTACAGAAAGGTATTTTTCTTCCAGTGGAAAAGGCTCTGGAGATCCAGAGTCTGGTCAAACAAATTCTGAAACCAGCAAGAGTGTCAATCCATCAATGCATTCGGTTGCTGGGAAAGATGGTTGCGGCCTGCAAGGCCATTCAGTTTGGCAGGTTCCATGCCAGAGTGTTCCAGTGGGACCTGTTGGATAAGTGGTCCGGGTCCCACATACACATGCACCGGAGGATAATCCTGTCTTCCAAGGCCAGGTTCTGACTCCTGTGGTGGCTGCACAGTTCGCACCTCCTAGAGGGGCGAAGGCTCGGGATCCAGGACTGGATCCTAGGGACCACGGATGCAACCCTCCGAGGTTGGGGAGCAGTCACACAGGGGTAATACTTTCAAGGAAGATGATCAAGTCAGAAAACTTGTCTCCACATAAATGTTCTGGAGTTAAGGGCCATTTACAACGGCTTTCTACAAGCGGAACATCTTCTTCAAGGTCTACCCGTACTGATCCATTCGGACACTGTAACAGCAGTAGCATACATAAACCGTCAGGACGGAACAAAAAGTAGAACGACAATTGGCTGAAGCCACAAAGATTTTCCGCTGGGCGAAAAACATACAAGCGCTCTGTCAGCGAGGAGTCGACAGCTGGGAAGCAGACTTCCTCAGCAGACACGATCACCATCCGGGAGAGTGGGGCCACCACCAAGATGTTTTCACAAGTCATTGAGGAGTTCCTTAAGTTGAAATGATGGCATCTCGTCTCAACAAGAAGCTTCAGAGATATTGTTTCAGGTCGAGGGACCCTCAAGCAATTACAGTGGATGCACTGGTGACACCGTGGGTGTTTCCGTCGGTGTATGTATTTCCTCCGCTTCCTTTAATTCCAAAAGTTCTAAAGATAAGAAGAAGAACAAAGGTTCGGGCAATCCTCATTGTCCAGACTGGCCAAGGAGGGATTGGTATCCGGATCTTCAGGAATTGTTCATAGGAGATCCCTGGCCTCTTCCTTTGCGCGAGGACCTGTTGCGGAAGGGGCCGTGCGTGTATCGAGACTGACCGCGGCTATGCTTAACGGCATGGCGGTTGAACGCCAAATCCTAGCCGTAAAAGTATTCCCAGGGTAGTCATTCCCACACTTGTTCAAAAAATAAAAAAAAAGGGGTAACATCTAAACTTTACCACCGTATTTGGAGAAAGTATATTTCTTGGTGTGAATCCAAGTAGGCTCCTACGGAAGAGTTTCTGCTAGGACGTTTTCTCCATTTTCTACAAGCAGGTGTGGATGCGGGCCTAAAATTGGGCTCAATTAAGGTCCAGATTTCAGCCTTATAGGTTTTCTTTCCTCCCTTCCAGGAGTTCAGACTTGCGTGAAAGGCGTCTTGCACATCCAAGCTCCTTTGTGCCTCCAGTGGCACCATGGGATCTTAATGTGGTGTTGCAGTTCCTTCAATCACATTGGTTTGAACCTTTACAGAAGGTGGAGTTGAAGTTCCTCACTTGGAAAATGGTCATCCTGTTGGCCTTGGCATCTACAAGGCGTGTGTCTGAGTTGGTGGCCTGGTCTCACGAGAGCCCTTATTTGATCTTTCATGAAGATAGAGCAGAATTGAGGACACGTTAACAATTTCTGCCGAAGGTGGTTCATCTTTCCACATGAACCAATCTATTGTGGTGCCTGTGGCCACTGACACCTTCGTTGAGTCGAAGTCTCTGGCTGTGGTCAGAACTTTGAAAATTTAGGTCGCCAGAACGGCTCAGATTAGGAAAACAGAGGCTCCCCAACAAAATGGGGTGTCCTGCTTCCGTGCAGACCATTGCGCGCTGGTTCTGTGGTAAGATTCAGCATGCTCTTTATACGGCAGGATTGCCGTTACAGAGTTAGGGGAAGGCCCATTCTACTAGAAAGGTGGGCTCGTCCTGGGCGGCTGCCCGGGGAGTCTCGGCATTTCAACTTTGCCGAGCAGCTAGTTAGCAAACACTTTTGCTAAGTTTTACAAGTTTAATACCTTGGCTGATGATGACCTCATATTGGGTCATTCGGTGCTGCAGAGTCGTCCGCACTCTCCCGCCCATTCTAGAGCTTTGGTGTAACCCCATGGTTCTTGATGTGTCCCCAGCATCCCCTAGGATGTATGAGAAAATAGGATTTTAATATCTACCGGTAAATCCTTTTCTCTTAGTCCGTAGAGGATGCTGGGCGCCCGTCCCAGTGCGTACTGTATCTGCAGTTATTGGTTGTGGTTACACACAGGTTGTGTTTCGGTTTTTGTCAGCATAGTGCTGAAAATTCTTCATGTCATTGGCTTGTATTCTATTGAATGCCACGTTCTGCGGCATGCTTGAGGTGTGAGCTGGTAAGATGCTCACCGTGGTTTAACAATAAATCTTTTCCTCAAAATGTCCGTCTCCCTGGGCACAGTTTCCTTAAACTGGAGTCTGGAGGAGGGGCATAGAGGGAGGAGCCAGGTCACACCATTTGAAAGTCTTAAAGTGCCCATGTCTCCTGCGGATTCTGTCTATACCCCATGGTTCTTGATGTGACCCCAGCATCCTCTACAGACTAAGAGAAAAAGATTTACCGGTAGGTATTAAAATCCTATTATTTGTATGTTAGAATCTTACTGAAAGAGAGGTGGATATGAAATATTGTACTTGAACTATAATAGTAACAGATTTTTGTATGTGTGTGTGTGTGTGCATGCCAGGCACAAATTAAAAATAAAAAACCTTCCCATTTATATTCTGGCTTTGCACTACTTCTTAAAGTAAAACACTGTATTACCCACTTGACATACGAAGGTGGTTCAATAAGTAAGGTAACAAGACCGCACACGTGTAATGTTCTCTTTCATACTAAATTCCAGCCAGGCCAGAGCAGGTAGACCACTGTTTTCCCCAATGGCGTGCGATAAGGTCAGTGGCTGGTGAGGCACTGCAGCCATAATGTCCGCCGAATCCTGCCGATGACCCCTACTGTCGCCGAGCCACTGCACGCTACTGCCCCTGAGCTGATGCCCGCTGCCACCGCCAATGGCTTACAAACTCGCCCACCATCAACTGACTCAGCCCTCCGCCACTAATTTGCATCTCAGTCCGATGCCGCCACTGCCTGCTCATTATACTTGTGATATATTGAACATTTTTAGAGAAAAATAAATAAAAATTAGTGTTTGGGACTGGGAAGGAAGGGGGAGGAGGACATGAATAAAATGTTGTTGTCCAGGGCTTCCATTAACTTAATAGCACCATGGATGCGGCGCTATTAAGTTAATGGAAGTCTTGGACAACAAAATAGGCAGCAGTGGGTGATAGGGAGTGGGTGACGCCAGGGAGAGGGTGACAGGAAAAGCGTGATGCCAGGGAGAGCGTGACAGCAGTGAGTGATGCCAGGGAGAAGGTGACGGGGAGGGTGATGCCAGGGAGAGGGTGGCAGCAGTGGTTGATGCCAGGAAGAGGGTGGCAGCAGTGGGGGATGCCAGGGAGAGGGTGATGGGGAGGGTGACAGCAGGGAGAGGGTGATGGGGAGGGTGACACCAGGGAGAGGGTGACAGCAGTGGATGATGCCAGGGAGAGGGTGACAGCAGTGGGTGACGCCGGGGAAAGGGTGGCTGTAGTGGGTGACAGGGAGAGGGTGATGCCAGGGAAAGGGTAACAGCAGTAGCAGCGGACGAGAGTGTGAAAGAGAGAAGTAAAGGGTGATGGAAACAGACAGTGAATGACAATTATATTGGTATTTACTTACATGGACCTGCTTGAGCCTAGAACTGCGGGGATCGCCCCTGACAATAGCAGCCTGAACAGGAATCCGGGGTCGGGAGAGAGTGAGAGAAGAGGGGAGAAGCGGGGGATCGTGGCCCCTCTCCCCCTTTGGCCAGACTGGACTCACTGGGGTATATTTACTAAGGTCCCGATTTCATTTGAGTTGCCTTTTTTTTCTAAGTGTGATCTCAGGAATTTACTAAACACAAATCTCAGTGTTGGGACTATTCGTATTGAGATACACTGCCGACCACACAAATACGAATCAATAGACCAGGCATTTTCAACCAGTGTGCCGTGACCGGTTGTGAGCTGTGCCGCGGAGCCAGAGCTGCTGCCCTACCTTCAAAACAAACTGTGAGCCCAGGCAGTTCTGGGATCCTCTGGTAGGCTCAGACTCATTCGTGCATGGGCCGTGACCTATGCCTTGGAGACGTGGCAGTGACATCATAGGTCATGCACGCCGCATCCCACATGCCAGGCAGCCCTCCCATGCTTCCACATCCAATCCTGCCCTCCCTCCCGCCACCTTTCCGCATCCAGTCATCCCCCCCGCATGCATGCACCTACCCCTGCCCACCCGCTGCTCAGTGCTTGCAGCACTATAAGCAGCCCCCGCCACTGAGGGACAGACAGATGATGGTAGGGGCTAACATTTGTGGGGAATAATGTATGTGGGGGGGAATGTTGCTTTTGCGGGCAGCAATTTATGTGGGGGGGGCAATGTAACTTATGTAGGGAGCAATGTATGTGGGGGGCAATGTAACTTATGTGAGGAGGAATATATTGTATGTAGGGGCAATGCAATTTATGTGGGGAGCAAAATGATTTATTAGGGGTGCAATGTAATTGTTTTTTCTATGGGGAATAATGTAATTTTTTGTGAAGGCAAATGTGTGTGGGAGCTTTTTCTTTTTTACTGTGGGGGGCCAATGTGTGTGGTTTTTGTCCCCGTGGGGTGTGCCTTGGCAATTGAAAAATATTGTTCGGTGTGCCGCGAGTCAAAAAAGGTTGAAAATTACTGCAATAGACCATCGGTGAAACACGGCTGTTATTTAATAGAACTCGGTAATTTGCTAAGAATTTGTATTCTCAGTTACTGCCGACAATAGCCAAACACTGCCGGGAAAGCATGGAATTCGTAAAAAAAAATGGAGCTTTCAAATAGACCTGCTTTTTGCTGGCGTGTTGTGATAGTCATGCACAGATAAGTGAGATTTGTGGAAAAGGCTGTGAATGGGTTAAAATTTAAAAAAAGAAATGCATGGAGTCCCCCCCTTCTAAGTATAACCAGCCTCAGGCTCTTTGAGCCAGTCCTGGTTGTTTAAATACTGGGGGGAAAATTGGACAGGGGTTCCCCGTATTTAGACAACCAGCACCAGGCTCTTAGTCCGGTCCTGGTCCCAATAATACGGGGGGACAAAAGATGTAGGAGTCCCACGTATTTTTAAAACCAGCACCAGGCTCCACTAGCCAGGGAGATAATGCCACAGCCGGGGGACACTTTTATATTGGTCCCTGCGGCCGTGGCATTACCCCCCAACTAGTCACCCCTGGAGGAGTGGGGACCCCTTAAAGCAAGGGGCCCCACCATTCAGGCACCCAAGGGCCAGGGGTGAAGACTGAGGCTGTCAACAGCACCCCTGGGCGGTGGGTGCCGGGCTGATAGCCATAAGTGTGTAAAAAAAAAAGGATATTGTTTTTTGTTGTAGAACTACAAGGCCCAGCAAGCCTCCCCTGCTTGCTGGTACTTGGAGAACCACAAGTACCAGCATGCAGGGAAATAACAGTCCTGCTGGTACCTGTAGTTCTACAACAACAAAAAATACCCAAATAAAAACACAACACACACCTTGAAAGTAAAAATTTATTTAAACACACTTACGCACTCACACATACTTCCCTACATCCCACGCCGAGAATCACGTCCACTTGTCCAGTAGAATCCAATTTGGGGTACCAGTAAAAATGAGAGCTTACTTACCTACATCCCACGCCGAGAATCACATCCACTTGAATCCAATAGGGGGTACCTGTAGGGGAGAGAGAGAAAGAAAAAAAAAGAGAGAGAAAGAGAACACACACAGAGTGACACTGAGAGAAAGACTAAGCAGGTGTAAGAAACCAACAGAGAGGGAAACAGAAAAATAGAGACAGAACGTCTTAGAAAGAACCAGAACAACAGAAAGTACAGAAATACAGGGGGGAGAGAGAGAGAAAACACACACACACACACACACACACACACACACACACACACACACACACACACACACACACACACACAGAGTGACACTGAGAGAAAGACTATGCAGGTGTAAGAGAACAACAGAGAGGGAAACAGAAAAATAGAGACAGAACGTCTTAGAAAGAACCAGAACAACAGAAATACAGAGGGGTGGGGCGGGAGAGAGAGAGACTGACACTGACACGGATAAAGGTGCAGCCGGCCTCCAGCTGCTCCTTGGCTTTAGCATCGACCCGGCGCTGGGAGAGTGCGACACAGGAGGGGGAGGCGGAAGCGCCCGCATCACATCACGGAGGTTACAGCGACGGGATGTCAGGAGGAGAGGGTGGTGAGCACTCATACCGCAGCGTCTGGAGCAGCGGATCCAGCCCTGGATCCGCTGTCCAATCGCATGTGCCCCTCTCAACGAGGCACTTATTCTAGTGCCACTTTCACGTCTTTTATCAATGGACTTTTACAGCCCGGTGCTTGGCCCTGCCCCCCACTCTATTCCCATTGACAATGAGAGGCACTGTTATCAGTGCCTCAAACACTATCTAAATGTCTGCAAATGAATACAATGATATAACGAAGATACTTATGACACAGAATATGTGTCATAAGTATCTTTCTTTCATTATTTTAATCATTAATGACAGGGGAGGCACTGCCTCCCTTGACTGCACGTCCCTTGTTTTCCCTCATGGCCATTACACTGTGCCTCATATCAGTCATACTGTCCCAATATCAGTTGTAAAATGGTGGGGCTGGCAGATAAAAAAAAAAATGACCCTTTAAAAATTGGCTCAAATTATTGAGATAATGTATACTTTCAATTAACAGAGAACTTAGGGCCTTATTTAGAGCTGAACGCAAC
Organism: Pseudophryne corroboree; assembly: GCF_028390025.1. Lineage (NCBI taxonomy): Eukaryota > Metazoa > Chordata > Amphibia > Anura > Myobatrachidae > Pseudophryne > Pseudophryne corroboree. Next base: position 947,613,844 of record NC_086444.1, on the reverse strand, counting down.
CGCTGTGTTCACTCTGAAGGCCAGGAGTTTGCCGTCTGCCATCCCAGTAGGATGAGATTGCATCATAATTGACAGGTGATGAGCATCCACGGGCGGCGTTGGGGGAAAGGAGGAAACGCAGGCATGTGATAGCCATTTTCAGGGCTAGCCAATGATGTTGCTTGCGTTTCCTGTGATAGGAAAGATGGCAGCGATCAACCTTTATTCGATGCAATCACAATTGAATTGTGATCACTTCACAGATCAGCATCACACATGCTGGGCTGCCTTGCTCTGTGCTGGGCGGCCCCCAGCATGTGAGTAATATGGTCGCAGGTTTTGCTGCGATAGCAAACTCTGCAACTATTTCTGAATAACCCCCTTAGCCATAAAGCGTGCATATGGGAATCTAACAGAACATTCTAGAAGGTGAGACACGTGCATTTTCTAAAATTTCACTCCATGATCATACTACAATATTTCCCCTCCATTTAAGTGATTTGCCATTGTCAGTTGAGTGGTTCTTGTTGTATATTGTGTTTTTCTTGTTTCTTGTCCGTGTTTCTCAAAAATTAGAGCCAATCTAGCAAAACTTATGTAATTTTTGGAATACACACCACAATGGTACCCAAAATTTGATTGGCAATAAAATGAGTGTTAATCAGTGTCATTTATCTTGCATTGAACTATGTTAACCAAACTTCAACCTTATCAACATCACTTGTCTCCCATCTACCTCCAAGTCACTAAAATGTGCTTTATGGAATGCACGCTCTGTTTGCAACAAATTAACAGCTATTCATGACCTTTTCATAGCAAAAAAATTCAACATGCTGGCTATAACAGAAACCTGGCTCACACAATCAGACACTGCCTCCCCTGCAGCACTGTCACATGGTGGCCTCCACTTCACACACACCCCCAGGCCTGGTAACATCAAAGGAGGGGGTGTTGGAATATTACTATCCAAATGTTACACGCACATTGTTTTACCACCTGTTCCCTCACTCACATTTACATCCTTTGAAGTACACTCTATTAGGATTTTCACCCCTTTCTCTCTGCGTGTTGCAGCTATCTATCGCCCACCTGGGCAACCCAAAAAGTTTCTGGAAGATTTTTCTGCATGGCTCCCTCACTTTCTATCCTCTGACATCTCCACCATCATTATGGGTGATTTCAATCTCTCTATTGACAGTCCACAATCTCCCCATGCCTCTAAACTACTCTCTCTAACCTCCTCTCTTGGCCTCTCCCAATGGACTGACTCCCCTACTCATCAGAAGGGCCACTGCCTTGATCTTGTATTCACCAGACTATGTTCTGTTTCTGAACTCACTAACACTCCTTTCCCTCTCTCAGATCACAACCTTATCACATGCATGCTCTCCTCCATTACTTCAAACTCCATGTCCCTAAAGTCTACAAGGACACCTCTTACCCGCAGAAATATTAACGCTATTAATTTTCAACAACTATCTACCTCTCTGCAACCACTGCTTTCACCAATTTCTACATTCACCTCTCCAGAGACTGCTGTGTCACACCTTAACCAAACTCTAGTAACAGCACTTGATGAAGTGGCTCCAGCTACCCATCACACTCCACGTAGACTTAGATGTCAACCGTGGCACTCTAAATACACTAGACACTTACAAAAACTCTCACAAAAAGTTGAACGCCAGTGGCGTAAATCTCGTAGTTCAAGTAACTTTCTCACATATAAGACCACCTACCACTCTTATCGTACTGCTCTGGACACTGCCAAACAAACATATTTTCAATCTCTCATCTCTGCTCAAGCCTCTAACCCCAAGCGACTTTTTAATACATTTAAATCACTTCTTGTCCCTCCCTCACCTAACCCACCAGCCACTGTCAGTGCGCAAGATCTTGCTTCCTATTTCAAGGACAAGATTGACAAGATCCGAAATGAAATGGTATGCTCTTCCACAGCAAGTGACCTGCTCAATTCCCTGCCTGAACCCTCTAACACCTTCTCTTCTTTTGATCTTACAAATGAAGATGAAGTATCTGCACTCTTTTCATCTGCCTACTCTAATACCTCTCCCCTTGACTCTATACCCTCACAAATTAGTAAAGCTCTGTCTACTGTGCTCATCCCAACCTTAACGAAAATCTGTAATCTCTCCCTGTCTACTGGTATCTTTCCTTCTCTATACAAGCATGCAGTGATTACTCCCATTCTGAAAAAACAAAACTCTGACCCGAACTCTCTCTCTAACTACCGTCCCATCTCTCAGCTCCCATGCCCCTCCAAGCTACTGGAGAGACTTGCCTACACTCGCCTCACACACTTTCTTAACTCACACAGCCTACTGGACCCACTTCAGTCAGGATTTCGTGCCCAACACTCCACAGAGGCAGCACTGACTAAGGTAGTGAATGATTTGGTCACTGCTAAATCTAAAGGACATTTCTCTCTCCTTATTCTCCTTGATCTCTCTGCTGCTTTTGACACTGTTGACCACTCTCTTCTCATACAAACACTACAATCCCTAGGTATTCAGGACACAGCCCTTTCTTGGTTCTCATCCTACCTATCTAATCGCTCCTTCAGTGTTCGTTTCTCTGATTCCACCTCTCCTTCGCTACCTCTCTCAGTTGGAGTACCGCAAGGCTCAGTCCTAGGTCCTCTGCTTTTCTCTATCTATACCACATCTCTTGGCAAACTAATCAACTCTTTCGGATTTCAGTACCATCTGTATGCGGATGATACTCAAATCTACCTATCCTTCCCTGATTTGTCACCATCTGTATTGGGCCGTGTCACTGAATGCCTTACTGCCATTTCATCTTGGATGACATCTCGCTACCTCAAACTTAATATTTCCAAACAGAATTAATTATATTTCCACCGGCCAATAGTAGTTTCCAACCTGATATCTCTATCACTGTTGAGAACTCTGCAATCACCCCTACCCCACAAGCTCGCTGCCTAGGTGTCACTCTTGACTCTGAACTGTCCTTTGTTACCCACATTCAATCTGTCTCAAGATCATGTTACATACATCTCTGAAACATATCCAAAATACGCCCTTATCTTACACAAGACACAGCAAAAACTCTAATCCATGCTCTCATTATCTCCCGCATTGATTATTGTAATAGTCTCCTGACCGGTCTTCCCACACATAGGCTCTCACCACTACAATCCATTTTGAATGCAGCTGCGAGGCTAATCTTCCTTGCCAGACGTTCATCGTCTGCAGATCCGCTCTGTCAGTCCCTCCATTGGTTACCGGTATTCTACCGTATTAAATATAAAATACTTTTACTCACATACAAGGCTATTAACCAAACTGCACCAACATACATCTCTTCACTCATCTCAAAATATCTCCCTACCCGACCTCTCCGCTCTGCACAAGATCTACGTCTCTCATCCACACGCATTACTTGTTCACACTCAAAATTACAGGACTTTATCCGGGCTTCACCCACTCTGTGGAATGCCCTCCCACGCACAGTAAGACTCGCCTCTAGTCTCCAAACCTTTAAATGTTCCCTGAAAACTCACCTCTTCAGACAAGCCTATCAAATTCCAGACCCACCCACATAACCTTCAGTGCTTCCCTATCTAATTACATCCTCTGTAGAGTATTCATAACATCACATATCTTGTCTTTCTTTAGTCTCACACCCTCCTGACACTTGGATAACTTTGTGGGGTATCATCGTACAACCCATTAAGAACCTAGCAATCTGGTGGACCATTATGCAATAGTTAGCATCAATCCTTGTGTATCTATGCCTATTTCCCTATAGATTGTAAGCTTGCGAGCAGGGCCTTCCTACCTCTGTCTGTCTGTTTTTACCCAGTTTTGTTCTATTACTGTTGTTCTAATTGTAAAGCGCAACGGAATATGCTGCGCTATATAAGAAACTGTCAAATAAATAAATAAATAAACCATACAAGAAACGTGCTTGCTAATAGGGGTTGTTTGGGATGGAAAATTAGCTCTGGAAACTTCTGGAAGCAGCCCTAATGGGGGTGGGGTCTGTTGAGGGGGCGCTGTCTGTTACAGGGGCAGGATCCCTTGTCATAGGGCCTGATTCTGAGTTTGACGCAGTTGCGGCCTTACCTGCATTTTTTTCTGCAGTTGAGTCTGTGACTTTATGCTAATGCTGCTAAAATGCTCTCCCTTGTGTACATCCGCCCACTTTCAGTGCCTACAGATGTTGCAATCATGCTTTGTGCATCTTTAGACACCATCGGTTGCACCATTGAAACTTCCACCAGACCTATGCTAGGTGCAGATCACCCATCTGAGTATGGCCTCCAATGCGAGTAATTCAGCGTCTCTATACTCAACCAATTTCAGCATCACGCCCATACTACATTACATCTAAGTCAGATTAGCCAACCCCACTGTAACACCCACATTTTAATACACTACTTGATGAGTGTCTGAATCTGTACTGTAACTGTTGTCTCCTCAGGAAAAAAATAAAACATACATAATTGCCCCAGTCCATAACAGAAGACTGACCTGTCTGCAGTAAGTCAGTGTGGTTTGCAAAACAAGTAGCAAGTATTGTGAAAGCAAAAAAGATGGCTTAAAGGAAATATAAGCAGACACAAAAATAATGAAGACAGAGAGATATTTTGTTAGACAGGAGACGACCAAGAAGGTAATCAGGTGTGTAAAGGTACAAGCTGAGGAGAAAATGGCCCAGTCAGTGGGTAAAGGAGGCAAAACTTTTTTTTCTTTTTTAGGTATTATAAGCAAAAGGAGAAAAACAAAAAAGGCGGAATACTAAAACTAAAGACAGAGACTGGGAGTCTTGTTGAGGGAGACAATGTAATAACAGATCTTAATTATTTTTGCTCAGTATTCACTACGTAAGAAGAGGTGGAAGAAGCCACGGTTAAGCTGCAGGGATACTCAGGAAAATGAAACAAGTACATTTACAGAGGAAAAGGTCCTAACAGAACTCTCAAAACTGAAAGTGGATAAATCTATGGGGCCAGATGGGATACATCCAAGGATACTAAAAGAGCTTAAAGAGTTGCTGGTAACACCATTAACAATTATTCAACCAGTCATTAGCTACAGCAGTAATTCCAGAGGACTGGAAAAGAGCAAACGTAGTCCCACTGCACAAAAGTGGAAGCAGGGAAGATCCAAACAACTGCAAACCAGTGAGTCTTACATCAGTAGTAGGGAAATTGATGGAAACACTCTTAAAAGAAAATATTGTAAATGATCTAAAATCCAGCAATTTACAGGATCAAACAGTATGGATTCACTGGGCGGAGACCAGGTCAAACAGACCTTATTGACTTTTTTGACTGTGACTAAAGTGATGGATAAAGGTGAAGCCGTGAATATAGCCTATCAAGACTATAGTATGGCTTTTGACACTGTCTCACATCACAGACTGCTAAATAAACTCGAAATCTTGGGATTGGATATTAAGATGGTTGAATGGATAAGATCTTGGTTGCAGGATACAAAACAGAGTTGTCGTAAACGGAGTACATTCAGAGGAGGGAAATGTTACCAGTGGAGTACTTAGACCAGTGTTTTTTTAATATCTTTATTGGAGACATTGCAAATGGCATTAAAGGGAAAGTATGCCTTTTTGCAGATGACACAAAGGGTATGCAACAGGGTTGATACACCAGGAAGGGTAAAACAAATGATTGAGGTAGACTAGAGGAATAGTAAAGAGTGTGGCAATTAAAATAGAACGCCAAAAAATGCTAAATCATGCACTTGGGTCTCAAAAATCCAAAGGCTAAATATAGTATTAATGACACTATACTGGAAACTACTGAGGAGGAAAGGGATGTAGGAGTCATTACTTCAGGTGACTTAAAGGCAGGAAAGCAATGTAACAAAGCAATGAGGAAGGCTAGTGATATGCTTGGTTACATAGGGAGAAGAATCAGCAGCAGAAAGAAAGAAGTAATAATGCCACTGTATAGGTCATTGGTAAGGCCTCATCTAGAATACTGTGTTAAATTCTGGAGCCCATATCTTCAGAATTGAAGGATATTAATACATTAGAGACTGTACAAAGAAGGGCAACTAAAATGGTGCATGGCCTATATCACAAAACATACCAGAATGACTAAACAATCTCAATACATATAGTTTGGAGGAGGCCCGCCATCAAGGGGGGGGGGGCATGGTGGGTACTCCAGTCTTGAGCCCGGTGGTTGCAGTCAGGATGGATCAGGGAGCCAGGTCAGTTGCCTGCCTGCTCATCAGCAGGCAGCCACGGAGGGAGAGAGCCGCGGTCATATTATCATCTTACTACAGAGAGCTGGCCGTGAGCCAATCAGAGCTCACGGACCAGCAGCCAATCAGGAGCTGCCGAGTGGCAGCTCCTGATTGGCTGTCGGTCCATGAGCTCCAACTGGCTCACGGCCAGCTCTCTGTAGTAAGAATATGAACTCGGCTCTCTCCCTCCATGCCGTGGCTGCAGTGCTGATGCACAGGCAGGCAAGTGGCCTGGCTCCCTGATCAATCCTGACTGCAACCACTTTTCAAAAGGTTAAGTTTGGGGAGTGCAGGGATGGGACAGTGTGTGTGGTGGTGGTGGTGGGACCCTGCCTTGTGAGGGTCAGTCCAGGGCCCCATCATTTATGGTGGCAGCCCTGGTTTGGAGCAGAAAAGGGAAAGGGGGGCATGATAGAAACTTTCAAATATATCAAGGGTTTTAACAAAGTCCAGAAGGGAAACATTCTTCTAATTAAGAGAATAGGACACGAGGACATGCACTGAGACTGGAGGGAGGTAGGTTCAGAGGAAATTTACTGAAAAATTACTTCATATAAAGGGTAGTGGACAAGTGTAATAGCCTCCCACCAGATGTGGTAGAGGCTAAGACAGTAGAGCAATTTAAACATGCATGGGATAGACATAAGGCTATCCAGGTATGGGTCGTTGGGTAGATACAACTTAGGTCGATAGTCATTAGGTCGACCATGGAAGGTCTCCATGCATTAGGTCGACAGGGACAATAGGTCGACATGGTCATTAGGTCAAAAGGTCGACATTTTTTTTTAAAACTTGTTTGGCGTTGTTTTCTTCGTAAAGTAACGGGAAACCCCAATTAGTGCACCGCTTTACTCGCCATGCTTCGGGCAAGGTTACCATTCCAATTGTAGTCCATGTGGATCGTTAAGTATGAAAAAATCCAAAAAATGAAAGGAAAAAAAAAAAGATTTTAAACCTACCGGTAAATCTTTTTCTCCTTGTCCGTACAGGATGCTGGGGACTCCGTAAGGACCATGGGGTATAGATGGGCTCCGCAGGAGACATGGGCACTATAAAGAACTTTAGAATGGGTGTGCACTGGCTCCTCCCTCTATGCCCCTCCTCCAGACCTCAGTTAGAGAAACTGTGCCCAGAGGAGATGGACAATACGAGGAAAGGATTTTGTTAATCTAAGGGCAAGATTCATACCAGCCCACACCATCCACACCGTATAAACTGGAATATACGCAACCAGTTAACAGTATGAACACAAAACAGTATCAGCTAATCAGCTAAAGACTGATCTCAACTGTAACATAACCCTTATGTAAGCAACAACTATATACAAGCCTTGCAGATTTTGTCCACACTGGGACGGGCGCCCAGCATCCTCTACGGACTAGGAGAAAAAGATTTACCAGTAGGTTTAAAATCTTATTTTCTCTTACGTCCTAGAGGATGCTGGGGACTCCGTAAGGACCATGGGGATTATGCCAAAGCTCCAGACCGGGTGGTAGAGTGCGGACGACTCTGCAGCACCGACTGAGCAAACGCAAGGTCCTCATCAGCCAGGGTATCAAACTTATAGAACTTTGCAAAAGTGTTTGAACCTGACCAGGTAGCTGCTCGGCAAAGCTGTAAAGCAGAGACGCCTCGGGCAGCCGCCCAAGAAGAGCCCACCTTCCTAGTGGAATGGGCCTTTACCGAATTTGTTAACGGCAATCCTGCCGTAGAATGAGCCTGCTGAATCGTGTTACAGATCCAGTGAGCAATAGTCTGCTTCGAAGCAGGAGCGCCAACTTTGTTGGCTGCATACAGGACAAACAGTGCTTCTGTTTTCCTAACTCGAGCCGTCCTGGCTACATAGATTTTTAAGTCCCTGACTATATCCAGGGACTTGGAATCCTCCAAGTCACTCATAGCCACAGGCACCACAATAGGTTGGTTCATATGAAATGAAGAAACCACCTTAGGCAAAAATTGAGGACGAGTCCTCAACTCTGCTCTATCCACATGGAAGGTCAAATAGGGGCTCATGTGAGACAAGGCCGCCAATTCGGACACCCGCCTTGCAGATGCCAAGGCCAACAACATGACCCCCTTCCAAGTGAGAAATTTCAATTCAACCGTTTGAAGAGGTTCAAACCAGTGAGACTTCAGGAACCATAACACCACGTTAAGGTCCCAAGGTGCCACTGGGGGCACAAAAGGAGGCTGGATGTGCAGTACTCCCTTTACAAAAGTCTGGACTTCTGGGAGAGAAGCCAATTCCTTCTGAAAGAAAATAGATAGGGCCGAAATCTGTACCTTAATGGAGCCTAATTTTAGGCCCATATCCACTCCTGTCTGTAGAAATTGGAGAAAACGGCCCAGATGGAAATCTTCCATAGGAGCATTCTTGGCTTCACACCAAGAAACATACTTCCTCCAGATACGGTGATAATGTATTGCCGTCACCTCCTTCCTAGCCTTTATCAGAGTAGGGATGACTTCCTCCGGAATACCTTTCCCAGCTAGGATTCGGCGTTCAACCGCCATGCTGTCAAACGTAACCGAAGAAGTCTTGGAACACGCAGGGCCCCTGTTGTAACAGGTCCTCCCTGAGAGAAAGAGGCCATGGATCTTCTGTGAGCATCTCCTGAAGATCTGAATACTAGGCCCTTCGAGGCCAATCTGGAACAATGAGTTTTGTTTTCACCCTTTTTTGTCTTATGATTCTCAATATTTTTGAGATGAGAGGAAGAGGGGGGAACACATAGACCGACTGAAATACCCAAGGTGTCACCAAGGCGTCCCCTGCTACTGCCTGAGGGTCCCTTGATCTGGCACAATACCTCCGAAGCTTCTTGTTGAGGCGTGACGCCATCATGTCTATGTGAGGAATTCCCCAAAGACTTGTTATCTCTGTAAAAACTTCTTGATGAAGTCCCCACTCTCCTGGATGGAGATCGTGTCTGCTGAGGAAGTCTGCTTCCCAGTTATCCACACCCGGAATATAGACCGCTGACAGAGCGCTTACGTGATTTTCCGCCCAGCGAAGAATCATGGTGGCTTCCGCCATTGCCACTCTGCTCCTTGTCCCGCCTTGGCGATTTACATGAGCCACGGCTGTGACGTTGTCTGATTGAATCAGAACCGGTAGATCGCGAAGAGAATCCTCCGCTTGACGTAGGCTGTTGTATATGGCCCTCAATTCCAGTACGTTGATGTGTAGACAAGCCTCCTGGCTTGACCATAGCCCCTGAAAATGTATTCCTTGTGTGACTGCTCCCCATCCTCGGAGGCTCGCGTCCGTGGTCACCAGAACCCAGTCCAGAATGCCGAACCTGCGACCCTCTAGAAGGTGAGCACTTTGCAGCCACCACAGGAGAGACACCCTGGCCCGGGGGGACAGGCTTATCTTCTGATGTATTAGTAGATGGGACCCGGACCACTTGTCCAGGAGGTCCCACTGAAACGTCCTTGCATGAAACCTGCCGAAGGGGATGGCCTCGTAGGCTGCCACCATTTTCCCCAGAACTCTCGTGCATTGATGAACAGACACTCTTTTTGGTTTTAGCAAGTCTCTGACCATGTTCTGGAGGTCCTGGGCTTTTTCCATCGGAAGAAAAACCCTCTTCTGTTCCGTGTCCAGTATCATGCCTAGGAATGATAGTCGAGTCGTTGGAATCAATTGTGACTCTGGCAGATTGAGAATCCAACCGTGTTGTTGTAGCACTCTCAGGGAGAGCGTCACGCTCTTCTGCAATTGATCTCTTGATCTTGCTTTTATCAGGAGATCGTCCAAGTATGGGATAATTGTGACTCCCTGCCTGCGCAGGAGCACCATCATCTCCGCCATCACCCTGGTGAAAATCCTTGGGGCCGTGAAAAGCCCAAACGGCAACGTCTGAAACTGGTAATGACAGTCCTGTACAGCGAATCTGAGGTACGCCTGATGAGGAGGATATATGGGGACATGAAGGTATGCATCCTTTATGTCGAGTGACACCATAAAATCCCTCCCCTTCCAGACTGGAGATCACAGCCCGGAGCGATTCCATCTTGAATTTGAACTTTCTCAAGTACAGGTTTAGGGATTTTAGATTTAAAATGGGTCTGACCGAACCATCTGGCTTCGGGACCACGAACAGGGTCGAATAGTACCCTTTCCCCTGTTGGACTAGGGGAACCTTGACAATCATTTGCTGTTGATACAGCTTTTGAATTGCAGCGAACACTACTTCCCTCTCTGGGGGAGAAGCTGGCAAGGCCGACTTAAAAAATCGGCGAGGGGGCACCTCTTCGAATTCCAGTTTGTAGCCTTGGGATACAATATCCATCGCCCAAGGATCCACGTCTGACAGAACCCAGACCTGGCTGAAGAGTCGAAGAAGTGCCCCCACCGGTGCGGACTCCCTCAGTGGAGCCCCAGCGTCATGCGGTGGATTTAGTAGAAGCCGGGGAGGACTTCTGCTCCTGGGAACTAGCCGTAGCAGGCATTCTTTTCCCTCTACCCTTACCTCTGGCGAGGAAAGATGAGCCCTGACCTCTTCTGGACTTACGCAACCGAAAGGACTGCATCTGATACTGTGGAGTTTTCTTTTGCTGTGGGGGAACAAAAGGCAAAAAGGTAGATTTACCCGCGGTAGCTGTGGCAACCAGGTCCGCGAGACCTTCCCCAAATAAAACTACACCTTTGTATGGCAAAACCTCCATGTGTTTCTTTGAGTCGGCATCACCCGTCCATTGGCGAGTCCACAGGGCGCGCCTAGCAGAAACCGCCATGGTGTTGGCTCTCGACCCCAGCAGCCCAACGTCTCTTTGAGCATCCCTCATATATAAGACTGCGTCTTTAATGTGGCCTAAGGTTAATAAAATGGTATCCCTACCTAGGGTATCAAGGTCAGCTGACAAGGTATCTGTCCAAGCTGCAACTGCACTACACACCCATGCCGATGCTATTGCCGGTCTGAGCAAAGCACCTGTATGCGCATAAATAGACTTTAAAGTAGTTTCCTGCCTGCAATCAGCAGGATCTTTGAGGGCTGCCGTGTCCGGAGACAGTAGCGCCACTTTCTTGGACAGGCGTGTTAAGGCCTTGTCCACCCTGGGTGAGGATTCCCAACGTACCCTGTCCCGTGCAGGGAAAGGATATGCCATAAGAATCCTCTTGGGAATCTGCAGTTTTTTATCAGGAGTTTCTCAAGCCTTTTTAAATAACTCGTTAAGTTCATGGGATGGGGGAAAGGTTACCTCAGGTTTCTTTTCCTTATACATGCGCACCCTCGTGTCAGGGACCGAGGGGTCATCTGTGATATGCAAAACCTCTTTTATTGCAATAATCATATAATGAATACTTTTTGCCACCCTCGGGTGCAACCTCGCTTCATCGTAGTCGACACTGGAGACAGAGTCCGTGTCGGTATCAGTGTCTGCTATCTGGGATAGGGGACGTTTTTGAGACCCAGAAGGGCCCGGTGACCCAGCCGAAGCCGTGGATTGACTCCCTGCTCTTTCCCTGGACTCTGCTTTATCCAATCTCTTATGTAATAAGGTCACATTTGCATTTAAAACATTCCACATGTCCATCCAATCATGTGTCCGCGTTGCCGACGGCGACACCACAATCATCTGCTCCACCTCCTCCTTAGCTGAGCCTTCCGCATCAGACATGCCGACACACTCGTACCAACACCCCCACACACACAGGGATATAGTTATAAGGAGACAGTTCCCGAAAAATGCCCTTTGGAGAGACAGAGAGAGAGAGTATGCCAGCACACACCCAGCGCCAACTGACACTGGAAAATAATGACCCAGATAACAGCGCTTTTATAATAAGAATTTACTTACCGATAATTCTATTTCTCATAGTCCGTAGTGGATGCTGGGGACTCCGTAAGGACCATGGGGAATAGCGGCTCCGCAGGAGACTGGGCACATCTAAAGAAAGCTTTAGGACTATCTGGTGTGCACTGGCTCCTCCCCCTATGACCCTCCTCCAAGCCTCAGTTAGGATACTGTGCCCGGACGAGCGTACACAATAAGGAAGGATTTTGAATCCCGGGTAAGACACATACCAGCCACACCAATCACACCGTATAACCTGTGATCTGAACCCAGTTAACAGCATGATAACAGAGGAGCCTCTGAAAGATGGCTCACAACAATAATAACCCGATTTTTGTAACAATAACTATGTACAAGTATTGCAGACAATCCGCACTTGGGATGGGCGCCCAGCATCCACTACGGACTATGAGAAATAGAATTATCGGTAAGTAAATTCTTATTTTCTCTAACGTCCTAAGTGGATGCTGGGGACTCCGTAAGGACCATGGGGATTATACCAAAGCTCCCAAACGGGCGGGAGAGTGCGGATGACTCTGCAGCACCAAATGAGAGAACTCCAGGTCCTCCTCAGCCAGGATATCAATTTTGTAGAATTTTACAAACGTATTTGCTCCTGACCAAGTAGCTGCTCGGCAAAGTTGTAAAGCCGAGACCCCTCGGGCAGCCGCCCAAGATGAGCCCACCTTCCTTGTGGAGTGGGCATTTACAGATTTTTGGCTGTGGCAGGCCTGCCACAGAATGTGCAAGCTGAATTGTACTACAAATCCAACGAGCAATAGTCTGCTTAGAAGCAGGAGCACCCAGCTTGTTGGGTGCACACAGGATAAACAGCGAGTCAGATTTCCTGACTCCAGCCGTCCTGGAAACATATATTTTCAGGGCACTGACAACGTCTAGCAACTTGGAGGCCTCCAAGTCCCTAGTAGCCGCAGGCACCACCAATAGGTTGGTTCAGGTGAGACGCTGAAACCACCTTGGGGAGAAACTGAGGACGAGTCCTCAATTCCGCCCTGTCCGAATGGAAAATCAGATAAGGGCTTTTTCAGGATAAAGCCGCCAATTCTGACACGCGCCTGGCCCAGGCCAGGGCCAACAGCATGACCACTTTCCATGTGAGATATTTTAACTCCACAGATTTAAGTGGTTCAAACCAATGTGACTTTTGGAACCCAAAACTACATTGAGATCCCAAAGTGCCACTGGAGGCACAAAAGGAGGCTGTATATGCAGTACCCCTTTTACAAACGTCTGAACTTCAGGGACTGAAGCTAGTTTTTTTTGGAAGAAAATTGACAGGGCCGAAATTTGAACCTTAATGGACCCCCAATTTCAGGCCCATAGACACTCCTGTTTGCAGGAAATGTAGGAATCGACCCAGTTGAATTTCCTCCGTCGGGCCTTACTGGCCTCGCACCACGCAACATATTTTCGCCAATTGCGGTGATAATGTTTTTGCGGTTACATCCTTCCTGGCTTTGATCAGGATAGGGATGACTTCATCCGGAATGCCTTTTTTCCTTCAGGATCCGGCGTTCAACCGCCATGCCGTCAAACGCAGCCGCGGTAAGTCTTGGAACAGACAGGGTCCTTGCTGGAGCAGGTCCCTTCTTAGAGGTAGAGGCCACGGATCCTCCGTGAGCATCTCTTGAAGTTCCGGTTACCAAGTCCTTCTTGGCCAATCCGGAACCACGAATATAGTGCTTACTCCTCTCCATCTTATCAATCTCAGTACCTTGGGTATGAGAGGCAGAGGAGGGAACACATACCCTGACTGGTACACCCACGGTGTTACCAGAGCGTCTACAGCTTATTGCCTGAGGGTCCCTGGACCTGGCGCAATACCTGTCGAGTTTTTAATCATGTGGAAGACTTCTGGGTGAAGTCCCCACTCTCCCGGGTGGAGGTCGTGCTGAGGAAGTCTGCTTCCCAGTTGTCCACTCCCGGAATGAATACTGCTGACAGTGCTATCACATGATTTTCCGCCCAGCGAAGAATCCTTGCAGCTTCTGCCATTGCCCTCCTACTTCTTGTGCCACCCTGTCTGTTTACGTGGGTGACTGCCGTGATGTTGTCCGACTGGATCAACACCGGCTGACCTTGAAGCAGAGGTCTTGCTAAGCTTAGAGCATTGTAAATGTCCCTTAGCTTCAGGATATTTATGTGAAGTGATGTCTCCAGGCTTGACCATAAGCCCTGGATATTCCTTCCCTGTGTGACTGCTCCCCAGCCTCGCAGGCTGGCATCCGTGGTCACCAGGACCCAGTCCTGAATGCCTAATCTGTGGCCCTCTAGAAGATGAGCACTCTGCAACCACCACAGGAGGGACACCCTTGTCCTTGGTGACAGGGTTATCCGCTGATGCATCTGAAGATGCGATCCGGACCATTTGTCCAGCAGGTCCCACTGGAAAGTTCTTGCGTGGAATCTGACGAATGGGATTGCTTCGTAGGAAGCCACCATTTTACCCAGAACCCTTGTGCATTGATGCACTGAGACTTGGCTCGGTTTTAGGAGGTTCCTGACTAGCTCGGATAACTCCCTGGCTTTCTCCTCCGGGAGAAACACCTTTTTCTGGACTGTGTCCAGGATCATCCCTAGGAACAGAAGACACGTCGTCGGAACCAGGTGCGATTTTGGAATATTGAGAATCCAATCGTGCTGCCGCAACACTACCTGAGATAGTGCTACACCGACCTCCAACTGTTCCCTGGATCTTACCCTTATCAGGGAATTGTCCAAGGAAGGGATAACTAAAATACACTTCCTTCGAAGGAATATCATCATTTCGGCCATTACCTTGGTAAAGACCCGGGGTGCCGTGTACCATCCATACGGCAGCGTCTGAACTGATAGTGACAGTTCTGTACCATAAACCTGAGGTACCCTTGGTGAGAAGGGTAAATTTTGACATGAAGGTAAGCATCCTTGATGTCCCGAGACATCATGTAGTCCCCTTCTTCAAGGTTCGCAATCACTGCTCTGAGTGACTCAATCTTGAATTTGAACCTCTGTACGTAAGTGTTCAAAGATTTTAGATTTAGAATCGGTCTCACCGAGCCGTCCGGCTTCGGTACCACAACAGTGTGGAATAATACCCCGTTCCCTGTTGCAGGAGGGGTATCTTGATTATCACCTGCTGGGAATACAGCTTGTGAATGGCTTCCAAAAGTGTCTCCCTGTCAGAAGGAGACATCGGTAAAGCCGACTTTAGGAAACGGCGAGGGGGAGACGTCTCGAATTCTTATTTGTACCCCTGAGATATCACCTGAAGGATCCAGGGGTCTACTTGCGAGTGAGCCCACTGCGCGCTGAAATTCATTGAGACGGGCCCCCCACCGTGCCTGATTCTGCTTGTAAAGCCCCAGCGTATACTGAGGGCTTGGCAGAGGCGGGAGAGGGTTTCTGTTCCTGGGAACTGGCTGATTTCTGCAGCCTTTTTCCTCTCCCTCTGTCACGGGGCAGAAATGAGGAACCTTTTGCCCGCTTGTCCACGAAAAGACTGCGCCTGATAATACGGCGTCTTCTCATGTTGAGAGGCGACCTGGGGTACAAACGTGGAATTCCCAGCTGTTGCCGTGGCCACCAGGTCTGAAAGACCGACCCCAAATAACTCCTCCCTTAATAAAGCAATACTTCCAAATGCCGTTTGGAATACGCATCACCTGACCACTGACGTGTCCATAACCCTCTACTGGTAGAAATGGACAACGCGCTTAGACTTGATGCCAGTCGGCAAATATTCCGCTGTGCATCACGCATATATAAAAATGCATCTTTTAAATGCTCTATAGGCAAAAATATACTGTCCCTATCTAGGGTATCAATATTTTCAGTCAGGGAATCCGACCACGCCAACCCAGCACTGCACATCCAGGCTGAGGCGATTGCTGGTCGCAGTATAACACCAGTATGTGTGTAAATACCTTTTAGGATACCCTCCTGCTTTCTATCAGCAGGATCCTTAAGGGCGGCCATCTCAGGCGAAGGTAGAGCCCTTACAAGCGTGTGAGCGCTTTATCCCCCCTAGGGGGTGTTTCCCAACGCACCCTAACCTCTGGCGGGAAAGGATATAATGCCAATAACATTTGAGAAATTATCCGTTGTTATCGGGGGAAACCCACGCATCATCACACACCTCATTTAATTTCTCAGATTCAGGAAAACTACAGGTAGTTTTTCCTCACCGAACATAATACCCCTTTTTTTGGTGGTACTCGTATTATCAGAAATGTGTAAAACATTTTTCATTGCCTCAATCATGTAACGTGTGGCCCTACTGGAAGTCACATTCGTCTCTTCACCGTCGACACTGGAGTCAGTATCCGTGTCGGCGTCTATATCTGCCATCTGAGGTAACGGGCGCTTTAGAGCCCCTGACGGCCTATGAGACGTCTGGACAGGCACAAGCTGAGTAGCCGGCTGTCTCATGTCAACCACTGTCTTTTATACAGAGCTGACACTGTCACGTAATTCCTTCCAACAGTTCATCCACTCAGGTGTCGACCCCCTAGGGGGTGACATCACTATTACAGGCAATCTGCTCCGTCTCCACATCATTTTTCTCCTCATACATGTCGACACAAAAGTACCGACATACAGCACACACACAGGGAATGCTCTGATAGAGGACAGGACCCCACTAGCCCTTTGGAAAGACAGAGGGAGAGTTTGCCAGCACACACTAGAGCGCTATATATATACAGGGATAACCTTATATAAGTGTTTTTCCCCTTATAGCTGCTGTATAGTTAATACTGCGCCCAATTAGTGCCCCCCTCTCTTTTTTTAACCCTTTCTGTAGTGTAGTGACTGCAGGGGAGAGACAGGGAGCTTCCCTCCAACGGAGCTGTGAGGGAAAATGGCGCCAGTGTGCTGAGGAGATAGGCTCCGCCCCTTTTTCGCAGACTTTTCTCCTGCTTTTTTATGGATTCTGGCAGGGGTTTAATGCATCCATATAGCCCAGGAGCTATATGTGATGCATTTTTTTTGCCATCCAAGGTGTTTTTATTGCGTCTCAGGGCGCCCCCCCCAGCGCCCTGCACCCTCAGTGACCGAAGTGTGAAGTGTGCTGAGAGCAATGGCGCACAGCTGCAGTGCTGTGCGCTACCTTGTTGAAGACAGGACGTCTTCTGCCGCCGATTTTCCGGACCTCTTCTGCCTTCTGGCTCTGTAAGGGGGCCGGCGGCGCGGCTCTGGGACCCATCCAAGCTGGGCCTGTGATCGTCCCTCTGGAGCTAATGTCCAGTAGCCTAAGAAGCCCAATCCACTCTGCACGCAGGTGAGTTCGCTTCTTCTCCCCTTAGTCCCTCGATGCAGTGAGCCTGTTGCCAGCAGGTCTCACTGAAAATAAAAAACCTAATCTAAAACTTTCACTAAGAAGCTCAGGAGAGCCCCTAGTGTGCACCCTTCTCGTTCGGGCACAGAGATCTAACTGAGGCTTGGAGGAGGGTCATAGGGGGAGGAGCCAGTGCACACCAGATAGTCCTAAAGCTTTCTTTAGATGTGCCCAGTCTCCTGCGGAGCCGCTATTCCCCATGGTCCTTACGGAGTCCCCAGCATCCACTGAGGACGTTAGAGAAATTAGATTACTGTGTAATACACTCACTGCGCCTTGCAAGTGCCCCCCCCCCCCCCTCCTCTTTTCAGCCCTGTGTCACCGTGTTCAGCAGGGGAGAGACCGGGGAGCCAGCTTCTCTGCAGATCTCTGTGGAGAAAATGGCGCTGGTTAGTGCTAAGGGACCAAGCTCCGCCCCCTCCGACGGCGGGCTTCGGTCCCGCTCAAAATATTTCAAACTGGCGGGGGATATAAATAATTACTGCCTCCGCAGTGTCTATGCCAGATACAGAGGTTTTATTGCTGCCCAGGGCGCCCCCCCTGCGCCCTGCACCCATCAGTGCCCGCTAGTGTGTGTAGGAGCAATGGCACGCAGCGTTACCGCTCCGCGCTTACCTCAGTGAAGATCCGAAGTTTTCTGCCGCCTTGAAGTCTTCTTTTCTTCTTATACTCACCCAGCTTCTGTCTTCCGGCTCTGCGAGGAGGACGGCGGGGCGGCTCTGGGACGAACGGCGGGGGGGGGAGACCCGCGTTCCGACTCCCTCTGGAGCTAATGTGTCCAGTAGCCTAAGAAGCAGAGCCCATCACTTAAGTAGGTCTGTTTCTCTCTCCTCAGTCCCACGATGCAGGGAGCCTGTTGCCAGCAGTGCTCCCTGAAAATAAAAAACCTAACAAAATTCTTTTTCAGAGAAACTCAGGAGAGCTCCCCTGTAGTGCACCCTATCTCCTCTGGGCACAGGATCTAACAGGATCTAACTGAGGTCTGGAGGAGGGGCATAGAGGGAGGAGCCAGTGCACACCCATTCTAAAGTTCTTTATAGTGCCCATATCTCCTGCAGAGCCCGTCTATACCCCATGGTCCTTACGGAGTCCCCAGCATCCTCTAGGACGTAAGAGAAAAAGAAAAAAAATAAGTGTGAAAAACTCATGTTGACCTTTTGACCTAGTACATGTCTACCTATTGACCATGTCCACCTAATGCATGTCGTCCTTCAGTGGTCGACATAATGACTATCGACCTAAGCTGT
This sequence comes from Pseudophryne corroboree, assembly GCF_028390025.1. Taxonomy (NCBI): domain Eukaryota; kingdom Metazoa; phylum Chordata; class Amphibia; order Anura; family Myobatrachidae; genus Pseudophryne; species Pseudophryne corroboree. The sequence goes on along the minus strand of NC_086444.1, from coordinate 947,595,215 downwards.
GTCAACCGAACGACCGTATCCCAGATATCCTTCCAAAGAAATAAGGATCAAATAAGGTTTGAGGTAAAAATATGGTAAAAAAGGGGCAGACTAGAAGGGCCAAGTGGTTCTTATCTGCCGTCAAATTCTGTGTTTCTATGTTACTTTATAACATGCTCCATCCCCAAGCGATGTCTATCCGGATGTTTAGCTCCAGACACAAGAGCCGTCGGGAGCTGCAGTTTATTGTGATCACTTAGGTACCCAGGCTGACAACAGTATCAATACAGGTGCTGCAGGAAGAATTGTCCAAACCCAAATGCCTTGCGAGCCTCATCCGGGAGCTGGGGGGCAATGTGGGTGCATTATGTTCCTTGGGCTGGGGGTAGGTTGAATAGTATACGTTCATGGACTGTTGGGCATACTGTATGTTTTGGGGACCAGGGTGGGGAATTTATGTCAATAGAGCCAGGAAGGGGTATAGAGTCGGTAGTGTACGTCACTGGGTCTGGGGGGTAGGGTAGGCCTGGGGGGGTAAGGCAGGCTGTGTATGTCCTCGCTGGGGCTGGTGGTATAGAGTGGGCAGTGTATATCCCTGTGACTGGGGCAGTAGGGCATGTCATTTATGCCCCTGGGGAGGGGAAAGGGGTGGTGGTAGAGTGCATAGTGTATCGCCCTGGGTTGGGTGGGCACTGTGTCTAGGGGCCTGGTGAGTATGTCCCTGGGAAGGGTCTTTAGTGTGACCTTTGGCTATTGCAAAAACTTAATGTAATAAAGTTAATTCTTGGCACTTGTTCTGGTCTCCATAACATACTGCTAATAAGAGAGCAGCAGTGCCAATGCTATGCAGTTGCTTCCGGCTAATGGCACCCAGAAGTGCCCGCTAGCCGATTACAACCTGCGGCCTGCGTTCCACACTGTGGAACGCAAATCCCGAAGGTGCGGCAACTGGGTGGACAGGTACATGACTCAGCCCGGGCCGGTAGGCAGGGTGGGCTGGCCCAGTGGCAACTTAATCACTGTCCCTATCTGTCCCAGCTTGCTAAACAGAAGGGAACAGACAATCTCGGCTAAATATAATCAGGTTAATAATTCATGTTTTATGCCCAGTCATCTTGCTAAACTGTAAGAGCTCCCTACTATGAAATATTGGCTCTATGTGGTGAACAGTTCTCTAGCATTTTATAATCAGGTTCTTTTAAATATATTGTATAAATGGTGGCTACATGCACCCACAGCAATCTAAGCCAGACGTCTTTTCCCATCATGGGTCAAGATTTTCTTTTGAACTGTCAATGAATGCCTACATCTTACTATGTTAAGGGTCCTTTTGTGGTTAAACTTTAAAGCGTAGTTTATGTTTATATACAAAATCTCGGGTTCATTTTCGGAAGAGCAGGACTTGTGTGGCGCGGCATATCTATATATAATAGCACCAACGTTTACAGAATGGCACATACTTCGAGTCACAGTCCCATATAGCAAGTTCATTTCTCATCGGATTGGTCTTTATACATTTAAAGGTGGTGCTTTAAGCTGCATGAGTTGAACTAGTGGAAATATCAAGACAAAGCACTTATCGCATTTACCCAGCACAAAATCATTTAATCTTCTCCCGGTATATTGATTTATATTTAAGCTTCATATAACTCCTGAAAATAAGGGTCTTTTTCATGTGACAAATAGTTTAATTTCCTTTGTTTATATACATTGGTTTACATTGCATATTCATGCACATGTGCATTATTTAAATGTGTACATAGAATGACAAGCATAAATTTTGTCAATTTGTCCGTGTTGCAAAATGCATTGTATTTCATTCATTTGTACTTTGGTTTCGCGGCTCAATGGATTTCTGAAGAGAGGCAGATGTTTTTCCAAAAAGCATCCAAAAAAATGTTCACTATGGATTAATTACACTGTATCTACTGAGAAAAATAAATAAAAAGGGAGTTATCCACCTTACACAAAAATCATCTGGGAGGTTGCTATATTAGTATGTAACAGAGAGAAAAATACATTGAACAAGAAAGTTTATTTGTGTTAGCTCCCACACTGGTTTCAGTGACAATATTTAGTACCAAGTTTAACACAATAAAAACAATAAGACAACTACAATGTTTGCATGGCTGAAGACATTTGCTTAGTTCTTAAGGGCAAAAAATTACTGCTTATTAACATTCTTCCATGAAAACCAAGTACCAAGTCATCGATTTGTGTTGAAGCTCGTGCACATGGGCTCTTTCCCTGTGCCAACGGAACACACAGTCTGTGTTGTATTCAATGCTTGGAGAACACTACTCTGCAAATAGGGCTAGTAGAGGAACGTCTACACAAATGTTAACAATGAATAGCAATAACGGATGGTGTAATGGTTAGCATTACTGACTCACAGCACTGAGGTCATGGGTTTGATTCCTACCACGGCCCAATGTGTAGCTTGTATATCCTCCCTATGCTTGTGTGGGTTTCTTCCAGGTACTCCGGTTTCCTCCCACAAACCAAAAATATAGTGATAGGTTAATCGGCTCTCAACAATAATCAACCCTAGTGTGTGCATGAAAATGTGTTTAGGGCAGAATGTATAGGCCAAGTGGTTCTTATCTGCCATCAAATTCTAGGTTTCTAATAGAAGATGAAAGTAAACGTAATCCTTATTCTCTAACATCCCTGCTACTGTATATCCAGCATTCACTGTTAATGCTGAGTGTATGGTATGTCCTTTCCTCATAGGGTACAATCAGTGCCAGATAAGTGGTGTTCACCAAGCAATGGACACGACTCCCAAAATACCACTGGTGCAGAGAAATTTCCCATGTGTAAGAGGCCTAACACTCCTGATGGTATTTAAATACTACTTTATGGTATGAAACTTAGAACCATTTAAATATGCAAGAATAACTTAATGACAATCTGGGTAACATCTCTGAATTTCATGTTCACCTTAAATCTGCATTCCTTATTGTAAACCATTTTATAGAAAACCAATAAAGACAAATGTTTTTACATACATGAACAGGAGGAGAATGTACATGCCTTTACAGTAGTATTACGCACTTTAGCAAAATTATAAAATAGACTGCATAACTTGGCTGTTTATTATATTTATATTTTGAATTATATATAACAAAAAATGTTCAAAATTGATTTCTGACAAAATGTTTGTTTAAAATTAAAATGGGATAACATTTATTTAAATTTCACCAGTAACTAAATTCATAGCAGTACAAGAATATCCGCTAAGCCCTTTAAATACACATTTGCACTGCTTTGACTTGCATGTATGCAAGTCCATGAATGGTTAAAAAGTCCAAGCAAGCAATGGGAAGTATTATGTATCATGTTAAAAAAGGTAAACAACAGCTGGGATTACACAAACTAAATTGCATAGGATATTTAAATATAAGGCAAAGCAGGTGTTAAGTTAAATATGTCAATGAAAAGGGCACAGTGGTGTCAAAACATTCTATACTTGGCTATCAAACAGCAGAAGTCACAGTATTGTGTTAGCACTGGAAACGTTAATGATCGATGTCTCAATGAAACATTACAGTATTAGAACCTTTACAAATTAACATGCTTACATCTCACTGTAAAAACCTGATCAGTGTATTAAGCACAGCAGTGCTGTTGAAGTACCTGATTAATATTAATCTACCTTCTGTATGCCACATTTTTTTAAAACGCTACTAAAAAAATACATTGACAAAAAGACTGCAAACACCATACGTGGTGTGCACGTTAATTTCATTATTTTTGTCTCAAAGCAAGATCCTACCCTGCAGAATCTTTACCGAATGAACATAGAAAATGCACTAAAAACCACAGTATTGAAAAAAATGACTTACAGAATTGACCATTACCATTAATAACATTTGGTTAAAATAGTACAGATTTGAACTTCACATCACCTTCTGGATGTTTCAGTACACCAACATAAAAAGTTTCTGGAGAGCTGCTGTTAGTGACTAAAGTCATGACATCATACTTTACAGAACCACAAAAACCTAAGTTGAGATATTGGAACAAACTACTAGCAAAATTAATAATTATATATGTAAAACATGCTTCTCAGAACTAAATATATTTAAGATTAAACTTTAATTACCAGTAAAAGCATGTTTCAGGGAATACCATATTATTTTTTGTAAATCTATTTAAAAGGAGGCTGTCCAATTCTGACAACCCCCATTTATATATCTGGTCAACCATTGGGGGGTTGAAGTTCCAAAACAACAACTTGTCTTCTTACCCAATGATGCTTGGGCAATTCTCCAAAGCTCCAAAGAAATCAACTGAAGTGGACAGGATGAATTGTAAAACCATGGCATGAGAGACATTGAGCAAGTAATAGTAGACGTTCCTGGAAGCGTGTTTGGTGTTAACAATATGAGGGTGGTTGACTAAAAATAAACAACCCCGTTATGACAGTGGCAAAAAGCCTTCATAGTCTTTAATGGTTCTAGTTAAAGAGAACTAGGGCTTTCACGAACCTGGACAAGGGTCTAAATGAAAATCCCTTCCTAATACTTTATGGGAATCATACAGATGTGAAAGTTACCCAATTCTCTTACATATTAGATAAACCTGACATTCAGGTTTAAAGGCCCTTTAATTTGCATATATTACAAATCAAACCAGACTATAATTTTTGGGGGAGGTGGGAAAATAAAGTTACACTTAATTATATGTATTTAATTCATAGTCTGTAATGAAATTCTAATTACATAGGCTGTAAAGATGAATTGCACAACTGAATATATGGTTCTGCAGGTTGGAATCAGAGACTGTACTTCAAATTTGAAACTGAATGTTAAATGCTTAAGAAAAAAACAAAGCCTACATGAAGGATGGTAATTTCTGAAGTCCAAAGCAAATAAAGGTCACGCAAACATTTATATCAACATAAAATAAAGGAAGCATAGGTTTAAAATCAGAAGATAGAACAATTACTGTTTTGACTATGATAGAAGACCAGCATTATGCTACTATGCACTGCAATGCATTAGTGGCCAATCTACCGTTTTAAAGTTCATCTAGCTTTCAGTTGTATTAGTGTATGAAATAAAACTAAGACATCAGCTGTGTTAATAGCAAAGCTAGTATTAGGAACAAGAACCAATGTTTCCACCACAAAAAGTGCATAAAACATAATAATACTACAAAACATGGCTAAATGTGTTAAACAAATGGTCCTTGTTGGGTCATAGTAAAATATTTACACTTAAGTTGCAGTGCACAATTCAGTATAGGTCTCCAGAAATGTCCTTAAGAGGCAAATTCCATTTTCATGGAATTTTATTACAGAAGGCATTAAGTTGCACTGATTCAAATGTGGCTCGCTTGATGTGCGAGAAGGATTCTCATGCTAAAAGCATTCATTTGAGGCTCTTAGTTGGTGTTTCGGAATCAGTAGACTGTCTCTCATCAGTCCATGCTTTTCTGGTATTCGTCAATGCAAGGGTTTTCTCTTTGTCAACTACAACATAATCCACCTTTTCTTCTGCAGCACTGCTTCCCGAGCCACTGCTCTTTTTCTAAGGATAAAATGAAATCATCATTATTAACCAACATTTACAATATTTGTTTGTTAATATGTATAAAATATTAGTTCTTTCAGTGTTTTTATTTCTTTTTCGTACACTTAATTAACATGTACATTGAAATGCATTAACATGCAACATTTTTTAAACATATCAGTATCCTTGCTGTTTTTAGCCCATTATATGCAATTGGCTCTTGCGACTCAGATACAGAATCACTCATGCCCAACCAAGGTCTTTTTGTCTCTCACTCTCGATGTAGCGCATAATAAAAATGCAAAGGGGGAGGTTCGAGCAGGGTGGGGAGGTTTGCGGCATAGCAGTAGGACTTGTTACTCAGAGAGTCGTGTGCCTTACTTGAACCATGCATGCACCACTATGTCTGTTTGTATGGTGTCCAGTGCACTAGGGAAAACACCATGCTGGGTTGTATAATAAGACTTTTGTGACTAGTGGAAACCTTATTTCATATTCCTATAATTAAACGCCTACCAATTAATATCTAAACCCATTACGCAGCAGGTTTGTTAAATCTGGTTTCATAAGGCACAGCGGAATGGAAACAAAGATTTGTTGCATGAACACAATAGCTGTCTATGTAGACAGTTCATACCACATAAATAGATCACTAACCTGTCAGGCTGCAGACAGCAAGGACATATGCCCCTCATGGGTTTTATGCCCAGTGGAAGATCATCTGGCAAAATTAATTTAATAGTTCATCAGACCTGCACCCAATAACCGTTCTAGAACAAGGGTAGAATAGCCGAAGATCCAGATTTGCTACCTACTGTAAATCTACTTTTTTTTTTATAAACCCTTTTCTCTGTCAATCCCTTTCTGGACAATTATTTTATGTAGGCTGCATAAAGCTTTGTAGGTTTAAATATTTTGTCCACCCATATTAAATATTATGCTTTTCCACACTGCAACTACAATGCCAGGAACTTCTGCCATATGGGAGACATTCTGGGAGGCACCTCTGTAACGTGTAATATTCCTACCACCACTAGCAGGGGAATATTGAATTCCAGCAATTCTGACTCATGGGGGTTGTGTGTTCAGCGAATGAATTGAAATATTGTCGCACTTGACAAAGCACTTATATGTCTAAAGCATTGGAATTCCCAATTCTCTTGCAAACCAAGTTCTGCTAGTCCAGGGTCAGAGACTTTATAACTACAGAAACTAAATGAGAAAATTAAATCTGATGTATGTAAAAAGTATTAGTAGTTTTTATTTCTGTTGTAATACGGAAAAAAAGACAGATTATAGTATCTCTTATTGCACTATAGGATATTAGTTTCTGTAAGTCACGCACTTTTCTTGGAGGTGTTGACTTGCCGGAGTCCAGATCCAAGTCTAAATATTCAACCTGTTTGTCTCCTTTAGGTTTCACCATGGGACTATTCCCTCCATCAAGGCTGTTGTTCTCAAATAAACTCTGTAATTATAAAAAGGGTGAGTAAATGAAATACTCCAAATACCATAAGCACCTATCAGCTCAAAGCAGGAATACAAAGAGACTGTGTTAAAGGATGTTCACACACAGACACACACACACAGACACACACACACACACACACACACACACACACACACACAGTGTATTAAAACAGACTATAGCAGAAACAAATTAATGGTTATAACTCATTACTGATAACTAGATCATTTAATTGAATGAACTGAATAGAACCCAGTATAAAAGTCATCAACAGTTGATATCCCTTGGAGTTTGCTATACATATATATATATATCTTGACAGCGCCAGCCCTGACACGTTGTAATGATGTAATTCTGCAATAGATGTAATTCTGCAATATTACCCACTGCTACACCTATCCCCTGTCTCCTGCGCCAGAGCAGGCATTGCGTCCTAGCAATACATGCTGGGACTGTTGCTAAGAGACGCGGGATGACGCGTGCTATGTCAGGTGACGCGCGACCGGAAGTGCGCTTTCTGAGACAGGAAGCGCGATGTGTTCCACGGCGGTGGCGTGCGTTCCACTGCCGGGAACTGCTTCCATTTATCTTCTGTATGGTTATTTCATTATTGCCTTTTTCATTTCTTTTTGCTGCTTGTAGTTATTAACCTATACACACTGGTCTTGGCTTTTTGGTGGACATCACACTAGTATTTTGCTGCAAATAATAGATACGAGCTCCCTATTGGCTAGGGTATTTATGGCTCCACAGGCAGGATGTGTGTAGGGGAGATGGCAGCCTAAAATTTTGGTCTTGACAAAGGTTCCATAGAGGACCGAAACGTTGACCCTGACCCTGTAAACTATGTGAGCTGAATTAAAGAAATCTCATTTTCACTATTGAAGAAGACTGGTGAGTGCGTTCCTTGTCACTTTATATATATATATATATATATCTATATCATATAACAAAGTATCATAAGTACACCCACATGGGATTATTTTTTTGATGCAGCACAATTATGTATTAATTAGTATCCATACTAAAGTGCACTTGTAGCTTTCAATAGGATTAAAATAGATCCATTTATTAGAAACCAGTAACGTCACAGATATCTTACAGTAAGCCCAAATGGTCGCTAGTTAATATTAGCCTACTGCAGTAAGCAACATTCTCAAACAAATAGGTTCAGTCGGCCATGGTGTAGATGCAACTAGGGATAGATCCATCTATGGACAATGATCTGTGTTGGAACATTATTTTTTTTTTTACTAAGGTTAGAAAAGATAGTAAAACTATTTTAGTACAAAGCACTGCTGTGTGAACCATCACAGATACAAACAAAAGTGCTAAAACAGAAGACAATACATTTATGCACTATAATTGAAGGAGCTTACCTAGCTATCACATTAGCTAATATGGTGGTAACTCTGAACTCAGCAAGAGATCCTAACCAACATCCAAATTATAGGCCAATATCAGCAATCAATGTTTAGATCAATCAATATGCCAAAATATTAGCGAAAACATTGAATCTATTCCTTATCTTTTTGTCCTGATCAGAATGAATCCCTTTTCCAGCTAGTAGGCAGCTAATAACAACAGGTGAACAACTGACTTGATCCACAAAAATCATGACCAGAAATGTTCCTCATTTTTAGCACAGTATGTTGAAAAAGCGCTTGACTGGATCTCTTGGTTCACTCATGTTTAGAGTGCTTGGTGCAATGGGATTCTCTAGTCTATGTTGCTTCCTCAAAGCTTTTCGTCTTGGATAATTGAGTTACCTTTTACCCCCCTTGGAATAACCAGTAGTACTGTATGTGACAATGATGCACCCCCTCCGCATTGATCCATACGTTAGCACTGATCTATACCTAGGTAACTGAGCCTCTTATAGCAAGCATTTGTGGGTGCACAGAGCATAGAATAGTCCTCTGTGTGGAAGATTTTTTACCAACAGTGTCAAAGCTATCAATATATACTCGCCAATCTTTTGAAAGAAATGCAATACAAGAACCTATTCAAGGTATAGAATCAAGCCACAGAAGGCGCAGACCCAAACCAACGTGAGGGCTTCAGCTGAACTTAATTGTACCTTGAATAACATCAATAATATCTCAGAGCTCAAGTAATTAAAACTATGCTATCAATTTCTTTAGGCATACTTTCTACAACTAATCCCACAGATAAATTAGTTTGACTTAGACACCTGTAATCTCTCTTCTATAACCTGGATATTTTATATTTATGTCAAAAATGAATGTGTAAACCGAACTGGGCATCAAAAAAGTCTTATTACACTGTAGCACAACTTGCTCACTGTATTTAATGGAGTAACTCAAAATCTGCTAGAATATGGACACTGTTGTAGGCAGAGTGTGCAATTGAACTTGCTCTCGACCTCTTCACATAAAGCATTGATCCACCCTGTAATAGCCCCTGTGCAGTATGGGATCGAGTCAAACTGTATGTACTAATGCCTTTGGGCTCTCTCTTTTTGATAGCCCATGATTTATCACAGGCCATACTTCATGGACATTTGAACTACTACTGACAGGAATAATAAAAAGATGAATGACATTACTTGTGACAAGTCTTAACCCTCCTCTGCCAACATCAAGCAAAATTCAACATTCCCAATAAGATTGTTTTTAAATTAGGGAAAATAGCACACTTACAGAGCAAAATAATCAACCACCTATCTAGTAAACCACTAAACATTTTTGTCTGTTAATATGCACCAGGCATCAACAAAAGACCTTGTGTACAGATCATATGCAGAACTGAAAGTGTTTTGTTAGGTATGAGAGATCTACCTGAGGTGGCTTGGGAGGCAAAGCTTAGGAAGAGCCTAGGTGAAAAAGATTGGGTAGAAATAACACATAATTATGAAGACAGAATTTTTTTTGGTTCCCTTCTAGCTTGTCTTCTTGGATTACCAATCTTTCCATATCTCATCAAATCTGTACATCACACCTCTTCATTCTCCTTTTTAGATCATCTGGATTTACCAAACTTCAAAAATTGTCATTCATTTTGAATACAGCGTGCTCTCCTGTAATCATAATTTGCACCCTCAACCAAGTCTTTAATATAAAATTTTGCTATGGTTTATTTAAACAAAAATACCTTAAATGCCAGGATATCAAAGTGAATTTAAAATAATTTATTATTGTGACAGATTTTAGCAATTCATTTTTAGAATAAATTATTTTACTTAGCCACAAACCCTAATGTAAATAAGCACATTGTTGTCACATACAAACTTCTGGCTGGTTAACTTTTTCAATCCTTATAATCTTTTTCCACCACAATCTAACCGCATACTTCCTTCTTTTTCCTTTTTTTATTTTTTATCAAATAGGCAAATAGCAATGCAGAGACCTATTTGTGACTGTAATAAGGTCATGTTTTTCACCAACAGGCAAGCTTAACACCCATAGAATTAAAAACACAGACAGGTGAAGTGAATAACACCCAATCATGGCAACAGTATTCCCTGATGGCAGCAGTGGCCTCTTTCAGCAAAATAATGCACCCTGCCACACTGCAGAAACATTTTTAGGAATGGTTTGAGGAAAATTACAAGAGTTCAAGATGTTGACATGGCCCCAAAACTCCCCAAATCTCTTTTCAACTGGACATCTGTGGAATGTGCTGGAAAAACAAGCCCGAGCCATGGCATCCCCACCTCATTACTTACAGAACTTAAAGGATCTGCTGTTAACGTCTAACGCTAGATACCACAGGACGCCTTCAGAGGTCTTGTGGAGCCCATGCCTTGACAGGTCAGAGCTGTTTTGCTGACACAAAGGGATCCAACACAATATTAAGCAGGTGGTTTCAATACTATGACTAATGGGTATATATTTCCCAGTTCAACATGATTACCACGCCCTGTGCATAGTACACACACGTACATGTATTCTCTTCTATACTCAATCCTCTGACTCCCTAAACCAACACTGTTCTCTAACGAGTTCTTATAGGACTAACAAATTCTTGTTCCCCTTGCAAATTTAACTGGACCAATATACAACATTGTCCAACACATAGTAAGTTGGAAAGCAGTGCTCTCTTTGTAAGTCTTGTTTTACTACTATGTTTGTTCCCAATTGTAAAGTGCTACGGAATAGGGTTTTGCTAAATAAATCGATAAGAAGAAAAACAAACACATTTTTCAGTGACCTTCACAATGATGACTTTTCATAAGATTTCCAATAACAGACATCAAACTGTGTTTATCCTAAAATGTATTTAAATATTTATCCTATTAACTTGTAATTAACTCAAATATGAATATTGGCTTCATAATGGAGCCCAATATATTTTGCTTCTGTAATACAGCCTATAGTTTGCACATATTCTCCTTTCTAACACTGCACACACTGCTTTGCAGCTTAAATAGGGGAAGAAATTCTATATTTAGAACCAAAATAAAAGTAAGTGGTAACAGAGCTGTGGAATAAATCCATATTAAGCCATAAAGTATAATTGGCCTAAACGTTCATGTACTGTAATTCTGTATTAAATATATTAAAATGAAGTGTTAAAATCAATATTGCATTTTAAAATGTTTGTTTGATATTTTAGGTTTGTGGTAAAACTAACATATGCCAACTACAGTACAATAATATCTACAGATATAGATATAACAGAAGACAAATTCAGCACCATATTCAAGGAACAGTATACCGAAGAAGCAGTCACTAGGGCAGTGGTTCCCAAATTTTTTTGAATCACGGCGCCCTAAAGCATCAGATTTTTTTCATGGCACCCCCTAGGCCAAAGTTTATTGATGATAAATTTTCAAAGAAATATTATATTATGTAAATTATGTTTATAGGTCATCCTTAAGGTGCATACACACTAGATGACGTGCTCTATGAGCGACGTCATCTAGTGTTACCCCCTCCCAGGCTGGGCAGTGGCAGCGCATACACACTGAGCAATATGACGGCCACATCGCTCAGTGACGTCATGCCGTGGCCGGGCCCTGCAGGCAGCTCTTGGACGTCAGTCCAGATTGAGCATGCATGCACGGCCGACAGCGAGGGTCGTTAATGAGACGCGCTTCGGTCGTTGTCACCGGCATACACACTTGCCGAGAAAATGAACGACGTCGCTCAGGAAGGGTGAAAATAAGCGATGTTGTTAATTTTATCGGCAAGTGTGTATGCACCTTTAGGTTCAATTGTGTGGTGAGGGACAGGATTCGCTTCTGTTTGTCCACATATTTTATGATCGACAGCCAGCAGCACTGGTTTTGCCTATTACATTAACCATAAATAATTTGAATGGTCCTCGACCACCAATCCAAGGCACCCCTGCAACTGTCCTGAGGCTCCCCATGATGCCACGGTACAGTTTGAGAACCACTGCACTAGGGTCATTCCATGCAAATAGGGAACTGGTTGCGAAAAAAACTACCGTACATGTTCTTTGAGAATTTTGTTTCTGTATATTTCCGTAGAGCTGGCACGGAGTCATGTTGGCAGCAATAATTTTCCCCACTAAATCCAGTTGTTTACTTCTGGTGAGTGCTTGTGTACAGAGCACATGCTAAATTTGTTCAAGGTGGAATTGTTAACTTCAAGGTAAAAAAAAGTTAACATTAATATTGATATTTATAAATGCCTTTTAACAGGATTCAACACATCCCAGGGGCCAGGTCGCCATGGTCCCTAGATTTTGCTGCCTGGCTACCAGATTATGCAGGGAGGGGGGAAGCAGAACTTCCTCAGCCCCAGCGGAGATTTGTGTGCGTACCTATATTGCAGCGGCCATTTCATACACGAGTGCACACGACCGAGTGTCCATCCCACCCTGTGCTGTCTGCGGTCTACAAACTCTGGTTGCATAGAAGTCTCTAGAAAAGAGGGTCTCTATGCGTGGCCGGGGATTGCAGTTTCAGAGGGGTAGTGATGTGGCCACAGGTGGAGAGGGGAGAATTGTTGGCTCGGGGGTAGCTGCGTAGAGGTGGTTTGCTTGGGGGTACCCCGTTAGATGTGTGGCCATAGGGGTTGGTTTGCTCCGGCTCCAACACTTTCATCCTTGCTCCTAGATTTTAGAAAAATATGTCAAGCCCTGCTTTATAATGCAATTGAAAGAGCATGAATCCTTCTTTTCATGGTAGTTTTAAGTAAATTTTGACAGTGTGTTAAGGAGGAACATATTTGTTTAACCTAACCTGAAATGTGTGACGTGAGTTACCCAGCACCATTATTTTTAAATATATTCACTTACATGATGGTCAGAGAAAATCATCTTGTACAGTATTTTCTACTTAATATGTGTATGGATATTTATTAGAAATATGGAATTGCTTTCTATCTGGTGCTCTCATATTAATAATGGTAGTTTTATATAATGTAACGTGAGTTGCCATTTTTTCACAAATGACTACCACTTTCAAAAGTTTGTTGTGATAAAATAAAAACACAAATGACTTGCCTGCATCTTTTGTATGTAATTGAGCAAGCGCAGACTGCTGGTTTGGAAAATGTGCAAAATGCCAAGGTTTGATAGCCGCTAGACTTGAAGAGGTATGTTCTGATTCTGTGGAATATAGTGTGAAATGGTTTGTATGGCAAAAATTAATGGAAGGCTTGTGAAAGCACAGAAAGAGAGAAGCCTACAGGACACTCAAAGATCACATCCTCACTATACGACCTAAGTTCAAGGAGCATTGTTTTTATCAAGAGTGAATGGGTTCAGTACGCAAAGCCGGCTGCTGGGATCCCGACCATCCGTATACAGACAGCGGGATCCCGGCCATGGGTATGTTGTGGACACTGATAGAGGGAGGAAAGCCTGTGGTGCCAGGGATTCCAGCACCGGTATTTCGCAGCTTGTCGGTATTCTGTTGTCGGCATTGTGACGTCGGGATCCCGGACTAGCGGTATGGTGACCGCTTCCCGAGGGAACTGTGTAGGAGCTACCAAGAAAATTAGAACTATTGGCATTAGCTCCACAAACAAAAATGATGCAGGTGGATTTTTCAGGAAATTATACAATCCAGAGTCCTTACTGGAACCAGAGTCAAGTAAGTATCTTTATGGTCATAATTTGGCATTTAGGAAATATTCATTGTTTTATTTGGGTATCTGATGTTCTTGATCACTCTAAAAATTCTGTCATCCCATAGATAGACAGACTTCTGCAAACAGATGTTATAAAAGTTATAATTTGGTCTGACGGTCCTGCTTCTCAATTCAAAAACAGGTATGTTTTAGATGCTTTTAAAATTTTAACCACAAAACACAACAGGAAACTAACATGAACTTTCATGTTAGTTTCCTGTTGTGTTTTGTGGTTAAAACTTTGCAACATCACATGGGAAGGGGCCTGTTGATGGAGTTGGTGGTGCCATCAAACGCCATGTTTGGTCTCTTGTTAAAAGTAGAAAATGCACTGCAAACAATGCAATGAACTTTGCAATCGCAGTACGTCTAACTTCCAAGATGACAGTTGTACTCATGAATGAAGATGTTCATCAAAGAAGCAAGAAATTGAAAATGTCTTTATTGGTTACAAATTGCACTGCTTTTCACGTCATCAACAAAGTTCATTACTTGGAACTCCTTAATGGGTGATTCTCCAGAAGTTAGACTCCTAGAAGTTAGGAGTAAAATTTTAGGAGCACCTGGACTTAAGACCGAACAGAATTTCATGTTTGTTAAATGTCTAACAACTCTGGCCCGATGTATGATCCTCTATTATGGGACAGAAGTGGTATCACACTGATACCGATTCTCCCCCATGTATGAATGTGGGGACGTGTACATGGTGACGGGGCGCTATCTGTAACATAGCACGCCGATATGCAGGGCAATGTACGAATGGTCAGTGACAATGACCATTCCGACACCTGATGACCAGGGCAATGTACGAATGGTCAGTGACAATGACCATTCCGACACCTGATGACCCTGGCTGTGGCAGCTACCGGCTCTGGGCTGAGTTTGAGATCTCGCAATATCAGAGAGATCTCATGCATGCCCATTGGAGCCGGTTGGGGTAAGACACAGCATATCAGTACTAGGATGATGTGCTGTGTGCACTGACAGGCATTGCCGTAGGGGTGTTTTTACTCCCCCTCTCTGGCAGCTGAGATGTTAATTAATCTCGGCACTAGTTCTTTCCACTTCGCCTCAGTAAAGAGGGAAAAGCCATACCGGCATAATCTGTGCCTGGTTAATACATCTCCCCCTCTGTTCTTTGAACTGTAATGTAAGTTGTCAGGAATAAAATTATGTTTTTTTGGTAAGGTAATAAAAAAGGGATCCGGTCTCTAGGTCGACCACTATTGGTCGACAGTAACTAGGTTGACAGGGCTTCTAGATAAACATGTTCTAGGGCGACAGGTCAAAAGGTCGACATGAGTTTTTCACAATTTTTTTCTTTTTTTTGACCTTTTTCATACTTAAACGATCCACACGGACTAGGATTGGGAATACTAATCTGCCAAAGCATGGCGAGCGAACACGGTGCACTAATTGGGGATCCCGGTCACTGTACGGAGAAAATGACACCAAAAAACCATAAAAATGGCGACTTTTTGACCTGTCGACCTAGAACATGTCGACCTGTAGACCCTGTCGACCAATAGTGGTCGACCTAGTTACTGTTGACCTTGCATACCACACCCAATAAAAAATTAGCAATTCCTGTATACAGGTTTTTAAAGTATGACCTGCCTCATCTTCTCAGTAAATTAAATGAACTTCACATAAATTCCTTTTGCCGTTGATAGGGGGTCATTCCGAGTTGATCGCTCGCTAGCAGTTTTTAGCAGCCGTGCAAACGCTATGCCGCCGCCCACTGGGGAGTGTATTTTAGCTTAGCAGAAGTGCGAACGCATGTGCAGCCGAGCTCTGCAAAAAATAAGAATTTACTTACCGATAATTCTATTTCTCATAGTCCGTAGTGGATGCTGGGGACTCCGAAAGGACCATGGGGAATAGCGGCTCCGCAGGAGACTGGGCACAAAGTAAAAGCTTTAGGACTAGCTGGTGTGCACTGGCTCCTCCCCCTATGACCCTCCTCCAAGCCTCAGTTAGGATACTGTGCCCGGACGAGCGTACACAATAAGAAAGGATTTTGAATCCCGGGTAAGACTCATTACCAGCCACACCAATCACACCGTACAACTTGTGATCTGAACCCAGTTAACAGCATGATAACAGAAGGAGCCTCTGAAAAGATGGCTCACAACAACAATAACCCGATTTTTGTAACAATACTATGTACAAGTAATGCAGACAATCCGCACTTGGGATGGGCGCCCAGCATCCACTACGGACTATGAGAAATAGAATTATCGGTAAGTAAATTCTTATTTTCTCTAACGTCCTAGTGGATGCTGGGGACTCCGAAAGGACCATGGGGATTATACCAAAGCTCCCAAACGGGCGGGAGAGTGCGGATGACTCTGCAGCACCGAATGAGAGAACTCCAGGTCCTCCTCAGCCAGGGTATCAAATTTGTAGAATTTAGCAAACGTGTTTGCCCCTGACCAAGTAGCTGCTCGGCAAAGTTGTAAAGCCGAGACCCCTCGGGCAGCCGCCCAAGATGAGCCCACTTTCCGTGTGGAATGGGCTTTTACAGATTTTGGCTGTGGCAGGCCTGCCACAGAATGTGCAAGCTGAATTGTACTGCAAATCCAACGAGCAATCGTCTGCTTAGAAGCAGGAGCACCCAGCTTGTTGGGTGCATACAGGATAAACAGCGAGTCAGATTTTCTGACTCCAGCCGTCCTGGAAACATATTTTCAGGGCCCTGACTACGTCCAGCAACTTGGAATCCTCCAAGTCCCTAGTAGCCGCAGGCACCACAATAGGTTGGTTTAAGTGAAATGCTGAAAACACCTTAGGGAGAAATTGAGGACGAGTCCTCAATTCCACCCTGTCCGAATGGAAAATCAGATAAGGGCTTTTACAGGATAAAGCCGCCAATTCTGACACGCGCCTGGCCCAGGCCAGGGCCAACAGCATGACCACTTTCCATGTGAGATATTTTAACTCCACAGATTTAAGTGGTTCAAACCAATGTGACTTTTGGAATCCAAAAAAAAAAAAACTACATTGAGATCCCAAGTGCCACTGGAGGCACAAAAGGAGGCTGTATATGCAGTACCCCTTTTACAAACGTCTGAACTTCAGGGACTGAAGCTAGTTCTTTTTGGAAGAAAATTGACAGGGCCGAAATTTGAACCTTAATGGACCCCAATTTCAGGCCCATAGACACTCCTGTTTGCAGGAAATGTAGGAATCGACCCAGTCGAATTTCCACCGTCGGGCCTTACTGGCCTCGCACCACGCAACATATTTTCGCCAATTGCGGTGATAATGTTTTTGCGGTTACATTCTTCCTGGCTTTGATCAGGATAGGGATGACTTCATCCGGAATGCCCTTTTTCCTTCAGGATCCGGCGTTCAACCGCCATGCCGTCAAACGCAGCCGCGGTAAGTCTTGGAACAGACAGGGTCCTTGCTGGAGCAGGTCCCTTCTTAGAGGTAGAGGCCACGGATCCTCCGTGAGCATCTCTTGAAGTTCCGGTTACCAAGTCCTTCTTGGCCAATCCGGAGCCACGAATATAGTGCTTACTCCTCACCATCTTATCAATCTCAGTACCTTGGGTATGAGAGGCAGAGGAGGAAACACATACCCTGACTGGTACACCCACGGTGTTACCAGAGCGTCTACAGCTATTGCCTGAGGGTCCCTGGACCTGGCGCAATACCTGTCGAGTTTTTCCCAACGGTTTATAATCCTGTGGAAGACTTCTGGGTGAAGTCCCCACTCTCCCCGGGTGGAGGTCGTGCTGAGGAAGTCTGCTTCCCAGTTGTCCACTCCCGGAATGAATACTGCTGACAGTGCTATCCCATGATTTTCCGCCCAGCGAAGAATCCCTGCAGCTTCTGTTATTGCCCTCCTGCTTCTTGTGCCACCCTGTCTGTTTACGTGGGTGACTGCCGTGATGTTGTCCGACTGGATCAACACCGGCTGTCCTTGAAGCAAAGGTCTTGCTAAGCTTAGAGCATTGTAAATGTCCCTTAGCTTCAGGATATTTATGTGAAGTGATGTCTCCAGGCTTGACCATAAGTCCTGGATATTCCTTCCCTGTGTGACTGCTCCCCAGCCTCGCAGGCTGGCATCCGTGGTTACCAGGACCCAGTCCTGAATGCCGAATCTGCGGCCCTCTAGAAGATGAGCACTCTGCAACCACCACAGGAGGGACACCCTTGTCCTTGGTGACAGGGTTATCCGCTGATGCATCTGAAGATGCGACCCGGACCATTTGTCCAGCAGGTCCCACTGGAAAGTTCTTGCGTGGAATCTGCCAAATGGGATTGCTTCGTAGGAAGCCCCCATTTTACCCAGAACCCTTGTGCATTGATGCACTGAGACTTGGCTCGGTTTGAGGAGGTTCCTGACTAGCTCGGATAACTCCCTGGCTTTCTCCTCCGGGAGAAACACCTTTTTCTGGACTGTGTCCAGGATCATCCCTAGGAACAGAAGACACGTCGACGGAACCAGCTGCGATTTTGGAATATTGAGAATCCAATCGTGCTGCCGCAACACTATCTGAGATAGTGCTACACCGACCTCCAACTGTTCCCTGGATCTTACCCTTATCAGGGAATCGTCCAAGTAAGGGATAACTAAAATTCCCTTCCTTCGAAGGAACATCATCATTTCGGCCATTACCTTGGTAAAGACCCGGGGTGCCGTGGACCATCCCTACGGCAGCGTCTGAACTGATAGTGACAGTTCTGTACCATAAACCTGAGGTACCCTTGGTGAGAAGGGTAAATTTTGACATGAAGGTAAGCATCCTTGATGTCCCGAGACATCATGTAGTCCCCTTCTTCCAGGTTCGCAATCACTGCTCTGAGTGACTCAATCTTGAATTTGAACCTCTGTATGTAAGTGTTCAAAGATTTTAGATTTTAGAATCGGTCTCACCGAGCCGTCTGGCTTCGGTACCACAATAGTGTGGAATAATACCCCGTTCCCTGTTGCAGGAGGGGTACCTTGATTATCACCTGCTGGGAATACAGCTTGTGAATGGCTTCCAAAACTGCCTCCCTGTCCGAGGGAGACGTCGGTAAAGTCGACTTTTGGAAACGGCGAGGGGGAGACGTCTCGAATTCCAATATGTACCCCTGAGATATTACCTGAAGGATCCAGGGGTCTACTTCCGAGTGAGCCCACTGCGCACTGAAATTCATTGAGAACGGGCCCCCACCGTGCCTGAGCTTGTAAAGCCCTAGCGTCATACTGAGGGCTTGGCAGAGGCTGGAAAGGGTTTCTGTTCCTGGGAACTGGCTGATCTCTGCAGCCTTTTTCCTCTCCCTCTGTCACGAGCAGAAAAGAGGAACCTTTTGTCCGCTTGCCAACAAAGGACTGCGCCTGATAATACGGCGTCTTATTTTGAGAGGCGACCTGGGGTACAAACGTGGATTTCCCAGCTGTTGCCGTGGCCACCAGGTCTAAAAGACCGACCCCAAATGTCCCCTTTCAAAGGCAATACTTCCAAATGACGTTTGGAATCCGCATCACCTGACCATTTTACTGGTAGAATTGGACAACGCACTTATACTTGATGCCAGTCGGCAATTATTCCGCTGTGCATCATGCATATATAGAAATGCATCTTTTAAATGCTCTATAGGCAATATTTCCAGTCAGGGAATCCGACCATGCCAACCCAGCACTGCACCTCCAGGCTGAGGCGATAGCTGGTCGCAGTATAACACCAGTATGTGTGTAAATACCTTTTTTTGGATACCCTCCTGCTTTCTATCAGCAGGATCCTTAAGGGCGGCCATCTCATGAGAGGGTAGAGCCCTTGTTCTTACAAGCGTGTGAGCGCCTTATCCCCCCTAGGGGGTGTTTCCCAATGCATCCTAACCTCTGGCGGGAAAGGGTATGCAGCCAATACTTTTTAAGAAATTATTAATTGTTATCGGGGGGAAACCCACGCATCATCACACATTTTATTTCTCAGATTCAGGAAAACTACAGGTAGTTTTTCCCTCACCGAACATAATACCCCTTTTTTGGTGGTACTCGTATTATCAGAAATGTATAAAACATTTTCCATGGTCTCAATCATGTAACGTGTGGCCCTACTGGAAATCACGGTTGTCTCTTCACCGTCGACACAGGAGTCAGTATCCGTGTCGGCGTCTGTATCTGCCATCTGCCTGACGGCCTATGAGACGTCTGGACAGGCACAAGCTGAGTAGCCGGCTGTCTCATGTCAACCACTGTTTTTTTATATAGAGCTGACACTGTCACGTAATTTTCAACAGTACATCCACTCAGGTGTCGACCCCCTAGGGGGTGACATCACTGTTACAGACACTCTGCTCCGCCTCCACATCATTTTCCTCCTCATACATGTCGACACACACGTACCGACACCCAGCACACACACAGGGAATGCTCTGATAGAGGACAGGACCCACTTAGCCCTTTGGGGAGACAGAGGGAGAGTTTGCCAGCACACACCAGAGCGCTATATATGTATAGGGACAACCTTACAATAAGTGTCTATCCCTTATAGCTGCTTATATCTGTTATTTTGCCAAATAAGTGCCCCCCTCTCTTTTTTACCCTGTTTCTGTAGTTGCAGGATGCAGGGGAGATTCTGGGAGCCTTCCTACCAGCGGAGCTGTGTGGGAAAAATGGCGCTGTGTGCTGAGGAGATAGGCCCCGCCCCCTTCACGGCGGGCTCTTCTCCCGCTTTTTACTGGAAAACTGGCAGGGGTTAAATACATCCATATAGCCCAGGAGCTATATGTGATGTATTTTTCGCCAACTAAGGTAAATTCATTGCTTCCCAGGACGCCCCCCCCCCCCCCCAGCGTCCTGCACCCTCAGTGACCGGAGTGTGAAGTGTGCTGAGAGCAATGGCGCACAGCTGCAGTGCTGTGCGCTACCTTGTGAAGACAGGAAAGTCTTCTGCCGCCGATTTATGGACCTCTTCTTGCTTCAGCATCTGTAAGGGGGCCGGCGGCGCGGCTCCGGGACCCATCCATGGCTGGGCCTGTGATCGTCCCTCTGGAGCTAATGTCCAGTAGCCTAAGAAACCCAATCCACTCTGCACGCAGGTGAGTTCGTTTCTCTCCCCTAAGTCCCTCGATGCAGTGAGCCTGTTGCCAGCAGGTCTCACTGAAAATAAAAAACCTATTTAAACTTTTACTCTAAGCAGCTCAGGAGAGCCACCTAGATTGCACCCTTCTCGTTCGGGCACAAAATCTAACTGAGGCTTGGAGGAGGGTCATAGGGGGAGGAGCCAGTGCACACCAGCTAGTCCTAAAGCTTTTACTTTGTGCCCAGTCTCCTGCGGAGCCGCTATTCCCCATGGTCCTTTCGGAGTCCCCAGCATCCACTAGGACGTTAGAGAAACAGTTTGTGCAGTTTCTGAGTAGCTCTGAACCTACTCAGCGCTTGCGATCACTTCAGCCTATTCATGTCCGAATTTGACGACATACACCTGCCCAGCCGCGCTTGCGTTTTTTCAGACATGCCTGCGTTTTTGCAAACACTCCCTGAAAATGGTCAGTTGACACCCAGAAACGCCTCCTTCCTGTCAATCTTCTTGCGGCTGTCAATGCCAAGGAAAACTTTGCTAGAACCTGAGCACAACCACAAAGAGCTTTGTACCCGTACGTCGTGCGTGCGCATTGCGGGCCATACGCATGCGCATAAATGTCATTTTTCCACCTGATTGTTGCGCTGCGAAAATGGTCAGCGAGCGATCAACTCGGAATGACCCCCATAGCCTTGTATATACTTGCTACGCAACTATGTAATGTGAAATGTGTAACCATGGAATGACCCAGTAGTAAGCAGACAGGGAAGTAATAAAACTTATACCTTTGTCTGAAGGGTCATCATATAGCAACAGGTGTACAGTGGTCAATCACATAGCACAGCAAATACATATTACATTAGAGTACACTAGAGTTCTGGATGCTCGAACCCTGTTAGCATCACAAGGCCTAGCAGAGGCTTCACAAACTAACTCTGTAGCAGAACATCTCACTTTGGGTTGACATGCCTTCTAAAGGCCATAAACCTACTCAGTTGTATAAGGAAGGGACAAGGCAATGAATTTGGTAAAGACTTAACCCTTTACTCACAAGGCAGAACATCAAAAAGCCACAATATGCATGAAGTCCCAAAACAAATTAGAGACCAAATGCAAGTGTTGTCCCAACACTAAATGTTATGTCCATCCAAAATACAGACTTCTGCAATGCAGAGAATT
The DNA here is from genome assembly GCF_028390025.1 of Pseudophryne corroboree. Lineage (NCBI taxonomy): Eukaryota > Metazoa > Chordata > Amphibia > Anura > Myobatrachidae > Pseudophryne > Pseudophryne corroboree. Next base: position 947,572,978 of record NC_086444.1, on the reverse strand, counting down.
TATTTTTTCTGTATGTAATTACATACAGAGCCTCCTTATAGCAATATGTTGTTTTATTTCCAAACACTTCATCTCCTGCTCTTCAGTGTGTACAATTTAAAAAAATAATCGCAATAGGTGGTCTGACCTCAGACAAATGCCTTCAAACAAATACACTGTAGAGTTACATTATTATGACCACCAGCAAATAGCCAGAGTGACCGCCGTGTGCTGCATGGACAGCAACTAGACAGGCAGAGGAGTTGTTTTAGATACACATCTGGTAGACCCCAGGTCCATCCAGACGGTGAGCTGCTCCAATGTAGCGTATCTGTCTGCAATCAAGAACGTTCGTAGTCGACGTTCAGCTCTCACGTCAATGGCACGTGGTGCTCCGCAGTTTCCACGTTGGCTGTTCGCAATGGTGCCATTGGTCCAGTCACGATACACCTTCACCACAGCAGTACCTGAACAGTTCACAAATCTTATCCTCCCTGTTCGACTCACATCTCTCTCTCTCATGCCCTGAACAAGCCACATCCCTATACAATGCATCTCTTACTTCTGCTCTTGACTCTGTCGCTCCACCAACCATTATTCACCCTCGCAGAGCAACACCTCAACCCTGGCACACCAAATGCACCAGATATCTTCAAAAATGCTCTAAGGCAGACTTCCTCCATTTAAAATTTATGCTCTCATCCTTCAGTGCTGCCCTTTCCCTCGCTAAACAATCATACTTCAAAATTCTCATTTCTACCCAGTCTTTCAACCCCCAGCGCCTCTTTGCCACTGTCAACTCCCTCTTTTGCCCACCACCACCTCCTTTCACATCCTCATTGTCTGCTCTTGACTTTGCCACTTATTTTACATCCAAGATTGACTCCATATATCAGGAAATGACATCCAACCAGACAAGCAACCAGCCACTACCCATCCCTTGCCACCCCTTCCCTTCCCTCTCACCAACTCTAACATCTTTCTCTCTTGTATTTGGTGAGGAAGTCATGGGTCTCATCCGTTCCTCACCACCTCCCCACTTTACCTTATCCCCTACCACATCCTCTGCTACCTCTCTCCTTCTGCCTGTTCCCATCTTGCCCACCTTCTCAATCTCTCCCCTCTCATCAGCACTGTCCCCTCTGCCTTCAAACATGCTCTTGTCTCCCCTAGTCTAAAAAAAACCTACCCTTGATCCAACACCCTCTCCAGCCATCTCTCTTTTTCCTTTTGCCTCCAAACTCCTTGAGCGTATGGTCTATAACCGCCTCACTGCCTTTCTTTCCTCCCACTCACTGCTTGACCCATTCCAGTCCGGTTTCCATTCTCTCCACTCCACTGAAACTGCCCTCACGAAAGTCTGCAATGACCTCCATGCAGCCAAATCTAAGGCCCACTACTCTGTGCATATTCTTCTTGACCTCTCTGCTGCTTTTGACACTGGACAACCCTCTCCTTCTGCAAATCCTTCACTCTCTTGGTCTGCGTGATACGGTCCTCTCCTGCCTGTCCTCCTACCTCTCTGATGTTTCCTTCTCTTTCTCCTCTTATGACGCTACCTCCCCCCACTTCTACTAACTGTTGGTGTCCCCCAAGGTTCTGTTCTTGGTTCTCTCTCTATACATCCTCTTTAGGTGAATACATTCGTTCTTTTAACTTCCAATATCACCTCTATGCTGACGACACTCAAATCTACCTTTCCTCCCCTGATCTCTCCCTGACTCTCCTCACTCGTACCTCCAACTGTCTCTCTGCTATCTCTTCCTGGATGTACCAGCGCTTTCCAAAACTCAACCTGTCCAAGACTGAGATGATCATCTTCCTACCCTCCCGCACAACCTCACCTCTCACAATCTCATTATCCATTGGTGGCATGACTATCTCCTCTAGCCCCCAAGTACGCTGTCTTGGTGTAATCCTTGACTCCTCCCTCTCCTTCAAACCACACATTCAGCAGCTCTCACAAACCTGTTATTTTCATCTCAAAAATATTTCCAGGATCAGACCCTCTCTCACCCAGGATGCCACCAAGACCATTATCCACTCACTGATCATTTCCAGACTGGATTACTGTAATCTCCTCCGAACTGGCCTCCCTGGCAATTACCTCTCTCCACTCCAATCTATCCTCAATGCTGTAGCCCAGCTCATTTTCCTCACCAAGCGAACTACGTTTACCCCCTCCTCTCATACAAGCCCTTCACTGGCTTCCCTTCCCTTTCAGAATCCAATTCAAACTTCTCACACTCACTTACAAACCACTCACCCACTCCTCTTACATTTACATATCTGACCTTATCTCCCTTTACTCTCCCACCCGTCCTCTTTGCTCTGCTAATGCACGCCAACTATCCTGTCTTCTGATTACTTACTCCCACTCCTATCTCCAAGATTTTTCATGTGCTGCTCCCTTACTCTGGAATTCTCTACCTCTCCCCCTCAGACTCTCCACAGGACTTCAAACATGCTCTTAAGACCCACTTCTTTACCAAACCAAGCCAAATCTCATCCTAACCCTCTGTCCCACACTGTCTACCCCATCTGTGTCACGCCTCTCTGTCTGCCCCTCCCTTTTAAACTGCAAGCTCTCATGAGTAGGACTCTCTTCCCTCATGTGTTTATCCTTTTCTTACTTTAATAATCCTCAACTGCCCAAATCCTGCCGTTTTCGGCCACCTTGATACTTATCTCAGTGTCGACTACTGATTTAGCTATGTTTCGTTACCCTGTACTTATCCAATATTGTCTTCAACTGTAAGTCACCGTTTTCCTGTTTTGATTAGGTGCATATGTACTCTGTAATTGGGCACTGCGGATTAAATAAAGGAAATTAATAACTGTGCTGTTTCAGAAATACTACCACCCATGCCCCAAAAGCCAATAATCATCCCTTTTTGCAACTCCGTTAAATTGCCTCTGTTACCCATGACCGCAACAAGTGACGTGTGCAGACAGCCTATTGCACACCTTATATACCCACCAAGCCAGCGCACAACACGTGATCTACTTCATGACCTACGCGCTCCCGACGTCAAATGAAGGTGGTGGTCATACTAATGTGACTCGACCGTGTAGATGGTACGCTTATTCTGACCAACGCCATTCTTTTCAGTGTGATAATAAAAATATACAAGAGGTCTAACACATTACCAGACCCTCCAACATCACTCACCCCACTAGGTACCAAATGCTCTGTTCCTGGACTTCCCTCTTAATTTATGATTGCCAGCACCTGTGTTGAACTAGTTAAATTATAAGAAAGATGTTTCTTCACAGGTGATGGCAATAATAAATTAAGAGTGAAGTCCAGAAACAGAGCATTTTGTACCTAGTGGGGCAGTTCATGTTGGAGGGTATGCATTACTTGTCTGCAAGTCTCATGTGGAGATGCATAAGAACATACCAACCTATGTTCAGTATTCAGGTCCTCCTAAACTAGTGGTTCCCAAATTCGGTCATTGAGAACCATCAACAGTTAATTTTTCAGGTCTCCTCACAGAATCACAATTGAAGTAATTAGCTCCACCTGTGGAACTTTTAAAATGTGTCAATGAGTAATGAATACACCTGTGCACCTGCTAGGTGAACTGGTAAACATGAACTGTGGGGGTCTTTGAGTTTGGAAACCATTGTCCTAAAAACTGGCCTTTCCAAACTTTTATACATGATTACAAAGCAAAATGTATTACTGATACCTACACTAAAGATATAATTTACCATTTTTCTCCAGATATGTTCAAGCATGTACAGTAATAAGTTTGTGTGTGTGTGTATTAATTGTAAACAGAGGACATTGCTTCTATAAAAGTTGACTCATAACCAGGTGTGTTTTGCCTTCACTGACTGCAGTGCGTTTTATAACTGAACAGTCATGTGACACAAGCGATATTCCTCCTCCCCCAAATACTTACTTGTGTATCACCAGAATAATAGGATTTTGGTTACCTACCGGTAAATCCTTTTCTCGTAGCCCGTAGAGGATGCTGGGGTCCACATTAGTACCATGGGGTATAGACGGGTCCTCCAGGAGTCATTGGCACTTTAAGAGTTTGAGAGTGTTGGCTGGCTTCTCCCTCTATGCCCCTCCTACCAGACTCAGTCTAAAAACTGTGCCCGAGAATACAGACATCTTCGAGAGAAGGATTTAACACAGATAGTGGCGAGATTCATACCAGCTAACACATACAAGGCACATCAAGCTAACGTAGCTTGAAAACTCAGCAACCGCTGAAACATTACTTACCAAGCAACAATGCAGTACTTAACTTAAACAAAGTTGTACTGAACCAAATAACAATAGCAGGAAAACAAAGCGCTGGGCGTGCGCCCATCATCCTCTACGGACTACGAGAAAAGGATTTACCGGTAGGTATCCAAAATCCTATTTTCTCTTATGTCATAGATGATGCTGCGGTCCACATTAGTACCATGGGGATGTACCAAAGCTCCCAGAATGGGAGGGAGAGCGCGGAGGCTCCTGCAGAACTGATTGACTGAACTTCAGATCATCAGAGGCCAAAGTATCGAACTTGTAGAACTTTGCAAACGTGTTCGACCCAGACCAAGTTGCAGCTCGGCAAAGTTGTAAAGCCGAGACACCCTGGGCAGCCGCCCAGGAAGACCCCAGCTTTCGAGTAGAGTGGGCCTTGACAGACGTAGGACACTGTAATCCTGCCGTAGAATACGCATGCTGGATAGTGAACCTAATCCAGCGAGAAATCATCTGCTTAGAAGCAGGACACCCAATTTTTTTGGGATCATACAGGACAAACAGAGTTCGATTTTCTGTGACGAGCAGTCCTCTTCACATAGATTTTCAGAGCCCTTACAACATCCAAGGACTTTGATGAAATTGAGGAGTCAGCCACTGGCACCACAATAGGTTGGTTGATATGAAATGCCGACACAACCTTAGAAAGAAACTGCTGAAGTGTCCGGAGCTCAGCTCTATCTTCGTGGAAGATCAAGTATGGGCTTTTACAGGACCAAGCCCCCAACTCCGACACACGTCTAGCAGAAGCTAAAGCCAACAAAGTCTCAGCCTTCCACGTAAGAAATTTGACCTCGACCTCCTGTAGAAGCTCAAACCAGTCAGATTGGAGAAACTGCAACACCACTTTAAGATCCCATGGCGCCGTAGGCGGTACAAAAAGGAGGATGGATGTGCAACAAGGTCTGAACCTCAGGGAGACCAGCCAATTGTTTCTGGAAGAAAATGAACAAGGTCAAAATCTGGACCTTCACAGATCCCAACTTCAGGCCCATATCCACACCAGTTTGTAGGAAGAGGAGAAACCGTCCCAGTTGAAACTCCACCGCAGGAAATTTCTTGGACTCTCACCAAGATACATATATTTTTCCAAATTCAATGGTAATGTTTAGACGTTACTCCTTTCATAGCCTGTATCAGGGTAGGAATAACTTTGTTCGGAATGCCCTTCCGAGCTAGTATCAGGCATTCAACCTCCATGCCGTCAAACGTAGCCACGGTAAGTCTCGCTAGGCGAACGCTCCCTGCTGCAGCAGGTCCTCAAGAAGAGGAAGAGACCTCGGCTCTTCTTGCAGTAGATCCAAAAGATCCGCGTACCAAGCACTTCTTGGCCAGTCTGGAGCAAGGAGGATCGCTTGAACCCTTGTTCTCCTTATGAGCTTTAGAACTCTTGGGATGAGTGGAAGTGGAGGAAACACGTACACCGACTGGAACACCCACGGAGTCACTAAGGCGTCCACCACCACTGCTTGCGGGTCCCTCGACCTGGAGCAATACCGCCGAAGCTTCTTGTTGAGACCAGAGGCCATCATGTTGATCTGGGGTATACCCCAAAGATCTGTTACCTCCTTGAACACCTCCGGATGGAGATCGCGTCTGCTGAGGAAGTCTGCTTCCCAGTTGTCTATTCACGGAATGAAGATTGCTGACAGCGCCAATGCGCGCTTTTCTGCCCAGAGGATGATTCTTGTTACCTCTGCCATTGGAGCTCTGCTCTTCATTCCGCCCTGTCGGTTTATGTAAGCCACTGTCGTTACATTGTCCGACTGCACTTGAATGGCCTGATTTTTCAGAAGATGGGCCGCTTGGAGAATACCGTTGTAGACGGCCCTTAGTTCCAGAATGTTTATCGGCAGGCCGGCTTCCAGACTTGACCACCTTCCTTGGAAGGTTACCCCTTGAGTGACTGCGCCCCAGCCCCGGAGACTTGCATCCATGGTTAGAAGGATCCCGTCCTGAATCCCGAACCTGCGGCCCTCCAGAAAGTGAGGTAATTGCAGCCACCAGAGGAGTGAAATCCTGGCCTTTGGCGACAGACGTATTCTCTGGTGCATGTGTAGATGGGATCCTGACCACTTGTCCAGGAGATCCAGTTGGAAGGACCGAGCGTGAAACCTCCCGTATTGTAGAGCCTCGTAAGAGGCTACCATCTTCCCCAGAAGGCGAATGCACTGATGAACTGACACATGGCTGGCTTCAGGACATCCCGGACCATCATTTGAATCACCAACACCTTTTCCTCTGGGAGAAACACCCTCTGCACTGTCGAGGATCATTCCCAGAAAGGACAACCTTCTGGTTGGTTCCAAATGTGAGTGGAAGATTCAGGATCCAACCATGTTCCCTGAGCAGCTGGGTCGTGAGTGCTATGGACCATAACAGCTTCTCCTTGGACGATGCCTTTATCAGCAGATCGTCCAGATATGGAATTATGTTCGCCCCATCTGCAGAGGAGAATCATCATTTCCGCCATCACCTTGGTGAATACCCTCGGCGCTGTGGAGAGGCCAAATGGGAGGGCCTGAAACTGAAAGCGAAAGTGACAGTCCAGCAGTGCGAATCGAAGATACGCTTGATGCGACAGCCAAATCGGAATGTAGAGGTACGCATCCTTGATATCCAGGGATACTAGGAATTCTCCCTCCTCCAGACCTGATATCACTGCCCTTACAGACTCCATTTTGAACTTGAACTCCCTCAGAAAGGGGTTCAGTGATTTTAAGTTCAGAATGGGCCTGACCGAACCATCCGGCTTCGGTACCACGAAAAGGTTCAAATAGTAACCTTTGCTTTGCATATGAGGTGGTACTGGCACAATGACCTGTGCCTCCACCAACTTCTGGACGGCCTCTTGCAAGACAGTCCTGTCTGCCAGCAGACCTGGCAAGCCTGACCTGAAAATTCTTGCTCCCACCGGCCCCACCCCCGAGGCGTGCAGTCCACCATCATGCGGAGGACTTTGGTGTACCTGAAACAGGTTTCTGTTCCTGGGAACCTGCAGCCGCCGGTTTCTTAAACTTGGGCCGACCTCCCCGAAAGAAGGTGTTGGATGGCTTGGCCTTTCTGGGCTTGGTAGACCGAAAGGGCTGTGATGTAACTGAAGAAAAGGGTTTCTTCGGAGCAGGTGTAGCTGAGGGAGGAAAGGGTAACTTACCAGCCCTAGCCGTGGAGATCCACGCATCTAACGCTTCCCCAAAAAGAGCCTGACCTGTGTAGGGTAAGGTCTCCACATTTCTTCTGGATTCCGCATCGGCAGACCACTGGCGCAACCATAGTCTACGACGAGCTGATTCCGACATGGAGGAAATTCCCGCAGCCATGGAACCCAGGTCTTTCATGGATTCTACCAGAAATCCTGCCGAATCCTGAATGTTACGTAAAAACAATTCAACATCACACTTCTCCATAGTATCCAAGTCCTCAAGTAACGTGCCTGACCACTTTACTATAGCTTTGGCAAGCCACGCACTGGCAATAGTGGGGCGTAGTATTGCCCCAGAAGCCGTGTACATGGATTTGAGCGTATTATCAATTTTACGATCAGCCGGCTCTTTCAAGGCTGTAGATGCTGGAACAGGTAAAACCACCTTTTTTGAGAGTCTGGATACTGATGCGTCAACAATAGGCGGGTTTTCCCATTTTTTCCTATCCTCTGCCGGGAAAGGAAACGCTACCAGAACCCTCTTGGGTATCTGAATATTTTTTCCGGGTTTTCCCAAGCCTTTTCAAATATAGCATTTAATTCCTTTGACGCAGGGAAGGTTAGCGAGGCTTTCTTATTTTCAGTGAAGTAAGCCTCCTCAACCTGCTCGGGTGTTGTATTAGCAATATTCAACACATCTCTAATAGCCTCTATCATCAACTGCACCCCTTTTGCAAGAGATGCTGCCCCCCGCAACATATCCCCGTCTCTGTCTGCAGTATCAGAATTGGTATCGGTATCATCCTGCATGATCTGTGCAAGAGCACGTTTATGTGAATATACAGCGGGGAGCCCTGATGTACCAGAACTGGGCCAGACTGCCATAGAGTTCTGTAAAGCATGAGTTGCAGATTAATTTTGTGCAACCCTGATAGAAATCTGAGAAATCATAGATTTGATAGAGGATAACCACTCAGGCTCCCTTGCTGGTATCTGTGCTTAAAGCAGTGCAATCCTGATTACATGGAATGAGATCATCATGAGAGGACATATCCTCTGCAGCATATGACACAGAGTCCCTGGACATTGCTTAATGGAGACCACAAACACTCCACACACACACACACACACACACACACACACACACACACACACACACACACACACACACGGGAGTACAGACAGTTTCTTCCCCCCCCCCCAAGAATGGCAAGAGAGAGACAGAGATTGCAGCCAACCCACACACGGCGCTTTTAATATAAAGGGAGAGCCCCTATCAGCACTGACTGTGCACCTTAATAGGTTACACAGTCGTTTTGCAGCCTCCCCACCCCCTTCTACAACCCCCTGGTACCGTGAGAGATAGCTGGAGTTGCTGTGGAGGGACTTGCTCATCACTGACAGCGTTGTGCAGGCAGGAAAATGGCGCTGAACGCTGCTGGGTCCGCTTTGAGGAGAAGCTCCGCACCCAAAATGGCGCTGTCTTTCCTCTCTTCATAGGATTATACTGGCCTGAGGATTTATGCTACCTGAGATCCCGGGACCCCGACAGGCTGTGTGACCAGTGTAGAGTGTAGGCGCTGGCTCAGGGCGCCCCTCACAGCGCCGCACTATGTACCGCTGAGCCTCCAGAGCGCAGTTAATACTGCGCTCCTACCCTAATGCCACCATCTTCACACCGGCCCCCCGCTTGCTAGGTGGGTCAGTGACTCACTCGCCACCGATCTTCAGCTCTGTAAGGGGGTGGCGGCATGCTGCTGGGGTGTGCGATCCCCTGTGGTGGGGAACGATCTATTCCCTCTGGAGCTCAGTGTCCAGTCAGCGGAGATAGTGGCTCAGACCCCCGCAAGGCGGACACTACTCCCCCCCCTTAGTCCCACTAAGCAGTGAGGCTGTTGCCAGCAGCCTCCCTGTTAAACAATAAACTCTAAAACTAAACTTTACTAGAGAACCTCTGGAGAGCTCCCCTGGCTGTGACCGGCTCCTCCGAGCACATTTTCTAAACAGAGTCTGGTAGGAGGGGCATAGAGTGAGGAGCCAGCCCACACTCTCAAACTCTTAAAGTGCCAATGGCTGCTGGTGAACCAGTCTATACTTCATGGTACTAATGTGGACCCCAGCATCCTCTAGGATGTAAGAGAAATTCTATTGGGCTTTTCAATTGGGAACAAAACAGTAGTAAAACAAGAGTGAGTAGGTAATAACATACAAAGAGGTTAGAGAGCCCTGCTCACAACCTTAAAATATATAAAATATAAGTTATATTTTTCAGGAGGAACAGAACTATTTTAAAAATATAACTGATAACATCACTACTCATCATACAGAATACACTTTACGGGGACGGTGCTAATAGCAAGTAAGACATACAGATGTGTCCTTATACACTAGTGCTGCAGTAGCGCCAAACAGTCACGTGTCTGAATGTGTACACAAAGTGCTACAATGCAGGAACCGCAGCTTTTTCCACATCAAGCTCTGTTGTGCTACTTATACAGACTCGCACAGATACTGTATGCAAGCGTTGTATATCAAATTAATCAGCGCAGTCTCTTGGTGCATCCTAGTTGCATTAAGTTGTGAGTAAGATGCATTTTAGGGTAAAAAGACGCCCCGGAGTTAGAGTTGCATGGGATCTATCAGTTCACTCTCACGAGCATCTTGCGTCACATAGCGTATTAAGGCTAGTTGTATAACACATATGTAATAAAGATGTACATGTGTGTGACAGTAGAGTGCCAAACACTATGAAATGAATCTAACAAATCCTCTCAAAAAGTGCTCAGCAATAATAAAAAATATTTTATCAAATTATCTAAAAAACTATATAAAATAAGAATTTACTTACCGATAATTCTATTTCTCATAGTCCGTAGTGGATGCTGGGGACTCCGTAAGGACCATGGCGAATAGCGGCTCCGCAGGAGACTGGGCACATCTAAAGAAAGCTTTAGGACTAACTGGTGTGCACTGGCTCCTCCCCCTATGACCCTCCTCCAAGCCTCAGTTAGGATACTGTGCCCGGACGAGCGTACACAATAAGGAAGGATTTTGAATCCCGGGTAAGACTCATAGCAGCCACACCAATCACACCGTATAACCTGTGATCTGAACCCAGTTAACAGCATGATAACAGAGGAGCCTCTGAAAGATGGCTCACAACAATAATAACCCGATTTTTGTAACAATAACTATGTACAAGTATTGCAGACAATCCGCACTTGGGATGGGCGCCCAGCATCCACTACGGACTATGAGAAATAGAATTATCGGTAAGTAAATTCTTATTTTCTCTAACGTCCTAAGTGGATGCTGGGGACTCCGTAAGGACCATGGGGATTATACCAAAGCTCCCAAACAGGCGGGAGAGTGCGGATGACTCTGCAGCACCAAATGAGAGAACTCCAGGTCCTCCTCAGCCAGGATATCAATTTTGTAGAATTTTACAAACGTATTTGCTCCTGACCAAGTAGCTGCTCGGCAAAGTTGTAAAGCCGAGACCCCTCGGGCAGCCGCCCAAGATGAGCCCACCTTCCTTGTGGAGTGGGCATTTACAGATTTTTGGCTGTGGCAGGCCTGCCACAGAATGTGCAAGCTGAATTGTACTACAAATCCAACGAGCAATAGTCTGCTTAGAAGCAGGAGCACCCAGCTTGTTGGGTGCACACAGGATACACAGCGAGTCAGATTTCCTGACTCCAGCCGTCCTGGAAACATATATTTTCAGGGCACTGACAACGTCTAGCAACTTGGAGGCCTCCAAGTCCCTAGTAGCCGCAGGCACCACCAATAGGTTGGTTCAGGTGAGACGCTGAAACCACCTTGGGGAGAAACTGAGGACGAGTCCTCAATTCCGCCCTGTCCGAATGGAACATCAGATAAGGGCTTTTTCAGGATAAAGCCGCCAATTCTGACACACGCCTGGCCCAGGCCAGGGCCAACAGCATGACCACTTTCCATGTGAGATATTTTAACTCCACAGATTTAAGTGGTTCAAACCAATGTGACTTTTGGAACCCAAACTACATTGAGATCCCAAAGTGCCACTGGAGCACAAAAGGAGGCTGTATATGCAGTACCCCTTTTACAAACGTCTGAACTTCAGGGACTGAAGCTAGTTCTTTTTGGAAGAAAATTGACAGTACCGAAATTTGAACCTTAATGGACCCCAATTTCAGGCCCATAGACACTCCTGTTTGCAGGAAATGTAGGAATCGACCCAGTTGAATTTCCTCCGTCGGGCCTTACTGGCCTCGCACCACGCAACATATTTTCGCCAATTGCGGTGATAATGTTTTTGCGGTTACATCCTTCCTGGCTTTGATCAGGATAGGGATGACTTCATCCGGAATGCCTTTTTTTCCTTCAGGATCCGGCGTTCAACCGCCATGCCGTCAAACGCAGCCGCGGTAAGTCTTGGAACAGACAGGGTCCTTGCTGGAGCAGGTCCCTTCTTAGAGGTAGAGGCCACGGATCCTCCGTGAGCATCTCTTGAAGTTCCGGTTACCAAGTCCTTCTTGGCCAATCCGGAGCCACGAATATAGTGCTTTCTCCTCTCCATCTTATCAATCTCAGTACCTTGGGTATGAGAGGCAGAGGAGGGAACACATACACTGACTGGTACACCCACGGTGTTACCAGAGCGTCTACAACTATTGCCTGAGGGTCTCTTGACCTGGCGCAATACCTGTCGAGTTTTTTAATCATGTGGACGACTTCTGGGTGAAGTCCCCACTCTCCCGGGTGGAGGTCGTGCTGAGGAAGTCTGCTTCCCAGTTGTCCACTCCCGGAATGAATACTGTTGACAGTGCTATCACATGATTTTCCGCCCAGCGAAGAATCCCTGCAGCTTCTGCCATTGCCCTCCTGCTTCTTGTGCCACCCTGTCTGTTTACGTGGGTGACTGCCATGATGTTGTCCGACTGGATCAACACCGGCTGACCTTGAAGCAGAGGTCTTGCTAAGCTTAGAGCATTGTAAATGGCCCTTAGCTTCAGGATATTTATGTGAAGTGATGTATCCAGGCTTGACCCTAAGCCCTGGATATTCCTTCCCTGTGTGACTGCTCCCCAGCCTCGCAGGCTGGCATCCGTGGTCACCAGGACCCAGTCCTGAATGCCGAATCTGCGGCCCTCTAGAAGATGAGCACTCTGCAACCACCACATGATGGATACCCTTGTCCTTGGTGACAGGGTTATCCGCTGATGCATCTGAAAATGCGTCCCGGACCATTTGTCCAGTAGGTTCCACTGGAAAGTTCTTGCGTGGAATCTAACGAATGGGATTGCTTCGTAGGAAGCCACCATTTTTACCCAGAACCCTTGTGCATTGATGCACTGAGACTTGGTTCGGTTTTAGGAGGTTCCTGACTAGCTCGGATAACTCCCTGGCTTTCTCTTCCGGGAGAAACACCTTTTTTCTGGACTGTGTCCAGGAACATCCCTAGGAAACAGAAGACAAGTCGTCAGAACCAGCTGCGATTTTGGAATATTGAGAATCCAATCGTGCTGCCGCAACACTACCTGAGATAGTGCTACACCGACTTCCAACTGTTCCCTGGATCTTACCCTTATCAGGGAATCGTCCAAGTAAGGGATAACTAAAATTCCCTTCCTTCGAAGGGATATCATTTCGGCCATTACCTTGGTAAAGACCCGGGGTGCCGTGGACAATCCCTACGGCAGCGTCTGAACTGATAGTGACAGTTCTGTACCATAACCTGAGGTACCCTTGGTGAGAAGGGTAAATTTTGACATGAAGGTAAGCATCCTTGATGTCCCGAGACATCATGTAGTCCCCTTCTTCCAGGTTCGCAATCACTGCTCTGAGTGACTCAATCTTGAATTTGAACCTCTGTATGTAAGTGTTCAAAGATTTTAGATTTAGAATCGGTCTCACCGAGCCGTCTGGCTTCGGTACCACAATAGTGTGGAATAATACCCCGTTCCCTGTTGCAGGAGGGGTACCTTGATTATCACCTGCTGGGAATACAGCTTGTGAATGGCTTCCAAAACTGCCTCCCTGTCAGAGGGAGACGTCGGTAAAGCCGACTTTTGGAAACGGCGAGGGGGAGACGTCTCGAATTTCAATATGTACCCTTGAGATATTACCTGAAGGATCCAGGGGTCTACTTGCGAGTGAGCCCACTGCGCACTGAAATTAATTGAGAACGGGCCCCCACCGTGCCTGAGCTTGTAAGGCCCTAGCGTCATACTGAGGGCTTTGCAGAGGCGGGAAAGGATTTCTGTTCCTGGGAACTGGGTAATCTCTTCAGCCTTTTTCCTCTCCCTCTGTCACGAGCAGAAAAGAGGAACCTTTTGTCCGCTTGCCAACAAAGGACTGCGCCTGATAATACGGCGTCTTATTTTGAGAGGCGACCTGGGGTACAAACGTGGATTTCCCAGTTGTTGCCGTGGCCACCAGGTCTAAAAGACCGACCCCAAATGTCCCCTTTCAAAGGCAATACTTCCAAATGCCGTTTGGAATCCGCATCACCTGACCATTTTACTGGTAGAATTGGACAACGCACTTATACTTGATGCCAGTCGGCAAATATTCCGCTGTGCATCATGCATATATAGAAATGCATCTTTTAAATGCTCTATAGGCAATAATATACTATCCTTATCTAGGATATCAATATTTCCAGTCAGGGAATCCGACCATGCCAACCCAGCACTGCACCTCCAGGCTGAGGCGATTGCTGGTCGCAGTATAACACCAGTATGTGTGTGAATACATTTTTGGATACCCTCCTGCTTTCTATCAGCAGGATCCTTAAGGGCGGCCATCTCATGAGAGGGTAGAGCCCTTGTTCTTACAAGCGTGTGAGCGCCTTATCCCCCCTAGGGGGTGTTTCCCAACGCACCCTAACCTCTGGCGGGAAAGGGTATACAGCCAATACTTTTTAAGAAATTATCAATTGTTATCGGGGGGAAACCCACGCATCATCACACACCTCATTTTATTTCTCAGATTCAGGAAAACTACAGGTAGTTTTTCCCTCACCGAACATAATACCCCTTTTTGGTGGTACTCGTATTATCAGAAATGTATAAAACATTTTCCATTGTCTCAATCATGTAACGTGTGGCCCTACTGGAAATCACGGTTGTCTCTTCACCGTCGACACAGGAGTCAGTATCCGTGTCGGCGTCTGTATCTGCCATCTGAGGTAACGGGCGCTTTAGAGCCCCTGACGGCCTATGAGACGTCTGGACAGGCACAAGCTGAGTAGCCGGCTGTCTCATGTCAACCACTGTTTTTTTATACAGAGCTGACACTGTCACGTAATTTTCAACAGTACATCCACTCAGGTGTCGACCCCCTAGGTGGTGACATCACTGTTACAGACACTCTGCTCCGTCTCCACATCATTTTTCTCCTCATGCATGTCGACACAAACGTACCGACACACAGCACACACACAGGGAATGCTCTGATAGAGGACAGGACCCCACTAGCCCTTTGGGGAGACAGAGGGAGAGTATGCCAGCACACACCAGAGCGCTATATATATATATATACAGGGATAACCTTATATAAGTGTTTTTCCCCTTATAGCTGTGTATGTTTTAATACTGCGCCTAATTAGTGCCCCCCTCTCTTTTTTTAACCCTTTCTGTAGTGTAGTGACTGCAGGGAAGAGCCAGGGAGCTTCCCTCCAACTGAGCTGTGAGGGAAAATGGCGCCAGTGTGCTGAGGAGATAGGCTCCGCCCCCTTTTCGGCAGCCTTATCTCCCGTTTTTCTGTATATTCTGGCAGGGGTTAAATGCATCCATATAGCCCAGGAGCTATATGTGATGTATTTTTTGCCATGTAAGGTATTTTTATCATGTTTTATTGCGTCTCAGGGCGCCCCCCCCCAGCGCCCTGCACCCTCAGTGACCGGAGTATGAAGTGTGCTGAGAGCAATGGCGCACAGCTGCAGTGCTGTGCGCTACATTATTGAAGACAGGAACGTCTTCTGCCGCCGATTTTTCCGGACCTCTTCGCTCTTCTGGCTCTGTAAGGGGGCCGGCGGCGCGGCTTCCGGGACCCATCCAGGCTGGGCCTGTGATCGTCCCTCTGGAGCTAATGTCCAGTAGCCAAGAAGCCCAATCCACTCTGCACGCAGGTGAGTTCGCTTCTTCTCCCCTTAGTCCCTCGATGCAGTGAGCCTGTTGCCAGCAGGTCTCACTGAAAATAACAAACCTAAACTAAAACTTTCACTAAGAAGCTCAGGAGAGCCCCTAGTGTGCACCCTTCTCGTCGGGCACAGAAATCTAACTGAGGCTTGGAGGAGGGTCATAGGGGGAGGAGCCAGTGCACACCAGTTAGTCCTAAAGCTTTCTTTAGATGTGCCCAGTCTCCTGCGGAGCCGCTATTCCCCATGGTCCTTACGGAGTCCCCAGCATCCACTTAGGACGTTAGAGAAAAGGGAATGTAGGAAAGCAGTAGCTGGGTAAGTAACTTTAGCATATGATCAATATAAACAGTAGTATAAGGACAGTGGTACACAGCACAATGATTCTACCTACATAACGAGATGTTAGTCACAGCATATCTCCCAACTGTCACGATTTTCGTGGGACAGTTCTGTTTTTTGGGGACTGTCCCACCCGTGGGCCGAAGTGTCCTGCGGTGGGGGGTGCAGTTGGGAGGCTCTGTCTCTCGCTGCCCTGCTTAGCAGAGCAGAGGTGAATAGACGCTGTGCGCATGCGCACAGCATCTATTCACTGGAGTCAGAAGGAGAGGGGGCATGCCTGCGGCTCACAGAGTGTAGGCGCTGGCTCAGGGTGCCCCTCACAGCGCCGCACTATGTACCGCTGAGCCTCCAGAGCGCAGTTCATACTGCGCTCCTACCCTAATGCCACCATCTTCACACCGGCACCCGCTTGCTAGGTGGGTCAGTGACTCACTCGCCACCGATCTTCAGCTCTGTAAGGGGGTGGCGGCATGCTGCTGGGGTGTGCGATCCCCTGTGGTGGGGAACGATCTATTCCCTCTGGAGCTCAGTGTCCAGTCAGCGGAGATAGTGGCTCAGACCCCCGCAAGGCGGACACTACTCCCCCCCCTTAGTCCCACTAAGCAGGGAGGCTGTTGCCAGCAGCCTCCCTGTTAAACAATAAACTCTAAAACTAAACTTTACTAGAGAACCTCTGGAGAGCTCCCCTGGCTGTGACCGGCTCCTCCGAGCACATTTTCTAAACAGAGTCTGGTAGGAGGGGCATAGAGTGAGGAGCCAGCCCACACTCTCAAACTCTTAAAGTGCCAATGGCTGCTGGTGAACCAGTCTATACTTCATGGTACTAATGTGGACCCCAGCATCCTCTAGGATGTAAGAGAAATTCTATTGGGCTTTTCAATTGGGAACAAAACAGTAGTAAAACAAGAGTAAGTAGGTAATAACATACAAAGAGGTTAGAGGGCCCTGCTCACAACCTTACAATACATAAAATATAAGTTATATTTTTCAGGAGGAACAGAACTATTTTAAAAATATAACTGATAACATCACTACTCATCATACAGAATACACTTTACGGGGACGGTGCTAATAGCAAGTAAGACATACAGATGTGTCCTTATACACTAGTGCTGCAGTAGCGCCAAACAGTCCCGTGTCTGAATGTGTACACAAAGTGCTACAATGCAGGAACCGCAGCTTTTTCCACATCAAGCTCTGTTGTGCTACTTATACAGACTCGCACAGATACTGTATGCAAGCGTTGTATATCAAATTAATCAGCGCAGTCTCTTGGTGCATCCTAGTTGCATTAAGTTGTGAGTAAGATGCATTTTAGGGTAAAAAGACGCCCGGAGTTAGAGTTGCATGGGATCTATCAGTTCACTCTCACGAGCATCTTGCGTCACATAGCGTATTAAGGCTAGTTGTATAACACATATGTAATAAAGATGTACATGTGTGTGACAGTAGAGTGCCAAACACTATGAAATGAATCTAACAAATCCTCTCAAAAAGTGCTCAGCAATAATAAAAAATATTTTATCAAATTATCTAAAAAACTATATAAAAGGGAATGTAGGAAAGCAGTAGCTGGGTAAGTAACTTTAGCATATGATCAATATAAACAGTAGTATAAGGACAGTGGTACACAGCACAATGATTCTACCTACATAACGAGATGTTAGTCACAGCATATCTCCCAACTGTCCCGATTTTCGTGGGACAGTTCTGTTTTTTGGGGACTGTCCCACCCGTGGGCCGCAGTGTCCTGCGGTGGGGGGTGCAGTTGGGAGGCTCTGTCTCTCGCTGCCCTGCTTAGCAGAGCAGCGGTGAATAGACGCTGTGCGCATGCGCACAGCATCTATTTACTGGAGTCAGAAGGAGAGGGGGCATGCCTGCGGCTCACAGAGCGCTGGGCATGCCCCCTCAGTGACGAAAATGGGGGCGTGGCTTGTGATCGCAGGTCCTCCATGAAGCCACGCCCCATTTGCATAGGCCCCTCCCCCTTTTTGGGAGCGCACGCGGCTTTGCCGCGCATGTGTCCCTCTTCCAGCCAGGACAAAGTTGGGAGGTATGGTCACAGTAAGATTTCATCCAAAAACGAATGTATTTCTGTAATAAGTAGTCACAAATATAATTAAAATATAATTGCTATAGTATTTAAATTACTTCCAAGAATACTTAATGTAGTTTTGCACCATAATGCTAAAAACAGTGCATGTGCATCATGTTTATTATATACTGCATTAAACAGTTAATAAAACCTACAAAATGTAGATGTGGGAAGAAACGAAAATAAAAAGCCATTAAAAGGAGAACTACTCATTTAGTCTAAAATCTCGTTTCCAAGGAAGTTCAATTTCTGCTTATAACACTTTACAAATAGCTCTGCATATATGGACTTTATTATTGTTGACTGGCAGCACATATAAAGAAGAACTGTACATCATCATGGCAGTATGCCATTGTCATGGAACTGTAAGATTGACTGTTTTTGTGTTGCTCAGAATAACCAGAATCTGCATGAGATCTTATACTATATATCAGTGGTCCCCAACCTCGGTCCTCAAGTATCCCTAACAGTGCATATTTTCCAGGTCTACTCACAGGATTGAAAGTGAAATAATTAGCTCCACATGTGGGTCAGTGAGTACACCTATAGGGGTGGCCAGGAATACACTGCTAGGTGACCTGGAAAACACAAACTGTTGGGGGTACTTGAGCACCGAGGTTGGGAGTATTATGTCATGTGCCCTGGTCTATAGCCTGCATAACATTGCAGTTATATGTAATACAAATGCATCTTAAGATCTAATTTAACCCAAACAGTTGAGAAACTGGTAGCGGGTGAATATTGATGTAAGAAACATTACACAGTTATGCTTTTCGCACCTGTGCCCTTGGCATACAGCAATAGTGGCAAACTGGCTATGACTAGTCCCAATAAATAACACCCACAAATCTCATTTCAAAATTGTCCAGATATTTTGGCTTGCCTGAAAAGCAGGTTGGGCGACAAACTCTGCCAGATGGTGAACATAACTGCACTCACTAGACTTCATGTTCATTTGCCTTGAGTACAGTTTGGTCACCAACATTGTGTGGCTGAATTAAAAATTTTGCAGGTCTGCTTATGGGAAACCAGCTGACAAAGAATGCACTTTGCTTATGGATGTAAATACTTTAGTAACATTTGTTGCTCTGCCTGAACACAAACATTCAAAACTGTAAAACAAGTACAATTAGTAAAAGACACATATCGAATCAGAAATGGAAAAGTTTGAAGTTCCGAGACAGTACAGCTTTGGAAAAAAATAGTGAAGATAGAGTTTACATACTGGGCCATCAGTGGGAAGATTTGGGTTCATGGGTACATAATTCTCTTCACTGTCCTGTGAGTCACTGCTGGAAGCTGTGCTATGAACCGAATCCGGCCTGGTAGGCATAGGGAACCTGGAAGAGCTAACGGCCACATATTTTACAAACATGTACATTTATAGTATGGTACGTATCAACATTCATATACATTGTTACGGATTTAAACTGTATTTTTAAAAGCATATTAGGGAAACTGTTGGCCAAAAGACCCCCCCCCCCCTTCCCCCCTGTATGTAAAATAATAATACAAAAACTTCACAAGCAATTTAAGAAATTAAAGATAAAAAAAAACAAAAACAATACATTGGCTTATAAACACCATATTTTAAATGGTCCAAACCAAAAACAGTGCATCTGGTGATGCAGATGGGATGGGGGTCTTCAATGGTAATTAACTTGGTATGGTCTTACAATATAAACAATAATTGTAATAATACAACTTACTCCCGTGTGAAGCTTCTAGTGACAGGAGAACGTACAGGCAATTCTTCCCACTCAGGTACTGGCTTTATCTCCAATGGTGCTGGCTTTACTGCACAAAAACACACAAAGTGAAAATGCTGTTGATGTTAAATTAAAAAGAAAATTGTTTTGGCACAAAACCAAACCCTAAAAATGTAAGTTTTACCGATTTCTAAAGCAATGCTACTGTATTTACTAACATATGTATTCTAAACATATGGTATATATAGGATTACCCCCCCCCCCCCTTTTTTCCTACACATGGCATTCCCCACTACTTTAAGCAGCAAGTTTTTGCTCTTTTTCCCTTTCTGCTTTTAAGAACTTTAGGGGATATTCATAGAGCAGAGAAAAGCCCTGTTTTGTCGAAAACAGGCTTTTCTCTGCTCAGTGCTATTCACATAGCAGGTTCCTGACTTCTCCAGCGGCACCCCCACTCTGTCTCTGAATCACATCACTATACTTTTTACCTTAAACGGCATCTTACTCGCATCTTCATGCAACTAGGACGCACCAGGAGATTTTGCTGATTAATTTAACATACAACGCTTGTATATCTGTGTGAGCCTGTATAAGGAGCACAACAGAACTTGACATGGAAAAAGCTTCAGTTTCTACAGCTCAACTGTGTTCAGATTCACCATCTCGGGATGGAGGAATCTGAACTTCAATGTGAAAAGAGCACTTCCCTGCTCTCTGCCCAGCTACCTGCACTTGTTCCAACCCCTTGATATCCCAGCAGCTTCCCCTGGCCTCAGCTGCCGATGCAGAAGAGATCTACTGGTTGACTCCAAGCTTAGCTGAGGTTCGCAGCAGAAAACAGGATCGCTGGAGCCCTGGATACCGGATCTCTTTTCCTGGAATGGTCATAAATTGCTACTTACTGTAGTTAAGCTATAAATCACATCAATAGGATGCGATCTATAGTGATAAGTAACAATTCTGAACCGCACATCTTCATGAATAGACTCCCTTCATTGATATGGTGTCCCTGAGCAAAGATCCCATATTTATGTAATTTTGACTGCAGGTGGGGCTTTCTGTTCCCTTTAGTGGGACTGGAAACAAAAGTCTGCTGTTATAGGAAAATACCCCTGGCCATGATCAACATTTCATCTAAAAAAATAACTTACATCTCTGCGACAGTTTTAAAAGTGCTCTTATACAAGAAAACTCGTATTTTAGGGTTATTTGTTCTCTAAATGACACCAAGTGATACTCCATTTTAGATTATTTACACAGAAAATCTAATAATATATATTGTTTACATTTATGCAATTTCTTTACATTAACATTTGCTATATTACAGTCAAAATACGCTGTACCACACAAACTGAAGTGCTCAGAAAACACACAATGAGTTAAGTCACAACCACATAAACCGTTAAGCTTTCTAATAAATAAAAACCCAAGAAAAATTTGGAACACCACTCATTTCATAGAATTTAATCAATGTAAAAGTCTAAGTTCACTAATCAAACCATATTAACAAATTTCGACATACACTTGAACACAAACAGATATAGTACATAGGGCCAGATTCAACTAGCAGCAATTAACCACGGGCTAATTGGTCTGTCGGGGCTATTCAATGACAGCCCAGGATAAGATTGCACTTAACGCGGATTTCTGTTCACGCCTGAGATAGGATTAAACAGAAATCTGCGGTAAGTGCCCTTATTGTGGATGCCTCAAACACGTTAACCCATAACTCCAAGTACTTTTGTTGACGACACGTGCTAGTGGCAAATTTACTTCAGGAGAAAAATGGTCTGTAATCGAATAGCCTCGGGCATAATAGTTAGATGCCAACATGCTTTTTCCCTGCACGGTAAATTAGAGGATAATTGAATCCGGCCCATAGTGACTGCATGGGGAAAAAAAAGAATCTATATTTTCAATGTATATTTCAAAGTTATCACTTACGGAGTACAAGGATGGAAAACACAGAGAAAACAAAATTATGGTACAAACTTACATAAAACTATTTAGGTTTATAAAACGGTTTACAATTAACATATTTCCCTTTACAACGCCAAGGCTAGTGGTGGTCACATACGGTGCAGTGCATGCATCAACATTTGTATACATGTGTGCACAACAGTTGAAAACAGGACAGAGAGGAGAACTAAAGTACATACCCTTTTTTCTTCTGGGAAATTCACCTATGGTTTGTGAATCGGTTCGCTCTAAACCAGGAGGTTTAGGTCTTAAAATTTTAGGGCTTTGACCTAATTGGCAAAAAGAAGACTTTAATAAAAATGATGGTCTCTGTAAAAATAAAAAAAGGCAGGAACAAAAAAGGGGATTCTGCATGGAAAGCAGCGGAACCCAGGCAGCACAGCAGGGTTAATTTACTCAGCAAAAGCAGCCCTGTCCAGAAACCATTTCACAGCTGAGCTGCTCTCATGCTGAAAGTGGAAGCACCAAATTGAAGAAAGAAAAATATGCTGCATGCCAAAAGCTTGTCTTAAGCCAGCAACACAGAAGGATTATTAAAAGGTAACCTTTATCCTCCACTTCCGTCCCCCACAGCAACTGCTTCGAGTACAAACAATACTCACCTCATTTTATTTTTCATTTAAATAAATTATAAAGATCATTTCAGCAATCACCTGCAGTAGTATAGCGGGCAGCAGCCACGTATTGACACAAAAAGTGCCATTACTAAATATAAATACATGTTGAAAAAAACACACACACTAATATATATATATATATATATATACATATACACACACACACACATACATATATATATATATATATATATATACACACATATATATACACACACACACACATATATATATATATATATATATATACACACATATATATACACACACACACATATATATATATATATATATATATATATATATACATACACACACACACATATATATATATATACATACATACATACACATATATATATATATATATATTATACAAACATACACATACATACACACACATAGTATATAAATATAAAGGATACAATATAGCGCATGGACAGACGTATTCAAATGTTTGTTCTAAGGAAACCAGTATCTATTTAAAACCTAATATGATAACTATATATATATATCAACATAAGTTGAGCCTTTTTACAAAGGAAAATTAGTCATGTCATATGAGTGTATCCTACCAAGTGGTTATGCATTCAGATTTAAATGTAGCTTGCGATGTAACAATGGCTTGTTTTCCAGTGATCTATTATAGAACAATGTACAGTATAGCACAATACAAAACATTTCAAATACAGTGAGGACCTGGAGTCACTTCCCCCGCCTTCCCTTATACCAATGTTGTGGGTGGCATGAGAAAATAAATTGCCCCAACCTTGTGATTGACTGTAACCAAAGTCAGAGTCAATCCAGAGCATAGTAATGTCATATGCACATTGCTGGTCAAGTAATGAAATGACGGCAAGTATGAACACAGAGGTTTAGTTTAATAAGATGCCATAGATGGACCTCGAAATTAAATTGGCCAGTCATCTTCTGCTGAGCTCATATCACCATGTACGGTTTGGCTAAAGCTCCCATCAGTAGCCTGTAGGTATTTTTTTCATCACTATAATATAGTTTGGCACATCAGCAGCTGGACCGTCTATTTAAAAAAAAAAAAAAAAATGAAATTGAAATCTATAGCCACACTGCTCAATGTAGTGCACCATAACCACACTGCTCAATGAAGCGCACCATAACTTGTCACTGCTGGACGCAAAATAATAATATAACCCCGTTGTGATGAGTGATGTCAAGTAACAGGGAAGCTTTAAGGAATAAGCCATATAAATAGGGCAAAAATTCTAGGAAACGTAAGAGTTAAACCCGATAGTAAAATTTTTAAGAAGGATGCAATCCATTAGTGGCAGCACTGTTCTAATGAAACACTGTGACTAAGGGCCTAATTCAGATCTAATCACAGCAGCAAATTTGTTAGCTAATGGACAAAACTATGGGCGTAATTCAGAGTTGATCGCAGCAGCAATGTTGTTAGCAGTTGGGAAAAACCATGTGCACTGCAGGGGGGGGGCAGATATAACATGTGCAGAGAGAGTTAGATTTGGGTGGGGTGTGTTCAAACTGAAATCTGAATTGCAGTGTAAAAATAAAGCAGCCAGTATTTACCCTGCACAGAAGCAATATAACCCACCCAAATCTAACGCTCTCTGCAAATGTTATATCTGCCACACCTGCAGTGCACATGGTTTTGCCCAACTGCTAACAAATTTGCTGCTGTGATCAGATCTGAATTAGGCCCTAAATCAATTGAAAGTATGAAACGAAGATACTCCTTCCATAAGCATCATAATACACAACACACCTGCCCCGTTCGGAGAAGCTTGCTCCAGTTTTGCACTACGTAAAACAAAAAACGTAAATTTCCATAAAACATTCTTTAACTATTAGGAATTTTTAGTGAAAAGAAAAACAGTCTGGTTATGTTAAAAGAAAAAGTACTGCTTTCGTCACTATATCTAATAGACTGTGGCCCATCCTCTGGTCTAAAAATAAGAAAATCAATGTATCTTCATGGGTCAGTAAAATTAATACACTTTCCTGACGCTTATGAACGTCTAAAATTTTGATATATTTTTTTTCAATACTATTACAGAAAGAATTATGGGAGTATTCAATTAGCTCAGATAATTTTGAAGCTCTTGAATTCACTCCCCTGCGTATTCAATTGCGGGCCATTTTTCACCTGTTCTTAAGGCATTTTCACCAGTGCATTTTTACTTTTTTTCTTAGCTGAAAGGCATTGGCGAAAAATGCCTCAAAATCGGCTAAACCGCCCCTCATTTTCACAGGCGCGAAAACACATGGATTCGCTGATCCACATTTTTTGCTCCTGCCAAAAAAACGACCCTTTTATTGAATAGGACGCATCCCCATTCGCCCTAAAAAATAACGGAAACTGCAGTTTTTCTGCCTAGGCCCTAATTGAATACCCCCCCGAAGTGCCCATCAGTTGTCGCCATAAAGATTTCCTTACTCGGTAAGAAATCTAACAATACGTCTAGCTATCTGAAATGCTTACTATACAGTTAGTCTACAGCCATTTTCACGTTAACTTTCATCTCTTACCATTCAGCAGAGTTTTTAAAAAGCTCACAAAGAAAAACCAGATGTAAATAACTTTTTTTTATTAACATTCTTTTAAATTAAATAAACAAATGTGGTTTTATGTGGATAGAAAAATATATTTTTAATGCAACATCCAAATGCTTAAAGAGTGCTAGCCTAAATGTTAACTAGAAAAATACTAAAAGGTTTTTTTTTTTTACAATAAAACACCACGCTTCTTTACACTGTATATATTAATTTAAGTGGCTGTGTGCTTGTCAATACAACTTGGGAGACTTCTACTTTAAAACACACATTTATTTGTACATACACAAAACACACAATGCAATAAAAATGGGTCCCAACTATTTCTTGCAGTCCCTATTATTTTGCAGGATATAAATGCAACAGTGATAATAGTCCTTGTTACTCTATTATGAGTAACAGCATATTTTAGAGGTTTGCTACTTATGTAGCCTTGTTGCTAAATACCATTTTAAAAAGATACAGTTCCAAAATGAACAACTGCCTCACTGCATCCACATATTTTGCACAGTGTCACACTCAGTATAACATGCTGACTGCCGGCGCCCCGGCTGGTTTCAGACTAAGATAGCTTGTATGAAATCGTAGCTTTGAAAATAATTTACCACCAATCAGTGTAACGTTCCTTCCCTGTACTTGTGTCTCCACTTCTCCTGTCACCGCCCCGGGTGGATGTAGCACCAATGTACCGATCCTTTTCCTGTAATTGCGCCTCCGTTATTCCTGCCCCGGTGGTGAGGCTGTAATTGCCCCGGGTGTATGCAGCTCCGTTGTAAGGTCAGTTCCGTTGGTAAGGTGCTGGGTGCTTGGAGCTGGTATAACAGGTGTCCGTAGCAGGGTTAATACAATGTACAGCAGCGTGATTCCTGGTGCTAGGTAGTGCAGTGGGTCTTCCAAGGGTGGTAGTGTCAACGCGTTTCGTCCCACAATGCCCTGGGACTTACTCAAGACTATGGACTCCCTGGTCCTCCACTCTTTTAAACCCACAGTTCCTCATTATTGATTTCAGCTGTATCAATTAGCATAGCTTCATTCCTCTACCTGCTTTAGTATTTTATCACATTCAAAATAATAGAACCAATAAAATATACATACAACATATATAACATTATTTAATTTAATGCACAATCTAAGTACAAGTCTCCCAAACTTACAATAATGTCCTTATTAGTTAGTCAGCTGTCAGCACAGATCCCTTCTTAATCACTGACAGCATTACTAGTGTATACATATACACACACACACACACATATATATACATACACACACACACACATATATATATATATATATATATATATATACACACACACATACATACACACAATGTATATACACACACACACATATATATATATATATATATATATATACACATACACACACTGTATATATACACACACACACACATATATATATATATATATATATATATATACATACACACACACACACACATATATATATATATATATATATATATATATATACACACACACACACACACACTGTATATAAACACATATATATATATTCTGGTTCTGACGGAAGTTTATTTAATTAAACTGAAACGTTAACCAGTCCTATTTGGTGCTAGCCGCCTGACTGATAACTGTTTGAGAGACCCGTGAGTGCCGCCGCAGAACCTCTTCCTACATTGGTCTACAATTTTGCAGACATAGGAGGGCACCTGGGCATCTACCTGACTGACATACAGAGTGCTGGCTATTTCCTCGTAATATCTTTAAATGTCTGCATATACAAATTAACCCCTATATTAGCTGGTCTGTCATGTTAAGCAGCACAAAAAGATAGCCTATTGGTTTACATATGACCCCTTTGGTTACTAAGCTATCAGGTTGAACAACACGAGAGATTAACCTGTTAACTCGTATATAAACTACAATAGGTAATAATATCCAATTGACTTTTAAACCATCCAAGATAACCTCCCCCATATGGATGAATACTGCACACCCAACAAGACGAGGCGGCAAATGACGGCATGTCCTGGAGCGCTGGGCATGCCCCTACAGGGCCAAAAATAGTGGGGCATAGCTCGCATGCATGGCATTTCCCTCAAAGTCACATGCCTTAGGTGTGCATATGTCCCTCTTACAGCCAAGAGAAAGTTAGGAGGTATGCTTGCAATGTGTAGGCATATTTAGGGCAACAACCTCAACCCTACATATCACGCAGGTCAGCATAAAGCCTTATACCCTCAACATTTACGTGGGTTTTTAGTTAGTTATATAAAATGGGCCTGACATTAGAAGCCATCAGGTTTAGTGTTACTACACCAATTGGTACGTTCAGATGTGCTGTGGTCCCTCCTGTTACATTTTCTTTGCACTACTTAATATTTGTACTGTGATAGAGACAAAATAAAACTGCAGGGTTTTGGCGGGAGAGAATCCAGGCAAGGTGTTTCTTGAGGACAGTTTTGAGAAGCAGCTGATTGCAGGCACCTGTCAGTTGGTGGTAAAAGGGCTTCAGACACAAAAGAACATTGCTCCTGATGGTGGACAAGCTGTCTAGGTCCTTGACCTTAGGGTCTACTGAAGAATTGTGTTGGCTGTATTTGAACACTCTGTTAACATTGTTTGGCTGTAAAGAACAAACCTGTCCTATGAATTCTGCAATTGCGTGTAAACTGCCTGTGGTGAGAATAACACTTAGCTTGGATTTTTCTCCGGGTTCTCTTGAACGACCGATATATCGCGGGTCCGTCGGGCAGTGTGTATGGCCAATAGGTCTGTAAACTCCGTCGTTCACAGACGTATCGCTTGCCCCGCAGCACAGCCGACGGCCAATATATCTACCGATATATTGGCGCGTCGCTGTGTGTGTGTACGGGCAGTCGGCCAACCACCCGTACACATGCTGTGGCGGCCGGCGGTGATTGACAGCTGAACTGGGCGGGCGTGTGTACACGCCCGCCCAGTTCATGAGGTCAGTCCCCGACGGATCGGGCAGTATGTATGCTCAACACACTGCCCGATCCGTCCATAGATATATCTGCCGATCAATTGATCGGCAGATATATCTTCCAGTGAGTACCCACCTTAAGTGACAGTACTTTTTATAAAAAATAAATAAATAAAGTAAAAATAAAATAAATTATACATGGAGATGAACTTATTCACAATGGATAAGCCAGCCACCACCCAGCTATACTTCAAACAATTTACAATGGAGTGCATTTGTAATTCCACACAAATCAATAGTAAGCAAGCTTTTAAACTATGTATTCTGGATGCGTTTTACTAGCAGATATGTTTATGTGAAAAAAGAAATCAATAATATAATGTTGCACAGACATCTATTGCTAATTCAAGGTAATAAAACACTAGGGATTCAACCTTTTAAACCAGAGGGGTTAAAATATAAAAAACAAAAATAAAATAAAAATCAGTAAACTTAGCATATGTTACATACATTTTTTCAAAATTGAGGTATATTTATGAAAATAGAGCACACCACATTTATATGATAACAACCAGGTTAGATCACATTTCAGCTAGTGATATTTACCTATATTTAAAGATCTGCATTGACCACGTGGGTCATTTATCTCTAAGCAGAACTGGGTGGTTAGTGTACACAGGTTTTTTAAGTCCATATCCGATAAGCCGATTAAGTATAAGGGCTTCTCTTGTGTTTACATTCTGGTTGCACCTTTTCACGTCATGTCCAATAACCACCTCTAAACCCAGTTGAATGAAAACACAACACACTGTAGATGGCGGGAAGAAGGTCTAAATTATACTCATCACGTCCATAAAGTTGCTGCTCTATGAAAAACAGTTCCAAAGATACTATTCAAATTTGGTTATTGAAGTGGGTAATCATACCCACTCTATCCTCAGGTGGCCACTGAGGTACCCACCTAACAGACTGGGTTCTTTCAATCCTACTCCTTGTGAAGTCTCAACAAAATTCCTCCCTCACTAGGGGAGTGATGGCCCAAGTTTGAATTTATGTCCCCGCAGAGGTCATTTTGGCAGAAGCCTTAATAATTATTCACTAACTAACAAGGGCCCACTACTACCAGCAGCACTGCTGCCCATACCGACACAGGTGTCATACACCGACATACATGTCATGTCCTCTGGCCATCATAACGATTACTCACTATATGCGGGGCCGTGCCACTACCAGCAGCAGTACTGCCCACACCAGCACAGGTATCATACACAGACATAGGTGTCCTCTGCCAGTCCTGAAAGAGAAAGCACATTCCTGAGTATCGTCCTTTTGTTCTTCCTAAAATGTTGCCTACCCTGTCACCACCTCTGTGGATCTCCCTTCTCTCGTGGGTAGCTTTTAACCATGCAGGGTCTGGCCCTTGCCGAACCGCTTACAGTATCACACATGTTCTATTCAATAAAGGATTTTAGCATACTATACCAAGCTTATACCCCCAATACTACATTGTTAATCTATATCGTGTGCATGCTTTGCTATTAATCTTGCAAGTGTCATCTTAAAAACCTGTGTAAATGAGCTGTCCAATTCTGCACTGGATTTAATGATTCATATACCATGATAGCTAGTTCTGTCTTCACACATTACGCAGCTATACCTGACACTTATGGGTGCGTATGTGCGTTAAAAAAGAACAACTGAATATCGCGCTTCAATCTCCCATCACATTAGACGGGAGATCAGGTGCGATATAACAACTGAATACCACCCACAGTGGTAGCGAGCTGAAATGATGTTAGCGTGCCAGATAGCAGAAACAACAGAAGAGCTGCTGACGGGTGTACATGGGTGTGGGGAGAGGGGAAACCGTTGAATACTGCCCATTGAGTCCTATTGGGGAGAGAATTGCTACATAAATGACATTACTACTACTACTACTACTACTACATTATGTGACCTGCACCATTCTGTTACTTTTAGCATGCAAATTGTATGGACCGATGCAATAAGGACATAATGCAGAGGTTCTCAAATGCGATCCTCAAGGCACCCTAAAGGTCTAGATTTAGGTATATCCATGGCTTAGCACAGATGGTTAAATTAATTTGACTGAGATGCTAATTAAGTCACCTGTGGCCAAGCATGGATAAACTTAAAACCTGTACCATTGGAGTGTCTTGAGGATCTCTGAATTGTATATGATCTGTAAGCACTCTTTGGTTACCTTACTTTCTCCCTTTCTATGCAATTTTCATTAACACCTCAAAAAGGATTCAAATTATATGCAATGTTTCATTATCATGGTCAGCCTGTAGTGTGAATTATAGGTAAATGCGAGCTTTGGGTTACAGCACACTGTATGTCTACCTGTGCATAATTGCATTGGACAACTAAATATTGCTGCTTAACGTAGTGATCTAGGGGTCTATTCAATAAGCCTTGGAGATAAAGGGGGATATCCAATTATCCCCGTCAAAACATCGGGTCCGAAAAACGGCCGTTTATCGGACTTTATTTCCGATGTTTCACCGATTTTATTTTTACAGCCTATCCTATTAAATCGGGTGTAAAAAAAAAATCTTTCTCCCGAAAACACACAGGTTCAGTGAAACCTGTGTGTTTTCGGGTGAAACAGCCCCGTTTTCGGCCGAAAATGGGTCTGTTTCCGGGGATTCTGCTTCGCCTGCCGGAAGCAGGCGAAACAAAATCCCAGATAAGCCGGCGCGTGCCGCGTCTTATCGGGGCTAATTAGATAGCCCCCGGCGGGACAATTAGCTCCGGTAAAAAACCGGGGCTAATTGGATATCCCCCAAAGTACCAGCCATTCGGCTACTAACTGCTATGCCAAAGGCTGTGTTTGAAAAAATAAGATTTTACTCACCGGTAAATCTATTTCTCGTAGTCCGTAGTGGATGCTGGGACTCCGTAAGGACCATGGGGAATAGCGGCTCCGCAGGAGACTGGGCACAACTAAAGAAAGCTTTAGGACTACCTGGTGTGCACTGGCTCCTCCCACCATGACCCTCCTCCAGACCTCAGTTAGGATACTGTGCCGGAAGAGCTGACACAATAAGGAAGGATTTTGAATCCCGGGTAAGACTCATACCAGCCACACCAATCACACCGTATAACTCGTGATACTATACCCAGTTAACAGTATGAAATATAACTGAGCCTCTCAACAGATGGCTCAACAATAACCCTTTAGTTAGGCAATAACTATATACAAGTATTGCAGACAATCTGCACTTGGGATGGGCGCCCAGCATCCACTACGAACTACGAGAAATAGATTTACCGGTGAGTAAAATCTTATTTTCTCTGACGTCCTAAGTGGATGCTGGGACTCCGTAAGGACCATGGGGATTATACCAAAGCTCCCAAACGGGCGGGAGAGTGCGGATGACACTGCAGCACCGAATGAGCACACTTTAGGTCCTCCTCAGCCAGGGTATCAAACTTGTAGACTCTTGCAAAAGTGTTTGAACCCGACCAAGTAACAGCTCGGCAAATTTGTAAAGCCGAGACCCCTCGGGCAGCCGCCCAAGAAGAGCCCACTTTCCTCGTGGAATGAGCTTTTACAGATTTAGGGTGCGGCAGTCCAGCCGCAGAATGTGCAAGTTGAATCGTGCTACAGATCCAGCGAGCAATAGTCTGCTTAGAAGCAGGAGCACCCAGCTTGTTGGGTGCATACAGGATAAATAGCGAGTCAGTTTTCCTGACTCCAGCCGTCCTGGAAACATATACTTTTCAGGGCCCTGACTACGTCCAGTAACTTGGAATCCTCCAAGTCCCAAGTAGCCGCAGGCACCACAATAGGTTGGTTCACATGAAAAACTGATACCACCTTAGGAAGGAATTGGGAACGAGTCCTCAATTGAGTCCTCAATTCCGCCCTATCCATATAAAAAAATTAGATAAGGGCTTTTGCATGATAAAGCCGCTAATTCTGATACACGCCTGGCCGACGCCAAGGCCAACAGCATGACCACTTTCCACGTGAGGTATTTTAGCTCCACGGATTTAAGTGGCTCAACCCAATGCGACTTCAGGAAATCCAACACCACGTTGAGATCCCACGGTGCCACTGGAGGCACAAACGGGGGCTGACTATGCAGCACTCCCTTAACAAAAGTCTGAACTTCAGGCAGTGAAGTAAGTTCTATTTTGGAAGAAAATCGATAGAGCCGAAATCTGGACCTTAATGGAACCCAATTTTAGGCCCATAGTCACCCCTGACTGTAGGAAGAGCAGAAATCGACCTAGCTGAAATTCCTCCGTTGGGGCCTTCCTGGCCTCACAGCACGCAACATATTTCCGCCATATGCGGTGATAATGGTTTGCGTTCACTTCTTTCCTAGCTTTAATTAGCGTAGGGATAACTTCCTCCGGAATGCCCTTTTCCTTCAGGATCCGGCGTTCAACCGCCATGCCGTCAAACGCAGCCGCGGTACGTCTTGGAACAGACAAGCCCCCTGCTGCAGCAGGTCCTGTCTGAGCGGCAGAGGCCATGGGTCCTCTGAGATCATTTCTTGGAGTTCTGGGTACCAAGCTCTTCTTGGCCAATCCGGAACAATGAGTATAGTTCTTACTCCTCTCCTTATTATTCTCATTACCCTGGGTATGAGAGGCAGAGAAGGGAACACATACACCGACTGGTACACCCACGGTGTTACCAGAGCGTCCACAGCTATCGCCTGAGGGTCCCTTGACCTGGCGCAATATCTTTTTAGCTTTTTGTTGAGGCGGGACGCCATCATGTCCACCTGTGGCCTTTCCCAACGGTGTACCATCATTTGGAAGACTTCTGGATGAAGTCCCCACTCTCCCGGGTGGAGGTCGTGTCTGCTGAGAAAGTCTGCTTCCCAGTTGTCCACTCCGGGAATGAACACTGCTGACAGTGCTAACACATGATTTTCCGCCCATCGGATAATCCTTGTGGCTTCTGCCATCGCCATCCTGCTTCTTGTGCCGCCCTGTCGGTTTACATGAGCGACCGCCGTGATGTTGTCTGACTGGATCAGCACCGGCCGGTGTTGAAGCAGGGGTCTAGCCTGACTTAGGGCATTGTAAATGGCCCTTAGTTCCAGAATATTTTTGTGTAGGGAAGTCTCCTGACTTGTCCATAGTCCTTGGAAGTTTCTTCCCTGTGTGACTGCCCCCCAGCCTCGAAGGCTGGCATCCGTGGTCACCAGGACCCAGTCCTGTATGCCGAATCTGCGGCCCTCTAGAAGATGAGCACTCTGCAGCCACCACAGTAGAGACACCCTGGTCCTTGGAGACAGGGTTATCCGCCGATGCATCTGAAGATGCGACCCGGTCCACTTGTCCAACAGATCCCACTGGAAGATCCTTGCATGGGACCTGGCGAATGGAATTTCTTCGTAAGAAGCTACCATCTTTCCCAGGGCTCGCGTGCATTGATGCACCGACACCTGTATTTGTATTAGGAGGTCTCTGTCTAGAGACAACTCCTTGGATTTCTCCTCCGGGAGAAACCCTTTTTATCCTGTTCTGTGTCCAGAGCCATACCCAGGAACAGTAGACGCGTCGTAGGAACCAGCTGCGACTTTGGAATATTCAGAATCCAGCCGTGCTGTTGTAGCACTTCCCGAGATAGTGCTACTCCGACGAACAACTGCTCCCTGGACCTCGCCTTTATAAGGAGATCGTCCAAGTACGGGATAATTATTTCGGCCATTACCTTGGTAAATACCCTCGGTGCCGGGGACAGACCAACGGCAACGTCTGGAATTGGTAAGGACAATCCTGTACCACAATTTTGAGGTACTCCTGGTGAGGAGGGTAAATAGGGACATGCAGGTAAGCATCCTTGATGTCCAGTGATACCCTGAAATTCTC
Source organism: Pseudophryne corroboree (assembly GCF_028390025.1). NCBI lineage: Eukaryota > Metazoa > Chordata > Amphibia > Anura > Myobatrachidae > Pseudophryne > Pseudophryne corroboree. Next base: position 947,539,382 of record NC_086444.1, on the reverse strand, counting down.
CAGGCTTGCAATAATCGCCCTGAGCGATTCCATTTTGAACTTGAACCTTCGTATATAATTGTTCAAGGATTTCAATTTTAGAATGGGTCTCACCGAACCGTCTGGTTTCGGTACCACAAACATTTTGGAATAGTAACCCCGGCCTTGTTGAAGGAGGGGTACCTTGATTTCACCTGCTGGAAGTACAGCTTGTGAATTGCCGCCAGTACTACCTCCCTTTCTCCGAGGGCAGCAGGCAAGGCTGATGTGAGGTAAAGGCGAGGGGGAGTCGCCTCGAACTCCAGCTTGTATCCCTGTGATACCACTTGCAGAACCTAGGGATCCACCTGTGGGCAAGCCCACTGGTCCCTGAAGTTCCAGAGACGCGCCCCCACCGCACCTGTCTCCACCTGTGGAGCCCCAGCGTTATGCGGTGGACTCAGAGATAGCGGGGGAAGATTTTTGATCCTGGGAACTGGCTGTCTGGTGCAGCTTTTTCCTTCTTCCCTTGTCTCTGTGCAGAAAGGAAGCGCCTTTGACCCGCTTGCTTTTCTGAAGCCGAAAGGACTGTACCTGAAAATACGGTGCTTTCTTAGGCTGTGAGGAAACCTGAGGTAAAAAATTTTTCTTCCCAGCTGTTGCTGTGGATACGAGGTCCCAGAGACCATCCCCAAACAATTCCTCACCCTTATAAGGCAGAATCTCCATGTGCCTTTTAAAGGCAGCATCACCTGTCCACTGCCGGGTCTCTAATACCTCCTGGCAGAATGGACATTGCATTAATTCTGGATGCCAGCCGGCAAATATCCCTCTGTGCATCCCTCATATATAAGACGACGTCTTTAATATGCTCTATGTTAGCAAAATATTATCCCTGTCTAGGGTATTAATATTATCTGACAGGGTATCAGACCACGCTGCAGCAGCACTACTTATGCTGAGGCAATTGCAGGTCTCAGTATAGTACCTGAGTGTGTATATACAGACTTCAGGATAGCCTCCTGCTTTTTATCAGCAGGCTCCTTCAAAGTGGCCGTATCCCAAGACGGCAGTGCCACCTTTTTTGACAAACGTGTGAGCGCCTTATCCACCCTAGGGGATATCTCCCAACGTGACCTATCCTCTGGCGGGAAAGGGTACGCCAGCAGTAACTTTTTAGAAATTACCAGTTTCTTATCGGGGGAACCCACGCTCTTTACACACTTCATTCACTCATCTGATGGGGGAACAAAACACTGGCTGCTTTTTCTCCCCAAACATAAACCCCTTTTATGTGGTACTTGGGTTCATGTCAGAAATGTGTAACACATTTTTCATTGCAGAGATCATGCAACGGATGTTCCTAGTGGATTGTGTACATGTCTCAACCTCGTCGACACTGGAGTCAGACTCCGTGTCGACATCTGTGTCTGCCATCTGAGGTAACGGGCGTTTTTTGAGCCCCTGATGGCCTTTGAGACGCCTGGGCAGGCGCGGGCTGAGAAGCCGGCTGTCCCACAGCTGTTACGTCATCCAGCCTTTTATGTAAGGAGTTGACATTGTCGGTTAATACCTTCCACCTATCCATCCACTCTGGTGTCGGCCCCACAGGGGGCGACATCCCATTTATCGGCCTCTGCTCCGCCTCCACGTAACCTTCCTCATCCAACATGTCGACACAGCCGTACCGACACACCGCACACACACAGGGAATGCTCTGACTGAGGACAGGACCCCACAAAGTCCTTTGGGGAGACAGAGAGAGAGTATGTCAGCACACACCAGAGCGCTATATAATGCAGGGATTAACACTATAACTGAGTGATTTTTCCCCCAATAGCTGCTTGTATACACATATTGCGCCTAAATTTAGTGCCCCCCTCTCTTTTTAACCCTTTGAGCCTGAAAACTACAGGGGAGAGCCTGGGGAGCTGTCTCCCAGCTGCACTGTGAAGAAAAAATGGCGCCAGTGTGCTGAGGGAGATAGCCCCGCCCCTTTTTCGGCTGACTTTTCTCCCGCTTTTTTCATGGATTCTGGCAGGGGTAATTTATCACATATATAGCCCTGGGACTATATATTGTGATGATTTGCCAGCCAAGGTGTATTATATTGCCCTCAGGGCGCCCCCCCCCAGCGCCCTGCACCCATCAGTGACCGGAGTGTGAGGTGTGCATTAGGAGCAATGGCGCACAGCTGCAGTGCTGTGCGCTACCTTGTTGAAGACAGAAGTCTTCTGCCGCCGATTTTCCGGAACACTTCTTGCTTCTGGCTCTGTAAGGGGGCCGGCGGCGCGGCTCCGGGACCGAACGATCGAGGTCGGGTCCTGTGTTCGATCCCTCTGGAGCTAATGGTGTCCAGTAGCCTAAGAAGCCCAAGCTACCACCAGTTAGGTAGGTTCGCTTCTTCTCCTCTTAGTCCCTCGCTGCAGTGAGTCTGTTGCCAGCAGATCTCACTGTAAAATAAAAAACCTAAAATACTTTCTTTCTAGGAGCTCAGGAGAGCCCCTAGTGTGCATCCAGCTCAGCCGGGCACAAGATTCTAACTGAGGTCTGGAGGAGGGTCATGGTGGGAGGAGCCAGTGCACACCAGGTAGTCCTAAAGCTTTCTTTAGTTGTGCCCAGTCTCCTGCGGAGCCGCTATTCCCCATGGTCCTTACGGAGTCCCAGCATCCACTTAGGACGTCAGAGAAATGACCGTTAGGAGCTGATTGGGTGGTACTTTATCTCCGGCGACTTTATAGCCATCCAAGGCTTAGCAAATAGACCCCTTAGGGGGACATGTACTAAGCAGTGAAAAGAGCGGAGAAGTTGCCCATGGCAACCAATCAGCAATGAAGTAACATTTATAATTTGCATACTTTCAAAATACACAGAGCAGCAGATTGGTTGCCACAGGCAACTTCTCCATGCTTATCACTGCTTACTACATATCCCTGCGTTTGTAAAACACCACGTATCAAATCTCAGCATGATTATTTCAAATATTTTGTAACAGCAATAACATCTGCTGTAATTGTCCCTAAAAATCAATTACTTACAAACAACAATAAAAAAAAAACTAAAAAAAAAACTAGAAGCACATATGTAAGTGTGCAATCCCCAGCACTACACGAATAGGACAAGAATCTTATAAGGAGATCCTTTATATACACAACTATTAACAGAAAGATATTATGAAACCGTGATGTGCTAACATAGTGTGCGAATATAGAATAGCCGAGATTTCTGCATGATATAACTGCAAGGGATTTCTCTCATTTGGACACATGATACAATTAAACACTACAGCAACTGTATCTGTAGCATTACATTTGTTTTTCGTAGGATTCCGAATATACACCAATTGTTACAAAACAATCTAAATAATTATAGTATGCAGTTTACTGAGCACAGCTTATGCCTGCTACAGATTTATATGCCTTATATCTATTACCTTTTAGTATACATACTGTATATGGATTATTCCTTGTGTTCTGCAAATAAATTGCGTGCTCCCTTATTTTCTTCTTTTACAACTTTGTGTACACCCACTGGGCTTGGGTAATTTATGAAGGGGAAGCCACTGAAAATTCACATTGACAATATTTTATGTTCTACCTTTATCCTGGATTTCTGTCGAGGCGCACCTGTGTTGTGTTGTGGGGTGTGTGTGTGTGTGTATGTACACAAATACACACATATACTGTATGTATGAATGTAGCTATGCTCATCTTGCTGCGATGTAGCATCACGGCACGCAGCAAGCCGTGTTGCTGCATGCTCTGCATCACTTTAAGATGAGCACGGCTATATCAATATATACGGAGGTACGTGTATATATACATACACAAAACACACACATATGCATAAGCACAGTACATATACACACAGCATATGGGTGTGTGTATAGATATTTTATATTATTTTTATATATATATATATATATATATATATATACACACATACATACAATAGTATCAGGCAGCACTCACAGCATTGTAGACACTGATGAATAAACGGTCAGACTCCGTATAGATAAATCAACGTTTCAATTTCATTACAAATTGTCGTCAGGTATCCTGACGACAATTTATAATGAAATTGAAACGTTGATTTATCTATATTTGGTGCTGTTGTCTGCTTGAGTAAAGGGCTGCTGCCCTGAAACAGCTGTCGTTTTACAATACACTTCAATTCTGTATTCATTGCGTCCAGTGCCGTTTTCTTTTGGAGTACTATATATATATATATATATATATATATAGACGAAGAGAAATGGGAGCACTCACCAGTCTTCATTATAGTGGTAATTTATTTGAATATCATGTCAGACAGAGCATCTGCTCTGTCTGACATGATATTCAAATAAATTACCACTATAATGAAGACTGGTGAGTGCTCCCATTTCTCTTCGTCTATACAATTTACTGGTGATTCTGTTTAAGATCCCCAGTTTTGGAAGGCACCCCAGCAGAAAATTTGAAAACGTGAGTGTGGACCAAACGTTTGATATATATATATATATATATATATATATATATATATATATATAAGATTTTAAACCTACCGGTAAATCTTTTTCTCCTAGTCCGTAGAGGATGCTGGGGACTCCGTAATGACCATGGGGTATAGACGGGCTCCGCAGGAGACATGGGCACTCTAAAGACTTTAGATGGGTGTGCACTGGCTCCTCCCTCTATGCCCCTCCTCCAGACCTCAGTTAGAAACCTGTGCCCAGAGGAGACTAGCAGTACGAGGAAAGGATTTTTGTTCATCTAAGGACTAGAGATGAGCGGATTCGGTTTTACTCGGTTTTACTCGGTTCTCAAAACCGAATCTTATTGGCTCACGGATGTCACGTGTTTTGGATAGCCAATAAGATTCGGTTTTTAGAACCGAGTAAAACCGAGTAAAACCGAATCCGCTCATCTCTACTAAGGACAAGATACATACCAGCCACACCAATCACAACGTACAACTTGGAACATACGAACCAGTTAACAGTATGAAACAAAACAGCATCAGCCCGAGACTGATCAAAACTGTAACATAACCCTTATGTAAGCAATAACTATATACAAGTCTTGAAGAATTTAGTCCGCACTGGGACGGGCGCCCAGCATCCTCTACGGACTAGGAGAAAAAGATTTACCGGTAGGTTTAAAATCTTATTTTCTCTTACGTCCTAGAGGATGCTGGGGATTCCGTAAGGACCATGGGGATTATACCAAAGCTCCAGACCGGGCGGGAGAGTGCGGATGACTCTGCAGCACCGATTGAGCAAACATGAGATCCGCCTCAGCCAAGGTATCAAACTAGTAGAATTTAGCAAAAGTGTTTGAACCCGACCAAGTCGCCGCTCGGCAAAGCTGTAACGCCGAGACGCCTCGGGCAGCCGCCCAAGAAGAGCCCACCTTCCTAGTGGAATGGGCCTTTACCGAATTTGGTAACGGCAATCCAGCCGTAGAATGAGCCTGCTGAATCGTTTTACAGATCCAGCGAGCAATAGTCTGTGTAGAAGCAGGAGCGCCAAGCTTGTTGGCTGCATACAGGACAAACAGTGCCTCTGTTTACCTAACCCGAGCCATCCTGGCTACATAAATTTTTAAGGCCCTGACCACATCAAGGGACTTGGAATCCTCCAAGTCACCCGTAGCCACAGGCACCATGATAGGTTGGGTTCATATGAAAAGATGAAACCACCTTAGGCAAAAATTGAGGACGAGTCCCTAATTCTGCTCTATCCACATGGAAAATCAGATAGGGGCTCTTGTGAGACAAAGCCGCCAATTCGGACACCCGCCGTGCAGATGCCAAGGCCAACAACATGACCACCTTCCAAGTGAGAAATTTTAAATCCACCGTTTGAAGAGGCTCAAACCAGTGAGATTTTAGGAACTGTAACACCACGTTAAGGTCCCATGGTGCCACTGGGGGCACAAAAGGAGGCTGGATGTGCAGCACTCCCTTTACAAAAGTCTGGACTTCTGGGAGAGAAGCCAATTCCTTCTGAAAGAAAATTGATAAGGCCGAAATCTGTACCTTAATGGAGCCTAACTTTAGGCCCATATCCACTCCTGTCTGTAGAAAGTGGAGAAAACGGCCCAGATGGAAATCTTCAGTAGGAGCATTCTTGGCTTCACACCAAGATACATACTTCCCCAGAAGCGGTGATAATGTTTCGCCGTCACCTCCTTCCTAGCCTTAATCAGCGTAGGGATGACTTCCTCCGGAATACCTTTCCCCGCTAGGATTTGGTGTTCAACCGCCATGCCGTCAAACGTAAGCGCGGTAAGTCTTGGAACACGCAGGGCCCCTGCTGCAATAGGTCTTCCCTGAGAGGAAGAGGCCACGGATCTTCTGTGAGCATTTCCTGAAGATCTGAATACCAGGCCCTTCGAGGCCAATCCGGAACAATGAGTATTGTCTGCACTCTTTTTCGTCTTATGATTCTCAGTATTTTTGAGATGAGCGGAAGAGGAGGGAACACATAGACCGACTGAAACACCCATGGTGTCACCAGGGCGTCCACCGCCTGAGGGTCCCTTGACCTGGCACAATACCTCCGAAGCTTCTTGTTGAGGCGTGATGCCATCATGTCTATTTGTGGAAATCCCCACTGACTTGTTATCTCTGCAAAAACTTCTTGATGAAGTCCCCACTCTCCTGGATGGAGATCGTGTCTGCTGAGGAAGTCTGCTTCCCAGTTGTCCACTCCCGGAATGAAGACTGCTGACAGAGCGCTTGCGCGATTTTCCACCCAGCGAAGAATCCTGGTGGCTTCCGCCATTGCCACTCTGCTCCTTGTCCCGCCTTGGCGGTTTACATGAGCCACAGCTGTGACGTTGTCTGATTGAATCAAAACAGGTAGGTTGCAAAGAAGATTCTCCGCTTGTCGTAGGCCGTTGTATGTGGCACTTAATTCCAGTACGTTGATGTGTAGACAAGCCTCCTGGCTTGACCATAGTCCCTGATAATTTCTTCCTTGTGTGACTGCTCCCCATCCTCGGAGGCTCGCGTCCGTGGTCACCAGAACCCAGTCTTGAATGCCGAACCTGCGACCTTCGAAAAGGTGAGCACTCTGCAGCCACCACAGGAGACACGCCCTGGCCCTGGGAGACAGGCTTATTTTTCTGATGTATTTGTAGATGGGACCCCGACCACTTGTCCAGAAGGTCCCACTGAAACGTCCTCACATGGAACCTGCCGAAGGGGATGGCCTCGTAGGTCGCCACCATTTTTCCCAGTACTCGAGTGCATTGATGGACTGACACTTTTTTTTTTTTTTTTTAACAGGTCTCTGACCATGTTCTGGAGTTCCTGGGCTTTTTCCATCGGGAGAAAAACCCTCTTTTGTTCCGTGTCCAGAATCATGCCTAAGAAAGATAGCCGAGTCGTTGGAATCAACTGTGACTTTGGTAGATTTAGAATCCAGCCATGCTGCTGCAGCACTCTCAGGGAGAGCGACACACTTTTCTGCAATTGATCTCTCGATCTCGCTTTTATCAGGAGATCGTCAAAGTACGGGATAATTGTGACTCCCTGCCTGCGCAGGAGCACCATCATTTCCGCCATTACCTTGGTGAAAATCCTCAGGGCCGTGGAAAGCCTAAACGGCAACGTCTGAAACTGGTAATGACAGTCCTGTACAGCGAGTCTCAGGTATGCCTGATGAGGGGGATATATGGGGACATAAAGGTATGCATCCTTTATGTCTAGTGACATCATAAAATCCCCCCCTTCCAGGCTGTAGTTAACTCCCCGGAGAGATTCCATCTTGAATTTGAACTTTTTCAAGTACAGGTTTAGGGATTTTAGATTTAGAATGGGTCTGACCGAGTCATCCAGTTTTGGGACCACAAACAGGGTTGAATAGTACCCCTTCCCCTGTTGCACTAGGGGAACCTTGACAATCACTTGTTGTTGACAGTTTTTGAATTGCAGCTAAAATTATCTCCCTTTCTGGGGGAGAAGCTGGAAAAGCAGATTTGAAAAATCGGCAAGGAGGCACGTCTTCGAATTACAGCTTGTAGCCTTGGGATACAATTTCCATCGCCCAAGGATCCACGTCTGACTGAACCCAGTCGTGGCTGAAGAGTCGAAGACGTGCCCCCACCGGCGCAGACTCCCTCAGAGGAGCCTCAGCATCATGCGGTGGATTTAGTAGAAGCCGGGGAGGACTTCTGCTCCTGGGAACAACCCGTAGCAGGCATTCTTTTCCCTCTACCCTTACCTCTGGCGAGGAAGGAAGAGCCCCGACCTCTTCTGGACTTATGCGACCGAAAGGACTGCATCTGATATTGTGGTGTTTTCTTTTGCTGTGGGGGAACATAAGGTAAAAAAGTAGATTTACACGAGACCTTCCCCAAATAAAATCTCACCCTTGTAAGGCAAAACTTCCATATGTCTTTTTGAGTCGGCATCACCCGTCCATTGGTGGGTCCACATGGCTCGCCTAGCAGAAATCGCCATGGCGTTGGCTCTCGAACCTAACAGCCCAACGTCTCTCGAAGAGTCTCTCATATATAAGACTGCGTCTTTAATGTGACCTAAGGTCAATAAAATGCTATCCCTATCTAGGGTATCAATGTCAGATGACAAGGTATCTGCCCAAGCTGCTACAGCGCTACAAACCCAAGCCCACGCTATTGCCGTTCTGAGCAAGGCACCCATATGTGCATAAATTGATTTTAAGGTAGTTTTCTGTCTGCGATCAGCAGGATCCTTGAGGGCTGCCGTGTCTGGAGACGGTAGCGCCACCTTTTTGGACAAGCGCATTAAAGCCTTGTCCACCCTGGGCGAGGATTCCCACGTAACCTGTCCTGTGCAGGGAAAGGATACGCCATAAGAATTCTCTTGGGAATCTGCAGTTTCTTGTCTGGAGTTTCCCAAGCCTTTTCAAATACGCGTTCAGCTCATGAGATGGGGGAAAGGTTACCTCAGGTTTCTTTTCCTTAAACATGCATACCCTCGTGTCAGGGACCGAGGGGTCATCTGTGATATGCAAAACATCTTTTATTGCAATAATCATATAATGAATACTTTTGGCCACCCTTGGGTGTAACCTCGCATCATCATAGTCGACACTGGAGTCAGAATCCGTGTCGGTATCAGTGTCTGCTACTTGGGACAGGGGACGTTTCTGAGACCCTGGAGGGCCCTGTGATACAGCCAAAGCCATGGATTGACTCCCTGTCTTTTCTCTGGACTCTGCTTTGTCCATTCTCTTATGTAATAAAGACACATTTGCATTTAAACATTCCACATATCCAGCCAATCAGGTGTCGGCGTCGCCGACGGAGACACCACAATCATCTGCACCACCTCCTCCTTAGATGAGCCTTCCGCTTCAGACATGCCGACACACACGTACCGACACTCCCACACACTCAGGGATTAGAGACAGTCCCCCAATAAGGCCCTTTGGAGAGACAGAGAGAGAGTATGCCAGCACACACCCAGCGCCACCGGACACTGGAATAAATCCCAGTCAGTACAGCGCTTTTATAAATATACTCACTGCGCCAATTAAATGTGCCACCCCCCCCCCTTTTTGCCCTCTGTACTTGTGTTCAGCAGGGGAGAGTCCGGGGAGCCAGCTTCTCTGCAGCGTGCTGTGGAGAAAATGGCGCTGGTTAGTGCTGAGGAATCAAGCTCCGCCCCCTTACCGGCGGGCTTCGATCCCGCTCAAATCTTTATACTGGTGGGGTTTTTTGCAATATACTGCCTCCGCAGTATATATCTATGCCAGTGTCCCCAGATGGTTAATAATTGCTGCCCAGGGCGCCCCCCCTGCGCCCTGCACCCATACAGTGCCGCCAGTGTGTGTGTGTGTTGGCAGCAATGGCGCGCAGCATTACCGCTGCACGTTACCTCATAGAAGATCAGAAGTCTTCTGCCGCCTTTGAAGTCTTCTATCTTCTCATACTCACCCGGCTTTTATCTTCCGGCTCTGTGAGGAGGACGGCGGCGCGGCTCCGGGACGAACGGCGTGGTTGAGACCTGCGTTCCAGCCCTCTGGAGCGAATGGTGTCCAGTAGCCTAAGAAGCAGAGCCTATCATTTAAGTAGGTCTGCTTCTCTCCCCTCAGTCCCACTATGAAGGGAGCCTGTTGCCAGCAGTGCTCCCTGAAAATAAAAAAACCTAACAAAAAGTCCTTTTTCAGAGAAACTCAGTAGAGCTCCCCTGCAGTGCACCCAGTCTCCTCTGGGCACAGGATCTAACTGAGGTCTGGAGGAGGGGCATAGAGGGAGGAGCCAGTGCACACCCATTTTAAAGTCTTTAGAGTGCCCATGTCTCCTGCGGAGCCCGTCTATACCCCATGGTCCTTACGGAGTCCCCAGCATCCTCTTGGACGTAAGAGAAATTATATATATATATATATATATATATATATATATATATATATAAATAAAATATATACATACACGCACCCACACATACATGTTGCTGTTACTATACAGTTGTTAGTGTGGGGCAGTGGGAATATATATTTTTCAGAATAAAAGAAGTATGGCAAGAGATTCAAATATATATCTAACACATTAACAATCAAATATATAACATCTAACAATCAAATATATATCTAACACATTAGGTACAATGCTCAGCAGTGCTAATATCTACATTAGAAAGACAAAATGTCAGCACTTGCCACCACCATATAAATATAGATTACATAAATGCATATACACACTCATACAGTAAGCACATTGAGCCAGGCAATACATTAAAATCATTCATTCAGTTATGTGCCATTCAGAAAAGGGGTATATTTACTAATGTTCGATTTTGTATTTGATTTTAAGGTTGAAAGGGTCCTCCGCCATTGCATGCAGTGCCCCCTAAGCCACAGCCTGTCACCACTTGGGGGTGTGGAATACAAAAACGTAAGAGCACTGCGTCCATCTATGAATGATTCCCATTATTGCTACAACCAATGAACCACGTTTGCGTCACTTTTTATTAAAGATGTGCGTAAATCCCTGTGTTTTTTTTTTTTTTTTTTTAAATTTGCTAAAAACCTCTAAAATATTTGTACTTTACAGTATTATTAATACCTGATGGACGCTATGGCGACTGCAGCTGTGATTGTGCACGCTGAGGATGTGTGAAATTATTCAGAAAAAAACTGCAGCCCCAGTGCAGCAATTGTACACATTTCCAGTGCACATGCACAACCTTTGATAATGGTCAAGCTTGATTAAATAAACGGGCACGCAGCATGGCAGCCAGAACAGAGATGCTTGAGGCATGCTGCTTGAGTACGGATTTACAGATGCACCCGACACGCCGTAAAAACGGGTGCAACCCCGTCAATGCCCACAAATGGTGCCTGACTGTCAATCACTCTGCGTAAAGGTAAGGGCTGCACGCGGCTTCACTATTAGACTTTGGCACATGTGCAGTGCAAAGCATATGCAATTTACCAATAACGGTTCAATTGCAAAAACCCATCATATCTACTTTTATAGGGATCATAATGAAGGTTTAGGGAACGGGATGTTGTCTAGAAACAAAAAATCGCCCGTTTGCTAATAGTTTATTATTTTGGAGATTTGTATGTCGATTAGGAGGGGGTATTAAATTGTAGTCGGAAATTGCAGTTTCCGACTTTTTTTTAGGAAACTGTTCTGACCCCCAATGGGGCTGCTTTTTTCCAACAAGTCGGCAATTCCGACTTGTCGGAAAACACGTGGATCGGCTGATTAGCCACGGATCCACGTGTTTTGTCGGATTCCGCAGCCAAATCAAACAGGTTTTGGCCCCGGTTCCGAGAAGGTCAATCAGACTTTAAAAAAAAGTTGGATTGGCATTGTTGGGAACGAAAGGATCCAGCAAGCATCGAATACCCCCCTATGTGTACAATATTTGTTTGATTTTCAAATCTGATGTTAGTAAGTCAGGGGATCATATATTTGTCTAAGTAAAAGTACCAATGTTTTGACGATATTCGATTTTTAACGGGCTTCGGTTTTATATTCTACAGGTGAAACTCAAAAAATTTGAATATCGTGCAGAAGTTCATTTATTCAGTAATTAAACTTAAAAGGTGAAACTAATAAATTATATGGACTCATTACATGCAAAGTGAGATATTTCAAGCCTTTAGCAAAAAAAAACAAAACAAAAAAAAACAACACTTGGGGGCACATCTTTAATAAAAAGGGACTCAAATGTGGTTCACTGTGGCTGTAGCAATCATGGGAATCAGTATCTCATGCAAAAGGGGCCCAAACCAAGTACTGAGTCCATATGAATGATTATACTTTTCAGAGGGCCGACATTTCTGTATTTAAAATTCTTTTTTTTATTGATTTTATTTAATATTTGAATTTTATGAAATTTTGGATTTGGGGTTTTCTTAAGCTATAAGCCACAATCAACATTTTAACAAAACAAATGCTTGAAATATCTCACTTCTTATGTAATGAGTATATATAAATATATTAGTTTCACCTTTTAAGTTGAATTACTGAAATAAATGAACTTTTGCACGATATTCTAATTTTCTGAGTTTCACCTGCATTTTGCCTTTAGTAAATGTCCAAATTGCCTAATCGAATACAAATACACAGAAAGAAAAACAAAATCGAACATTACTACATATACCACTAAATATCTGTATTAAGCCTGAATTTAAAAGAGTGATTATATACAAAAAGGGATGGCATTCCAAAGTACATATGGCAAACTAAAATGTATACTGCATATAACACCAGTTACAATATAAAAAGAAAAAATATAAGAGTTCATTTTAGAGAGCATTTCTTTTATTGCATTTCCAAACAGCCTATATATATATAAACAGATTTTCTGATCTTAAGGTTTTAATAAAAACTTAAATTTTACAGCTGCGAAAACAATAGAAAATGATCTAACATTAGAATAAAAAAATAAAGTGAAACATGTCTAAATCAAACAAAAACAAACTGAATACTAGACTTTCAATGTGGAGTGGGCCAGTGTATTTTTCCCCAGAACACATTTTAGAATATTAATAAAACAGACTTGCTGGGCCAATACTCTCTCCTGTGTCTCTCATTGGCTACTCATAATGGAAGTCCATGAAATGAATACAACAGCAAGGCACTTTAAACACTGGGGGTTTGTGATCAGACAACTCAGCCGGGACTGTAAAACCCCTATACAAATACACGAGTATCCTATATTCTTTTATCCACACCCTCGTACCATTCAAATCTGAGTTTTCCCTTTTATGCTACATCTTTACTTGAAATGACTATGTTCGGTCTAAAGCTTAAAGAGTACAATACTGAGTTGTGACTTTATACATAGACCCCAATGTTTTTTATTTTTTATTTTACCAACACAAAATCATGAGACGCAATACATGCTTATCCCATCACCCACATACAACAGTAACAATACAAATGTTAAAAAAATGCAAAAAGCACACTGAAATTATTTTCAACTAAATATGTCAAATTACTTGAAATGTAGCTTGTTAGAAAAAAATATATTTGTAATTGAATTGTGGTCACTTTTAGTAATGGCTGCAGCTTCTTTTCATAAAATAATCAGAGTACTGTAGTTTTATGCATTACCTAAAATGAAATCATTTCTATAAAAAAAATACTGTTTGTCTGAAATGTTAAATTCTGTGATAAATACAAGTTGCTTCTATATGAAATAGAATTTAAAAAAAAAATCTCACATTTAATCTGCCATGCTGACTGTTTTTAAGCTTTCCTGATGGAGTGATACAGAAACATTTGTATTTTATATAATGTGTACATACTACTTCAGATGGATGTTAGAGCTGCTCAATCTTTCCAGATTAAACCTGTATGTATATACTAAATATTTTTTTACCCCATATTAAGGACGCCCATACAATGAAAGCATCAATGGCCGATGGTTTTATACCATTGTCTGTAAACCATCGATAGTTAAGTACAGCACATGTGCAGATGAAAGAAGCAGTGGCTGTGCATGTGCAGATCGTGGCTGGTCTCATACTCCGTTTCCCTCCATGGTAATATAATGTTGGTATACAAAAAAAAAAAAATGACATGAAGGAGTTGGTTCCATATTACACAGCCAGGAGAACCCAGAGAAAACCAGCTTTATGTTGCCTTCCCTGGAACTCCTGCTTGTAGGAAATATCCCTTAGCAAAATATTTTCATAGGTGGTAATGCAGCTTTAAGATTATAATTAAACTCTTATATAAACCACTGAAGACACACTAGTGACAAAGCAGGAAATTACCTTTTTCAAGCTAAGCACGTGTTTAAAAGCTTTTTAGTCCCATCTCATTGTATTTGCAATTGCTCCCATTGAGATCAAGTAAATCTGCAATGACACATGCCTGATGCACTGAGACGGAACATGGCGCATGTGGAAAGACAACACCCATTAAGCAGACCTACAATGACAATATGTGCCATCTCATTTGGTACTATAAATTTTTATTTTCACATCTGTGTTTAACTTACAGCATAAATGTTTCACAGATGCAGAATTATAAAGGCAGCGTGGGATTGGCTTTTCAAATTAAAAGAATGTGGAATACACACACACACAAAAGTGTAAACCGCAGCACAGTGTTGGTCTGCTCTGGGTTTCTTACAGCTTGCTCAGCCACAGAAAACAAACGCACCTTCATGGCTGCAATAGCCTTGGTTGTTATGTGTTTTTAAAACGGAGAACAAAAATATTTTCTTCATAACTGTAGGCTAAGTGGCACAGAATTACATATTTGCCGCTTCGTAAAATACTGGCAATTATGCTTTCAGCAAAATATGTACATTTTACTATATCACCAGTTTAAAAACTTGCTTGAATGCATTACGCACCAGTTTAAGGAAAAAGCTATGAAGAACTTGTGGTGTAGCTGGATGAATGTGGTCCCTAGTCAATATTAAAAAGCTCCATACGTATCCCGAAATCTGAAGAACTCACTGCCCTACAAAGCAGACTCCACTGCACAGTGTGTATACAATACAGAATGCCCAATGTCCACAGCTGACCTCACAGCCTGGAGTGAAACTGCTGCCTAAGCCTGGCCTTGTGAATAATACAGGTGTGACAGGTGACTTTGACTATATCTTACATCCTTTCAGAGTATTAACATGACCATCTTCTTTAGTAAAATGTCATCACATGCTGTTGAATATAGAAGCAACTTGTATCTTGCGTTATTTTCCTTCAAAAAAAGTCAGTATCAATGCTTTATCCAGAAAATAAATGGATTCATGTATGACACAATGATGTAGGTTTTAAGACACATAAAAAAAAAAATCATGATATTTTAAATTACAAACTACATGCATGTGGCTTTTATAAAAAAAAAGCTGCAGTACAGTAAAATTAGTATAAACCTACAGATGGGTTACAGTTATCCTCGGCTATTTAGAACATTCTGCGTTCTTGGTTTATTGGAACCTAATTAAAAATACTCTAACGTGAATGAGTTGTTATTATTATTAATGGTGACTTGTGCAGTGGAATGTTTGTGTTAGACATAGTTTGAGACCTTTTTGTAAAGTTTAACCAATAAGGTCCTAGTCTATTCTTAGAAATGTAATTATATGGAATTAGGATAAGGATTAACTGTTGACCCATCTGTGTACAGATAATATTAAAAAAATTATTTATAGTTAGAGATTATGGGTCTTAAACATTGTAGCAGCACCTTTCCAAACCAAAAAGATCACCAACAGTCTTTTAGTTGCTGTACAAAAAGCAGGTTAGACTTTTAGCAGCAGTTGTAGTATTGCTCACTAGAGGTAGCAGCAAGCAGCAGTGTTCTCTGAAAACCCAACCTACCTTTTCTATCTGGTTTGAGATTTCTATCCACTGGAGGAGGCCCACAGTCAGTAGAGGGAACCGACCTCCTTGGTGGGGTCTGTGGGCTGGACCTGAAGCCCATATGGGCTGGTGGTGGTACTTGCATCCCAAATGCTGAGAAGTCAAATGTGCCTGGAGTCATAGGTACATAGTTGGTTTCTTGGATAGGTTCCGTGCAGCTGTTGGAATGCTGCCGAGGTGGAGAATTGGGGTTCATAGGAACATAGTTTTCATCTAACTCCTCGGTGGAGAAACTTCCCACTGCTAACATGCTTCTGTTTTTCTGAAAAAGTAAGGGTATACATTTAATGGTGAATGCAAGATGGAATCCAGGTCATTCTTGAGTACATATATGGAAAACACAAATACTTACAAAATGGCTGTGAAAGCCCTCCAGTGAGCTAGATCTGTCACTGGTGAAGGGTCGGGGAATATCATAGAAATCTTGAGAACTCATATCTATAAACACAAGTACATAAAACCAGTTATGACATGAAAGAATAAGAGGACAAGAAAAAGGTTAAGCTGGCTATACATTTTAATATTATCTGTCCAACCAGACAACTTGGCTGGTTGGAATGAAAATCAGGTAAATGTATGGGAGAAAATGACAAACCATTTGCTCCCAAACCAATTTGTCTGAACAACAGTTTTTATCCATGGTCTATTGTCATTACCTCCCATATGTTACCTGGTTTTCGTTTCAACCAACTAACTAGTTGGATGGTTGGACAGATAATCTTAAGGTGTATGACCAGCTCTTAATATCACGTTATAATTACTGCAATAATGAGTGGGTTATTGGAAAAGTGATAGTTGATAATGACACTTGTAGTTACAAAGGTAAATTTACTGTAACAATACAATTTAAGAAACACAATAACTCACTCGGAGCTGATTTATCAACAAGTTATGCAACGAGTAATGCGTATGAATAATGGTGCTACAGCTAATCAGCTCCCAATTGCCATTTTTTTAATACATGACAGTTAGGAGCGGATTGGCTTGAGCACCATTTATCATAAGCAACAAGTTTTAAAACTCGTTGTGTATGCTAAAACTCGTTGATCAATCAGCCCCTTAGATCCATAGCAATCATACTTGCTTTTATATAGTCAGTTTAATTTGATGTAACCTAGATCAGGGGTTCTCAAACTCGGCCCTCAGGACCCCACACAGTGCATGTTTTGCAGGTAACCCAGCAAGTGCACAGGTGTATCAATTACTCACTGACCCATTTTAAAAGGTCCACAGGTGGAGTTAATTATTGCACTTGTGATTCTGTGAGGAGACCTGCAAAACATGCACTGTGCGGGGTCCTGAGGACAGAGTTTGAGAACCTATGCCCTAGATTAATCAAAACAAATACATTTTAGGAGCTTCAATGGTTTGTTATTAAAATACTGTAGAAGTCACTATCCTAGAATTTAAGGCGGTATTTCAGTTGATATCGCCGCCAGATCTCCCGTCTATAGTGATGGGCGATCGCAGGGGCAATAGACAATTGATGCTGGTTATCGCGCCTATTAGTGTTGGGTTTAGCCACGTAAAGCAGATAAACCAGACTAAACTAATGGGCGCAACACAAAGTCTCATTTGAGCTTAAATGGGCCACTTTTCATGCAATTCAGCTCTCCAACTCTGGAGGGTGTGAGATGAAATGCCCACGCTGGCTAAAATAACAACTGATTTCCCACCTAATTGTCCAGAATTTAGTTTTTATTGTCAAGCATACACTTTATGGTGCTGGTCATTGAATTACTGGATAAGAAACCAGTTTGAATTAGATTACATTCAGCCTGAATTAGATTACATTCAGCCACCTGGCACTTTGGTCAAGCAGTGGAAACCTTTAATACTACGATACTGCAGTGTGCAGACACAAACCCTGCACGTACAGTAGATACCACGGTATCTACAAGAGAAAAGAAACAAGTCTGCTTGTATAAAAAAATTGGTGACCCACAGGCATTGAAAAAAGACTACGCTCTGTTAAAAGCGAGGACAAACTGTCCCTCCAGTATAATGTACTGAACAAACCCTCCCATAAAATCCCACTGTATTTTTCTAGTGCACACTGCAGGCAAGATGAAATGTAAGCAAAATAAGTTTGTCCAAAAGAACTTCTTTAAAAATGTTAAAATATGTTTAAGTGTGTTAAATCATTACAGTTAAAACTTATTGATGTTCAATGATGTTAATTTGTTTAATTAATGACTAGGTAATAGGGTAAAGATAACTGTGGTCACCCGGTCAGGTGTTGTGTAGGTGGGCTCCCTATGGGGCATATCGAATCAGGCACAGAGAAGAAGCTTGGTGTTTCAACCCTGGAGCTATTCAGATATTTTGCATTGTCCTCTCTCGGCAAGCCCTAGGATAACAAGTGATAACTTTGTAAAATGCAGAATCTATGATTTTCCCTGTGCATTAAATACAGGTAGGTGTATTATAACCCAGCCTCAGGAGCTGCAAGGAGAAGTACACCCTTTGGGGGTAAACCCACCGAATGCATTGGTAAATGTGGATAATTAGCCACAGGATTAATTGGATATGCCACTATGTATTAGACAGGAGGGATTGTCTGTATACATTAACCTTTGAAATGTATGTAGTACATTAATTAAAAGAATATGTGACACTCACATACATATAAAAAAGTAATTCAAATTAGAGGCAGGATGTAATAAAGTCTGATTTTGCCGGACATGCGAGATGCTGGCCGAACTCTGAGTTTTTTTTTTTAAAGGGGCAATCATGGTTTAGCCTAGTAAATGACTGCCCCTTTAAAAAAAAGTCTGAGTTCGTCCAGCATCCCGAATGTCCGGCAAACTCGGACTCTAATACATCCCGCCCTAGATCTGCCAACATTTCATATTTTTGCTGGACAGTCACATTAGATCACTGTAACGGAAGTCCGTGAGCTTGTTGGTCACACATGTAGAGCATTTAATTCAGCAATCCAAATCAGACTGCAGTGCTTACAAATTGGCTGCATATTACATGTTACTACAAAAACTACAGCTGGATGACCTCATACACTTTTAATCCTGTTGAACAAATTAAGATGAAGTATTGGGCCACACACAGGACTTTTAGTTCAGTGGCTGTGTTCTGTATTTCTGTAACACAGTACTGTTTTATAAATTCCCAGGCATTATCTATAGATTGTAAACTTGCAGGCAGGGCCTTCCTTCCTACCTCTGTGACTGACTGTCATTAACTAGTTTTGTTTTATCACTGTTGTTTCCAATTTTAAAGTGCAACGGAATTTACTGTGCTATATTAGAAACTGTTAATAAATAAATAAATAAATAAATAATATCTCTGCTCACCTAATATCCTGATGGTTTTCTCCCACTCACTGGCAGCCTATTGCTTCTGGTGAAGGGTACAGTACCAGTAATAAGCATATGTGCATTGAGATTTGACCCTGAGGGAGTCCAGCGTAGCCTTGCAGCCATCACTGTTACCTAAACATGAAAACTGGCTGTTTTTGACACCCACATAGAGTAGTATGAGTAGCGAGTGAAAGGAAGAGGTACTCATGGAGAAAAATCTGTTTATTTCTCCACAGTAGGCTTCCGGATAAATCAAGCGAAGGACAAACAACCCCTCTTTCCCGGAAATACTCAGGAGAAAGGAGTTACCAGTGCATGACAAATACACACCACACTGCAAAATGGTTGGACACTTTGACCAACAAATGTTTAAACTGTATTAAGGCTACTTTAGTTACCTCATAGCACAAAATGAAAAAGTATACAAAAAAAACCCCAAAAACGAACAAACATCCATCCTTACCTTTCCTATATTTATTTAGCTCTAAACTAGAAACTGTATTACTACGTGATGCTGCAATTCCACCTGTGGGGACACAGTAGCTGCTGTCAGTCTCTGAGGCAGTGCGGTTTAGACTGTGTTCAGCTGGGGAGCGCTCAGAAGAGTAATTAGGCTTTGGTGGTCTGGGCGGGGGAACATCCGCAACTGTCTCTAACTTTGATGACGATTGCCCCAAAGAGTTTTCATGTACAGTCCTGGGTATCTGATAAGTGCTTCCCGAGCTAGGAGGAATGTCATAGCTTATAGAACAATGCCTCAGCTGTGACTCTAACAAAGATGCTCCAGACAAATTAAAAACACTCTGATCGGCATCCACATCTGTACCAGAAGGGGACACAGCTTTTGGCAAAATATCTTGTGAGTAACTTCTCGGTAGGTTGTAAAAGCTTGATTCTGAAGAGGAGCCCGTACGGGATGGAGAGTCATATACACTAGTCTGCTGGAAATACCCATTTAAGGCATGCTTCTGTGCGGAGGAACCTTTAGGAGTGGCAACATTGTCATTACAGTCTGTTTCAGATGGTACCGACTTTATAGAATCCGTGTGAGACCTGAACAAAAGGACAAATCTTTACACTTTTTGAAAAAGCCAGTTTCACAAACAATATTCAAACAGTAATACAGTAAAACCAAAGAAAACACTGCTTTGTCATGAGAAAGAAATAAAACATTACAGATGACAAATAAAAAAGAAATTCTGATGTGCCATCTCCCAACAAACAGTGGTTACACATCATCTGTAACGAACACTTCCATATATCTTTTTTTTCAGCAAGCTTTAGTGATGGACTGTGTGTCCCCCCCAGAGGCCAGTGCTCAGAGGATTGTGATCATTCTTTGTAACAACCTGCCCCCTTCTTTATCACACCATACCATAAGGTTAATGGAATCAGTGTGTATTTGTAATACTTTATGGGATGTATTCACTGTAGGCTATAGAACTACTGCACCGTGGCAATAAAAAAATTATATTGTATTATCATTGTTGCCTTGGGTGGTACAGCAGGGGAAAAATGGTATTTCGCATTGTAAGGGAGTTTGGCTTAATGCAGGGATTTTCAACCCCAATTCTCAAGTGCCCCCAACGGGTCATGTTTTCAGGATTTCTGTCTGCAGAGAAAGGCAACATAATTACTGAATCGCAAAATAGATGAACTCCCCATGTATGAAATCCTGAAAACATGACCTGTTATGGCGTACTTGAGAATTGGAACTAAAAACCCCTGGCCTACGTGCATGTGTTAAGGAGATAGTAGCATAATTACATAAGTATGCCCGGGGCACAAGAACTGTTAGTTACACCTCTAGGCATACGTTAATGACAGGTGTACCTTTACTTTTTTCTTCTAGTAAGGAGTTGGCAATACAGAAAAAAAAACTGATGTGAGAAAAATTCTGTGTTAGAAATGTAAGATTATTCAGAAAATTAACCACTACAAAAGGTTAGTCTTTTAATGTAAAACTGAACAGAGATTAATGAATGGTAAATTATGTCTCCCAAGATTGTCATATCACAAGAACCATCCCTGTATCAGACTACTGGGCTAACATTAATATACAGCAACAATTAAGTAGTAATGTTCTTTTTTTTTTTGTGAAGAAATTATGAATTAATATAACTACATTGTTAAGGGAGATGTTTGATGAGGGTATTTGTTGCCTTTTGGGGATATCTGTATGGCCATTAAACATTAACTAATGTGAATACTACATAATGCCCGGGAGAACACAATGGGTGGTGGCGTTCAGTAACAGGAGTGCTAAAGATCATAGATCCACGCTACTAACTGTTAAATCTGCAAAGCCAAAGTCATCATTCCATTTTAATCCAAAATGCACAAGTGGGTGAATGAATCGCAATACACATGCAGGGTGCACTTCACTGCAGTAACCTCACACTCACTGCCAAGAGATCTTTTTGCTCTCAAAATCTTCAAGTAGTAGGTACTCCTCATCTGATGCAAGAGATGAACTATATTCAGAGAACACTGCAGCGGCAAGTGCTTTGTGCACTATAGCAGGGGTCCTCAACTCTGGTACTCTGTGGTTCACACAACACAGACATACTGTAGAACGTTTCAATTGACTGCAATCATTTTCAGAACACCATCATGCGCAAAATACATTAGACTAGAATACACTTATCATACAACTAGTGTATTGAATAATTTAGATTTTTAAAAATGTTCTGTGTGGTAGTCCACCACGAAGATCCAGCCTCAGTGGATATTGTCAGAGATTAAAAAAAGAAGAAAAAATAGGATTTTGATACTTACCAGGTAAATCCTTTTCTTTGAATCCATAGGGGGCACTGGAGTACTCTTGGGATATGGACGGCTTCCGCAGGAACAAGGCACTGAATAAATTAATTTTGGAACTACTCCTCCCCTCCATATCCCAGAGTACCTCAGTGTTTTTTACTGAGCCGAACAGGAGCTATAGAGAGGATGACAATGGAGAATTATATACAACATAACGGACAACAATAAAGTTGAAACATAACGTTACTGACAACTAAACAGTTGATACCATAACCGATTAGAACTTGATAATTTGAACCAGTCGGTGAGAGTGTGTTACCATAAGATCCCCTGAACTTACCACAAGCCAGGTAAAACTGCTCTGGGTGGGCGTCCAGTGCCCCCTATGGATTCAAAGAAAAGGATTTACCTGGTAAGTACCAAAATCCTATTTTCTTTTTCATCCACTAGGGGTCACTGGAGTACTCTTGGGACGTACCAAAGCTTCCCCCGTGGGCGGGAGGGCTGTTTGGCACCTGTAACACTAGGCGGCCAAAGCTAGATGCTGATGCCGCAAATGTATCAAACTTGTAAAAGCGCACAAACGTGTGCACTGAAGACCATGTAGCCGCACGGCAAAGCTGGGTCGTAGAAGCTCCACGACCCGCTGCCCATGACGTTCCCACAGAACGTGTGGAATGAGCTGTTTCTAATGTAGGCGGCTGTAACCTAGCATGAAGGTAAGCCTGACGTATGGTCAGTTTTATCCATCTGGATAAGGTCTGCTTAGAAGCTGGCCACCCATCTTGGCAGCATCATAAAGAACAAACAACGTATCCGTCTTACGAACTGTAGACGTTCGGGATACATAAACGCGTAGTGCGCGTACCACATCCAAAGTTCCAGAATCTCCTGTTAACACAGGAACTACTATTGGTTGATTGATGTGAAAAAATGACACTACTTTTGGTAAGAAAGCGGGATTCGTCGGAAGTTCCGCTCTGTCATCATGAAACACCAAATACGGTGGCTTGCATGACAAGGCACCCAAATCTGAAACACGCCTTGCCGAAGCTAAGGCTATGAGAAAATAGTTTTCCAAGTGAGAAACTTAATATCCACTTGTTGTAAGGGTTCAAAATATAAAGACTATAAGAAATCTAAAACCAGATTCAAGTCCCATGGCGCTGTAGGTGGAATGAATGGTGGCTGTACTCTGAGGACACCTTGCAGAAAAGTGTGTACCGAAGGCAATATAGCCAATATAGCCAATCGTCTTTGAAAGTAAATTGACAACGCAGATATCTGCACTTTTAGTGTGGATAAACGCAGTCCTCCATCTAACCCTGTCTGTAGAAATAACAAAAGACGGATAACTTCAAAGATGATGTTGGAAACTTCCGAGCTTTACACCAACCTATATAGCCAAATTCTGTAATAATGAGCTGCCATAACCGGCTTCCTAGCTCGTAACATGGTTGGTATAACAGATTCTGGAATGCCCTCTCTTCTTAAGAGGGCGGTCTCAACAGCCACCCCGTCAAACGCAGCCACGCTAAATCGGGGTAAAGGAACGGACCCTGTTGTAACAAGTGCGGACGTAATGGGAGCGGCCAAGGATAGTCTGCGAGTAGTCCGCGGGGATCCGAGAACCAAGCTCTCCGAGGTCAATGAGGCGCCACTAGTATGACTGTGACGGACTCTCTTTTGATCCGTTTTAGCAACAGAGGGAGCAGCGGAAACGGTGGAAACAGATACACGAGGCTGTACGGCCACGCGTTTGTGAGAGCATCCACCGCCACTGCCTTTGGATCTCTCGTTCTGGACACATACTGGGCGTTTGATGATTGTGGCGAGATGCCATCAGGTCCACTTGAGGGTAACCCCACCTCTGGACCAACCTGTGAAACACTTCTGGATTTAATGCCCATTCTCCTGGATGAAAATCCCGACGGCTGAGATAATCCGCCTCCCAGTTGTCCACTCCCGGAATGAACACTGCCGACAATATCATTTGGTGATACTCGGCCAACTGAGGATTCGAGCTACCTCCCGCATTGCCATGCAGCTTCTCGTTCCTCCTTGTTTGTTGACGTATGCGACTGCCGTCGCATTGTCTGACTGCACCTAAACAGTCTGAGACCGAAGCATGTGCACTGCTTGACGTAGCGCAATGTAAATTGCCCGGAGTTCCAGGACATTTATAGACAGCAATCTTTCGTGATCCGCCCAGAGACTCTGGAGCTGACAATTTTGAACTACAGCTCCCCAACCTCTGAGACTCGTGTCAGTCGTTAGAATTATCCAATTCCAGGCGCCGAACCGTTTCCCTGCGGTTAGATTGTGTACTTTGAGCCACCAGAGTAGAGACACTCTGGCCCGTGGCGACAACCTCACCCTGTGGTGAATCTGCAGATGCGAGCCCGACCACTGTGCGAGCACATCCAGTTGAAAAGGACGTGAGTGAAATCTTCCGAACTGAAGCGATTCGAAAGCCGCCACCATTGTGCCTAAGAGACGAATGCACAAATGTACCGAGACTGTGCGTGGCTTGAGCACTAATTGTACCAGATGACGAATGACCTGTACTTTCTGTTCTGGTAGGTAAATTCTTTGATTTACCGTATCGAGAATCATACCTAGGAATTGAAGTCGTTGAGACGGAATTAGATGTGATTTCTTGGAGTTGACAATCCAACCGTGCTGAACTAGTACATTGTATGTTAGCAACGCATGTTGGAGGAGCATCTGTTGAGACGGAGCTTTGATGAGCAGATCGTCCAAGTACGGAACTATTATCACTCCCAGGGAACTGAGATGAGCTATCATCACAGACATCACTTTGGTGAATACCCAAGGCGCTGATGAGAGGCCAAACGGTAGAGCCTAACTGGTAATGGTTCTGCCGTATCGTAACACGCAAGAACCTCTGATGAGGTGGTGTAAGGACGTATCCTTAAGATCCAGCGCAAGCATGAATTCCTGTGGCTATAAACGTGCAGGTACTGACCGCAGGGATTCCATCTTGAATCTGTAGTAAGTGTACTGAATGAGCCCTTTTAGGATCAATATTAGTCTGACAGAGCCATCCGGCTTTTTTTGTACTACAAAAAAAAAAAATAAGAATTTACTTACCGATAATTCTATTTCTCGTAGTCCGTAGTGGATGCTGGGGACTCCGTCAGGACCATGGGGAATAGCGGCTCCGCAGGAGACAGGGCACAAAAAGTAAGCTTTTAGGATCACATGGTGTGTACTGGCTCCTCCCCCTATGACCCTCCTCCAAGCCTCAGTTAGGTACTGTGCCCGGACGAGCGTACACAATAAGGAAGGATATTGAACCCCGGGTAAGACTCATACCAGCCACACCAATCACACCGTATAACTTGTGATCTGAACCCAGTTAACAGTATGACAAACGTAGGAGCCTCTGAACAGACGGCTCACAACAAATAACAACCCGATTTTTTTGTAACAATAACTATGTACAAGTATTGCAGACAATCCGCACTTGGGATGGGCGCCCAGCATCCACTACGGACTACGAGAAATAGAATTATCGGTAAGTAAATTCTTATTTTCTCTAACGTCCTAAGTGGATGCTGGGGACTCCGTCAGGACCATGGGGATTATACCAAAGCTCCCAAACGGGCGGGAGAGTGCGGATGACTCTGCAGCACCGAATGAGAGAACTCAAGGTCCTCCTCAGCCAGGGTATCAAATTTGTAGAATTTTGCAAACGTGTTTGCCCCTGACCAAGTAGCAGCTCGGCAGAGTTGTAATGCCGAGACTCCCCGGGCAGCCGCCCAGGATGAGCCCACTTTCCTTGTGGAATGGGCCTTGACAGATTTAGGTTGTGGCAAGCCTGCCACAGAATGTGCAAGTTGAATTGTGCTACAAATCCAACGAGCAATCGTCTGCTTAGAAGCAGGAGCACCCATCTTGTTGGGTGCATACAATATAAGCAGTGAGTCAGACTTTCTGACTCCAGCCGTTCTTGAAATATATATTTTCAATGCCCGGACCACGTCCAACAACTTGGAATCCTCCAACTCGTTAGTAGCCGCAGGCACCACAATAGGCTGGTTCAGGTGAAACGCTGACACCACCTTAGGCAGAAAATGAGGACGCGTCCGCAGTTCTGCCCTGTCCGTATGGAAAATCAGATATGGGCTCTTATATGATAAAGCCGCCAATTCTGATACTCTCCTGGCTGAAGCCAGGGCCAGTAGCATGGTTACTTTCCATGTAAGATACTTCATCTCCACCGATTTGAGCGGCTCAAACCAATGGGATTTTAGAAAATCCAAGACTACATTAAGATCCCACGGTGCCACTGGGGGCACAACCGGGGGCTGTATATGTAGTACTCCTTTTACAAAAGTCTGGACTTCAGGAACTGAAGCCAATTCTTTCTGGAAGAAAATCGACAGGGCCGAAATTTGAACCTTAATGGACCCCAATTTGAGGCCCATAGACAATCCTGTTTGCAGGAAATGTAGGAATCGACCCAGTTGAAATTCCTCCGTGGGGGCCTTCCTGGCCACACACCACGCAACATATTTCCTCCAAATGCGGTGATAATGTTGTGCAGTCACCTCCTTCCTGGCCTTTACCAGTGTAGGAATGACCTCTTCCGGAATGCCTTTTTCCTTTAGAATTCGGCGTTCAACCGCCATGCCGTCAAACGCAGCCGCGGTAAGTCTTGGAATAGACACGGTCCCTGCTGAAGCAGGTCCAGTCTTAGAGGTAGAGGCCACGGATCCTCCGTGAGCATCTCTTGAAGTTCCGGGTACCAAGTTCTTCTTGGCCAATCCGGAGCCACTAGTATCGTTCTTACTCCCTTTTGCCGTATAATTCTCAGTACTTTTGGTATGAGAGGCAGAGGAGGGAACACATACACTGACTGGAACACCCACGGTGTTACCAGAGCGTCCACAGCTATTGCCTGAGGATCTCTTGACCTGGCGCAATACCTGTCCAGTTTTTGGTTGAGGCGGGACGCCATCATATCCACCATTGGTTTTTCCCAACGGTTCACAATCATGTGGAAGACTTCTGGATGAAGTCCCCACTCTCCCGGGTGTAGATCGTGTCTGCTGAGGAAGTCTGCTTCCCAGTTGTCCACTCCCGGAATGAATACTGCTGACAGTGCTATCACATGATCTTCCGCCCAGCGAAGAATCCTTGCAGCTTCTGCCATTGCTGTCCTGCTTCTTGTGCCGCCCTGTCTGTTTACGTGGGCGACTGCCGTGATGTTGTCCGACTGGATCAACACCGGCTGACCCTGAAGCAGGGGTTTTGCCAGACTTAGAGCATTGTAAATCGCTCTTAGCTCCAGTATATTTATGTGAAGAGACATCTCCAGGCTTGACCATACTCCCTGGAAGTTTCTTCCTTGTGTGACCGCTCCCCAGCCTCTCAGACTGGCATCCGTGGTCACCAGGACCCAGTCCTGTATGCCGAATCTGCGGCCCTCTAACAGATGAGCACTCTGCAACCACCGCAGAAGAGACACCCTTGTCCGTGGCGATAAGGTTATCCGCTGATGCATCTGCAGATGCGATCCGGACCATTTGTCCAGCAGATCCCACTGAAAAGTTCGTGCGTGGAATCTGCCGAATGGAATCGCTTCGTAAGAAGCCACCATCTTTCCCAGGACTCTTGTGCATTGATGCACAGACACTGTCCCTGGTTTTAGGAGGTTCCTGACAAGTTCGGATAACTCCCTGGCTTTCTCCTCCGGAAGAAACACCTTTTTCTGAACCGTGTCCAGAATCATTCCCAGGAACAGCAGACGTGTCGTCGGGGTCAACTGAGATTTTGGAAAATTCAGAATCCACCCGTGTTGTTGCAGCACTAGTTGGGTTAGTGCTACTCCGTCTTCCAGCTGTTCTCTGGATCTTGCCCTTATCAGGAGATCGTCCAAGTAAGGGATAATTAATACGCCTCTTCTTCGTAGAAGGATCATCATTTCGGCCATTACCTTGGTAAAGACCCGAGGTGCCGTGGACAATCCAAACGGCAGCGTCTGAAACTGATAATGACAGTTTTGCACCACGAACCTGAGGTACCCTTGATGTGAAGGGCAAATTGGGACATGCAGGTAAGCGTCCTTTATGTCCAGGGACACCATAAAGTCCCCTTCTTCCAGATTCGCTATCACTGCTCTGAGTGACTCCATCTTGAACTTGAATTTTTGTATGTACAGGTTCAAAGATTTGAGATTTAGAATAGGTCTTACCGAGCCGTCCGGCTTCGGTACCACAAATAGCGTGGAGTAATACCCCTTTCCCTGTTGTAGGAGGGGTACCCTGACTATCACCTGCTGAGCAAACAGCTTGTGAATGGCTTCCAATACCGTCGCCCTGTCCGAGGGAGACGTTGGCAAAGCAGACTTTAGGAACCGGCGAGGGGGAGACTTCTCGAATTCCAACCTGTAACCCTGAGATACTACCTGTAGAATCCAGGGGTCCACCTGTGAGCAAGCCCACTGTGCGCTGAAATTCTTGAGTCGACCCCCCACCGTTCCTGAGTCCGCTTGTAAGGCCCCAGCGTCATGCTGAGGGCTTTGCAGAACCCTGGGAGGGCTTCTGTTCCTGGGCAGGGGCTGCTTGCTGCCCTCTCTTACCCCTTCCTCTGCCCCGAGGCAGATATGACTGTCCTTTTGTCCGCTTGTTCTTATAGGAACGAAAGGACTGCGGCTGAAAAGACGGTGTCTTTTTCTGTTGGGAGGGGGTCTGAGGTAAAAAAGTGAATTTTCCGGCAGTTGCCGTAGCCACCAGATCCGATAGACCGACGCCAAATAATTCCTCCCCTTTATACGGCAATACTTCCATATGTCGTTTGGAATCCGCATCACCTGACCACTGTCGCGTCCATAAACTCCTTCTGGCAGATATGGACATCGCATTTACTCTCGATGCCAGAGTGCAAATATCTCTCTGCGCATCTCGCATATAAAGGAAAGCATCCTTTAATTGCTCTATAGTCAATAAAATACTGTCCCTATCCAGGGTATCAATATTTTCAGTCAGGGAATCCAACCAGACGACCCCAGCACTGCACATCCAGGCTGAGGCGATGGCTGGTCGCAGTATAACACCAGTATGAGTGTATATACTTTTCAGGGTAGTTTCCAGCCTCCTATCAGCTGGATCCTTGAGGGCGGCCGTATCAGGAGACGGTAACGCCACTTGTTTCGATAAGCGTGTGAGCGCCTTATCCACCCTAGGGGGTGTTTCCCAGCGCGCCCTAACCTCTGGCGGGAAAGGGTATAATGCTAATAACTTTTTTGAAATTAGCATTTTTCTATCTGGGTTAACCCACGCTTCATCACATACATCATTTAATTCCTCTGATTCAGGAAAAACTACAGGTAGTTTTTTCACCCCCCACATAATACCCCTTTTTGTGGTACTTGTAGTATCAGAGATATGCAAAGCCTCCTTCATTGCCGTGATCATATAACGTGTGGCCCTACTTGAAAATACGTTTGTTTCATCACCGTCGACACTAGATTCAGTGTCTGTGTCTGGGTCTGTGTCGACCGACTGAGGTAAAGGGCGCTTTACAGCCCCTGACGGTGTCTGAGACGCCTGGGCAGGTACTAACTGGTTTGCCGGCCGTCTCATGTCGTCAACTGATTTTTGTAATGTGCTGACATTATCACGTAATCCCATAAACAAAGCCATCCATTCCGGTGTCGACTCCCTGGGGGGTGACATCACCATTATCGGCAATTGCTCTGCCTCCACGCCAACATCGTCCTCATACATGTCGACACACACGTACCGACACACAGCAGACACACAGGGAATGCTCTTATCGAAGACAGGACCCCACTAGCCCTTTGGGGAGACAGAGGGAGAGTTTGCCAGCACACACCCAAGGGCTATAATATATATGGGAACAACCCTATATAAGTGTTGTTCCTTATAGTCGCTTAAATATATAAAAATATCGCCAAAATATGCCCCCCCTCTCTGTTTTACCCTGTTTCTGTAGTGCAGTGCAGGGGAGAGTCCTGGGAGCCTTCCTCACAGCGGAGCTGAGCAGGAAAATGGCGCTGTGTGCGGAGGAGAATAAGCCCCGCCCCCTATTCCGGCGGGCTTTTCTCCCGGAGTTTTAGACATTTGGCATGGGTTAAATACATACATATAGCCTTAATGGCTATATGTGATGTATTCTTTTGCCATAAAAGGTATTATATATTGCTGCCCAGGGCGCCCCCAGCAGCGCCCTGCACCCTCCGTGACCGTCTGGTGTGAAGTGTGTGACAACAATGGCGCACAGCTGCAGTGCTGTGCGCTACCTTCATGAAGACTGAAGAGCCTTCTGCCGCCTGTTTCCGGACCTTCAATCTTCAGCATCTGTAAGGGGGGTCGGCGGCGCGGCTCCGGGACGAACCCCAGGGTGAGACCTGTGTTCCGACTCCCTCTGGAGCTAATGGTGTCCAGTAGCCTAAGAATCCAATCCATCCTGCACGCAGGTGAGTTGAAATTCTCTCCCCTAAGTCCCTCGATGCAGTGAGCCTGTTGCCAGCAGGACTCACTGAAAATAAAAAACCTAAAAAACTTTTTCTAAGCAGCTCTTTAGGAGAGCCACCTAGATTGCACCCTGCTCGGACGGGCACAAAAACCTAACTGAGGCTTGGAGGAGGGTCATAGGGGGAGGAGCCAGTACACACCATGTGATCCTAAAAGCTTACTTTTTGTGCCCTGTCTCCTGCGGAGCCGCTATTCCCCATGGTCCTGACGGAGTCCCCAGCATCCACTTAGGACGTTAGAGAAAACTGGAATAATAACCCTGACCTTGTTGTCAGGGACCGGGATCCAAACTGCTGAAACTAGCAGAGACTGAATCGCGATCTGCCTAGCTGCCTTCTTGTCTTCTGACACAGGCATACCTGCCTTGAAAAAGGCGCTTTTGGTGTGAGACAACCGTCTGAAACCACGCCAATCCGAGAAGGGCTGGAAGCCCATCATGCCACTGTCTTGTCGGCGTTCTTCTGACGACGGTTAGTGGTTTGTTGAAAACTACGTCCTTTATCACGCCTACTGTGCCTCTAGCACGGCCTCAAAAGGACTGAGGTCTAAAAGCTATGAAAGGTGGACTTGAACATTGCGTTTAGGAACCTGTGTAGGTAATGGTAGAAAACCAGACTTTCCCCCCAGTGGCCTGAGAAATCCATATGGACCAATGAGGACCAAATAACATCTCTCCAGCATAAGGCAAAGCTGCTATTTTGGACTCTGCTACTGCCAGCCAAGAACGCAGCCAGAGTGCTCGTCGGGTCGCAACGAGTGAAGCCGACATACATAGAAGCTATACATAGATACTCAGCAGCTCCACAGATGTGATCAGCGAGAAGAATAAGGTGGTCGCCTAGTAGGGCTGACCTGAGCTGTGTTAGCCGTATTTACCCCACTTCCAACCGAACCAGGTCTAAGCAGCACCCTTGTTGCTGTATAAATTGACTAACATAGTTTCTAGTTTACATTCTGACAAGTCTAAGTGTAGTAGCAGTTTTACTGGAATGTTAACAGTTTTGAAAGTTTTGACACAGACGAATCCACCATTGGAGGATTCTCCCTCTGGAAATGGGTAACTAGACAGGAACCGGCAAGGTGCAAAAAACCCGTTTATCCGGATTCTTCCATGCCTCTACTAACGGCGTATTAAGAGACTCTTAATAAAGTGAAAAAGGTACTGCCCTGACGAAAGTATCAATGGGCGGCCTGTCAGCATCCTCAATACCTGACGGCTGCTGTAATTCACCTTCCTCATGTTATTTTGCGATGTGAGGTCTGGCATTAGAATGCAACATAGCAGAAACTGTAAATTATAAAACAAATGATAACTATCTTTGTGACCTGAACAAGACCTGGACTTCTGCAAGGTCCTAGACATCTCCTGAGACCACTTCGGTATGTGGCGGTCTCACCCGAGCCTCAGATCCAGGCGTACTCCTTCTGCACACAGAAACAAACATACAAGAGAGACAAGTTTACTTAAAATGTTACTAAAGTGTGCATACGGCCGAAGTGCAGAGCACTTGGCCACAGTATATGAAACCTGATCTGTTCAAATTCCTAATAACGCCCCTGCCCCTTCCGGTGCAGAATGTTGTAGGACAGCAACTTCCTGAAGAAGAACCAGGAAGAAGAGTAAAAAATGGCGTCCTGCCATGTGCTCTAAACCTATATATAATGAAGCAACCGCTGAGATCAACACAGTATTAGCTGAGATATATATAGTCAGATATGTATCACTTGCCTTTGTCTTATACATATGCAGAGGCGGATTGGCCATAGGGCCCACAGGGAAGACTCCCGGTGGGCCGACGCGTCCGTGGGGCCTGTTTTGTTTAGGACATGTGGTCCTTTTTATAGACATAATGAATAAGATGCCAAACAATTTGCATATATGAAAATTACTTTGCCACTTAGCCTGTGATTGCAGATGATCTAGTGTATGCTCTGTCTGCCTGCTTGGCTGACATATAAGATTGAGTGAATAGTGATTGGGATACGGTTGGTGTAATAAGCAAGAAAATATATCTTTCTAAAGAATGATATGGTTTCCTAAATTCTGAAGATGTATCATATAATGTGCTCATAATATTTAATTTTAGTTCTTTTTAACTTCCTCCTTGATGCTGGACATGCCCACCATCTGGAAAGTCTTGGGGGGAGGGTGCTGCTGCCATGGCCCATGGCTAGACCTTACACCTTTGGTGTTGCCCATGTGGGGCCACTAGTACAAATTTTTCCAGGGCCGCTTTTTGTTCCCAATCCGCCCCTGTACATATATATTACACACATCTATACACATAGACAGCCATCATAAATAACTGATGTAACACAGCCTTAACAGTCCGATACCAGGGTTGACATTACTATTGAGTGTAAATGAGACCCCTCTACCCTGAAACACAGGCCTTTGTCCTGATGTACTTACTGCAGTAAAATGCAGTTTAGTTATGAGGGCCCTCCCGCTGTGCTGCTGCGGGCATAATCCTCCCCCCTCTAGCGATCTCCCCCTTCCTGTTGGCGGACCACGGCAGCAGGGAGAGCTGTCCGCGGTCAGCCTGAATGCTGTGTAATAACCGCGGGAGGCCGGCGGGGAGCGGCTGGACCGTGGAGCGGCGCTGGAGGATGACAGCGGAGATCGGCGCTGGAGGATGACAGCGGAGATCGGCGCTGGAGGGCAGCAGCGGAGATCGGCGCTGGAGAGCGGCAGCGGTTGGGCCGTGAAGCGGCGCTGGACAGCGGCAGCGACTGGGCCGTGGAGCGGCAGCGTGGAGCGGCACTGGGCGCTGTGAAGTGGCTTTGCAGTCAGCGCTAGGGAGGCAGCAGGAAACTTTAATGAAAATACAAACCCCACATAGCGGACGGCAGCGGAAGCTGCCCTGTTAAGCTTCTGTCCTCCACTACAGCGGGGCGGCAGCGTGTGCTGACCGTCCCTGCTCCAAGTACCATAAATACCTGTGCTCCTGGGCTATGACGGGGCTTCTATGCAAACTCCGTCCAGCCTTCCCTCAGGTTGTTGGCACTTGGCTGTGAGGGTGCTCTTTTAGAGAGGACCGACACGCCAGCTGCTGGTAGCAGCTTCCACTATCCCGGACCCTCGCCTTTCTGTAAGGGGGGACGGGATGTGGATAAGGTGAAAAAAGAAAAATATAAAATAAAATAAAAATATATTCTAAATAAGTATGGAAGCTCCACACGAGCCTTGTTGCTACGTCGAGCACAGAAAAAACACTGAGGTACTCTGGGATATGGAGGGGAGGAGTAGTTCCAAAATTAATTTATTCAGTGCCTTGTTCCTGCGGAAGCCGTCCATATCCCAAGAGTACTCCAGTGACCCCTAGTGGATGAAAAAGAAAACAAAAAGCATGCAAAGGGGTCAGCTCAATTAGGGGCAAAGGGGGCAAGCTGCATTGCAACGGCACCCAAACTCACCCCTTTATGGCCAAATATTAAACTAAACTTGCTGATTTTTGTTTGTAGTTCTATGGAGCTGTGAACAAAGATCAGAGATTTCAGCAGAAAAGCAAATGCGGTACAGATGTAGCCACCTTTATCTTGACTGGCTGAGGCGTTTGTCCTGATCGAGCATACGCAGCGTCCTGGGGTGTAGGGAGGCGCGCCTAGTCACAGAGAGGCGTACCTAATCGCACGGAGAGCGTTTGGCGTTACCTTTACATGTAATACCTGTGATCATCCACCAGATGTCGCTTTTTACAATCACCACTGCGCATGCGTGTGGTCTCCCGTAAAATACAATACTGAAATATATAATAAGGACTACTTTACTAAGGCATCTCATTACACTGCCTACAGTAAATACTTATTACGCTGCGTTATTTAATACAGTACATACGGTACAGATGCAAATAGTACAGCATACAGTATATGTACAGTATATGAACCATCTACAGTACTTTATGAATATGTGAGCGTCCAAGTCCCGCAAACAAAACAACATAAAACCAGTAGTGTAAAAAAAAAAAGGCACATCAGGTCTCGAACCCTGGACCCCCAGCGTGGGAGGTGGGAGCCTTCATCGCTAGCCCACGACGCCTCATGAGAGATTCCCAATTTAATGTATAAAAGTACAGCAAACAGCGCCCGGCCCCCTCCCCATTGGTGGTTTATGCCTTAGGGGACTCAGACGCTCGCATTTGTAAAGCACGGTATTTTCCACCGCCTCCCGCTAGCCCACCATTCCCATTAGCCTTAGGGAACTCAGACGCTCATGTACTGTACATGTATTTTAAAAAGCACAGTGTAACTCACCATCTTTTTCCACCGCCTCCAGTTACGCCTACAGTATTAACATTACAGTCGTCACAGACCAATTGCCAGAGCTGTAGATCAATCCGCCACTATACTGTACGATCGAAAGTACTGGATTAGTGGAGCATTAGCCACCCAGTGGTGGAGATGTGTAATGCATGCTGAGTATCCAGAATCGCCTCAAAGCGCCTGCCTGTGATTAAACTCAGCTATCGCCTTAGCGTGACTAAACGTCCGTCTTGGCGGAGAATCAGTCAAGATAAAGGTGGCTACATCTGTATATAGCATATATACATTGCCCCTAATTAAATTGACCAAAAAAAGTGTTTAGCTGCTCAGTATTGGCCAACTTGTGGTAATGCAGCTGTTATGAAACTACAAGTCCCAGCATGCTTTTCCAGCGGACTGATGGGATGTTCTGCTGGGAATTGTAGTTTCACAACAACTGGAGAACCACTGGTGGGCTTGGCCTGGTTTAGGTGTATCACAGTAGAGAATCTTACCATTATAATTATGTAAATTCTCATGTTTGAACACTGATGAGAACACATGAGCACTTCTATTCACTAGACAAGGAAACAAAAAACACAACATTCCTGTTTTTACTGGAACACTGTTGGAACAAACATCCCTATATTTGGACCAGTAGCTGTAATCTGGAGAATTTATGTCTATACAGTGTAAATTTGTACTTCTAGACCACATTACTCCAAAATAATCATCATCCAATTGCGACCAAGGGGTATATTCAATTAGGGTCGAAAGCCGACGTCTGTCGAAAAGACGCCTATTTTCGCCTTTTTAAGGTCGAATCGTGATTCGACCTATTCAGTCCCCGCTATTTTTATTCGACAAGTCGGGGAATTAGACTTGTTGAATAGTACGTTAATCGGCGGTATAGCTGCCGATTCACGTACTTTTGAGGGAAACGGGGCCAAATTCGACAGGATTTGGCCCTGTTTCCGACCATCTCAGTCCAACATAAAAAAATGTCAGACTGAGATGAGGGACCTTAGAGGAGGAGAGGGGGGACGGGGGAGAGCAGCGCTACAGCACAGCGCTGCAGGAGGATGTGTCACAGCCGCGCCGCTCACGGCAGCATCCACCCGGCTCCAGCAACTGAGGTCACGCTTGCTGGAGCCAGGTGGACACTGCCGTGAGGTCTGGTGACTGTGGGACATCCTATTGCAGCGCTGCTCTTCTCTGTCTGCCCACGGCTGTCCCCGCGGCTCTCCCCCCTCTCTTCCGCTCACAGGTCTTATCTCAATTCGACTTTTTTTTTTTAAGTCGAATTGAGATGGGATTGAATAGGGGTTGTCGGATCCATTCCGACAAATGCATGTCGGAATGGATCCGACCCTAATTGAATATATCCCCAAGTGCGTCAGAAAATTTGTCTGGCTGAATGGCAGAAAAAAAAGAAAATTGATTAACATTACACTAAACTTAATTTTGTATGGCAGTGTCCCCTTCAAAAAAAATGTACCATCAGGCTCAATTTTTAATAAATGATAAATGTAAAATCAAAGAGTTGGCAAGACAGGACACAGGCTTGATTTATGCTAGCTGAACGGGAAACTTTGCTATTTGTTTGACAGAGAATATAAATTTGCACTACACCAGTGAATGGAAACATGATGGGCTTTTTTAGGGACTTCACAGAATACTCAAGAACTGGCTTTAGCAATGTACCATGATAGCTCCTCGTAATATACTGCCCTGCACCAGTTCCGAAAAAGGACCTGATTGACATGATAACTACGAGGACTATTTATACCATCTCACAATATTTGATTCCGGTGCTTTGTTGTATAGCAAAATTTGGCTACAAAACATATGCTGTGTAGTGTGTGAAGTGTATAAAAAGGTATAAATATCAGCACTATTTCACAAATAAATAAAACTGAAAAAAAAAAGAAAAAGTAGATAGATGCATAAAATACAAATTAAAAGATATGGAGAATCAAACAAGGCATCAATACGGGATGCATTTAATATACCGGCTGTCGGTATCACAGCGCTCAGGATACCGAAATTGGAATACCAACAGCTGGTAAAATGCCTGCAGTCGGATTACTGAACGAAGCACGGTATTCCCACTTGGTGGTGATTCCCGAGTGGGAATAGAACCAGTGGTGAACAAAGCTTGCCACCAGGCCCGAAGCACGGCGAGCTCGCGAGGGGACTCGCTGTGCTCGCAGCCGGGATTTAGGATAGCGAGATGCCGCTGTCGATATACTGACA
Organism: Pseudophryne corroboree; assembly: GCF_028390025.1. Taxonomy (NCBI): domain Eukaryota; kingdom Metazoa; phylum Chordata; class Amphibia; order Anura; family Myobatrachidae; genus Pseudophryne; species Pseudophryne corroboree. Next base: position 947,502,504 of record NC_086444.1, on the reverse strand, counting down.
GCTGGCATCCCATTTACTAGCATTAAATATGTATTCCATCCATACATCCTCATCAAAACTTCTACTTGTCGCTCACTGCCTTTCTTCTGTGCCCTCTGGAATGCCAGGCCAAAATGACCTCTGATCGTGACCTCTTCATCTCCAACATCTCTACATCTGGCACAGCATCCCACACTGCTCTCTCATTCAGGGATCTCTCTCCCCCTCACCTAATACCCCTCTCAAAATGGTGACAAGGAAGGTGTAGCTGTGGGTATCCTGCTCTCTCTGGGCTGTTTATTCACTTTCCTACTGTGAGCTTTCTTTCCCCTCCTCCTGTGAAGTATTGGCTCTTTAACTATTGCCCTCTCTCTCCTCTCCTGTGCCTCCCAGATCAGAGAGGATTGTCTATTTCCAACTCTCCACATTCCTCTCACTACCTTTTTGACACTCTTCAATCTGGTTTACGGCCTCTCCACTCTGCAGAAACTGCCATCATCAATTACCTCCTCACGACAAAAGCCAATGGTCACTTCTCACCCTCTTCGGTCTATCTTGCACCTTTGACATAGTTGATCATGCGGCTGCTCATCTCCGTTAAATCTTGCCGTTCAGTAAAGGCCTCTCTTCTGTTTCATTGATTTTGTCCACCTCATGAACGCTATCCCTCGCTAAATCACAATTTTCTACCAGTATTTGTAGCTTTAAATTTGCATTCATTACCTATCTGCCACCCTCCTATATCTCCACTTATCCTGAACTGCTCTTCTTCCAAGTTCAGCCTTAGTATGCAAACTCTCATGGGCTGGGCACAGTGTTGTACTTCTATGTCAAGTTGCACTGTTACTATGTAAATTGTAGCCCCTTAAAATAAAAAAAGATAAGAATGGTAATTCTGTATCAATATCTATCAGACTGACGATTAGTAATGAACAGTCTACCACAACTAAAACTTAACAAATATTCCTTCTTAAATTATTTTTAATTATACTGTAAATTATTCAAATCGACTTTTTAACGTATATATTTCAGGCAGCCTAGCTATACTTAACAGGTTTGATACTCTAGAGAATTCTAGGGAGCAATATCATATTATTCAAAATAACTAAGGATTTTGTAAGGAATTCTTGTTTTTTAAGAAACACTTAAAAAACACTGCAATATGTAGAGCACATGATATACAGACATTGAATAATCAACTGATTTTTTTGTGTATTGCGATAATCTGTGTTCTCGCACCTGCCTAACTCTTACAATTGGGAAACCTTTACCTTGATGGTTCTGGTTTCTTGCTTTGGCAGTTGACTAACAGCAGATAGTCCTGGGGATCTTCCTGGCTGTTTGCAGATTCTAAGGGTGGTATATTGAGGAGCTGGTAGGGTGGAGGGAGTGGACCATGGTGTGATGCTGCCAGAGTGGAGAGTTCGGAACTTGCAGCCATGGGAATCTCAATGGGGGCCTGTGTAGGAACACCATGAGGTTTCACATCTGCAAGAGAAAAAAAACGTAAACAAGAGGTTGCCATTTATAAATCTTACCAACTAAGATTTGTTAATGAGCACCATGTCAGGATAAAATTAGTATATGCAAAGCCGTAATGAATCTAGAAATACTTTTCAAGCAGGACCGTATTACCCATAAGGCTGACTAGGTCAATTTTGTTTGCTGAGATTATGGGGTCTATGTACTCAACCTTAGAGAGATAAAGTGTATGGAGATAAAGTACCAGCCAATCCGCTCAATCATGTCCTACCTGCCATGTTACAGGCTGTGTTTGGAAAATTACAATTAGGAACTGATTATTGGTACTCTCTCTCTCTCCAAAGCTTAGTACACAGACCCCACTGTTACCTGTTCCCTAGGGTTTCAATGGTTAAAAGGCACTTTGCACTCTGCTCCATAGCAAGGCACACTCAGTCAGCTGAGGTTTGTTTTCAGACAATGGTAGTGGCGGTGGTGGTGGTGACTGCAAGCCAATAGCGCACTAGCACTATTTCAAAACAGAAACAAAAAGGAAAAACAATTGCGCTGTGAGAAGAGAGATTATTTCAACTGGGTGTCTGTGTAGTGGAGTAAAACACTGAAGTGATAGAGGGGGCCCAAAATACAACCTACAGCACAGATTTGGTATAAAATTATACCCCATTCATGTTGACTCAGTTCCCATTGGCTTGGACACTTTAGTTGTTGAATAAACGTCCCCTACAAGTGACAAAAACTACCACGGGAATAGCAGACTGGCCGGGCAGAATAGAAAGGTAACAAAAAACTGTTACATACCAGTGTAAAAATTATAATGGACGTATTCAAGATAAAAATGTATTTTTGCCTGTAAACATAACTTGTTGTACAGTCTTTACCTAGCAGACTACAAAGTGAGAAAACAGAAAAATTCAAAATTGTGACCTGTCACAAATATTGGTCCTTCTGCAAAGCTGGCATTATCTAGACAAGATAATAGACTTTGGGGTTGATGTATAAAGCAGTGGATTAGTGGACCAGTGGAGTAGTAGCCCATAGCAACCAATAAGCTTTGAGGTAGAATTTTTAAACTGCATTCTATAAAATCATAGGTACAAGCTGATTGGTTGCTATCGGCAATTTCTCCACTCTTCACTGATTGATACATTAGCCCTGTTTCTTGTAGTTACCCATTAAACAATAATACTGTACTGTAAATGCTATTGATCCTAAAACAGGAGATGCCCATATTGTACTGATTGGGGTTTCAAATGTCATCCTCTCCATGTATGATTTCCAGATATGCATGTTTATTTATGAATATTGCAAAAAGAAAAATCTATATATACTGCTGCAATTTGCAAAGACACTCAGCTCCCTGAAGGCTGAACTCCCCATTTGTTAAAAAAAAAATAAAAAAAAATTGAAATGTCTATTTTATTTTAAAATGCCATCACAATATGGTCCCAAAAACTATAAAAGCATTGAAGCTTGTAGACAATGAAGAGGTCTTCTTAAATAAAAGGCAACCAAAATCTACCGTTGCAAGAACATAAACATATGGCAACAAAATGTGAAATAGTTAAATAAAATATTGGTGGCATTAAAGGGGCCAATTGAGACCTGATCGCTGCTGGGCGTTTTCACACAGTGGGCGTTCAGGTCTAAATTGCGCAGGTGCTGTAGTGCGCCGGCGCATGCCAGAGATGCGATCGGCATCTCAGCCCAGCAAACGCCTCTGCCTGATCAAGTCTGAATTACCCCCAAAGTTCATTGGCGGTGGAGATCACAGATGCAAGTTGTTGAAGCTAGATGGGGCTCAAAATACATTGTGCAAGAACAAAACAACAGCATTTATTTCTTGCACAATTATATTAAGACTAGTTTCCAGCCCGTCAAAATGGTGGATCATCATAACATTAATGTCATCACCGGTGGCTGTACAAGCCCGAACAGAGCAACACTTGAATTGCTTTGTCGTGCGCTATTTAGTGGCCACCGGCTCGCAAACACTTGAACTCCCCTATAGAGGTGAGGAGCAGGGTTAGCTTGTTTTATTATCTAGGATCATTTGAAAAGGTGAAAAAAGTACCAGAAAATAGTCTGGCTAGCAATGCCCACCATCACATTTCAGTTTAACACAAGAGAAGACTTATTGTTAGGCTTACTATACTATCCCTTTAACCACTTGCCTGGCATGGTCGCATCAGATGCGACCATGCCTGCAAGTGCTCTATCTGACCTGGTCGCACAGGATGCGATCAGTCAGATAAGAGAGTGTTAGCAGCCGCAGGGAAGAGAAACTTCTCTCCGCTGCTGCTGTCCCTCTGCCTCCCTGCACTCTCCCCTACTGACTGCCGTGCTGCCGATCGGTCAGCATGGCAGGAACCCCCCCCTCCGTCCAGCGGCTGCAGACAATGGCAGCCACTGTGGAGTAAATTAACCCTCCCAATCCACCCCCAGACCGCCCCCCCCCCCCTGTATACCTGGAGGCTAGGGTTCATCAAACGCCCCGACATTCGGAATGCTTGCTATCCCTATTCTTAAAATGTACCTTTTTAGCATAGAAACAACTGTGCAAAATTTTTTTGATGTACGATTTGGCTTAGGTGGTCCACCTCCACACCAAAAAAGAACATAACAAAGAAAGCGAACAGCATGCAGCCTCATGGGCCCATCGTGGCTGTTCCCATCCAAATCATTAATCAAATCATTATTTCTTTTTCAGATAAAATAAATAGAAATTTATATAAATAAACAGAAATAAAATATAATAGAAAAATAGAATTAATAGAAACCTTTAATCTTCAGGGGCATGGTGGGACACGTAAATATCATCTCACATTCTTCAAAATTGGTATGCAATATATCCTTAACAATTATAAAAAATGCAGCATGGGGACCAATCAATTATCATACTTTTAAAAATTCATGGAGCGTTTGATGCACCCTACTGGAGGCTGTCCCGGCTTTCAAAATGAAAGCCGCGATGGTCGCGATGTTCCCGATCAATGTTTGAAAAAAAATTCTTTAAAAAAAATAATTTTCTTTTTATTTTAACTAAAATCATTTGGGATAGGGTTAGGTTGACATTCTTCACCTAATTCACTCATAAAAATAAACCTGACAATTTCGGAGCGATTTTTGGCTAAATAAATAGTCAGTTAAGTGGTTAAAAAAATAAGATTTTACTCACCGGTAAATCTATTTCTCGTAGTCCGTAGTGGATGCTGGGAACTCCGTAAGGACCATGGGGAATAGACGGGCTCCGCAGGAGACTGGGCACTCTAAGAAAGATTTAGTACTACTGGTGTGCACTGGCTCCTCCCTCTATGCCCCTCCTCCAGACCTCAGTTAAGGAAACTGTGCCCGGAAGAGCTGACATTACAAGGAAAGGATTTTGGAATCCAGGGTAAGACTTATACCAGCCACACCAATCACACCGTATAACTTTTGATAAACTTACCCAGTCAACAGTATGAACAACAACAGAGCATCAAACAATGGATGCCAACATAACATCACCCTTTATTAAGCAATAACTATATACACGTATTGCAGAAAGTCCGCACTTGGGACGGGCGCCCAGCATCCACTACGGACTACGAGAAATAGATTTACCGGTGAGTAAAATTTTATTTTCTCTAACGTCCTAGTGGATGCTGGGGACTCCGTAAGGACCATGGGGATTATACCAAAGCTCCCAAACGGGCGGGAGAGTGCGGATGACTCTGCAGCACCGAATGGGCAAACACAAGGTCCTCCTCAGCCAGGGTATCAAACTTGTAGAACTTAGCAAATGTGTTTGAGCCCGATCAAGTAGCTGCTCGCAAAGCTGTAATGCCGAGACCCCTCGGGCAGCTGCCCAAGAAGAGCCCACTTTCCTTGTGGGCTTTCACTGATTTTGGATGTGGCAATCCAGCCGCAGAATGAGCCTGCTGAATCGTGTTACAGATCCAGCGAGCAATGGTTTGCTTTGAAGCAGGAGCACCCAGCTTGTTGGATGCATACAGGATAAACAGCGAGTCAGTCTTCCTGACTCCAGCCGTCCTGGCTACATAGATCTTCAAAGCCCTGACTACATCAAGCAACTTGGAATCCTCCAAGTCACGAGTAGCCGCAGGCACCACAATAGGTTGGTTCAAATGAAAAGATGACACCACCTTCGGCAGAAATTGCGGACGAGTCCGTAATTCTGCCCTGTCCATATGGAAAACCAAACAGGGGCTTTTACATGACAAAGCCGCCAATTCTGACACACACCTAGCCGAAGCTAAGGCCAATAGCATGACCACCTTCCACGTGAGATACTTTAGCTCCACGGTCTTAAGTGGCTCAAACCAGTGGGATTTCAGGAAACCCAACACCACGTTGAGATCCCAAGGTGCCACTGGTGGCACAAAAGGGGGCTGAATATGCAGCACTCCCTTAACAAACGTCTGAACTTCAGGAAGAGAAACCAGTTCCTTTTGAAAGAAAATGGATAGGGCCGAAATCTGGACCTTTATGGACCCCAACTTCAAGCCCATAGTCACTCCAGACTGTAGGAAGTGCAGGAACCGGCCCAGCTGGAATTCCTCTGTAGGGGCCTTCCTAGCCTCACACCAGGCAACATATTTTCGCCATATACGGTGATAGTGTTTTGCTGTCACGTCCTTCCTAGCCTTTATCAGCGTAGGAATAACTTCATCCGGAATGCCTTTTTCCGCTAGGATCCTGCGTTCAACCGCCATGCCGTCAAACGCAGCCGCGGTAAGTCTTGGAACAGACAGGGCCCCTGTTGCAACAGGTCCTGTCTGAGAGGCAGAGGCCATGGGTCCTCTGTGAGCATTTCTTGCAGTTCCGGGTACCAAGTCCTTCTTGGCCAATCCGGAACAATGAGTATTGTTCTTACTCCTCTTTTTCTTGAGACGGGATGCCATCATGTCCACCTGTGGCAGTTCCCATCGATTTGTAATCTGAGTGAAGACTTCGTGATGAAGTCCCCACTCTCCCGGGTGGAGGTCGTGCCTGCTGAGGAAGTCTGCTTCCCAGTTGTCCACTCCCGGAATGAACACTGCTGACAGTGCTTGCACGTGATTCTCCACCCAACGAAGAATCCTGGTGGCTTCCGCCATCGCCACTCTGCTTCTTGTGCCGCCCTGGCGGTTTACATGAGCCACTGCAGTGATGTTGTCTGACTGAATCAGCACCGGTTGGTTGCGAAGCAGAGGCTCCGCTTGACTCAGGGCGTTGTATATGGCCCTTAGTTCCAGGATATTTATGTGCAGACAAGCCTCCTGACTTGACCACAACCCTTGGAAGTTTCTTCCCTGAGTGACTGCCCCCCATCCTCGGAGGTTCGCATCCGTGGTCACCAGGACCCAGTCCTGTATGCCGAACCTGCGGCCCTCGAGAAGGTGAGCACTCTGCAGCCACCACAGAAGAGACACCCTGGCCCTCGGGGACAGGGTGATCAGCCGATGCATCTGAAGATGCGATCCGGACCACTTGTCCAACAGATCCCACTGAAAGATCCTCGCATGGAACCTGCCGAAGGGAATGGCTTCGTACGATGCCACCATCTTTTCCAGGACTCGCGTGCAGTGATGCTCCGACACCTGTTTCGGTTTTAAGAGGTCTCTGACTAGAGTCACGAGCTCCTGAGCCTTCTCCGCCGGGAGAAACACCTTCTTCTGGTCTGTGTCCAGAATCATGCCCAGAAAGGGCAGACGCGTCGTAGGAATCAGCTGCGACTTTGGGATATTCAGAATCCAGCCATGCTGCTGCAACACTTCCTGAGAGTGTGCTACGCTGATCAGCAACTGCTCTCTGGACCTCGCCTTTAGGAGGAGATCGTCCAAGTATGGGATAATTACCTTGGTAAATATTCTCGGTGCCGTGGAGAGCCCAAACGGCAACGTCTGGAATTGGTAATGACAGTCCTGTACCACAAATCTGAGGTACTCCTGATGAGGTGGATAAATGGGGACATGCAAGTAAGCATCCTTGATGTCCAGAGACACCATAAAATCCCCCTCTTCCAGGCTTGCAATGACCGCTCTGAGCGATTCCATTTTGAACTTGAATCTTTTCAAATAAATGTTCAGGGACTTTAAATTCAATATGGGTCTGACCGAACCGTCCGGTTTCGGTACCACAAACATTGTGGAATAGTATCCCCTTCCCTGTTGAAGGAGGGGAACCTTTACCACCACCTGCTGGAGATATAACTTGTGAATTGCCGCTAACACTACTTCCCTTTCCATGGGGGAAGCTGGCAGGGCCGATTTGAGGTAACGGTGAGGGGGCATCACTTCGAATTCCAGCTTGTATCCCTGAGACACAATCTGTATAGCCCAGGGATCCACCTGTGAGCAAACCCACTGGTGGCTGAAATTTCGGAGACGCGCCCCCCACCGCTCCTGGCTCCACCTGTGGAGCCCCAGCGTCATGCGGTGGATTTAGTGGAAGCCAGGGAGGACTTCTGTTCCTGGGAACTAGCTGTATGGTGCAGCTTCTTTCCCCTACCCTGCCTCTGGCAAGAAAGGATGCACCTCTGACTTTCTTGCTTCTTTGTGATCGAAAGGACTGCATTTGGTAATACAGTGCTTTCTTAGGCTGTGAGGGAATATATGGCAAAAAATTTGACTTCCCAGCCGTAGCTGTGGAAACTAGGTCCGAGAGACCGTCCCCAAACAATTCCTCACCCTTGTAAGGTAAAACCTCCATGTGCTTTTTGGAGTCGGCATCACCTGTCCATTGCCGAGTCCACAGGACCCTTCTGGCAGAAATTGACATTGCATTTATTCTAGAGCCCAGTAGGCAAATGTCCCTCTGGGCATCCCTCATATATAGGACAGCGTCTTTTATATGCCCCAGGGTCAGTAAAATGGTATCCTTGTCTAAGGTATCCAGTTCCTCAGACAGATTATCTGTCCATGCCGCTACAGCACTACACATCCAGGCCGGCGCAATTGCCGGCCTCAGTAGAGTACCTGAATGTGTATAAACAGACTTCAGGATACTTTCCTGCTTCCTATCGGCAGGATCCTTTAGGGAGGCCGTATCCTGTGACGGCAGGGCCACCTTCTTAGATAAGCGTGTCAGAGCTTTATCTACCCTAGGGGAGGATTCCCAGCGCATCCTGTCAGTTGGCGGGAAAGGGTACGCCATAAGTAACCTTTTGGAAATCAGCACTTTCCTATCGGGGGAATCCCATGCTTTTTCACATAACTCATTTAACTCATGTGAAGGGGGAAAAGTCACCTCTTGCTTTTTCTCCCCATACATATAAACCCTCTGGTCAGGGACAGGGTTTACCTCTGATATGTGCAATACATCCTTCATTGCTATAATCATGTAGCGGATGGCTTTAGCCATTTTTAGCCTGCAATTTTGCATCATCGTCATCGACACTGGAGTCAGAATCCGTGTCGATATCTGTGTCAACAATTTTGGATAGTGGGCGCTTCTGAGACCCTGACGGCCTCTGCGCTGTAGGATCAGGCATGGGCTGAGACCCCGACTGTCCCAAGGCATCAGCTTTATCCAACCTTTTATGCAAGGAGTTTACATTATCATTTACCACCTTCCACATATCCATCCAATCAGGTGTCGGCGCCGTCAGCGGAGACACGTCATTCATCTGCACCTGCTCTGCCTCCACATAGCCCTCCTCGTCAAACATGTCGACACACGCGTACCGACACACCACACACACAGGGGATGTTCTATATGAGGACAGGACCGACACAAGGCCTTTTGGAGAGACAGAGAGAGAGTATGCCAGCACACACCCCAGCGCTATATGACCCAGGAATCACACAGTAACTTAGTGTTTACCCAGTAGCTGCTGTATATATGATTAATGCGCTAAATTTATGTGCCCCCCCCTCTCTTTTTACCCTCTTTCTACCGTGAGTCTGCAGGGGAGAGCCTGGGGAGCTTCAGCTCAGCGGAGCTGTGGAGAGAAAATGGCGCTGGTGAGTGCTGAGGAAGAAGGCCCCGCCCCCTCAGCGGCGGGCTTCTGTCCCGCGATTTTGTGTAAAATTAATGGCAGGGGCTCATGCATAATACAGTGCCCAGCTGTATATATGCTGCTTTTTTGCCAGGAGGTAATCAATTGCTGCCCAGGGCGCCCCCCACTGCGCCCTGCACCCTACAGTGACCGGAGTGTGTGGGTTAGTGTGGGCGCAATGGCGCACAGCTGCAGTGCTGTGCGCTACCTCATATGAAGACAGGAGTCTTCTGCCGCCGATTTTGACGTCTTCTTGCTTCAACCCGCCGGCTTCAGTTTTCTGGCTCTGCGAGGGGGACGGCGGCGCGGCTACGGGAACGGACGACCAAGGTTAGGTTCCTGTGTTCGATCCCTCTGGAGCTAATGGTGTCCAGTAGCCTAAGGAGCGCAACCTAACCGCAGTTAGTAGGTTTGCTTCTCTCCCCTCAGTCCCACGTAGCAGAGAGTCTGTTGCCAGCAGAAGCTCTCTGAAAATAAAAAACCTAACTAAAATACTTTCTTATTAGCAAGCTCAGGAGAGCTCACTAAAATGCACCCAGCTCTGTCCGGGCACAGATGCTAACTGAGGTCTGGAGGAGGGGCATAGAGGGAGGAGCCAGTGCACACCAGTAGTACTAAATCTTTCTTAGAGTGCCCATTCCCCATGGTCCTTACGGAGTCCCCAGCATCCACTAGGACGTTAGAGAAAGGACAGTCATGAATTACACACTTTCTGTGCTTGATTTAAAGCAGGTGAACTGCAGACCTGAAGTCAGCCAGCCACAGAACCTGGAGTGTCCCGGTTTAAAGGGATATTATGGTAAGCCTACCTATTATGACGAAAGGAGAATAAGACACAGATGGCAGCCACCCTTGTGAGCTAAAGGAAGCAACTACTGTATGGTAAATGATAGAGCATTATTACTTACCCACTCATAACTATTTTAGAAAATAATTTTACAACACAGTGAAGAACAGGTCATGCCATACAAATACAATTAGATTCATCTCAATTGAACAATGGATGTGATGTACTTGGATTTGCTAGTTTTTAATCACAGTTTTTATGTTAAATGAAAGTACAAGGGGGATAAATGTGTAAACTCGGTTAAAAGCTACAAGGGGTATGGTTATAAATATAATATGATCAGTATGGCTAAAAGGGGATAGCGTTGCAACCCTGACGGTCAGGATGCGGGTGGTCACAAGGCCGCCGCTGGAATCCAGATGCCAGAATCCAGTCAGCATCCTGAAAGTAAGTATGCAGGGGAGGGTTAGGGATAGGCACTAAGGGCAGGGTTAGGCAGCGGGAGGGAGGGTTAGGCAGCGGTAGGGAGGGTCAGGGATTGGGGGGGGGGGGGGGGGGGGGGAGTTAAGGCAGTGTTTAAAAAAAAAAAAAAAATACATTAGCCAGTTAAGTAGCTAAACACGTTCCTAACAGGCCCACTATGATCAACATGGTTAGAAATTAATTTGCACAGGGACATATAGCTCCTATTTTAGTGTATTTATTTAAATAATATTCTCAGAAACAATACTGTTTTCCCACATTTCAATAATGCATACACAGTTCTGATTCCCAAACCGCAAAGAGATTCTCAATGAATAGATTCCAATAGGACAATAACACTGCTCAACACGGACGTAAAAATACTTGCTAAAATTATGGCAGATAGGCTTCAACTTCAACTGTTGTTACCACAACTCCTCACAGACCACCAATTAGGGTTTGTTCATCATAAACATTTGGTTAAGGGAATCAGAACGGCAATAGCAGCGGTAATGACATCTCACAAAGAAACCCATACGCAGAATATTCTCCTAAATTTAAACACAACCAAATCGTTTGACACGGTTTTGAGGCCACATTTATTGGCTGTACTTCATATATGTCAATTTGACCCCGCTTTTATTAATTTCATAAAAATAGGATTTTGGTACTTACCAGGTAAATCCTTTTCTTTGAATCCATAGGGGGCACTGGAGTACTCTTGGGATATGGACGGCTTCCACCGGAAGAAGGCACTGAATAAATTAATTTTGAGACTACTCCTCCCCTCCATATCCTCGAGCACCTCAGTGTTTTTTACTGAGCCGAACAGGATCGATAGAGAGATTGACAAAAGGAGAATTACATATAACATCACGGACAACAATAAAGTTGACACATAACGTAACTGACAACTAAACAGTTGACACCATAACCGATTAACATTTGTTAAATTTAAACCAGTCGTGAAAGTGTGTTACCATAAGAACCACTGAACTTACTCTAAAACAGGTAAACTGCTCTGGGTGGGCGTCCAGTGCCCCCTATGGATTCAAAGAAAAGGATTTACCTGGTAAGTACCAAAATCCTATTTTCTTTTTCATCCACTAGGGGTCACTGGAGTACTCTTGGGATGTACCAAAGTTTCCCCCGTGGGCGGGAGAGCTGTTTGGCACCTGTAACACCAGGCGGCCAAAGCTAGATGCTGGTGCCGCAAACGTATCAAACTTGTAAAAGCGCACAAACGTGTGCACTGAAGACCAAGTAGCCGCACGGCAAAGCTTTGTCGTAGAAGCCCCACGACTCGCTGCCCATGACGTTCCCACAGAACGTGTGGAATGAGCTGTTACTGATGTAGGTGGCTGTAACCTAGCATGAAGGTAAGCCTGACGAATGGTCAGTCTAATCCATCTGGATAAGGTCTGCTTAGAGGCTGGCCAACCCCTCTTGGCCGCATCATAGAGAACAAACAACGTATCCGTCTTACGAACTGTAGACGTTCGGGATACATAAACGCGTAAAGCGCGAACCACATCCAACGTTCCAGAATTTTCTGTTAATACCGGAACTACTATTGGTTGATTGATGTGAAAAGACGACACTACCTTTGGTAGGAAAGCGGGATTCGTCCGAAGTTCCGCTCTGTCATCATGAAAAACTAAATACGGTGACTTGCACGACAAGGCACCTAAATCTGAAACACGCCTTGCCGAAGCTAAGGCTAAAAGAAAAATCGTTTTCCAAGTGAGAAATTTAATATCCACTTGTTGTAAGGGTTCAAAGTAAAAGGACTGTAAGAAATCTAAAACCAGATTCAAGTCCCATGGCGCTGTAGGTGGAATGAATGGAGGCTGTGCTCTCAGTACACCCTGCAGAAACGTATGTACCGACGGCAACAAAGCCAATTTCCTTTGAAAGTAAATTGACAATGCAGATACCTGCACCTTTAGTGTGGATAGACGTAGTCCTCCATCTAACCCCATCTGTAGAAATAACAAAAGACGGGATAATTTGAAAGATGATGTCGGAAACTTCCGAGCTTCACACCAACCTATATAAGTACGCCAGATTCTGTAATAATGAGCTGCCGTAACCGGCTTCCTAGCTCGTACCATGGTTGGTATAACAGACTCAGGAATGCCCTCTCTTCTTAAGATGGCCTTTTCAACAGCCACCCCGTCAAACGCAGCCGCGCTAAATCGGGGTAAAGGAACGGACCCTGTTGTAACAGGTCCGGACGTAGTGGGAGTGGCCAAGGATCGTCTGCGAGTAGTCCGAGGAGATCCGAGAACCAAGTTCTCCGAGGCCAATGAGGCGCTATTAGTATGACTGTGACGGACCCTCTCTTGATCCGTTTTAGTAACAGCGAGAGCAGCGGAAACGGTGGAAACAGGTACACGAGGCTGTACGGCCACGCGGCTGTGAGAGCATCCACCGCCACTGCCTTTGGATCTCTCGTTCTGGACACATATCGTGACACTTGATGATTGTGGCGGGATGCCATCAGATCCACCTGAGGGTAACCCCACCTCTGGACCAACATCTGAAACACTTCTGGATTTAATGCCCACTCTCCTGGATGAAAATCCCGACGACTGAGAAAATCTGCCTCCCAGTTGTCCACTCCCGGAATGAACACTGCCGACAATATCACCTGGTGATATTCGGCCCACCTGAGGATCCGAGCTACTTCCCGCATTGCCATGCAGCTTCTCGTTCCTCCTTGTTTGTTTATGTATGCGACCGCCGTCGCATTGTCTGACTGCATCTGAACAGTCTGAAAACGAAACATGTGCACTGCTTGTCTTAGCGCATTGTAAATCGCCCGGAGTTCCAGGACATTTATAGATAGCAATCTTTCGTGATCTGCCCAGAGGCCCTGGAGCCGATAACTCTGAACTACAGCTCCCCAACCTCTGAGACTCGCGTCTGTTGTAAGAATTATCCAATTCCAGACGCCGAACCGTCTCCCTGCAGATAGATTGTGTATCTTTAGCCACCAGAGAAGAGACACCCTGACCTGTGGCGACAATCTCACCCTGTGGTGAATCTGCAGATGTGAGCCCGACCACTGTGCTAGCACCTCCAGTTGAAAAGGACGTGAGTGAAATCTTCCGAACTGAAGCGCTTCGAAAGCCGCCACCATTGTGCCTAAAAGGCGAACGCACAAATGTACTGAGACTGTGCATGGCTTGAGCACTAATTGTACCAGATGACGAATGACCTGTACTTTCTGTTGTGGTAGGTAAATTTTTTGATTCACTGTATCGAAAATCATCCCTAGGAATTGAAGTCGTTGAGACGGAATTAGATGTGATTTCTTGAAACTGACTATCCAACCGTGCTGAACTAGTACATTGTACGTTAGCAACGCATGCTGGAGAAGCATCTGTTGAGACGGAGCCTTGATGAGTAGATCGTCCAAATACGGAACAATTATTACTCCTAGGGATCTGAGATGAGCTATCATCACGGACATCACCTTGGTGAATACCCGAGGCGCTGATGAGAGGCCAAACGGCAGAGCCTGAAACTGGTAGTGGTCTCGTCTTATTGCAAACCTTAAGAAACTCTGATGAGGTGGCCAAATCGGAATGTGTAAGTACGCATCTTTGAGATCCAGCGCAATCATGAATTCCTGTGGCTCTAAACCTGCAATTACTGACCTGAGAGATTCCATCTTGAATCTGTAGTAAGTGACGTATTGATTGAGACCCTTTAGGTTCAATATTGGCCTGACTGAGCCATCTGGCTTTGGTACCACAAACAGACTGGAATAATAACCCTGCCCCTGTTCTTGCACAGGGACCGGAATCACAACTGCAGCATTCAGCAGAGACTGAATGGCAACCTGCAGAACTGCCTTCTTGTCGTCCGACACAGGCAGTCCTGTCTTGAAAAACCTCCTTGACGGAAGACAATCGAACTCTATTTTGTAACCCTCTAACACTAAATTGCGGATCCACCCATCTGTGGACGTCTGAAGCCACGCCCCCTGAAAGCTCTGAAGGCGTGCTCCCACAATTGGAGATCCGAGATGGGCTGGGAGCCCGTCATGCCACTGGCTTGTTAGTGGTCTTAGCGTCTTGACGACGTGCATTGGATTGTTGGGCACCACGTCCCCGACCTCTTCTACCAAGCGTGACCGCTCCTGTGCCCCGCCCACGAAAGGGCTGAGTTCTAAAGGATTTGAACGCCGGACCAGAATATTTCCGTTTAGGTACAGTTGTAGGCGATGGAAGAAACACAGACTTTCCTCCCGTAGCCTCAGCTCTATACCTTTTTTAACCTCCGCTCCGCTTGCCAAGAACGTAGCCAAAGTGCTCGTCGTGCTGTGACTAGCGATGAAGAAAGGCGAGAAGTAAGCTGACAGACGTCAGTAGAAGCTGTACATAGATATTCAGCAGCTTCCCAGATTTGATCCGCGAGAAGTATAAGATGATCATCCTGTAGAGCCGACTTGAGCTCTTTTATCCATACCATTAATGCTTTAGTAACCCAAATGCCAACCAACCCAGGTCTCAGCAGCACTCCTGCTGCTGTATACATGGACTTTAGCATAGATTCTATTTTACGATCTGCAGGGTCTTTAAGCGTAGTAGCAGTTGGTACTGGTATGGTTAACTTCCTTGTAAGTTTAGATACGGACGAATCCACCAAAGGTGGGTTCTCCCATGTAGCTGTCATGGACTCTGGAAACGGGTAACTCGATTTAAATCTACGAGGTATAGAAAACCGTTTATCCGGATTTTTCCGTGTTTCCAGTAACATTTTATTAAGAGATTCCGAAACAGGAAAACACATCGGAGATCTCTGTCGTTTAGTAAAGACTACTTCATCATTCGTCAGAGGCTCCTCAGTTTCCGTAAACTCCAGCGACTGACGCACTGCTCTGATGAGATTATCAATGCCTGGGCTGTCAAAATCGTCACTGTCTGACTGTTGGTCTATTTCGCCCTCCTCATACTCATGTTCAGTGAGGTCTAGCATCGCAGAAACTGGCAAATAATTAGGAAAAGGAAACTTATCCTTTCCACCCAAGGTGGACTTTTGACCAGATTGAGACTCCTCTGGTAACTCAAGCGGTCTCCTCTTAAACTCAGATCTTGCCGCCTCCCGCTCTTCACGAGAGGCGGCCAATTCTGATTGCAAACCAGCTAAGACATTTGCAAGCATAGCCCATGGAGGGTCCGGAGACGAACCTGGCTTTAATTCTGGAGTGGAAATCGTATTTGTATTAATAACACATACTGTACATGTGGTAGATCCATCAGGCAACACACTTTTACAGACATGACAAGAAAATTGTTTCTTAGATTTTGCTGGTGTCTTACTCATTATGAAGACAGACAATACATACTACACACAGACAGTTTGCACGACTCAGTAATAACACTAAGGTTCTTTGTATATATCAGGCAAGTGCAGTGCACGCCAGCAATAAGAAAACTGATTCCCAAATTCCCCTAACACCCCTCTTAAGTAGAGATGTAATATAGGAACCCTGGAACAGACAGGAGAAACATGAAGTATGTTAAATACCAAGTTTTCCGTATAATACAGTCAAAGCTTAATACTGCTAATACTGCTAATGTGTCTCCCCCCACCCCCACGAACTCCGTGTACAGCACCGGGTCGGAGGCACCGTGGAACACACAGCATAGGGCCGTGGAGCGGCCTATACCTGTGTAGCCAAGGCAGCGGGGAACTCATCGGCTGCTGCGGCGCTGGGAGCGGCGGTCAGCGGGAGCACAGAGCGTACTGCATAGAGCCGTGGAGCGGCCTATGCACACGCGCTCCGAGTCGCGGGAGAACACACAGCATAGAGCCGTGGAGTGGCCTATACCTGTGTAGCCAGGCAGCGGGGAACTCATCGGCTGCTGCGGTGCTGGGAGCGGCGGTCAGCGGGAGCAGAGAGCGTCCTGCATAGAGCCGTGGAGCGGCCTATGCACACGCGCTCCGGGCCGCGGGAGAACACACAGCATAGAGCCGTGGAGTGGCCTATACCTGTGTAGCCAGGCAGCGGGGAACTCATCGGCGGCTGAGGTGCTGGGAGCGGCGGTCAGCGGGAGCAGAGAGCGCACTGCATAGAGCCGTGAAGCGGCCTATGCACACGTGCTCCGGCAATGTATCTAGAATGCGGCGCTGGATAATGTGCTCAGGCTGTCCCCCAATACATTCCCTCAACAGTGGGGCGGCAGCGTAAGCTGACCGCCCCTACCCAACATACCTGGACAGTAACGAGGTCTATGACGGGGCTTCTTATTCAAGCTCCGTCCAGCTTCTAGCAGGCAGCCTGCACGTGGTGTGAGGGAGCTCTTTACAGAGAGGTCCGACACTCACAGCTGCTCTCAGCAGCTTCCACTATCCCTGACCCACGCCTCTCAGAAGGGGGGAAAGGATGTGGCAATTATTGAAAGAAAAAACAAAACTTAGAAAAAATTCCAATACTTGTGGACAAACTCCACCAGCCTTCTAACTGTGTCGAGCACAGAAAAAACACTGAGGTGCTCGAGGATATGGAGGGGAGGAGTAGTCTCAAAATTAATTTATTCAGTGCCTTCTTCCGGTGGAAGCCGTCCATATCCCAAGAGTACTCCAGTGACCCCTAGTGGATGAAAAAGAAATATCTGCATACTAACACTTTCACTTCCCTATTGATAAATGGATGTCAAAGCAATACCATAACCAGGCACAGGGGAACTAGGCAAAGTTGCCCCCTTCCCCCAATTTTGTTCTATTTAGCTATCGACCCACTGCTCTGCATCTTACAAAACGGCGATTGTTACAGAGGAATAACAATTGGTAGTAAGGAAATTAAATTGACCGCCTTTGCGGATGACGTATTATTGTATGTAGCCGACCCCTCAGACTCTCTTGACAGAATATTTACTCTTTTAGCTGATTTTGGGTCAATATCTGGTTTTGAAGTTAACACATCTGTAGCTCTCCATTTGGGAAATCCCTCATCCCGTATTTATTTTACAGCCAATATCCCAATAACGTGGGCTCGACAACAGTTTACTTATCTAGGCGTGAATATCTAAAATAATCCGTTTCTTCTTTATGATCTTAATTTTTAATCAGTACAGGTTTAGTATCCCATATCCAAATATTCCGAAATACAGACTTTTTTGAGTGAGAGTGAGATAGTGAAACCTTTGTTTTCTGATGGCTCAATGTACACAAACTTAGTTTGTTTAATACAAAGTTATTAAACATATTGTATTAAATGACCTTCTGGCTGTGTGTATAAGGTGTATATGAAACATAAATGCATTCTGTGCTTAGACTTGGGTCCTATCGCCATGATATCTCATTATGGTATGCAATTATTCCAAAATACTGAAAAATCCGATATCCAAAATACTTCTGGTCCCAAGCATTTTGGATAAGGGATACTCAACCTGTAATACGCTCTATAGCAGCTGAGCTTGAAGGATGGAAACATCTATTATTATCTTACCTTGGCAGAGCTAATCTTGTCAAAATGATCTCATTTCCTAAATTAATGTTTTCAATACAAGCCCTTCCTTTTTTAATTTCTAATAAAGATGCACAGCTGATCAATTGTACGTTTAGAAAATTTATTTGGAACGATAAACATCCAAGAATTGGCTTGAACAAGTTACAGCAAACTAAAACTAACGGGGGAATTAATTTTCCTAATGCTCAGCTTTACTCTTATGCGGCCAACATAAGATACGTCAAAGACTGATTATGTGATCATCTATAGAGAAAATTTTTGGGAGAAACCAATCTTACCAATTTTCTTCATATGCATGACCAGAAGATTTCACCTACATTAAGGGATAATCCATTACTCTGGCACACTAGGAAAATTTGGCATATACTGAGACATAAAATTCGGATTGAACGCACACAAATCCCTATATTTTACCTTTATCGATAACCCCGAATTTCAGAACGGGCAGGCTTCTTACCCCTTTAACATTTGGTAAACTCATGGAGTGACTACTGTGGGTGGGTTGGTTTGTAGGTCGGCAAGGCAGCCTTCCACGTTCCTGGAGACCAAGGAGCAATACCCCCAAATAGCAGCCTACCCTATTGCATTTTTGCAAGCCCAACACTATGCTAGTTCGGTTATAAGAACTTTTTCTAACTCAGACTGGACTAATCCAGCGGACACACTATTAAAAAATCAAATCTTGATGAAAAGAGCTATTTCAGTAGTCTATACTTTTATACGTCAGGCATTTATACCAGATGGATCCTCTAAGAATCTTACTCCATGGTTATCCCAACTTTCCAATGCATCTTCAAATGTTTTAATTAATTCCCATACCAAGCCATTGTGTCTTATTGCCCTATTCTTCATATATAACTGTGTTTGTAAATATACTGCATAGAGCTTATTTATCTCCAAACAGAAGATTCCTGATAGGTGACTCGCAAAACTCGAATTGTTACAAATGCGGCTCTCCTTCAGAGGATTTATTCCACTGTCTTTGGGCATGCCCAATAATCCGGGGCTTTTGGCTCCAGGTTAGGAACTATTCTATAGCCAACTTGGTTAATTATATTCCTGTAACTCCCGAATGGGCTCTATTCGGTACGCTTCCTCCTAATACTCGTGTCACACCAGGAGGTAAACATTGTTTGTTGGCTATTAGTGCAGCAGCTTGTAAGACTATTTTACAGACTTGGTTACAACCCTCATCACCATCACTTTCACTGTTCAAAGTTAAATTACATTACTTGTTTAGAATGCAGTGGGTTGAAGTTATTTTGGATAAAGAAGTCAAAATTGAAAAATTCTTTCTAATGTGGGAATCGTACATAGCCACTCTATCAACTCCACTTAGAACACAAATTCATAACAGCTTGAAAAATTTGTCATGGTATATGCTGGTAATGGCGGCTAACGATCCTCCAATTCAATTCTAAATATACTTCCGAGAAAAATAAGATTTTACTCACCGGTAAATCTATTTCTCGTAGTCCGTAGTGGATGCTGGGACTCCGTAAGGACCATGGGGAATAGCGGCTCCACAGGAGACTGGGCACAACTAAAGAAAGCTTTAGGATTACCTGGTGTGCACTGGCTCTTCCCACTATGACCCTCCTCCAGACCTCAGTTAGGATACTGTGCCCGGAAGAGCTGACACAATTAGGAAGGATTTTGAATCCCGGGTAAGACTCATACCAGCCACACCAATCACACCGTATAACTCGTGATACTATACCCAGTTAACAGTATGAAATATACCTGAGCCTCTCAACAGATGGCTCAACAATAACCCTGTAGTTAGGCAATAACTATAAACAAGTATTGCAGACAATCCGCACTTGGGATGGGCGCCCAGCATCCACTACGGACTACGAGAAATAGATTTACCGGTGAGTAAAATCTTATTTTCTAAGACGTCCTAAGTGGATGCTGGGACTCCGTAAGGACCATGGGGATTATACCAAAGCTCCCAAACGGGCGGGAGAGTGCGGATGACTCTGCAGCACCGAATGAGCAAACTCTAGGTCCTCCTCAGCCAGGGTATCAAACTTGTAGACTCTTGCAAAAATGTTTGAACCCGACCAAGTAACAGCTCGGCAAAGTTGTAAAGCCGAGACCCCTCGGGCAGCCGCCCAAGAAGAGCCCACTTTCCTCGTGGAATGGGCTTTTACAGATTTAGGGTGCGGCAGTCCAGCCGCAGAATGTGCAAGTTGAATCGTGCTACAGATCCAGCGAGCAATAGTCTGCTTAGAAGCAGGAGCACCCAGCTTGTTGGGTGCATACAGGATAAATAGCTAGTCAGTTTTCCTGACTCCAGCCGTCCTGGAAACATATACTTTTCAGGGCCCTGACTACGTCCAGTAACTTGAAATCCTCCAAGTCCCAAGTAGCCGCAGGCACCACAATAGGCTGGTTCACATGAAAACTGATACCACCTTAGGAAGGAATTGGGAACGAGTCCTCAATTCCGCCTTATCCATATAAAAAATTAGATAAGGGCTTTTGCATGACAAAGCCGCCAATTCTGATACACGCCTGGCCGACGCAAAGGCCAACAGCATGACCACTTTCCACGTGAGGTATTTTAGCTCCACGGATTTAAGTGGCTCAACCCAATGCGACTTCAGGAAATCCAACACCACGTTGAGATCCCACGGTGCCACTGGAGGCACAAACGGGGGCTGACTATGCAGCACTCCCTTAACAAAAGTCTGAACTTCAGGCAGTGAAGCCAGTTCTATTTTTTTTGGAAGAAAATCGATAGAGCCGAAACCTGTTCCTTAATGGAACCCAATTTTAGGCCCATAGTCACCCCTGACTGTAGGAAGTGCAGAAATCGACCTAGCTGAAATTCCTCCTTTGGGGCCTTCCTGGCCTCACAACACGCAACATATTTCCGCCATATGCGGTGATAATGGTTTGCGTTCACTTCTTTCCTAGCTTTAATTAGCGTAGGGATAACTTCCTCCGGAATGCCCTTTTCCTTCAGGATCCGGCGTTCAACCGCCATGCCGTCAAACGCAGCCGCGGTACGTCTTGGGACAGACAGGCCCCCTGCTGCAGCAGGTCTTGTCTGAGCGGCAGAGGCCATGGGTCCTCGGAGATCATTTCTTGGAGTTCTGGTTACCAAGCTCTTCTTGGCCAATCCGGACCAATGAGTATAGTTCTTACTCCTCTCCTTCTTATTATTCTCATTACCCTGGGTAAGAGAGGCAGAGAAGGGAACACATACACCTACTGGTACACCCACAGTGTTACCAGAGCGTCCACAGCTATCGCCTGAGGGTCCCTTGACCTGGCGCAATATCTTTGTAGCTTTTTGTTGAGGCGGGACGCCATCATGTCCACCTGTGGCCTTTCCCAACGGTGTACAATCATTTGGAAGACTTCTGGATGAAGTCCCCACTCTCCCGGGTGGAGGTAGTGTCTGCTGAGAAAGTCTGCTTCCCAGTTGTCCACTCCGGGAATGAACACTGCTGACAGTGCTAACACATGATTTTCCGCCCATCGGAGAATCCTTGTGGCTTCTGCCATCGCCATCCTGCTTCTTGTGCCGCCCTGTCGGTTTACATGAGCGACCGCCGTGATGTTGTCTGACTGGATCAGCACCGGCCGGTGTTGAAGCAGGGGTCTAGCCTGACTTAGGGCATTGTAAATGGCCCTTAGTTCCAGAATAATTATGTGTAGGGAAGTCTCCTGACTTTTCCATAGTCCTTGGAAGTTTCTTCCCTGTGTGACTGCCCCCCAGCCTCGAAGGCTGGCATCCGTGGTCACCAGGACCCAGTCCTGTATGCCGAATCTGCGGCCCCCTAGAAGATGAGCACTCTGCAGCCACCACAACAGCGACACCCTGGCCCTTGGAGACAGGGTTATCCGCTGATGCATCTGAAGATGCGACCCGGACCACTTGTCCAACAGATCCCACTGGAAGATCCTTGCATGGGACCTGGCGAATGGAATTTCTTCGTAAGAAGCTACCATCTTTCCCAGGGCTCGCGTGCATTAATGCACCGACACCTGTATTTGTATTAGGAGGTCTATGTCTAGAGACGACAACTCCTTGGACTTCTCCTCCGGGAGAAACCCTTTTTTCCTGTTCTGTGTCCAGAACCATACCCAGGAACAGTAGACGCGTCGTAGGAACCAGCTGCGACTTTGGAATATTCAGAATCCAGCCGTGCTGTTGTAGCACTGCCCGAGATAGTGCTACTCTGACGAACAACTGGTCCCTGGACCTCGCCTTTATAAGGAGATCGTCCAAGTACGGGATAATTATTTCGGCCATTCCTTGGTAAATACCCTCGGTGCCGGGGACAGACCAACGGCAACGTCTGGAATTGGTAATGACAATCCAGTACCACAATTTTGAGGTACTCCTGGTGAAGAGGGTAAATAGGGACATGCAGGTAAGCATCCTTGATGTCCAGTGATACCATGAAATTCTCCAGGCTTGCAATAATCGCCCTGAGCGATTCCATTTTGAACTTTCGTATAAAAGTGTTCAAGGATTTCAATTTTAGAATGGGTCTCACCGAACCGTCTGGTTTCGGTACCACAACATTTTGGAATAGTAACCCCGGCCCTGTTGAAGGAGGGGTACCTTGATTTCACCTGCTGGAAGTACAGCTTGTGAATTGCCGCCAGTACTACCCTTCTCCGAGGGCAGCAGGCAAGGCTGATGTGAGGTAACGGCGAGGGGGAGTCGCCTCGAACTCCAGCCTGTATCCCTGTGATACTACTTGCAGAACCTAGGGTTCCACCTGTGGGCAAGCCCACTGGTCCCTGAAGTTCCCGAGACGCGCCCCCACCGCACCTGTCTCCACCTGTGGAGCCCCAGCGTCATGCGGTGGACTCAGAGGAAGCGGGGGAAGATTTTTTGATCCTGGGAACTGGCTGCCTGGTGCAGCTTTTTCCTTCTTCCCTTGTCTCTGTGCAGAAAGGAAGCGCCTTTGACCCGAAAGGACTGTACCTGAAAATACGGTGCTTTCTTAGGCTGTCAGGAAACCTGAGGTAAAAAAATTTCTTCCCAGCTGTTGCTGTGGATACGAGGTCCCAGAGACCATCCCCAAACAATTCCTCACCCTTATAAGGCAGAATCTCCATGTGCCTTTTAAAGGCAGCATCACCTGTCCACTGCCGGGTTTCTAATACCCTCCTGGCAGAATGGACATTGCATTAATTCTGGATGCCAGCCGGCAAATATCCCTCTGTGCATCCTTCATATATAAGACGACGTCTTTAATCTGCTCTATGTTAGCAAAATATTATCCCTGTCTAGGGTATTAATATTATCTGACAGGGTATCAGACCACGCTGCAGCAGCACTATTTATGCTGAGGCAATTGCAGGTCTCAGTATAGAACCTGAGTGTGTATATACAGACTTCAGGATAGCCTCCTGCTTTTTATCAGCAGGCTCCTTCAAGGTGGCCGTATCCTAAGACGGCAGTGCCACCTTTTTTGACAAACGTGTGAGCGCCTTATCCACCCTAGGGGATATCTCCCAACGTGACCTATCCTCTGGCGGGAAAGGGTACGCCATCAGTAACTTTTTAGAAATTACCAGTTTCTTATCGGGGGAACCCACGCTTCTTTACACACTTCATTCACTCATCTGATGGGGGAACAAAACACTGGCTGCTTTTTCTCCCCAAAAATAAAACCCCTTTTATGTGGTACTTGGGTTCATGTCAGAAATGTGTAACACATTTTTCATTGCCGAGATCATGTAACGGATGTTCCTAGTGGATTGTGTATATATCTCAACCTCGTCGACACTGGAGTCAGACTCCGTGTCGACATCTGTGTCTGCCATCTGAGGTAACGGGCGTTTTTTGAGCCCCTGATGGCCTTTGAGACGCCTGGGCAGGCGCGGGCTGAGAAGCCGGCTGTCCCACAGCTGTTACGTCATCCAGCCTTTTATGTAAGGAGTTGACATTGTCGGTTAATACCTTCCACCTATCCATCCACTATGGTGTCGGCCCCACAGGGGGCGACATCCCATTTATCGGCCTCTGCTCCGCCTCCACGTAACCTTCCTCATCCAACATGTCGACACAGCCGTACCGACACACCGCACAAACACAGGGAATGCTCTGACTGAGGACAGGACCCCACAAAGTCCTTTGGGGAGACAGAGAGAGAGTATGCCAGCACACACCAGAGCGGTATATAATGCAGGGATTAACACTATAACTGAGTGATTTTTCCCCCAATAGCTGCTTGTATACATATATTGCGCCTAAATTTAGTGCCCCCCTCTCTTTTTAACCCTTTGAGCCTGAAAATTACAGGGGAGAGCCTGGGGAGCTGTCTTCAGCTGCACTGTGAAGAAAAAATGGCGCCAGTGTGCTGAGGGAGAAGCCCCGCCCCTTTTTCGGCTGACTTTTCTCCCGCTTTTTTATGGATTCTGGCAGGGGTAATTTATCACATATATAGCCCTGGGACTATATATTGTGATGATTTGCCAGCCTAGGTGTCTTATATTGCCCTCAGGGCGCCCCCCCCCCCCCCAGCACCCTGCACCCATCAGTGACCGGAGTGTGAGGTGTGCATGAGGAGCAATGGCGCACAGCTGCAGTGCTGTGCGCTACCTTGTTGAAGACAGAAGTCTTCTGCCGCCGATTTTCCGGAACACTTCTTGCTTCTGGCTCTGTAAGGGGGCCGGCGGCGCAGCTCCGGGAACGAACACCAAGGTCGGGTCCTGCGGTCGATCCCTCTGGAGCTAATGGTGTCCAGTAGCCTAAGAAGCCCAAACTACCACCTGTTAGGTAGGTTTGCTTCTTCTCCCCTTAGTCCCTCGCTGCAGTGAGTCTGTTGCCAGCAGATCTCACTGTAAAATAAAAAACCTAAATATACTTTCTTTCTAGGAGCTCAGGAGAGCCCCTAGTGTGCATCCAGCTCAGCCGGGCACAAGATTCTAACTGAGGTCTGGAGGAGGGTCATAGTGGGAGGAGCCAGTGCACACCAGGTAGTCCTAAAGCTTTCTTTAGTTGTTACGAAGAAAAGGGTTGCGAGAATAACCTATTGGGCGCAAGAGAGGGAGTGGGCAGCCTAGGGTACGCCTCAGGGGATTTCCTCTTTCCCCAGAAAAATTAGAATTGGCAAAAAGTGGGGTGGTGTAGCCGTGGCGCCCTCTCTCAGTGGTGTGGTGTCGTGACCAAAGCAATGATCACTTGAGTCGATGGATAGTGAATCTTGATGGTGTTACAATGGTCTGAATGCTGGTGTTGTCAATAAAACATAATTTAATAACATAACATTTCTCACAAGGATACAAATAAAAATAAAAGCATGCAAGCAGG